>NC_092335.1:13576250-14820000 GCF_046630445.1 Rutidosis leptorrhynchoides | reverse complement strand
ATAATATTATTGATAGTAATAATAATTAATACTAGTAAAAATAATAATAATGATAACAATAATAATTAAAATAAAAACTTTGATAAAGAAAACTACCTCTAAAAGCTTTTCTAAAAAGATATGCCATGAACGGGACTCGAACCCGTGACCTCCCATTCACTAACCTAACACTCTAACCATTCGAACCCAGCTATTTTTCTGAATATATCTACAATCGTATATATTTAACCTGCATACTTCTGTTCTACGTTTTTCTTCAAGCTTTGAATCGACCAAAGGTTTATAGTTTGTAACAAACTAAGATTTGTTTGTTTTAGTAATTGTGAACGAAACAGAGAATGATTTTAACTTGTGAAATAACTTTAACAGACTTAAAAAAAAAATAAAAAAAAAAAGTTTTGAAAAAAAAAATTGGCTTTTTGATTTGAGAACGTTTTAGACTTCAATTTCTTCATGAAATATTTCTTAAATCACTCATAGAAACTATTGAAATCATCAATTTCAACAAAAACAACATCTAGAACTCTAATTTGATCAAAGAAAAATGTTTGACTTTTTTCATCAAGAACTTTGACTCGCGAATTAAAGCTTGATATAATGAGTTGGAATTTGAAAACTTGCAGATATTTCAAATAACATGTTCCTAACATGACTGCGTTTATAGATTTTGAAATGGATTTCGAATTTGAATTTTGGCAAAAAAGTGGAAGAACAGGGTACGAGCAAAAATAAAAAAATATATTTCTGTTAACTTTTAATTCCGATATAGATGATGAATATTGAATGATTGTTTTATAGAAAAATTGGGTCGACAATTACAAACTCATAGCCAGTAGAAGGAATCAACAGGTATCACGATGAATTAAAAAAAATAGAAAGTAGGTAGAAAGATTTATAAAAATAAAAGCAGATTTGATTTCTTTTTTTTTATCTGATTCTGTACTGATTTTATTGATATATAAAAATTAGCCATGAAACAACAAAAATTTAACAGTTGGAAGCTCACCATTATTGAATTATTTTTTTTTATAATAATTAGTAAATATAAATGTATTAATAATACTAATAATAATAATAATAATAATATTAATATCATGTAAAATGATAATTATTATTAATGATGTTAATAATGATGTTAATAATAATAATAAGTTGTTTTATATTAGTAATTATAGAAATTTTAATAATTTTAGTAATAATGATAATACTAATAATATTAATAATAATATAAATATATGATTGATAATAATAAAAAGATATCAATAATTTTAATAATGATAAGAATGACATTATATAATAATAATAATAATAATAATAATAATAATAATAATAATAATAATAATAATAATAATAATAATAACAATGATTCAAATGTATCAAATTTCATATATATATATATATATATATATATATATTCATATTTATTTATAAAAATTGTTCGTGAATCGTCGGATTTTTGTCGAGGTTAAATGAAATCACGGAAAGATTTTGTCTGAAAATTTTCGGGTTGTTATAGTACCTACCCGTTAAAAGAAATTTCGTCCCGAAATTTAGTTGTTGCCATCAATCGGCGTTGTTCGTACATAGACGAGGATATTTACGTTTTGTTTGGTCTTCACGTTCCCAGGTATGTTCGGGGCCTTTCGTGAATTCCAACGGATATAATATTGTTCTGTTTCAAGCGTTTAAGTCATACGAACCATAAATTCTACAGGTTCTTCGATGAAGTGTATTTTATTATTAATGCGAAGATCATTTGAAATGATGATGTTATACAAGTTATTTCAGTAAATTGGATACATGAAATGTGTTATGAATAGTATTGAGCTTATTTAAAACTTTGAACGTTTATGTCACAATATTAGGGCAGACAAAACAGAGAGTAGTTTATGAAAATTATAGTTATGAAATTTGATAGATATCATCATTGTTTACAACAAGAAAATTGTAATGATGAATATAAGTTGAAAAATAAAGTTTTATCACTATTGAATAATATGGATAAAACGATTCGATTAAAGGAAGCGTATAAACGAAGCTATCGTAAAAGAGTGAATGAGAAAATTAAATGTTCGCCTTAACTTTTGACGTAGTCACGATTGATTTCCGGAATTCAAGGGATTAAAGGAAATCTTCGTAATCTATAAGATTTGATTCTCCGGTATTTACGGAAATTGAGATTTTCTTTGATTAACTGCGGTGAATTGTCTCGATTGATGTGTCTAGAATTTTTGCTATAAATTAGCTTTTTCCGTTTCATTATCTTCACTACTTCTATACTTTCTTCCTCGATTCATATTTCGAAAAGATTGTGAAAATGCTCAATCCAGTTCTTGTTCTTGACCTTATATTGGTTATCGCCACAATCATCCTTCTTTTACAACTCCCACCAGAGGAGTCTGTTTACTTCTACTATGCTCTAGGGATTATAGTGTTTATTATTCTCCCGTGTCTTTATATTGCTATACGCATTGATATACACGGTTTGTAATTTCAGTGTTGTTATCGGGCTTTATATTTTCCCTTATATGTCGGATCTCTTTGCTTTTTTATTCTCCTCTTGACTCTAAGTAAAGCGAGTAATGGTCCAGAATTTGTAGGTATGAAGTTTCGATTGATCATAATATACAAAGCAGAAGGAAAGGTAATAGCACGATTTGATTTGTCAAATTAGCAGACTATTCGAAAAAGATGGAACTATCAAGAAAATATGTTCTTGATATGTTTAGAGGTTAAATAGAATGTAAGAGTCGTGTAACATGGAAAATGATGATTATAAAGTCTATGAATCATCATCTTCCATTAAAAATTTAGCATGACTTACTGTAATATAATCACGTTGGCCTGACGTCATTATATTATACTAACTCATGCTTCAATTTCCAACACTTCTCCAGAATTCATTCATAATTTATACTTGTATGTTACAGAAATATAGAAACTAAAACAGTTTCCTTTATTATGTAACACAGATAGTGCGAAGTGGTATATAATTTCGGACAAGAATATTTATGAAGATATCTTCAGAAATATCGAGGATATTTATGATGATATCTTCGGAATTTCTAAGTTCGAAGGGTGATGAAGAAAATTTTCCGCAAGAATTTAACATGAGTTCGGGCAAGATATTCCCTAAAGATTTCATTGGTTCCAGAATTACCTGAATTCTTTGAATATAGGGTATGGTCCTTGTATTTTTCCTTGGTCTTCTTCATGGTTTGCTCAGTCCGTTTTTCAGTACCAAATTTTCTATCGAGCGTTCCTAACACTCCATTCTTTTATCATCAACTTTTGGCCATTTAGACCATCCACAACTTTGCTGTTTCCTCTGCATTTAATGCAGCCATATTTGAATCATCGGTTATCAATCCGAGATGGTTTCAAGAATTTTTTTTTTAGATGATTAAACGCTGATTGTAATCGTCAACGGATCTAATGGTTAACGAATAGGCGTTGTTGATTTCAAAAGTAATGAATGATAATTTTGGTGGTTTGATGTGATAATTCAGCATAGAATACGAATGAATATGAGAGTCAGAATTGTACAATGTAACATATTGATGTGAGATATAAATATTTCTCGGGTATTACCTACCCGTTAAAATATTTTCACAATTAACAGTTTGTACAAAAGAGTTTTAATTACAGTCTTTATGAAAATATACGTACATATATATTTTCTTTCAAATGTAATCATGGATTTAATGAGTTAATATAATATTAAACTCATTTAATTTGCGGTTGAAACGAGAGTAAATAATCTCCAAAACCTTAGAGATTTCATAATTGTCGCGAAATATTTTGCTAACAAAGTTATGAATCAATACTTCATCGTTCGTTGTTATTGATATACCTCGGTGTATGATTATTGATGCTCGTGGAATTCTTGTGAACTTCAAGGCACGAATGATGTTTTCTAGAAAGTTTCGAGTACACCGGGAATGGAATTATACAATCAATTATGTATTTGAGTAATACACTTGGTTTATTATGAAATGGAGTTTATTGTGTTGAAGCAGTGATTAACGATTGTTAAGTCATAACGAAGGGTGTACATCATAGCATATTAGTGATATGAATTGACCAAGTAATACATACTAGTTGAGATTCACACGTAATTGCTTAGTACTACAAGATTTATTATTGTTCCAAATCATATATATATATATATATATATATATATATATATATATATATATATATATATATATATATATATATATATATATATATATATAAAGTATACATATATAATTCTTCACGAAGAATGAGTCAATACATCTTAACTCGTTATTACTAATATTTCTTGGTTGCTATGGTGTTGCTGTTGTTAATACTGGTGGTGCTGGTTATGCTGCTGGTGCTGCTGCTGCTGGTGCTCGTAGGTTTTGCACCATATTTTCTAAAGCAACTACTCGAGCGCGAAGCTCGTTGACTTCTTCTATTATTCCGGGATGATTGGCGGTTCGGACGAGTGGATAAATAAGATCTGAAATTCTAGATATTATATATTCGTGATGGGATATCCTGGAAATGAGGGTGAAAATGGTGTTCCGGATTGGTTCGCCGGTAAGCGCTTCAGGTTCTTCGCCAATAGGGCAATGTGGTGGGTGAAAAGGATCACCTTCTTCACTTCTCCATTGGTTAAGTAAACTATGAACCCACCCCCAATTCATCCAGAAAAGATGATGACTGATTGGTTCGTTCGTTCCGGTTACGCTGCCATTGGAGCTCGAGGAGTTTGAGGAATCAAGTGAGAAATCCATCTTATGTGATTTGAATTAGGGTTTGATATGAAATGGGTGTTGAATATTGAATGACATATTCGTCTCTTTGAATAATTATATATAGCAAAAAGATTTCCGTAATTTACGGAGGAAATTTAGGAAAAGTGTTAGACAAAGTCTATTGGGATAGATATGATAAGATATGATAAGATATGACGTGTCTATATTCCAATAATGGCAGTATGACGTGTCAAGATCATAAAATGATAAGTATGTAATCTGATAATCTTTCGACTAAAGACTTTCAATTCGTATACTGTGATAACCCAATGATATTTTTCGGTTCGCAAACTGATGCATAAAGGTATAAGGCATATAGGTACGTGATATAACAGGGAGTTATATACGTTTGAGTATGAATAGTAACAATTATAGGAGTTTCAAAAATCATGGATAATATTTCATGTAATACATATGTAATACACAAAACCATGATAGATGACATAGGAATGTCAAGAATTTCAGAAATCATGGTGTCGCATTTAAATGCGGTGGCGTAATTGGATAATACCTAGGAAAATGAACAGAGTTCTTAGATTGGCGCGGCATTCTAAGATAAGTAAGGTTTCTAAAGTATAGTATAACATTTAACAGTTAAAGGCAACAAATAAAGGCACTATGGTTAAGGATAGTTGTAGTCCTACATTGCTAAGGTACCTAATTGTATAAGGCACACATAAAATGCAATTCTGGTTCTCTACAACAACCTGCTCTGATACCAATCTGTGACGTCCTCCAGATAGGGCCTGGAAGAATAACGTCACTAAATATATCAAATCACAGTTGTGTAAACGAGAACGACTTTACATGAGACGTTTTGTTGAGTTTTGCAGCGAAAGATAAATATGTCTTTAATTGATATGATATGTAATGAAGACTCCAAGCATAGCAAGCAATCATCATCAAAGCAGTAGATGTACAGCGGAAGCAATATTTAAGTACCTGAGAATAAACATGCTTAAAAAGTCAACACGAGGTTGAGTGAGTTCATAGGTTTGTAATAAATAATGATTTCAGTAATAGATCACAAGATTTAATATAATAAAAGTCGATATATCATGTATATCAAAAGTATGCCATGAGCGTATAATATCAAAACTAAACGATTTTACCCCGAGACAATACATATGTAATTGTCGAGATCATTATTATACCACCAATTGACCTGCGGTCAACAGTGCGGGACGTTACTCCCAATAGCGCTATTTATAATAATTCCGTTTGCCTCTTCATATCTAGCAATTAATGATATTACAAAGCAGGGATTTGCATGTTTCATATGAATACAATAACATGTTACATATCAACACAATAAAAGTACTCATGTTGGTCGCATAATAGTTTGCACTTGTGTCTATCATTTATAAAAATAGTTCATGTATTCTCAGCCCAAAAATATAGATAAAAAGGGAGCTATGAAAACTCACGATACGATAGTTTGTATGATATGCGTATGATAGCACTGAACAAGTACAGAGTTGTCCTCGGATTCACGAACCTAAATCAAGTATATATATTAACACATATGCTCGTAATCGAATAAGTATATATATATATATATATATATATATATATATATATATATATATATATATATATATATATATATATATATATATATATATATATATATATTATTTCACTTGTTATATGTTTCTATATATATATACTTATATATATATTCAATGTATAAGTATTTATTTGATAAAATGATTTTAATAATGATAATGAATAAAAAGTTGTGTTATTTTGTAACATTAATGATAATACTAGTAGTAAAATGATAACAATCATAATAAGGTTTTAAAAATAATAACATAGTTTTGATGAATGCAAAAATGTTAATTTTTGTATAAATGATAATAATGATAATAATTTTAATAATAACAATACTAATGTTAATAATAATAATAATAATGGTAATATTATATTAATTTTCATAATAGCAATGATAATAATAAATTTTAGGATGATAATAATATTATTGATAGTAATAATAATTAATACTAGTAAAAATGATAATAATGATAATAATAATAATTAAAATAAAAACTTTGATAAAGAAAACTACCTCTAAAAGCTTTTCTAAAAAGATATGCCATGAACGGGACTCGAACCCGTGACCTCCCATTCACTAACCTAACACTCTAACCATTCGAACCCAGCTATTTTTCTGAATATATCTACAATCGTATATATTTAACCTGCATACTTCTGTTCTACGTTTTTCTTCAAGCTTTGAATCGACCAAAGGTTTATAGTTTGTAACAAACTAAGATTTGTTTGTTTTAGTAATTGTGAACGAAACAGAGAATGATTTTAACTTGTGAAATAACTTTAACAGACTTAAAAAAAAAATAAAAAAAAAATATTACTACAGCTATGCTGTTCGTAAGTTTTGAAAAAAAAATTGGCTTTTTGATTTGAGAACGTTTTAGACTTCAATTTCTTCATGAAATATTTCTTAAATCACTCATAGAAACTATTGAAATCATCAATTTCAACAAAAACAACATCTAGAACTCTAATTTGATCAAAGAAAAATGTTTGACTTTTTTCATCAAGAACTTTGACTCGCGAATTAAAGCTTGATATAATGAGTTGGAATTTGAAAACTTGCAGATATTTCAAATAACATGTTCCTAACATGACTGCGTTTATGGATTTTGAAATGGATTTCGAATTTGAATTTTGGCAAAAAAGTGGAAGAACAGGGTACGAGCAAAAATAAAAAAATATATTTCTGTTAAGTTTTAATTCCGATATAGATGATGAATACTGAATGATTGTTTTATAGAAAAATTGGGTCGACAATTACAAACTCATAGCCAGTAGAAGGAATCAACAGGTATCACGATGAATTAAAAAAATAGAAAGCAGGTAGAAAGATTTATAAAAATAAAAGCAGATTTGATTTCTTTTTTTTTATCTGATTCTGTACTGATTTTATTGATATATAAAAATTAGCCATGAAACAACAAAAATTTAACAGTTGGAAGCTCACCATTATTGAATTATTTTTTTTATAATAATTAGTAAATATAAATGTATTAATAATACTAATAATAATAATAATAATAATATTAATATCATGTAAAATGATAATTATTATTAATGATGTTAATAATGATGTTAATAATAATAATAAGTTGTTTTATATTAGTAATTATAGAAATTTTAATAATTTTAGTAATAATGATAATACTAATAATATTAATAATAATATAAATATATGAGTGATAATAATAAAAAGATATCAATAATTTTAATAATGATAAGAATGACATTATATAATAATAATAATAATAATAATAATAATAATAATAATAATAATAATAATAATAATAATAATAATAACAATGATTCAAATGTATCAAATTTCATATATATATATATATATATATATATATATATATATATATATATATATATATATATATATATATATATATTCATATTTATTTATAAAAATTGTTCGTGAATCGTCGGATTTTTGTCGAGGTTAAATGAAATCACGGAAAGATTTTGTCTGAAAATTTTCGGGTTGTTATAACTATAATTATATTAATACTTCAAATAACCATATTTATCAAACTTATTAATATTACTTATTTAAATACATACATACAACAAACTAATGATTTTTAAGTATGACACTAATCAATAATGTAAATAAAAATGGAAATATTAATATGACTATATAGATATTAATCATTTAGAATATATACACAAATTAAATAAATAATATATAAATTAAGATTTAATAAATAAATTGTTCGATTTCGATTATGTGTATTAATAAATATACAAATGATATAGGTTCGTGAATCCGAGGCCAACCCTGCATTGTTCAGTTTGTCTAATGTTGTCATATGTATTTTTACTACAAAATACATTAGGTGAGTTTCATTTGCTCCCTTTTACTCTTTACGTTTTTGGGCTGAGAATACATGCAAATACTTTATTAACTATTTTACAATATTTATATGCATGAGTTTCATTTGCCTTTTTACCCTTTATATTTTTGGGCTGAGAATACATGCACAATTTTTATAATTGTTTTACGAAATAGACACAAGTAATTGAAACTATATTATATGGTTGAATGATTGAAATCGAATATGCCCCTTTTTAGTCTGGTAATCTAAGAATTAGGGAACAGACACCGTAATTGACGCGAATCCTAAAGATAGATCTCTCGGGCCCAACAAGCCCCATCCAAAGTACCGGATGCTTTAGTACTTCGAAATTTGTATCATGTCCGAAGGAGGATCCCGGAATGATGGGGATATTCTGATATGCATATTGTGAATGTCGGTTACCAGGTGTTCAATCTATATGAATGATTATTTTTGTCTCTATGCATGGGACGTATATTTATGAGTACTGGAAATGAAAATCTTGTAGTCTATTAAAATGATAGAAATGATTATTTATGATAAACTAATGAACTCACCAACCTTTTGGTTAACACTTGAAAGCATGTTTATTCTCAGGTACGAAAGAAATCTTCCGCTGTGCATTTGCTCATTTTAGGGATATTATTTGGAGTCATTCATGATATATTTCAAAAGACGTTGCATTCGAGTCGATGAGTTCATCAAGATTAATATTAAGTCAATTATAGTTAGATATATTATGAAATGGTATGCATGCCGTCAACTTTCGATGTAATGAAATATTGTCTTTTCAAAAAATGCAATGTTTGTAAAATGTATCATATAGAGGTCAAATACCTCGCGATGTAATCAACTATTGTGAATCGTTTATAATCGATACGGACTTCTTCCGGATGGATTAGGACGGGTCGTTAGAGTTGGTATCAGAGCAGTGGTCTTAGCGAACCAGGTCTGCATTAGTGTGTCTAACTGATAAGTCGTTAGGATGCATTAGTGAGTTTGAACTTCGACCGTGTCTGCATGTCAAAAGTTTTGCTTATCATTTTGTGTCGAAAATTAACTGCTTATCATTCTTAGGGAATCACTTGCTTATCACTCTTAGTCTAGACACGTCTTACTGCCTCTATTGCATAGACAGTGTATAGATAAGTTCATATCTTAGCGTATTTGTTATTGTTACCTTTGCCTGACAACTTTCGTAGATTCCTCCGTAACTTATGGGATTTTAGTATTATATATGCATATGTAAATTATGTATTGCAGGGTACTAATCTACATCCTATAATCTATTTCTTATCGAAAATCCTTCATCCGATCGTACGAGATGAACCCCTCAACCAGTTCGAGTCCCTCAGATTCCGATAGCTATTCCGATAGTTATTCCGACAGCTATTCTGACATGAATGTTCACCTGAGCTCTGGAAGCAGCGTCACCAGAACGAATCAACTAATCAGCTATCCCCAATTCATTTAATGGGTTTGTAGTCTATTTAATTATTGGAGACAAGAAGAAGGTGATCCCTTCCATCCACCATATTGCTCTCTTGACAATGAACCTGAAATACTTACCGACAAACCTGCTCGAAACACCAATTTCTCTCTCAGAGTATCTCACCATGACTATATCATAACTCAGATTCTAAACCTTATTCATCCGCTTGTTCCGACTGACAATCATCCCGGAATAATAGAAGAAGTCAAAGAACTTCGCGCTCGAGAAATAAATTTGGAGAATATGGTACAAAAGTTACCAACTTCAGCAATATCATCGGTACCAACGGTACCATCAGCGACATCACCAGTATCATCAACAACCCATGCCTCAACATCTCATTATGTACCTCAAGTATAATCATATTTCTACGAATCATTCTAGATCAATTATCTTCGTTCGACATAGCGATTATGTAATCTCTAATGTTTTAGAGATTATGTATTCTAGTTTTGACGATAAACCAAATGAGTTTAATACTAAATTAACTCATTAAATCCATGATTACATCTGAAGAAAATATATATGTATATATGTTTTCATAAATATTGTAATTAAAAATTCTTTTGTACAAACTATTAATGATGAAAATATTTTAACGGGTAGGTAATACCCAAGGAATATTTAAGATTTCACATTAATAAGTTACACTGTAAATCCTTCAAATCTGATTCAACATTCATTTACTATCCTACTTACATCTACAAAGATAAGAATCCGTTCACCGCAGAATAACCATTTTTATTCAATTTCATATTCAGATTTTGACCTATCAGAATCCAACAAGTGGCATAATGAAGAAAACATATGATAAAATAAAATTTATTAGAAACAAATAATTTAACTATGAGAAATTTTGTTAAGAATCCACGCTAACTGTTCCTAGTTAACTGTTCCTAGCTAACTGTTAATTCTGCATCACATTTTATTTTATCGCAATTTATTTATCGCCATTTATATTCTCGCAATTTTATTTATCGTCATTTAATTTCTGTTATTTACTTTACGCACTTTATTTATCGTTATTTAATTTCTGTTATTTATTTTACGCCCTTTAAATATCGGGACACGTATACAAGGTTTTGACATATCATATCGACGCATCTATATATATTATTTGGAATCACCATAGACACTCTATATGCAGTAATGATCGAGTTCTCTATACAGGGTTGAGGTTGATTCTACAATAATATATATATTTTGAGTTGTGATCGAGTCTGAGACATGTACACGGGTCACGATACGTATTAATTAATTCGAATATTATATATCAAACTATATATGAATTAGTGGACTGTTACTGTAGACAATCGACTATGGACTAATAACATTGAACAATTAAAATGAATTAAAATATTGATTATAACGTATGAAACTAAACATCTCTTCAAGTTTGCCACTTGATTTCATCTTAAACCTCATTTGTATCTTGACGATTACAATCTGCGTTCAAACCTTTCATGATTCTTGAAGACACCTCAATCGAGAGGAGGAACCAACCGCACTTCATCTACGGAAGAAAAGATTGATACATATAGTTATGCACCCGAGAACACTCGGAACCTGAGTAAACGTTTAACACATAACCGTGCTAGCTCCTTTGGCATTTTTATTATCGAAAATAACTTTGCAATCCCTTTCCAAATTAGCCAATTTTGTCACAGCTTCAGCAAGTCAACTTCGACTTTTCGTTCGAAGTAACCATATTATAACCTTGATATTTATATGTGTACTCTTTTATTGTTACCGGGGAACCTTTTATATTCCATCATATTACCAGCAGACGTACCAGCAACCTCGTTGCTCCTTGGTTTGAATCTCTCCGACAAATCACTATATTTATCTATTGAAGTCTCATCATGTACTCATCCGCATCTTGTAACGAGAACTGCCATACCAATTATCGGGAGTCAACAATCAGTATTTTGAAATCTCGTAGCATGTCTATATCAACAGTTATATGTAAACATATAACATTTATCTCTTAGAATTATGATCTTCCATTCTGAAATTCTGAAAAGCACCCAGTCTACAAATCAATACCACAAATTCTGAAAAATCTGAATACAGCAGCACAAACTGTACACGACCTTAACTATCGAAAGTTTGATGATAAAGAATGGAGTATTGGAAACACTCAATAGAAAATTTAGTACCGAAAAGCGGATTATGCAAAACTATGAAGGAAGCCGTGGACAAAGCACAAAGAATAAGTTTGACTTCAAAGAATTCAAATGATTCTGTTTCTGATGAAATCTTTAGCGAATACCTTGCTTCCGAATCTAAACCCTTACGGACAAATCTTCTTCATCATCCATCGATATTAGAAATTCCAAGATATCATCGTATCTTTCATTATAAATATCCTCCATATTTCTGAAGATATTTTCATAACTATTTTTATCAGAAATCATTAATCTCTTCCTAATATCAGTGTTACATCATATAGAAACTGTTAGTTTCTATATTCTGTAAACTTTCGAGCTTAAAAAAAATATGAATGTTATTGAAGTAATGTTGGGAACTGATGCATGAGTTAGTATAATATAATGACATTTGATCAACGTGATTATATTACAGTAAGTCATGCTGAGTTTCTAAATGGAATATGATGATTCACAGATTATAACGTCATCATGTGCCATGTTACATAACTCTTTCATTCTGCTTAACTTCTGAATATATCAAGAAAATATATTCTTGATAGTTCTATTCTCAGTGATTCAGGTAATTTGACAAAACAAATCGTGCTACTACCTTTCCTTTCTACCTTGTATATTATGATAATTCGAAACTCCATACCTATGAATTCTGGACCGTTACTTGCGAAAAGTAAACCAAAGCGTGAAGCTCCAAAATAGAAAGGGGGTATATATCGTAGCAAATAAGAGAGCGCATTAACTGTGGATGACAATAGTTATAGGAGACAGAAGTAGGGACATTGAAATATAAGGGAAGATATAAAACCCAATAACAACACAGAAGTTACAAACCATGGATATTAATACGGATAACAATATAAAGACACGGTATAATTAAGAATAGTATCACCCCAAGGTTATATTAAAGTAAACAGATTTTCTGGTGGAAGATTAAAAAGAAGGATGACAGAAATGATAACTAGAAAAATATCAAGGATTAGAACGGGATTAAGCATTTTCACAATCTTTTAGAAGTATGAACTAAGAAAGAAAGTATAGGAATGGTGAGAATTATGGAATGGAAAGGTTTAATTTATACTGGAAATATCAGACAGAGTAATCGAGACAGATTATCACATTCAATTAAAAAGATCTTAATTTCCTTACTCGCCGAAGAATCAAATCTTATAGATTTCGAAGATTTTCTTTAATCCCTTGAATTCCGGAATTCAACCCTGACTCTGTCAAAAGTTAAGACGAACCTTATTCTCTGAATTCAACCATGACTAGTCAAAAGTTATGATGAAACTTGTCTTTCTCATTTCACTCTTTGATGATAGCTTCATTCGTACGCTTCGATTAATCGAATCATTTTACCCCTATTACTCAATAATGATAAAACTCTATTTATCAACTCATATTCGTCATGAAAGCATTTTTATTGTTAACCATGACCACCTCACTCAAATTTCGGGACGAAATTTCTTTAACGGATAAGTACTGTGACGACCCGGGAATTTCTGACTAAATTTAAACTTAATCTTTATATGATTTCGATACGATAAGCAAAGTGTGTAATGTTGAGTCTAGAAAATTTTGAAACAATGTTCATATATTCAATTGACCTTCGACTGCTTTCGACGATTCACGAACAATTTGATGATAAATGAATATGTAATTAAATATATATATATATATATATATATATATATATATATATATATATATATATATATATAGGTATTGGAAATGATAAAATGTTATTCATCCATTAATTATTAAATAAGTACAAATTATATAAAACAAGTTGTTACTAAAATAAAGCTATGTATATATATATATATATATATATATATATATATATATATATATATATATATATATATATATATATATAAATGTAAATATGTGTAGTGATTTGAAATTATATAATATATAGTTGTTATAATGAGATTATTGTTACTGTTATCATTAATACTAATACTAATATTAATAATTAATATCAGTATTAGTTATACTATTATAGATAGCATATAGATATTAAAGTTTGATACATTTAATTTTGTTATTATTATTAGTACCATAATTCTTAGTAATCCTAGTTATTATTATGATTACTACAAGTGTTAATATTAACTTGATTATTAAAATTTCTGTTCTATTTAAAGTTATTATTATTATTATTCTTATTATGATAATAATATCATTAATATTATTATTAATTATGTTATTGTTACTATTAGTTTCATTATTATTATCCATAATATTATGAATGTTAAATATTAATGTTTGTATTATTAATAATAGTATGATCTTTTAATGTGCAGAATACAGATTAAATTAGATAATCAGATATACAGATTACATATATACAGATATATACAAATATATAAATATCATATATACATTTGATTTATTATATTATTATTATTATTAACACTATTATTATTATGATTAGTATCATTATTTTTATTATTATTAATATAATTATAATTACTAAATATTAGTTATTAATAATAATAGGATAAGATCATACATACGATATATACTGATATATGTACGTATATATAGATATGCATATGACAGATATATATACATATGTATATATAAATATTTTTTTCTATAAATATACTAATATATATAAAAAGCATTATTTTCATTTTTGTAATTAATAAAATAACCACATGAATATATATATATATATATATATATATATATATATATATATATATATATATATATATATATATATATATATATATATATATATATATATATATATATATAAAAGAATCCAAAACCGTTTTAGATCCCAATTAAGCTGTAGTATTTTTTGTTTTTGGTCTCCAATCTGTATCAATTATGTTGAGTGTCATAATCTACTTTATAAATATATTTTTTTATTTTTTTTTCTTCTTTCGTACCTAATGGAGCAGAACTTGTCGACAATCATTCAGCTACAAAACAAATTGAAATTGATTCGATTAAACTGTAATATGATCACATAACCATTATATAATTACCACGAATACAGTGTGAATACAAACAGAAAAACAAAACCAGTTTTTTTTGAAGAAAACTTTTACGGTCCCTGTTCTTGAGGTTTTTAAACCAAAATTCGATCTTGAATGTTTTTACAAAATCCTTAAGTGCAATTGTGTTTTAAATCTTCTACTCAAGTTATCTGTAAAGTTTCATGATCAAATTCTTCATATTGAATCTTAATTCGCGAGTCAAAGTTTAGATTTTAAAAAGTCAACCATTGTTCTTCACTTAAATTCGAATTTGTTCTTGAGTTTTAGGATCAATTGATGATTCAGGAAGATTTCATAAACGAATTACAACCTTTTTCAAGTTGTAACTTTTGTCTAAAAACGTCTCAAGATCAAAAGCAAAGTTTGAATTTTTTAAAGTGCTTCACGTCGCTGCTGCTACTGATTTTTTTTTTTTTTCTCTTTTATGGTCTGTTGATTTAACTCAATTAGGAGGACGTTTTGTTTATGTTATAAAAAAAAAAATAACTCAAAGCCTTGTTGTAGCATTTATTTAATTCCCTGCTCGACTGAATTGTTTAATGAAGAAGAAGAAAAAGCAATTGGAACAGAAATAGTTTAAATAAGTTGCTGATGGGAGTAATAATCAGAAATGGGGCAACAGCCAAATGGTTAAGTGTGTTTGTAGGGTTTCAAGTGATCTCGGGTTCGATCCTTGCTTTGTGCAACTATTTTTTTTAAAGGGCTTCAAAGGTAGATTTAAATACCAAAATTTTTATTATTATTATTATTATTATTATTATCATTTTCATTATTGTTATTAATATTATCATTATTAATGTTGTGAATATTATTATTGTTATTATTAGATACTACTAGTATTATAATTATTAAAAGTATTATAATTAAGTATTGTTAACATAGTTATAAGTATTATTATTATTATTATTATTATTCTTATTATTATTATTATTATTATTATTATTATTATTATTATTATTATTATTATTATTATTATTATTATTATTATTATTATTACTACTAGTATCGTAAATATTGTCATTGTTATTATTATTAATAGATGTATAGTTATTATTATCATTATCATTATTATTAATGACATAAGTATTAAAATTAATATTACTATCATTAAAATGATTATTAGTATAGTTATCACTAAACCTATTATCGATTGGAGTAAAATGTTTATTTTTTTAGTTAGTATTATTATTAGTACTAGTAGTATTATTATCACTATAGTTATTAATATAAATATTATTATTAGTATGTTTTCTATAATTACTAGTATTATTATCATTAACATAATTATCGTTGTTAACAATATCCTTATTATTAGTATTATTAGTATTATTAATATAAATAAAATTGTATTGTTATTATTATTAGTAGTAAATCATTATTATTATCAAAACTATCATTTTAAACAAATAAATATTTTTGTACATGAAATATACTTATTATATATATACTATAATTATATTAATACTTCAAATAACCATATTTATCAAATTTATTAATATTACTTATTTAAATACATACATACAACAAACTAACGATTTTTAAGTATGACACTAATCAATAATGTAAATAAAAATGGAAATATTAATATGACTATATAGATATTAATCATTTTAAATATATACACAAATTAAATAAATAATATATAAATTAAGATTTAATAAATAAACTGTTCGATTTCGATTATGTGTATTAATAAATATACAAATGATATAGGTTCGTGAATCCAAGGCCAATCCTGCATTGTTCAGTTTGTCTAATGTTGTCATATGTATTTTTACTACAAAATACATTAGGTGAGTTGCATTTGCTCCCTTTTACTCTTTACGTTTTTGGGCTGAGAATACATGCAAATACTTTATTAACTGTTTTACAATATTTATATGCGTGAGTTTCATTTGCCTTTTTACCCTTTATATTTTTGGGCTGAGAATACATGCGCAATTTTTATAATTGTTTTACGAAATAGACACAAATAATTGAAACTACATTATATGGTTGAATGATCGAAATCGAATATGCCCCTTTTTAGTCTGGTAATCTAAGAATTAGGGAACAGACACCCTAATTGACGCAAATCCTAAAGATAGATCTATCGGGCCCAACAAGCCCCATCCAAAGTACCGAATGCTTTAGTACTTCGAAATTTATATCATGTCCGAAGGAGGATCCCGAAATGATGGGGATATTCTGATATGCATATTGTGAATGTCGGTTACCAGGTGTTCAATCCATATGAATGATTATTTTTGTCTCTATGCATGGGAGGTATATTTATGAGTACTGGAAATGAAAATCTTGTGGTCTATTAAAATGATAGAAATGATTATTTATGATAAACTAATGAACTCACCAACCTTTTGGTTGACACTTGAAAGCATGTTTATTCTCAGGTACGAAAGAAATCTTCCGCTGTGCATTTGCTCATTTTAGGGATATTATATGGAGTCATTCATGACATATTTCAAAAGACGTTGCATTCGAGTCGATGAGTTCATCAAGATTAATATTAAGTCAATTATAGTTAGATATATTATGAAATGGTATGCATGCCGTCAACTTTCGATGTAATGAAATATTGTCTTTTCAAAAACGAATGCAATGTTTGTAAAATGTATCATATAGAGGTCAAATACCTAGCGATGTAATCAACTATTGTGAATCGTTTATAATCGATACGGACTTCGTCCGGATGGATTAGGACGGGTCGTTAGAGCAACGCCCCTGCAACCTTTCAAAGATACATGATGGCGATTTTTCATGACATGATAGAAGAATGCATGGAAGTATTCATGGATGACTTTTCAGTCTTCGGTGATACATTTGAATCATGTCTAGTTAATCTTGAACGAATGCTTATTAGATGCGAACAATCAAATCTAGTTCTTAATTGGGAGAAATGTCATTTCATGGTTAAAGAAGGCATCATTCTTGGTCATAAAATTTCAAAGGAAGGAATTGAAGTGGATAGAGCTAAAGTAGATGTAATTGCTAAACTTCCACATCCCACCAATGTTAGAGGAGTTAGGAGTTTTCTAGGGCATGCCGGTTTTTACTGACGTTTCATAAAAGATTTTTCTAAAATTGCTACTCCTATGAATAAACTCCTTGAAAAGGATGCTCCATTCATCTTTTCAGATGAATGCATCAAATCTTTTAATATTCTTAAATAAAAACTCACTAATGCGCCGATCATGATAACTCCAAATTGGAATCTACCATTTGAACTCATGTGCGATGCAAGTGATTTTGCAATGGGAGCCGTTTTAGGACAAAGGATTGAAAAACGATTTCAACCTGTTTATTACGCAAGTAAGACGTTACAAGGAGCACAAACGAATTACACAACTACTGAAAAAGAACTCCTTGCTATTGTCTTTGCTTTTGACAAATTTCGTTCATATCTAGTTCTAGCAAAAACGGTGGTCTATACCGACCATTATGCTCTTAGATACTTATTTTCAAAACAAGATGTCAAACCACGATTAATCCGTTGGATCTTACTCTTACAAGAGTTCGATATTGAGATCCGAGATAAAAGGGAGCAGAGAATCTCGCCGCTGATCATCTTTCTCGTCTTGAAAATCCCGAATTAGAAGTTCTAAATGAATCGGCCATACAAGATAACTTTCATGATGAATATCTATTGAAGATAGATTATAATGAAATTCCATGGGTTGCAGACTATGCAAACTACTTAGTATGTGGATTCCTTGAAAAAGGGTTGTCGTACCAAAAACGAAAGAAATTCTTTAGTGATATAAAACACTATTTTTGGGAAGATCCACATTTGTTTAAAAGTTGTCCCGATGGAATAATCCGCCGATGCGTATTCAGAGATGAAGCTAGTCAAATCTTAAACCATTGTCACACAGGACCAACAGGAGGGCATTATGGGCCTCAACTCACAGCAAGAAAAGTTTATGACGCTGGATTCTATTGGCCTACAATTTTCAAAGACGCACACCTTCTTTGTAAATCCCGTGATGCATGTCAAAGGGCTGAAAAAATAAGTCAACGTGATGAAATGCCACAAAATGTCATTCAAGTATGTGAAGTATTCGACGTTTGGGGTATTGACTTTATGGGCCCATTTCCAAAATCTCATAATAATCTCTACATTCTCGCTGCCATTGATTATGTATCTAAATGGGCGGAAGCACAAGCTCTCCCAATTAACGATTCACGAGTTGTAGTCAACTTCTTAAAACGTCTTTTTGCAAGGTTCGGAACACCGAAAGCTTTAATAAGTGATCGAGGTACTCATTTTTGTAATAATCAACTTGAGAAAGTTCTTAAAAGATATGGAGTAACTCATAAAATCTCAACCACTTATCATCCACAAACAAGTGAACAAGTTGAAAATACCAACCGAGCATTAAAACGTATTCTAGAGAAAACCGTAGGATCAAATCCAAAGGAATGGTCCATGAAATTGGAGTATGCACTCTGGGTTTTAGAACTGCCTACAAAACTCCAATTGGCACCACACCTTTCAGACTCGTTTACAGAAAAGCATGTCACCTTCCAGTAGAAATTGAGCACAAAGCATTTTGGGCTTTGAAGACATGTAATCTTGATTTACATGAAGTCGGACGTTTACGATTAAGTCAATTAAATGAATTAGAAGAATTAAGACATGAAGCATATGAAAATTCGTTAATCTATAAGGAAAGAACAAAGAAATGGCATGATAAAAGAATCAGAAGTTCAAAAGAATTTAAAGAAGGAGACCGAGTTCTTATTTTCAATTCACGATTCAAGCTATTTCCTGGAAAATTGAAATCAAGATGGTCTGGACCATTCATAGTCAAAAGAGTTTTCCCATACGGAATAATAGAGTTAATAAATTCAAATGAGATTGAATTTAAGGTTAATGGTCACAGAGTTAAACATTACATAGATAATCCAATGAAAGTTGAAGATGAAGTTAATCACAAGTTCGACACCACAGCTAACTAAGTGTGGAAAGGTTCGAATCTTTTTAGGGTAATATATATTTCTGTTAGAGTTAGATATTCTGTTTTCATGTAGTTCTCGAAAATGGAATCCGAATGGTCTTTCCTTAGCAGACCCTAAAGAACTAGTCTTCTCCCTCCATTCTGATTTTTTTTTTAGGTTTTACGAGATGGAGAATTCCTTTGATCTGAACCATGGTCTACTACTACACGCTATGATTACTAAACGTAATAATAACATCTTCCTGAGTGAACTGGTATCATTAATAAGAGGAAAAATGGACGAAGTAAGGAAAGAACTCAGAAAAGATCATCATAAGACACATTTTGGTACAGAAAATCCAAAATCCGCAACAAAAAGAAGAGCACGACACCTTGAAAGATGTCATAAATGCGGAAAATGGTCACACGAAGGTAAATGTTCGAACAATCAAACATATTCAAATACCGAATTTGTTACTCTATGCAGAGAAGGACCGTTCATATGTTTAGAAGAAAAGTTATTGAAGAATCGAGGTTACGCTTATGTAGCTATGGAAAACCAAATCATACGACTCTCCAATGAGTCGGCTAAAGCAGGTCTCTGAGAATTCTATCTCACAGGTAAGTATGTACAGTTTTTATTTTTATTTGTTGCTTTTAACCTTTTGATAATAAACACTGAATCGTTTGCTATAAAGTGTTAAATTGATATTCAATAAAATTAGGTATGCGAAACCGAAATTATTGATATCATACAAAAATTTATTACATCACTGCGAAATTTACCGTTATTTTTAAGGTATAAATATCTTTAATCAATCAATCCAAAATATTTCAAAAATTCGTCAAGAGTAAAACTAGGTTATGGAACCGGAATTACTTTACCCAAAAGAGGGGCGTATATTTTTGATAATATTTGATTGATTAAAGTGGGATAAAAGACCAAAAAGATTTTTCATTTGAATTTTTACCTTGTGTTTAAATTAATATTAAATTATTATTGTAAATTTTTAAAATCAATATATTTAAGTTTTTAAATATTTTAAAAAATTAATATTTTTAATATAAGTTTGTAAAATTAATGTATAAAAATATTAATAATATTAATATGAATTTTTAATTTTATGCATTTTAAATTTAAGTTTGGTATGAATTTAAAAACAAAAATTTACTTTATTTCATTAAGTTAAAAATTTGATATCAAAAATTCGTCGTAAGTTGAAGACTAGGTCGTTGAACCGAAATTGCTTTACCCAAGGGAGGGATGAGAAATTTTGTTATCATTATTTTTAATCTTATTAATCTAAAGTATGCCAAAAACATAAAAAAAAAAAAAAAAAAAAAAAAAAAAAACTGAACCCCATGCGATCGCATGGGGTTTGAACTATCATTTCATGCGGTCGCATGGAGTGAAAATACTGGACATATTTAAAAGGCAGTCGAGTCTCTGCCTTCTCACAATCACACACACAAATAAACCCCTAAAATCACCAATTTTTTACCAAAATCAACCAAATATCTCACAATAATCCGCTATAATTATGTCTTTCTTCAGATGGGGAAGCAAGAAGGTAAAGATTTTACCCCTAAACTCTTTAAATTTTCAGTTTTAGTGTTCTTGAGCTAATTTTTACCTAATTTAATTTTGTTAATTTCTAGTGTAATTAGAGTTAAATTATTAGTATATTATTCATGTATAACCTAGATTGATGCTATTTAACATGATTTGAAGTCAAAAACTTCAAAAATTTTAGAAATCTAGGGTTTGTGTTTTTGAGCAATTTGGGACTTTTTGATATAAACAGGTTATGGCCGATTTTTGTCATGAATTATTGCTAAATTAAGTAGTGTAACATGTTTAGGTAGCTAAATGATCCAAACTTTGATCCTAAACATGATTTTTGAGAATTAAAGTGGACTTTTTAGGTTTAAAATTCATGAACTTGATTAAATTGATGTAAATGCCATTTGAAACTTGTTTAATTGCTAGAAATGATTATTTTGACATGTTATTTGAGTTAAATGCTTAAGAACTTTGTAAACATTTTCATATATGCTTATTTGAAAATGTGTAGAATTGATAAAAATATGAAAATGAGTATGAGTTTAATATGGATTAAACATGTTATTGTAATTGTTTCAAGTTGTTATTTTGCTAACACTAATGCATATTTGGATGCATAAATTTTGTGTTTAATGTGTTTTGTAGAAATATACCGAATCTGGCGGTGCATCATCATCATCCAGACAACCTGAAAACGAACCACAGCTAGAAATGCAATATGAGCCACAATATGAACCAGAACCTGAACAGGAACAACAACAAGAACAATAATATCATAATGATCAACACATACCATACTATGATCCGCAACAAGAATATGTTAATGCCTACGTACAATTTCCGATTCATCCAATAATAGAACACCCAACGATTCATGAAGAGGTTTTGCATCCCAATTTGAGATTTGATGAAAGTTAGAGAGATTACCCGACGTACCAAAGTAACAAATATAAACTGGTAACGAAAAATGTAGAAGTACCGAGGGTAATCGATTGGGAGCCTTTGGAAAGGGTCCAACTAGCTAACTCAGTTAGGCAGCATCTAATCCAAAGGTATGGTAACTCTTCTTTTCCCGATTGGGAACGTTTATTCACCATTCGTAGGCCTGTATATAAAGAGTGGTGTGTTGAGCTTATGAGTACTATATCACTTGATGCGGATGTAGTTAGGTTAGACGATAGGAATTTTCTTAGATTTTTACTTGGCCGTAGGATGTATAGGATGTCCATGCTGGACATGGCCAGGGCTTTACAGATTTACACTCCTGGTGAATTACTACTACCTGATTGTACAAATTTGATTTATCATGGTGAAAGGGTAGATAGGAATTTTGACGCGGACGCCGTCTGGAGACGTATGTCAAATTATAATGTTTTTACGCGGGGAGGAAGACACTCCTATTTAGATATTAACAAAGCAGAGCTTCGTATTATACATAGATTTTTAGCTAATTCGATTACACAAAGAGGTAACAACAAGGAGAAAATGACTTTACACGATTTATTTTACCTTAAGTGTATTTGTAACACTAGAAGCTTTGTTAATATTCCCTACTGTGTTGGTTTTTATCTGTCCAAAATGGTGGAAGGAATACAGGACAGGGGAATAATAGGAGGGGGTATTTTTGTTATTCTCATTGGAGAGTATTTGGGTGTAGATAGGGATCAAGGGGGTCCACTGATGGTATATAGGAAACATGTTGAGACTTTAGAATTGCGGGTCTATCAGGGTGCAAAGGTATTAAAGAGCAGACGCAATCAGGCAGTACCATATGAGGGTCGTCATCCACAGGTAGAGAGAGTTTCAGATGAGGAAATGGAGGAAGCGGATGACATTAGGGATGTCATTAGGGAGGCTGTTACTGACGTTTACCAGCGTATAGATGAGGTAGAAATGACAAACGAGGCTAGACATAGTCAGTACGAGCAGTGGCACGCCGAGAATGTGTACGAGCATTTCAGGCAACGACAGCATGATAGATGGCACTATCATCAGCATCAGATCATGAGCCAGCTATCACCTCAGGTACCAAATAACTACGTACCGACCCGACCTGCTTACTATCCACCACACCAGCCCGATATGCGACCACCATTTACTCTCTACGACCCTAACCAGGCCTATCAGTACACCTATAACCAACCGTGGAACCCGACCGACGACATGAACTGGAACCCCTATCCAGATTGATACAGTTCCCGTTGGTGATTTTTATCTTTTATTATTTTTATTTACTTATGTTTAAAACATATAATATTGTGATACTTTTAATAATGTTTACTATTTTTATTATTATGTACTAATATTTCATATTTATAATTTGAAAGTGGGATGTTAAGTCCCATTTCAAATTACCATGCATGTTATTATTTGAATATTGTCAATTGTACACAACAGGGTAAAACAGCGAACTTTCAAAGACTGGCATTAAGTTCAGCAAAAGCTACTAATT
The DNA here is from genome assembly GCF_046630445.1 of Rutidosis leptorrhynchoides. Lineage (NCBI taxonomy): Eukaryota > Viridiplantae > Streptophyta > Magnoliopsida > Asterales > Asteraceae > Rutidosis > Rutidosis leptorrhynchoides. The sequence continues at coordinate 14,795,690 of NC_092335.1, read as the reverse complement.
TTGACGACAAAACTAAAAATAAATGTGATGTAACAACAAGACGGAATGAACAAATGATGTGCACCAATTATCATTCAACAAACAAACGCCAATATGTTTGGAAACTTTGGTAAAATTTAATCATTTTTCTACGCTAATCACCCTCAATAATTTAAATTGTACTAATTTCTTGCAAATGAGGGCATTGCAAGATCTTAAGTGTGGGAAGGGATTAAATTCTTTTGGTTTTAAAATTTTTTGACTTATACACTTGGTTACCATTAAAAATACTAGTAACGCAGTAGTTGTATTAGAATCTGGTGCTCTCTGATAATAAAGAACAGCCTAGTCTTATATACTGACTACCCAATTCTAGTAAAAAATTTCAAAATTTTCAAAAAAAATGAACTCAAAATCATGTTTATACATATTTATGAACGATAAAACTAGGTGTTAACACCAAAATTATTGTTACCTCGTAAAGGACATAAATTGAGAAACAACCCAAAATGTTAGAATTCATTTAAAATGGAATAGAGGAAAATAAAAAGGCAAAGAAAGGAAAATAAAAGCCAAGTGTGAGAAAAATTTACCAAGTTATTTAGAACATATATCACATATTTTTGTACAAATAATTAAAGATACTTTTGTTTTGAACGATATTAATCAGTTTTACCCAGTTTATTGTAATATAAATGAAATTTAAGAGGAAGTAAAGTCTTTCGAGAGAAAAATACACGCGCTTCTTGATTTAGGTCAGGAAGTTGTCGTCCAGACCAGTTGTAGAGTCTACGAAAAACCTTGAAAAGTTTTCTCGAAAATCAGCTGGAAATCCACGGACCTCAGCATCAAACAGGGTCGCCAAGTGGTCAGACTTATCCTAACCATGAGAGGATCTATCTCGTACAATGGGGGGCACCGTGCAAATTAGCTTATAAGACTAATGAATCAGATCCCCAGAAAGGATAATCTCCTTAAAGATCAAAAATCAGCTTTTAAGACTGATATTACTCAATCCTTGAGATTGACATTAAATATTGAGAATTCAAACTCATGGAATTCAATGATATCTAAACTCGAGCTTGAACGAGAAAATATTTTGATCAAATTACAAACCGATTTGTTTTCTGAAAACCCATTTTCAATGCGTTCATTACCATTGAACGTAAAATCCTAGGAATTCACCTGGAATTCATTAGGTCACCTGAACCAAATCGGGTGTCAACTGTAAGAACGGTGGTTGCATAGCATGGTCAAAGACAGGACCTTGTGCCAGACCAAAAAACTATAGGGTGATCTTTACTATTACTCCTACCAAGGATAGTAATTGCATCCGACACGTTATAGACCATAATCAAAAGCATGTCATGGGACATTGCCTTAACAGTTGCTTGTTCAACGCTTTCCTTTACAACCGGACGGTAGTTTACCGAAAGGTAATATACAGAGCAAGTAAACTAGACGTGTTGCTTTCCCAATACAAGGTTAGCAAGTGGGTGACACAAAACCTTAAGTTTTGAGCTAAAATTTTCAAATCTAAAACCCACAAAACCCACAAAAACATTTCGCAAACACCGGTGAAGGGTTATTCCGGGAAACTTATCTAGGGTAAAAGCTAAATTAAATTTTTAAAAAAAAAAGATCAAATGTTTTCATAAAGATCCAATTTCCTTAATGGATCTAAATTTTCATAGTCATGTGGGACTGTAAACCACAATATCACTACCATTGTTCATACCGCCGTATAGAAATCACTTATGTACAAAGTGTGAAGAATAAAGAATTGATTCTAGTTTTTTTTATTTTTTTTATTTCAAGACTATATTGCTTGAGGACAAGCAACGCTCAAGTGTGTAAATATTTGATAATGCTAAAAACGAACATATATTTCATAGCATTATCCCTCAAGAAAGACAAGCTTTTAGTTGCAATTGTTCTATTTACAAGTGATATTCGTTTAAATAATAAAAGGTGAAGACAAAAGACAGATTCGACGATTTGAAGACGCAAATGACCAAAAAGCTAAAAAGTACAAAGTATAATTCAAGAGGTTCAATTTATTGATAAGAAACGTCTAAAAGTTACAAGAGTACGAGCCGCAAAACACAAAGTACAAGATATTAAATAGTACGAAAGGACGTTTGAAAATCCGGAACCGGGACCAGAGTCAACTCTCTGTAACATCCGTGTTACATCCGTCCCACATCGGTTGGAGAGGGGAACGAAGCATGCCTTATAAGGGTGTGGAGACCTTTCCTAGCATGACGCGTTTTGGGACCACAAGCGCAGCAGATCCCATGAGAACTCTGCAGTTAAGCGTGCTCAGGAGAGAGCACTACCGGAATGGGTGACCACCTCGGAAAGTGCTCGTCGTGTTTGGTCACCAAGAAAAATCCGTGCGCCTACGGGCAAAGCGGACAATATCATGTTACGGGAAACGTTTTACCTGGGATGTTACAGATGGTATCAGAGCCAGGCCCCGGACCAAACGTGCACAGCGAGGACGCTGTGTCCCATTAGGGGGGAGGATTGTAACATCCGTGTTACATCCGTCCCACATCGGTTGGAGAGGGGAACGAAGCATGCCTTATAAGGGTGTGGAGACCTTTCCTAGCATGACGCGTTTTGGGACCACAAGCGCAACAGATTCCATGAGAACTCTGCAGTTAAGCGTGCTCAGGCAAGAGCACTACCGGGATGGGTGACCTCCTGGGAAAGTGCTCGTCGTGTTTGGTCGCCAAGAAAAATCCGTGCGCCTACGGGCAAAGCGGACAATATCATGTTACGGGGAACGTTTTACCTGCGATGTTACAATATCTAAGATAAGTTAAAATGTATTAAGTCATGGATGACATATTAAATTTATTAGGTCATGGATGACATATTACACAAATAATTGCAGATTTCTATTGGTATATACCAATAGTAAATACTTCTAGAAGCTGTGTATAATACGGGTAAAAATGTCGTATGAATGCGAGTAGAAATCTTGAGAAAATTGAACGAAAATACAAGTATAGCTATCCTTTATATGTATTGGTATATTATAAAGTGTATTTAATACTTGTAAGAATATATTTACACTCGTAATACATTATATGTAAATACATTTTAACATAAGTTAATTACGTCGTTTAAATAGTAACATATATATTGTTCAAAAACTCTTTAAATTAGTAGTATGAAAATATATATAATACTCTGTTAATATACTTAATGAGATATTTAATTATCATATTTTCAAGTTAAATATATATAAATCCATATATATAAACAATAATTAAACAATTAAACAATTAAATCAAGTTATGACGTTCGTGAATCGTCAGAATAAAAGGGTGACCAAAAGCTTGTGTAAAACTCTTTCCGGAGATTCAAGACTTATTAAAATTCATTGCTTATCAAGTCGGAATTATATAAAGATTAAGTTTAAATTTGGTCAAAAATTTCTGGGTCGTCACAGTACCTACCCGTTTAAGAAATTTCGTCCCGAAATTTGATCGATGTCGTCATGGCTAACAATAAGAATGTTATTATGACGAATATAAGTTGATTCATAGGGTTTTATCATAATTGAGAAATATGAATAAAATAATTCGATTACTCGAAACGTATGAGTGAAGCTATCGTAAAAGAGTGAAATGAGAAAATAGGGATTCGTCTTATCTTTTGATGTCATCACGGTTAATCTTCGGATTAAAGAAAATCTTTGTAATCTATATAAGATTTGATTCTTCAGCGATTTAGGAAATTATGATCCTCTTCGATTTAATGCAATAATCTATCTCGATTTCTCTCTCGGATATTTTACTATAAATCAGCCTCCTACGTTTCCTTATTTCCACATCTCCCATCTTTTTTTTACTTTCTTCCTTTCTTCGTGATTCCAAAACATTCGTCAATATGCTCCATCCAGTTTTAATTCTTGATATATTCTTGACTATCACATATGTCATTCTTCTTTTTCATCTTCCACCGGAGGAATCCGTTAATTTCTACTATGCTCTTGGATTTATAGTGTTGTTAGTTTTACAGTGTCTTTATATTGCTATACGCATCGATATACACGATTTGTAATTTCTGCGTTGTTGTCGTGCTTATATTTTTCCTTATATTTTGGAGTTTCATGCTTCCGTCTTCTTTTCCCGACTTCAAGTCAAGCTAATAATGGTCTAGAACTCATAGATATGAAATTCGAAATGAACATAGCTAATGCTCTAAGAGAGAAATTGTAATAGCACAATTTGACTTGTGAAATTACTAGAATCCAAATGAAAAGATAGATCTATCAAGAGAATATGTTCTTGATATGTTTAGAGATTAGATTGAATGTAAGAGTCGTGTAACATGGCACATGATGACGTTATGGTCTGTGAATCATCATGTTTCATTAGAAACTCAGCATGACTTACTGTAGTATAATCACGTTGATCAAGTGTCATTATATTATACTAACTCATGCTTCAGTTCCCAACATTACTTTAAAAACATTCATACTTTACACTCAGAGGTTTCAGATGTTTAGAAATTAAAACAGTTTCCTTTATGATGTGCTACAGATAACGCGAGGGGATAAATGATTTTAGATAAGAATGGTTATGAAAATATCTTCAGAAATATGGAGGATATTTATAATGGAAGATACGATGATATCTTAGAATATTTAAGATAAGAGGATGATGAAGAATATTGTCCGCAAGGGTTTCAGAGTAAAGAGCAAGGTATTTGCTAAGGATTTCAGCAGACACTGAATCATTTGGATTCTTTGAAGGTAGATTTCGTCTTTGTGATTTGTCCACAGCCTCATTCATAGTTTGCTCAATCCGTTTTTCAGTTCCAAACCTTCTCTTTTTCTGAGCTTTACCAACATACTATTCTTTATCATCAAACTTTTGACTGTTAAGGTCGTTTACAGTTTTTGCTGCTTCATCAGCATTTTTCCAAAATTCAAAGAACTAGTTCGCAGTTCAGGGTGTTTTTCAGAAACTTCACATTTGAAGTCTGTAAGTCTTGGAGGTAGACGTTATATGTATATATATAACTGTTGGCATAAAATTGCTGCGAAATTCAAAATACTGATTGCTAATTCCCAGTAGTTGGTATGATAATTATTGTTACAAGTTGTAGATGAGTACTTGATAAAGTTTCAATTAATAAGTATCGTGATTTTTCGGAGAGGCTTAAAGATCAATGAAGTTGTTGCTAATGTGGTGAGATATGAAAGATTCCGCGGTAACAACGATGAAGGGATAATCGTTATAATAAGGCTTATTCGTTGAACAATTGAAGGTGATTTACTGGAGCTATGACAAAACTGTCTATTTTGAAAAGAGATTGAAAAGTTATTTTAGCTAATAAATGCCAAAGGGTCTGACACGGATACGTGTTAAACTATGACTTTGGTTTCGAGGGTTTTTCAGGTACAAGACTGCGGGTAACATGTGGTTGGATCATCATCTCGAGTGTCTTCAGGAATTTCGAAGGGTTTAAACACAGATTGTAATTGTTAATATACATATGATGTTCTAGGATTTTGAATGATACAAATATTTTCCTGGGTTCCATGAATAGAAATGATGTTCTAGTACATTTTTGAAGTCAAAGTATAGTTTTGAAAGATGTAGGAATCTAAGAGTAATGTTATCTGTTTAATCTTGACTTGGATTCTGATCTGTCAAAACCAGAATATGTAATTGAATTTGAATGAGAATGGTTGCTCTGGTTTCTATGAAAGTATGTATATTGTTGTGAAAGTAGTGAGTATGGTTAATGATTATTGAATCAGAATTGAAGAATGTACAGTATAACATATTATTTGTGAATTTGTATAATTCTCGGGTATTACCTACCCGTTAAAGTTTCACAAGTAATATTTTATACAAGAGAATTTTTATTACAGTCTTTATGAAAATATATGTTTTTATATTTTCTGCAGATGTAATATAGATTTAATGAGTTAATATACTATTAAACTCATTTGATTTTTGCTGGAGCTAGAATGAATAACCCCTAAAACTTTAGAGATTACATAATTTTTGTGGAGTATTTCTTCAACGTAAATGAAATTATGAATCAATACTTCATTATTCATTTTTATTGATATTTCCTCGGTGATTGATGTTGGTGTTCATACAATTCTTGTGAACTTCGCAAGACACAAATGACATTTTCTAGAAAGTTTCAAGTACATCGAAAATGAAAGTGTGAAATCTAACACGTACTCGAAAAATACACTTAGTTTATTATGAAATGGAATCTATTGAGTTGAAGCAGAGATTATAATTAATGATTGTTAAGTCATTAACGAAGGATGTACATCATAGCATATTAGTAATATGAATTAACCGAGTAGTATCTACCCTTTAACATTCATACCTAATAGCTTAGTACGAAAAGATATATTGTGGTTTAAAAACTCATATATATATAAAATATACATATAATTTTTTTTTCCAGAGGGAATGAGTTAATACTTGATAACTCGTTGATACAATATTGTGATGATAGCTCCAAATCCATATGGACAATACGTCATTCATTGATTTCATTGCGAGTTATTTGACCTCTATATGATACGTTTTGTAAACATTGCATTCTTTTGAAAAGGCACACCATAAATGAATATTTAAATCAAAGGTTTTCGACATCTGATGATTTCTACATATAGACAATCACTGTAAATAATAGTTTACAATAGTACTTCCATTGACAATGCAGTCAAAATAAGATACATGGTGATGATTTGGTGAATGCAACGTTTCCTTGAAAAATATGCCATGTATAACTCCATGCACATAGCTTGTCTAACATATAGGCAAACAGCGGAAGACTTCTAGGAAACCTGAGAATAAACATGCTAACAAGTGTCAACACAAAGGTTGGTGAGTTCATAGTTTTAATGTTTCGTATAATCTGTATATAAAGGTGGATCACAAGATTTCAGTTGTTTAATCCAGAAACGTTTATTAAAATATTCTACGAAATTGAGCACCCTGGTAACTAAACTTAACGTATATATAATTTGTACCCTTTGTATAATCATCTTAATAATACACGCAAACCAACGTGTACGCTTCTCAAATAGCATACGTCCGTTAAAAGGCTAGTGCTCTAGCTCGGACGGGGATGTCAAGCCCTATGGATCCATATACTACTACTCGCGCCCACCAGTTCTTATAACTGGCAGTTAACAGTTACCAAAGCTAAGGGATTTTCGGTTCAAACTCAGTGTAGAATTTAGTATGTACTTGTATCCATTGCGTTTTAAATAAAGTGCATGTATTCTCAGCCCAAAAATATATATTGCAGAAGCAATTAAAAAGGGATCAATGAAACTCACACAAAATCAGTTTTAGTATTTGTATCCATTTAGTAAAACAGTTTATAAAACTGCGCATGTATTCTCAGCCCAAAAATATATGTAAAAAGGGATCAAATGAACTCACCTTAGCAGCATATAAAGTCGTTCACCAAAATGTGATCGAAACACGGATTACCAAATAACCGTAGATCTCAACATATCAATATTGAGATTCAATATTGTAGAAAAGTACGTAGATGTAACGGAGATGATAACACTAGGTTTGACTTGCAAATAATACCCATGAATATTACCCATAACCTCCTTGGCAATAACCCATAATTTCCTTAACTCTGCCCCGCTCGTAAAACCCGTTTTTAAATTACTCGAATAGCACTCTGTCGTAGTATTTTATGTATAATACTAATAATAATAAGATTAATAATAATGTTAATCTTAATATTAATTTTATTAATAATAATAATAATAATAATAATAATAATAATAATAATAATATAAATATTAATAAAATAAATACAGAGGGAGGTATGTGTGTGTGTCCCAGAACTCGATCGCGTTTTATAATGTTTCCTGAATCTTGATCCCATGCGATCGCATGGGTAATGTGGGTTAGTGCTATGCGATCGCATGGCCAGCTGTTTGGCACCCAATCTGTTTTGTTTTCATTCTGTCGACATATTTATATATATTATATATAATATATATAATTTAAATAATTAATTATATATTATATTAAATTCACGTGCATAGTTGAGTTGTAATTTTCGTTCCGATAAGTCGTACGTCGCCACTCGACTTATGTCCCGGTTTCGATTTTTCGAACGTCCTATCGTATACTGAGAAAACTTGTACTTTACGTTTCGTGAATCGTACCTTTGTCAAAATATAGTCTTAAATCATCCATAAACTATACCACTGTAGCAAGTAAGTTACTGTAGCAAAGTCAATTTTTACTGTAGCAATTCACTGTAGCAAAGTCAATTTCACTGTAGCAAATAGTGATTTTCGAAAACACTGTAGCATTTTGGGTACTGTAGCAATTTAAAAATGTTACTATCGTTTACTAAATAACTTGAAATTATATATATGTATATATCTTTTTAATATACATAAATCAGTTTTTAAATACACATTGGAAGTTATTTATAAATAAATTTTAATAATAAATATTTCAACTTATCATATATATTCAAATAGATATTTAAACCAATAAGTTTAATGTACGGTATCAAATAATTAATACATTGTTACCTTTTCAAGTTATAGTATATATGTATCTATTTACATATAATTGTTCGCGAATCGTCGAAAATAACCGAAGGGTATTTAAATATATAAAAGTAGTTCAAAAATTTTGAGATTCAGTTTTACAGACTTTGCTTATCGTGTCGGAAATGTTAATGATACAAAGATTAAGTTTAAATTTGGTCAGAAACTTTCGGGTCATCACAAATATGCTCGTTCTTGATTTGTGATGATGTCGGTGATTATGGAATTGGCAGAGCTTGTGATGTTGTAGGTGCTGCTGGTACTGGTGATGATGTCGGTACTGCTGGTGTTGCTTGTATAACAAGTCTTTTTTTGTAACGCACGCACTATTCCTGTCAGGGTTTCTATTCTCCCCTCTATCATCTCTATCCATCCACTCATCTTGATTTATGGTTATGATTAGAATAAATAATCTCTAAAACTTTAAAGATTTCATAATCACCGTAGAATATTTCTCCGATGAAGTTATGAATCAATACTTCATCGTTTGATGTTGTTGGTATTCCTTGATATTTACAGGGCGTATGACGTTGATGCTCGTGGGACAGATTGTGATGTTGGGGCTTGCGATGCGGATGTTGTTGGTGGTGGTAATGGTACCATTGGTGTGGATGCAGGTGGTGCAGTTGGTGCTTGTGGGGCTTGTGATGCTTGTAAGTTCTGCATCATATTCTCTAAAGCCACCACTCTAGCGCGAAGCTCGTTGATTTCTTCTAGTACACCGGAATGATTGGCGGTTAGAACGAGAGGATGAATAAGATCTAGAAGTTTAGATAATATATAATCGTGGCGAGATAATCTGGAAATGAGGGTGAAAATGGTGTTTCGGACTGGTTCACCGGTAAGTGCTTCAGGTTCTTCGTCGAGAGGGAAATTTGGTGGGTGGAAAGGATCGCCTTCTTCTCATCTCCATTGACTGAGTTGGCTACGAAGCCATCCCCAATCCATCCAGAATAGATGATGGCTAATCGGTTTATCCATTCCGGTTACACTGCTTTCGGAGTTCAGGTGAATATCTATATCGGAATAGCTGTCGGAATCCGATGAACTTGAACCAGTTGAAGGATCCATCTCGTACAGAGTAGGGAAAAGATTTTTGAAATGAAATAAATTATAGGACTAGTTTAGTATTCCTCAATACATAATTTACATATGTATTTATAATACCAGAATCCCATAAGTTACGGAGGATTTTTCGAAAGATGTCAGACAAAGTTTACTGTAATAAATATGCAAAGATATGAATTTGTCTATACACTATCTATGCAATGAATGCAGTAAGACGCATCTAGACTTAAGATGATAAGTTGGTAATTTCCGACAAAAATTGATAAGCAAAACTTTTGACATACAGCTAAGGTCGAAGTCCAGACCCACTAATGCATCCTAACAACTATCAGTTAGACACACTAATGCAAGACCTGGTTAGCTAAGACCACCGCTCTGATGCCAACTGAAACGACTCGTCCATATTACTATAAACGTGGTACGTTATTCATTGGTCCCATAGCGAGGTATTTGACCTCTATATGATACATTTTAGAAAATATTTCATTCGTTTCATAAAAAGCACACTATTATTATACATAATGCATGTTTTAAACAATTGGGCGATTATTTAAGGAATAATCCCCATAATACATCAATTTTTAAATACTACACACGTGACATAACAGTCAAATATAATACATGACAAATGTTTTATTGAATGCAACACTTTATTTAATTAAAAGCATGAGACTCCATGCACAGCTTGCTCAGATAATGCAACAGCGGAAGACTTTCTTAAGGACCTGAGAATAAACATGCTTAAACAGTCAACACAAAGGTTGGTGAGATATATAGGTTTAGCATCGATATAAATATAGACCACAAGATTTCATAGTTATAAATATATGTACACTCGCAAGTGTATAAAAGTATTCTATAAGTTGTTGAGCGCTTAGGTAACCATACTTAACCATTAATGTAGCATATTCCCTTTATTATGAAATCTCCCTACACTGTACCAAGTGTAGTAAAAATGAAGTACTATGCAACCGTTTACGATACTAGAGCGACTAGCCCGGTTGGGGTTGTCAAACCCGATAGATCTATCAATAGGATTCGCGCTTACATGTTCTTACAACATGTAAATATTAGTTACCAAGCTATTAGGGAAGATATGCAAGGTGGTACAACTCAACATAGAATATATTTTAAGTACTTGTGTCCATGGCGTAAAACATAAAATGCATGTATTCTCATCCCAAAATATTTTTAGAGTTTAAAAATGGGGCTATATACTCACGGTAGTAAAAGTATATTAATAATAAGTTTTCAGCTTATTAAAAATTTGGCCGTCGTCCTTGGATTCACGAACCTATAACAATAATAATGATTCAGATAATAATACGACATGTGAATAAAATAAAACAAGTTCATAGAATACTTATATATTAATTTTTAACATTTTTATGTTAGTAGTCATTTGTTAGTAGTCCAAAATAGTCCGAAATGTCCAACAGTCCAATAATCGGTATATATATAATCTTAGAATTACCCCACGACGTATTGTATACATATTGTCTTTGCGTCAACCCAGAGACGTATTATATACATATTGTCTTAGAATTTATCAAAACGTATTGTATACTTATTGTCTTAGGATTTATCAAAACGTATTGTATACTTATTGTCATGGAATGTACCAAGATTATTATATATATATACAATCTCGGAATTAACTAAGGTTATAATATTTTGTTATACTAATGATAACATGTACAAATATATATAGGATATAGGAAAAGTTAGCAAGGATATGGTTAATATAGTTTTTACAATATAAATTTCGTCCATACAACGTTAATTTTAGCAAATTTTGTTTTGCTCGCCAAGTATTCGTTACAACTCCGTTTAAAGTGAATCAAATTGCTGTGAATTCCTTAAGAAGTTAATTTTTTAAAAATAATTCAAAAAGTTCAGCCCATGTATTAATATTCAGAGTTTTACCCTCTTTTTGTGCCGGTAGACAGATTTGGAAGAATCCCGGCACCCACCCAATATATGATTTTTGATAAAATACTTCCACTTTGTCTAAAATCATGAAAAAAAATACTGGAAGTCTTATTTACATATATTAACATATTTTCAAAGTCTTAGCCTCGAACTCAAAGTCTAAGATAGGTTTTTAATTCCCAACCCAAAACAGCCCGCTTTTTACCGAATGGAGATTAAACGATAGTTGTTAAGTTTCAAGGTGTTCTTCATATGTACAAGTTATAAGTTCTTATATTAACTTAATATAACATCATAATACATATAAATAAGTGTTATTAGAGTTAAGTTAGAAAGATTAGATTAGTTCTTCAAACAAGTTTAGAATCAACTAAACTATGTTCTAGTTTATAAACTCTTATATAGATAGCTATAAACATATGAATTGAACAAGAGTTGAAATAGAGTTTTTACCTCAAGTTTAGAATGTAAAGTTGCTGGAAAGAAGTAGTAGAACAAAACTTGAGAGAGTTCTTGCAAGAGTGTGTGAAAATTGAAAGTAAAATTTGGAAAATGAATGTGTAAAAATGAGTTAGAAATGATGCTTATTTATAGGCTTGAAAATTTGGTTTTAGTGAAAATATCTTAGATAAGTTAAAATGTATTAAGTCATGGATGACATATTAAATTGATTAGGTCATAGATGACATATTACACAAATAATTGCAGATTTCTATTGGTATATACCAATAGTAAATACTTCTAGAAGCTGTGTATAATACGGGTAAAAATGTCGTATGAATGCGAGTAGAATTCTTGAGGAAATTGAACAAAAATACAAGTATAGCTATCCTTTATATGTATTGGTATATTATAAAGTGTATTTAATACTTGTAAGGATGTATTTACACTCGTAATACATTATATGTAAATACATTTTAACATAAGTTAATTACGTCGTTTAAATAGTAACATATATATTGTTCAAAAACTCTTTAAATTAGTAGTATGAAAATATATATAATACTTTGTTAATATACTTAATGAGATATTTAATTATCATATTTTCAAGTTAAATATATATAAATCCATATATATACACAATAATTAAACAATTAAACAATTAAATCAAGTTATGACGTTCGTGAATCGTCGGAATAAAAGGGTGACCAAAAGATTGTGTAAAACTCTTTCCGGAGATTCAAGACTTATTAAAATTCATTGCTTATCAAGTCGGAATTATATAAAGATTAAGTTTAAATTTGGTCGGAAATTTCTGGGTCGTCACAAAGCCCAATAACCCCGTCTTTAATATTTAGTCTAACATCACGATTACTTCGATTTAAATAAGCATAAAAATAACCTAGCTACGAGACATTAATTTAAAAAGGTTGAACATAACTTACAATGATTAATAACAGCGTAGCGTTACACGGACAGAATTTCGACTTACACACTTACAACATTCGCTAACATAACCTTATTATTATTAATCTTAAATTAAAATTAAACTTAAAATTAATATATATATATATATATATATATATATATATATATATATTTATGTGAGAGAGAGATTGATAAAGGATGATTTTTTCGTGCAGAATTCGTAGCCTTTTATAGATGTGGCCAGCATTTCAGGGCCATGCGATCGCATGGCTTTGATGTTTGATTTCCATGCGATCGCATGGAGGGCTGTTCCAGCTCACACTCCTTTGTACACTAGTTTGTCGACATTTTTTATATATAATATAATATATATATATATATAATTTTAAGAATTAATTATATATTATATTATATTCATGTGCATAGTTGACTTGTAATTTTTAGTCCGTTGCGTCGCGTGTTGAGAGTGTGATGACCCGGGAATTTCCGACCAAATTTAAACTTGAATCTTATTTGATTTCGATACGATAAGCAAAGTCTGTAATATTAAATCTCGAAATTTTTGAACAGTTTTATGAAATCAAGTGACCTTGACTATTACCGACGATTCACGAACCTTGGAATTGTAAATACAAATGTATATATATAAATGATTATATATGTAAATAACTACATATAATAAATGAGATATATTAATGAACTATTTTGTGATTAAAGATAATTTAAAACAACTAAAACTTGTTATTTTAAATATATAGAGTATATTGAAAATAAATGAATTTGAATATAATTTGTCAACGTTAACAAAGTATTTAATGTATAATGTTATACCCTGAGATTATTTGTTCAATATATATATATAATTAATACATTTATTTACTAGATATTAAAACATAATTGTATATATATAGTAGTATACATATATATAAATATAAATCTATATATGATTTCTAATCAAGATTATATTGTAATATATATATGTATATATAAAATGTATAAACATTAAATATTCAATGAATGTTATCGTATAATATATTATGCAATTATTAAATATTACATAAATTTAATAGATTGTATATAAAGTGTAAATACAAGTTAGGAATATAGTCATTATAATAACCATACTATTACTTTCATTATTAGTACTAATATCAAAATCAGTATCGGTTTTATAGATATATTATAATTGTAATGTAAATATTATCAGTTAATATAATTGTTATTATTAGGTATTTGTATTATAAGTGTTGTTAGTATACTATTATTAAGAATTATAAATATTATGATTAATATTATTGTTATCATTTTGATTATGATTGTTATTAAACTTACCAAAAAAAATTTCCTTTTTGTTATAGTATCATATTATTTCTATCTTTATTATTATCATTATTCGTATTCTTATTATTAATAGTATTATTATTTTGATATTATTAACACTATTACTATTTCTATTATATTTGTTATTTATATTAGTATCTTTATTATTAGGAAAGATTAACAATATTATTATCATTAATACATTAATAATTATTGATATTATTTTAATTTATATTATATAAAAAATATAAAAAGAAACGGATATACCTAGTGGAATTAAGAATCAGATATTATATATATATCACTATCTGCTACTTTTTTCTCTTCCTTTTCTATTAAAGCCCGTGAACCTAATTTATCTTCTCCATCACTACAAAACACGATCGAATAATTCATGTTACAACATCAATTAATCACTTACACTATAGGATTTCTGCTAGTACTCGCGAATTTAAACAGAAAAAAGGGAAGAACTGAAACAGAAAAAGGAGTCGACCCTGCTCATGACTCAATTATCAAAAGCTTGAATTCGTTTTAAATTTTCAAAATTTATAAATGCGGTTCTATTAGTATTGATGTAATCAAACTATCTGTAAGTTTTCAGACTTTAATTCTTTCGATTAAATCCGAATTACGAAGTCAAAGTTTTATTTTAAAAATTCAAACTAAATGTTCATGGCTAAATTCGTTCATGTGTTAGTGTTTTGAATTAAATTGACGGTTCATAAAGATTATATGGAAGATTTACAAACTTTTTCATGAAGGATTCGTGGTCTGAAACAGCTTATAATTTTGAAATAGATATTGAGTTCATAAGCATATTTAACGACTACTATCTGCTTCTGTTTTAGTTTCTTTCTGTTATGGAAATTAATCAGTCTATTATAGTTGTTTTCTGTTTAGTTATATATCATATTACAAGTCCTAATCAAAACTATAAAATATGGTTATAAGATTGGATTCGGTCGAAGGTTAAGGAAGAAGAAGAAGGAGGGATATAAAGGGGTTTAAATAAGTTTTATAAAAATTAAAAGGGTGAATAAATCAGAAAAACCATAGCAGCGTGATGGTCTAAGGAGTGTTCGGGTTATCGAGGAGTCGTGGGTTCGAGTCCCTAGGATGACAGTTTTTTTTAGGCCGAATTACAATGAAGGTAGTTTCAATTTTATTATTTTTATTATTATTATTATTATTATTATTATTATTATTATTATTATTATTATTATTATTATTATTATTATTATTATTATTATTATTATTATTATTATCATTGTTATTAGTTTTATTATTATTGTGATTATAATTATTATATTTATTGTCATTATGATTTGTTTTTATTATTAAAGATTGTTGTTGATTAGATAATAGGGGTAATATTATTATTATCGATTTTGTTACTACTAATTAATATCACTAAGTACTATTATTATAATTAATATTGGTACAAGTATGATTATTATTATGATTATCACTATTAATTATTGTTATTATTACAAGTATTATAACTATCGATACCATCATTAATACTAACTTACGTATTATTATGATTATAGTTACAAATAAGATTTTTAGTATTATTAATGCCATTACTAAATATTATTATTATTATCATTCAGGGTATAAATTATATCATTTTACCACTAGTATGAGTAATATTATCATTGTTATTATTAATATAATCATTAGTATTATTATTATTAAACTTATTATCATTATTATCATTCTTATAAAATTATTATTTTGTTATCACTAAAACTATCAATATTATCACAAATAGATACTTTTATATAAAAAATACATTACACTATACTTTTATTACTAAAAAGATATTAGTTAAGCTATATCAACTAATATATAAATATATACTAAACTTTAATATATGGTTTCTATTATCAATAATAAGTAATAGTTATATAAAACATATATCTAAATATATTAAATTTATCTAATAACATATGGTATAACAAGTATATTATTAATAACAAAAACATATATATATATATATAATTGATCGATTACGATTACGTGTATTAATATATCCACAAATGATATAGGTTCGTGAATCCGAGGCCAACCCTGCATTGTTCAGTATAGTCATATGTATTTTTACTACAAAATACATTAGGTGAGTTTCATTTGCTCTATTTTTAAATGCTTTTGCAATATATATATTTTTAGGACTGAGAATACATGCACTGCTTTTATAACTGTTTTACGAAATAGACACAAGTAAATGAAACTACATTCTATGGCTGGATTATTAAACCGAATATGCCCCTTTTTAGTCTGGTAATCTAAGAATTAGGGAACATACACCCTAATTGACGCGAATCCTAAAGATAGATTTATCGGGCCCAACAAGCCCCATCCAAAGTACCGGATGCTTTAGTACTTCGAAATTTATATCATGTCCGAAGGAGGATCCCGGAATGATGGGGATATTCTTATATGCATATTGTGAATGTCGGTTACCAGGTGTTCAATCCATATGAATGATTATTTTTGTCTCTATGCATGGGACGTTTATTTATGAGAACTGAAAATGAAAATCTTGTGGTCTATTAAAATGATGGAAATGATTATTTATGTTAAACTAATGAACTCACCAACCTTTTGGTTGACACTTTAAAGCTTGTTTATTCTCAGGTACGAAAGAAATCTTCCGCTGTGCATTTGCTCATTCTAGAAATATTACTTGGAGTCATTTATGGCATCTTTCAAAAGAAGTTGCATTCGAGTCGTTGAGTTCATCAAGATTATTATTAAGTCAATTATAGTGGATATATTATAAAATGGTATGCATGATGTCAACCTTCGATGTAATGAAAGATTGTCTTTTCAAAAACGAATGCAATGTTTGTAAAATGTATCATATAGAGGTCAAGTACCTCGCGATGTAATCAACTGTTGTGAATCGTTTATAATCGATATGGACTTCTTCCGGATGGATTAGGACGGGTTGCTTCAGTTGGTATCAGAGCGGTGGTCTTAGTGAACCAGGTCTTGCATTAGTATGTCTAACTAATAGTCGTTAGGATGCATTAGTGAGTCTGGACTTCGACCGTGTCTGCATGTCAAAAGTTTTGCTAATCATTTCTAGTCGAAAATCATCTGCTTATCATCCTTAGGAAATTACTTACTTATCATTCTTAGTCTAGACACATCTTACTGCAATGATTGCATGAATAGTGTATAGATAAAATTCGTATCTTAGCGTATCTACTAATTCATATCTTAGCATAACTGTTACTGTAGACTTTGCCTGACAACTTCCGTAGATTCCTCCATAACTTATGGGATTTTAGTATTTTATATGCATATGTAAATTATGTATTGCAGGGTACTAATCTACATCCTATAATCTATTTCTCATCGAAAATCCTTCGTCTGATCGTACGAGATGAATCCCTCAACTAGTTCAAGTCCCTCAGATTCCGATAGCTAATCTGATAGTTATTCTGACAGCTATTCCGATATGGATTACCACTCGAACTCCGAAAGCAGTATAACCAGAATGAATCAACCAATCAGTCATCCTCAATTCATCTGATGGGTTCATAGTCGACTTAATCCATGGAGACGCGAAGAAGGCGATCCTTTCCAACAACCAAATTCACCTCATGGTGAAGAACCTGAAGCACTTACTGGCGAACCTGTCTGAACACCATTTTCACACTCATTCCCAGGATACCACGCAATGATATTATGATATCAAACATTCTAAAACTTTATTCATTCGTTTGTTCCTACCGACAATCATTCTGGAGTAATAAGTCAACGAGCTTCGAGCCCGAGTTGCAGCCTTGAAAAATATGGTGCAAAACGTACCAGCTTCAACAACATCACCGGCACCAGTAGTACCATAAATAACAACATCAGTACCATCAACAATCCATGCCTCAATATCACCATCGGTACTTTGAGTATGATCTTCGTTCTACGTATCGTTCTACCTCGTTCGACATGGCGAATATGTAATCTCTAAAGTTTTAGAGATTATTTATTTTAGTTCCAACCGAAAACTAAATGAGTTTAATATTATATTGACTCATTAAATCCATGATTACATCTGAAGAAAATATATATGTATATATGTTTTCATAAAGATTGTAATTAAAAATTCTTTTGTACAAACTGTTAATGGTGAAAATATTTTAACGGGTAGGTAATACCCGAGGAATATTTAGATTTCACATTAATAAGTTACATTGTACGTTCTTCGAATCTGATTCAACAGTCATTTACTATCCAACTTACATCCACAGATATACGAATCCGTTCACCACAGAATAACCATTTTCATTCAATTTCATATTTGGATTTTGACCTATCAGAATCCAACAAGTGGCATAATGAAGAAAACATTGGACAAAATAAAATTTGTTAGAAACAAACAAATTAACTATGAGAAATTTTGTTAAGAATCCACGCTAACTGTTCCTAGCTAATTGTTCCTAGCTAACTGATTACATTTTATTTATCGCAATTTACATTCTCGTAACTTTATTTATCGTTATTTAATTTCTGTTATTTATTTTTACGCACTTTAAATATCGGGACACGTATACAAGGTTTTGACATATCATATCGACGCATTTATATATATTATTTGGAATAACCATAGACACTCTGTATGCAGTAATGATCGAGTTCTCAATACAGGATTGAGGTTGATTCTACAATAATATATATAATTTGAGTTGTGATCGAGTCTGAGACATGTACACGGGTCACGATATGTATTAATTAATTCGAATATTATATATTAAACTATATATGAATTATTGGACTGTCAACTGTGGACTATCGACTGAGGACTAATAACATTGGACAATTAAAATGAATTAAAATATTGATTATAACATATGAAACTAAACATTTCTTCAAGTTTGCCACTTGATTACATCTTAAACTTCATTTGTATCTTGACGATTCCAATCTGCGTTCAAACATTTCATGATTCTTGAAAATACCTCAATCGAGAGAATGAACCAACCGCACTTCATCTACGGAAGAAAAGATTTATGCATCTAGTTATGCACCTGAAAAACACTAAGAACCTGAGTAAAAGTTTAACACGTATCTGTGCTAGCTCCTTTGACGTTGTTATTACCCAAAATAACTTTGCCAATCCCTTTTCAAATTAGCCAATTTTGTCACAGCTCCAACAAGTCAACTTCGACCTTTCACTCAGATTAGCTTATTATAACCCTGATATATAAGTTGCCTTTCGTCATCGATACCGGAAAACCGTTTATATCTCACTACATTAGCAGTAAATTTACCAGCAACATCATTGATCTTTGACTTTATGAAAAATTATTATATTCATTGAAATCCTATCATCTACTCATCTGCATCTGATAACAAGAATTGCCGTACCAAATACCGAGAATCAGCAATCAGTATTTTGAAATCTCGCAGCATGTCTACATCAACAGTTATATGTAAACATATAACATTTATCTCTTAGAATTATGATCTTCCATTCTGAAATTCTGAATAGCACTCAGTTTACAAATCAATACTCTGAATGTTGAAAAAGCTGAATGAAGCAGCAGAAACTGTAGACAACCGTAAATGACCTTAATTATCGGAAGTTTGATGATAAAGAATAGTATGTTGGTAAAGCTCAGAAAAGTTGAAATTGGAAAATGGATTGAGCAAAGTATGAAGGAGGCTATGGACAAATCACAAGGACTAAACCTGCCTTCAAAGAATCCAAATGATTCAGTAACTGCTGACGTCATTAATGAATACCTTGCTTCTGACTCCAAACTCTTGCGGACAGATTTTCTTCACCATCCTTCGATATTAGAAATTCCAAGATATCATCGTATCTTTCATTATAAATATCCTCCATATTTCTGAAGATATTTTCATAACTATTCTTATCTGAAATCATTAATCTCTTCATGATATCAGTGTTACATCATATAGAAACTGTTAGTTTCTATATTCTGTAAACTTTTGAGCTTAAAATATGAATGTTATTGAAGTAATGTTGGGAACTGATGCATGAGTTAGTATAATATAATGACACTTGATCAACGTGATTATATTACAGTAAGTCATGCTGAGTTCTAATGGGACATGATCATTCACAGAATCATAATGTCATTACGTGTTATGTTACATGACCCATTCATTATACTTAACTTCTGAACAAATTAAGAAAATATATTCTTGATAGCTCTATCCTCAGTAATTCTGGTAATTTAACAAATCAAATCGTGCTACTACCTTTTCCTTTCTACCTTGTATATTATGATAATTCGAAACTCCATACCTATGAAGTCTGGACCATTACTTGCGAAAAGAAAACAAAAGCATGAAGCTCCGAAGTAGAAAGGGAGTATAAATCACAGCAAATAGGAGAGATCATTAACTATGGATGACCATGATTATAGGAGACAGAAGCAGGGACATCGAAATATAAGGGAATATATAAAATCCAACAACAACGTAGAAGTTACAAATCCGTGTATATCAATGTTTATCGCAACGTAAAGACACAGGAGAATTATAAATACTATAACCCCAAGGTAATAGTAGAAGTGAATAGAATCCTCCGGTGGGAGTTGGAAAAGAATAAAGACAGATACGATAGTCAGAATAAGAACAAGGATCAGAACTGGAATAAGCATTGTTACAATTTTTAGACGTATGGATTAGGGAAGAAAGTATAGGAATAGTGAGAATAATAAAACGGAAGAGGTAAATTTATAATGAAATTACTTGATAGAGCAATCAAGGCAGATCATCGCATTTAATTAAAGAGATCCTAATTTCCTCATTTACCGAAGAATCATATCTTATTTAGATTTCGAAGATTTTCTTTAAATCCCTTGAATTCCGGAATTCAACCCTGACTCTGTCAAAAGTTAAGACGAATCTTTACTTTTCCTATTTCAATCTTTTGCGATAGCTTCACTCATACGCTTCAAGTAATCGAATTATTTTATCATTATTATTCAATGATGATAAACCTCTAATTATCAACTCATATTGGTCATGAAAACATTTTTATTGTAAGCCATGACCACCTCACTCAAATTTTGGGACGAAATTTCTTTAACGGGTAGGTACTGTGATGACCCGGGAATTTCCGACCAAATTTAAACTTGAATCTTATTTGATTTCGATATGATAAGCAAAGTCTGTAATATTAAGTCTCGAAATTTTTGAACTGTTTTATGAAATCAAGTGACCTTGACTATTATCGACGATTCACGAACCTTGGAATTGTAAATACAAATGTATATATATAAATGATTATATATGTAAATAACTACATATAATAAATGAGATATATTAATGAACTATTTTGTGATTAAAGATAATTAAAACAACTAAAACTTGTTATTTTAAATATATAGAGTATATTGAAAATAAATGAATTTGAATATAATTTATCAACGTTAACAAAGTATTTAATGTATAATGTTATACCCTGAGATTATTTGTTCAATATATATATATAATTAATACATTTATTTACTAGATATTAAAACATAATTGTATATATAGTAGTATACATTTATATAAATATAAATCTATATATGATTTCTAATCAAGATTATATTGTAATATATATATATATATATATATATATATATATATATATATATATATATATATATATATATATATATATATATATATATGTATATATAAAATGTATAAACATTAAATATTCAATGAATGTTATCGTATAATATATTATGCAATTATTAAATATTACATTAATTTAATAGATTGTATATAAAGTGTAAATACAAGTTAGGAATATAGTCGTTATAATAACCATACTATTAATTTCATTATTAGTACTAATATCAAAATCAGTATCAGTTTTATAGATATATTATAATTGTAATGTAAATATTATCAGTTAATATAATTGTTATTATTAGGTATTTGTATTATAAGTGTTGTTAGTATACTATTATTAAGAATTATAAATATTATGATTAATATTATTGTTATCATTTTGATTATGATTGTTATTAAACTTACCAAAAAAAATTTCCTTTTTGTTATAGTATCATATTATTTCTATCTTTATTATTATTATTATTATTATTCTTTTTATTAATAGTATTATTATTTTGATATTATTAACACTATTACTATTTCTATTATATTTGTTATTTATATTAGTATCTTTATTATTAGGAAAGATTAACAATATTATTATCATTAATACATTAATAATTATTGATATTAGTTTAATTTATATTATATAAAAAAATATATAAAAAGAAACGGATATACCTAGTGGAATTAAGAATCAGATATTATATATATCACTATCTGCTACTTTTTCTCTTCCTTTTCTATTAAAACCCGTGAACCTAATTTATCTTCTCCATCACTACAAAACACGATCGAATAATTCATGTTACAACATCAATTAATCACTTACACTATAGGATTTCTGCTAGTACTCGCGAATTTAAACAGAAAAAAAAGGGAAGAACTGAAACAGAAAAAGGAGTCGACCCTGCTCATGACTCAATTATCAAAAGCTTGAATTCGTTTTAAATTTTCAAAATTTATAAATGCGGTTCTATTAGTATTGATGTAATCAAACTATCTGTAAGTTTTCAGACTATAATTCTTTCGATTAAATCCGAATTACGAAGTCAGTTTTATTTTAAAAAGTCAAACTAAATGTTCATGGCTAAATTCATTCATGTGTTAGTGTTTTGAATTAAATTGACGGTTCATAAAGATTATATGGAAGATTTACAAACTTTTTCATGAAGGATTCCTGGTCTGAAACAGCTTATAATTTTGAAATAGATATTGAGTTCATAAGCATATTTAACGACTGCTATCTGCTTCTGTTTTAGTTTCTTTCTGTTATGGAAATTAATCAGTCTATTATAGTCATTTTTTGTTTAGTTATATATCATATTACAAGTCCTAATCGAAACTATAAAATATGGTTATAAGATTGGATTCAGTCGTAGGTTAAGGAAGAAGAAGAAGGAGGGATATAAAGGGGTTTAAATACGGTTTATAAAAATTAAAAGGGTGAATAAATCAGAAAAACCATAGCAGCGTGATGGTCTAAGGAGTGTTCGGGTTATCGAGGAGTCGTGGGTTCGAGTCCCTAGGATGACAGTTTTCTTTTTAGGCCGAAGTACAATGAAGGTAGTTTCAATTTTATTATTATTATTATTATTATTATTATTATTATTATTATTATTATTATTATTATTATTATTATTATTATTATTATTATTATCATTGTTATTAGTTTTATTATTATTGTGATTGTAATTATTATATTTATTGTCATTATGATTTGTTTTTATTATTAAAGATTGTTGTTGATTAGATAATAGGGGTAATATTATTATTATCAATTTTGTTACTACTAATTAATATCACTAAGTACTATTATTATAATTAATATTGGTACAAGTATGATTATTATTATGATTATCACTATTAATTATTGTTATTATTACGAGTATTATAACTATCGATACCATCATTAATACTAACTTATGTGATGACCCGAAAATTTCTGACCGAATTTAAACTTGATCTTATATGATTTCGACACAATAAGCAAAGTCTATAATGTTGAGTCACAAAATTTTTGAACTGTTTCCATGAAATCATTTGACCTTCGACTGTTCTCGACGATTCACGAACAACTATTTGTAAATAGGTACATATATATTTAACAAAAATATAAGTATAAATATTAATTCAAAATATAATTTGAAATATTATTTGAAAAAATATATGATTTAATTATTGGAAATAAATATGTAAAATAACAAACGATATAATAAAATTGTTATTTAAAATGAATCCATATATGTATATATAAATATATATAGAATATATTAAAATAAATATTAATGATTATAATACTCGTTTGATGTTCCGATTGATATTAAACAAGTTTAATATGAACTTACACGATTTTAAAATAAACGGTGATCCGAAAATGAGTTATATAAATTACAGGCGTATTAAAAGTATATTTAGGAGTTATTTGTTAAAGTGTTACACTTTGTATGTTTTACTTGGGTTTGAGATCTAATAAATAATTTGATTTTTATTTAATAATTATAAATAATTAATGACCAATATCATACCATAATGACTAGGATAAATAAATATAATTAATGTAAAATTTTGAGAATTTTTCGAAGAACTTTTATCCGTCATTAATTATCAATGAAGCGAGATATATCCGTAAATTTAGATTCGATGTCCATAGTGTACTGAAAAATAAGTGATGGCTTTGTTGAATGTTTCTTTCAATCCTACTCATCCCACTAACATCTATCAATTTGTTTATTTTAAACTGATTGATTAGTTTTGATTGATTAATTGCTTTATCATCTAAAGCATATTATAAACATGATAAACTCATGTACCAATCCATAGCCTTCTTTCATCAATCATCCTAATCATCCCAATCACCAATTAATTCTAATAAATCACCAACCATTCCATCTACTTATTCTCACCCGTGATTTTGGTTTAATAATGAAATGCCACTGTTTCACTTGTGATTCAATTAATCAAACTATCTATTACTTTTATATATACAAATAATCTATCTTTATATGTACATACACTTAACAAAGAACTGGATAATCACCACAACCACTCCTCTTTACTTAATTATAACTGCAACCCCTCATTTTCTCTACCACTTGATTGCCATATCCTTCGGTTATACTATTCCCGTTAGAGAACCAACACCAAACCTCAAATCCATCACCTTTTTGAGTTTACTTAAGCCAAACTACAAACCCATCTTACTACTTGAACCAAAGCTGGAATCTGATGATCATGATATTACAGAACGTGGTCACGATAGAACATGGTCGTGATTCAAATCTTTCTCCTATGTCCAAGACACGCATACATGAGTAGTATCGTACACTTACAGGTAAGATGATAATCACCATACTAGCCATAACCACCTCTCTATCTTTATTATTCATATCACCATACACCCACTGTATGAGGCTACCATTATTTATTTTTGTTGAACGACTTGCGTATTAACTAGGATTGTCTTCGAAACTACTTTGTATCAAAGTTATTGTGTGCTATATTTATGCTATATGTAAAATAGCAGTATTGTAAATTTGTAAAATATTGTATAAAAGTTTGAACGTGAAATTTATTGTAATCAGTTTTTCATATAGAATTGTAGTAGTTGAATTGTATGTTAGCTACTAAGTATGAACTTAACGGGTAGGTACTACCCGAATTAAAACTTATAAAACGCTAATATGAAGAAAAAGCTTTTATAAATAAGTTCATATTATGCTACGAAATACTATTGACTACTCTTAATATTCTATATGATTAACTCATTTATTTTGGCTATTTTTGAAGGAAATGGCACCGACTACTCGACACACCATGAATAAAGAATTCCGTACCTTTCTTGCTGCGAACATAGCCGCAGTGCAGGCTGCAATGCAAAATAACAACAGTAACTCTGGGTCTAGCAGTGGAACTAATTCCACAAGAAATCGTGTAGGATGCTCCTACAAAGAATTCACTGCCTGTAAACCTCTAGAATTCGATGGAACTGAAGGACCAATCGGATTGAAACGGTGGACCGAGAAAGTTGAATCGGTGTTTTCCATAAGTAAGTGCACTGAAGAAGACAAAGTAAAGTACGCTACGCATACCTTCACATGTACTGCGTTAACATGGTGGAACACCTATCTCGAGCAGGTGGGACAAGATGCTGCTTACGCACTACCGTGGTCAGCATTCAAACACTTAATGAACGAGCAGTACCGTCCTAGAAACGAGGTCAATAAGCTCAAGGTAGAGCTTAGAGGGTTACAAACACAAGGGTTTGATATTACCACATACGAACGACGATTCACAGAGTTGTGCCTATTGTGTCCGGGAGCGTTCGAAGATGAAGAAGAGAAGATTGACGCATTTGTAAAAGGGTTACCAGAAAGAATTCAAGAATATGTGAGTTCACACGAACCCGCCTCCATACAAAAGGGAAGTCGAATGGCTCATAAACTCATAAATCATATTGAGGAAAGAATTAAAGAGCAGGTGGCCGAAGAAGCCAATACGAAACAAGTCAATAGGAAGTGGGAAGAAAACAGTGACAAGAGTCACCAATACAACAACAACAACAACAACAACAACAACAACAATAATCGCAATTACAAACGCAATAACTACCACCACAACCGCAACTTTAACCGCAACAACAATAACAATTCCAACAACAACTACAACAACCGTTCCAACAATAACAACAACCGCAACAACAACAATCCCAACAATAACAACCAGAGGCAGAAACCATGCCAGAGGTGTGAAGGATACCATCCGACTGGGCTTTGTACGACATCGTGTACTAAATGTAATAGAAAGGGTCATGGTACGACGAAGTGTGAAGTTTACGGACCAAAGGCTAACAAGAATAAAGGAACAAATAATGTCAAAACAAATAATACCGCCATTATTTGTTATGGATGTGGGAAGCCGGGTCATATCATAAACGAATGCCCAAATCAGGGGAATACTAATAGAAAGGGCCGCGGAAGAGTTTTCAATATTAATACGGCAGAAGCGCAAGAAGATCCGGAGCTTGTTACGGGTACGTTTCTTATTGACAATAAATCTGCTTATGTTTTATTTGATTCTGGTGCGGATAGAAGCTATATGAGTAAAGATTTTTGTGCTAAATTAAGTTGTCCATTGACGCCTTTGGATAATAAATTTTTACTCGAATTAGCAAACGGTAAATTAATTACAGCAGATAATATATGTCGGAATCGAGAAATTAAACTGGTTAGCGAAACGTTTAAGATTGATTTGATACCAGTAGAGTTAGGGAGTTTTGATGTGATAATTGGCATGGACTGGTTGAAAGAGATGAAAGCAGAAATCGTTTGTTACAATAATGTGATTCGCATTATGCGAGAAAAAGGAAAACCCTTAATGGTGTACGGAGAAAAGAGCAACGCGAAGCTAAATCTTATTAGTAATTTGAAGGCGCAAAAACTAATAAGAAAAGGTTGCTATGCTATTCTAGCACATGTCGAGAAAGTACAAACCGAAGAAAACAACATCAATGATGTTCCCGTCGCAAAAGAATTTCCCGATGTATTTCCGAAAGAATTACCGGGACTACCTCCACACCGATCCGTTGAATTTCAAATAGATCTTGTACCGGGAGCTGCACCAATAGCTCGTGTTCCATACAGAGTCGCACCCAGTGAAATGAAGGAGCTCCAGAGTCAATTCTAAGAACTTTTAGAGAGTGGTTTCATTCGACCAAGCACATCACCGTGGGGTGCTCCTGTTTTGTTTGTCAAAAAGAAAGATGGTATATTCAGGTTGTGTATCGACTACCGAGAGTAGAACAAAGTCACCATCAAGAACCGTTACCCACTACCACGAATTGACGACTTATTTGATCAACTACAAGGCTCGTCAGTTTATTCGAAGATTGATTTACGTTCTGGGTATCATCAAATGCGGGTGAAGGAGGATGATATTCCGAAGACTGCTTTTAGAACTCGTTACGGTCATTATGAGTTTATGGTTATGCCGTTTGGATTGACTAACGCACCAGATGTGTTCATGGACCTCATGAACCAAGTGTGTGGACCATATCTTGACAAGTTAGTCATTATTTTCATTGATGACATACTTATTTACTCAAAGAATGATTTAGAGCATGAAGAACATTTGAGAAAAGTGCTAGAATTGTTGAGGAAGGAAAAATTGTACGCTAAATTTTCAAAGTGTGCATTTTGGTTGAAAGAAGTTCAATTCCTCGGTCATATAGTGAGCAAAGAAGGTATTCAAGTTGATCCGGCAAAGATTGAAACCGTTGAGAAGTGGGTAACACCGAAAACTCCTACGCAGATACGCCAATTTTTAGGATTGGATGGTTACTACAGAAGATTCATCCAAGATTTTTCCAAAATAGCAAAACCCTTGACTGCATTAACGTATAAAGGGAAGAAATTTGAATGGAAGGATGAACAAGATAAAGCGTTTCAGTTGTTGTAGAAAAAGTTAACTACGGCACCTATATTGTCATTGTCTGAAGGGAATGATGATTTTGTGATATATTGTGATGCCTCAAAGCAAAGCCTCGATTGTGTATTGATGCAATGAACGAAGGTGATTGCCTATGTGTCCAGACAATTGAAGATCACAAGCAAAATTATACGACTCATGATTTGGAATTGGGTGCTGTTGTTTTTGCATTAAATACTTGGAGGCACTACTTATATGGGGTCAAAAGTATTATATATACCGACCACAAGAGTCTCCAACATATATTTGATCAGAAACAACTGAACATGAGGCAGCGTAGGTGGATTGAGTTGTTGAATGATTACGATTTTGAGATTCGTTACCACCCGGGGAAGGCGAATGTGGTAGCCGACGCTTTGAGTAGAAAGGACAGAGAACCTATGCTGGTAATGTAGTGACCCGAACTTTTCCATGTTTATATATATTAATTGAGATTGATATTTACATGATTAAATGTTTCCAACATGTTAAGCAATCAAACTTGTTAAGACTTGATTAATTGAAATATGTTTCATATAGACAATTGACCACCCAAGTTGACCGGCGATTCACGAACGTTAAAAATTGTAAAAACGACATGACGATATATATATGGATATACATATGGTTAACATGAGATTATGATAAGTAAGTATCTCCATAAGTATATTAACAATGAGTTATATACATATAAACAAGACTACTAACTTAAGGATTTCGAAACGAGACATATATGTAACGATTATCGTTGTAACGACATTTAAATGTATATATATCATATTAAGATATATTAATATATCATAATATCATGATAATATAATAATTTAACATCTCATTAGATATAATAAACAATGGGTTAACAACATTAATTGAGATCGTTAACTTAAAGGTTTCAAAACAACACTTACATGTAACGACTAACGATGACTTAACGACTCAGTTAAAATGTATATACATGTAGTGTTTTAATATGTATTTATACACTTTTGAAAGACTTCAATACACTTATCAAAATACTTCTACTTAACAAAAATGCTTACAATTACATCCTCGTTCAGTTTCATCAACAATTCTACTCGTATGCACCAGTATTCGTACTCGTACAATACACAGCTTTTAGATGTATGTACTATTGGTATATACACTCCAATGATCAGCTCTTAGCAGCCCATGTGAGTCACCTAACACATGTGGGAACCATCATTTGGAAACTAGCATGAAATATCTCATAAAATTACAAAAATATGAGTAATCATTCATGACTTATTTACATGAAAATAAAATTACATATCCTTTATATCTAATCCATACACCAACGACCAAAAATACCTACAAACACTTTCATTCTTCAATTTTATTCATCTAATTGATCTCTCTCAAGTTCTATCTTCAAGTTCTAAGTGTTCTTCATAAATTCCAAAAGTTCTAGTTTCATAAAATCAAGAATACTTTCAAGTTTGCTAGCTCACTTCCAATCTTGTAAGGTGATCATCCAACCTCAAGAAATCTTTGTTTCTTACAGTAGGTTATCATTCTAATACAAGGTAATAATCATATTCAAACTTTGGTTCAATTTCTATAACTATAACAATCTTATTTCAAGTGATGATCTTACTTGAACTTGTTTTCGTGTCATGATTCTGCTTCAAGAACTTCGAGCCATCTAAGGATCCATTGAAGCTAGATCCACTTTTCTCTTTTCCAGTAGGTTTATCCAAGGAACTTAAGGTAGTAATGATGTTCATAACATCATTCGATTCATACATATAAAGCTATCTTATTCGAAGGTTTAAACTTGTAATCACTAGAACATAGTTTAGTTAATTCTAAACTTGTTCGCAAATAAAAGTTAATCCTTCTAACTTGACTTTTAAAATCAACTAAACACATGTTCTATATCTATATTATATGCTAACTTAATGATTTAAAACCTGGAAACACGAAAAACACCGTAAAACCGGATTTACGCCGTCGTAGTAACACCGCAGGCTGTTTTGGGTTAGTTAATTAAAAACTATGATAAACTTTGATTTAAAAGTTGTTATTCTGGGAAAATGATTTTTATTATGAACATGAAACTATATCCAAAAATTATGGTTAAACTCAAAGTGGAAGTATGTTTTCTAAAATGGTCATCTAGACGTCGTTCTTTCGACTGAAATGACTACCTTTACAAAAACGACTTGTAACTTATTTTTCCGACTATAAACCTATACTGTTTCTGTTTAGATTCATAAAAGAGAGTTCAATATGAAACCATAGAAATTTGATTCACTCAAAACGGATTTAAAATGAAGAAGTTATGGGTAAAACAAGATTGGATAATTTTTCTCATTTTAGCTACGTGAAAATTGGTAACAAATCTATTCCAACCATAACTTAATCAACTTGTATTGTATATTATGTAATCTTGAGATACCATAGACACGTATACAATGTTTTGACCTATCATGTCGACACATCTATATATATTTCGGAACAACCATAGACACTCTATATGTGAATGTTGGAGTTAGCTATACAGGGTTGAGGTTGATTCCAAAATATATATAGTTTGAGTTGTGATCAATACTGAGATACGTATACACTGGGTCGTGGATTGATTCAAGATAATATTTATCGATTTATTTCTGTACATCTAACTGTGGACAACTAGTTGTAGGTTACTAACGAGGACAGCTGACTTAATAAACTTAAAACGTCAAAATATATTAAAAGTTCTGTAAATATATTTTGAACATACTTTGATATATATGTATATATTGTTATAGGTTCGTGAATCAACCAGTGGCCAAGTCTTACCTTCCGACGAAGTAAAAATCTGTGAAAGTGAGTTATAGTCCCACTTTTAAAATCTAATATTTTTGGGATGAGAATACATGCAGGTTTTATAAATGATTTACAAAATAGACACAAGTACGTGAAACTACATTCTATGGTTGAATTATCGAAATCGAATATGCCCCTTTTTATTAAGTCTGGTAATTTAAGAATTAGGGAACAGACACCCTAATTGACGCGAATCCTAAAGATAGATCTATTGGGCCTAACAAACCCCATCCAAAGTACCGGATGCTTTAGTACTTCGAAATTTATATCATATCCGAAGGGTGTCCCGGAATGATGGGGATATTCTTATATATGCATCTTGTTAATGTCGGTTACCAGATGTTCACCATATGAATGATTTTTATCTCTATGTATGGGATGTGTATTGAAATATGAAATCTCGTGGTCTATTATTATGATTTGATATATATAGGTTAAACCTATAACTCACCAACATTTTTGTTGACGTTTTAAGCATGTTTATTCTCAGGTGATTATTAAGAGCTTCCGCTGTCGCATACTTAAATAAGGACGAGATTTGGAGTCCATGCTTGTATGATATTTTGTAAAAACTGCATTCAAGAAACTTATTTTGTTGTAACATATTTGTATTGTAAACCATTATGTAATGGTCGTGTGTAAACAGGATAATTTAGATTATCATTATTTGATAATCTACGTAAAGCTTTTTAAACCTTTATTGATGAAATAAAGGTTATGGTTTGTTTTAAAATGAATGCAGTCTTTGAAAAACGTCTCATATAGAGGTCAAAACCTCGCAACGAAATCAATTAATATGGAACGTTTTTAATCAATAAGAACGGGACATTTTAGTTGGTATCAGAGCGTTGGTCTTAGAGAACCAGAATTTTGCATTAGTGTGTCTTATCGAGTTTGTTAGGATGCATTAGTGAGTCTGGACTTCGACCGTGTTTACTTGAAAAATGATTGCTTAACAAATTTTGTTGGAAACTATATATTTTTAACATGTGAATATTATGTGATATATTAATCTCTTAACGCGTTTGATATTATGTGATAGATTTCTACCTCTAGAACAAGTCCCATTGACTCACCTAATAATAATGAAGAGTCAAATGTAAATTGGAATGATTCGTGGACTGATTCACAAGTTCCCGAAGAGGAACCGGAAGAAGAGTCGGAACCGGAAGAAGAATCGGAACCGGAAGAAGAATCGGAACCAGATGAAGAAATAGAACCGGCGGGGGAAATAATAAAACGGTTAAATAAAATAAAATCCTCAACCAACCGACCAAGGTTAATTATGGTCAATGGTGTTTCCGCCAAGGAAGCAAAATATTGGGAGGATTACCAATTCTCCGATGAATCGGATTCCGACGAGAATTCCGATGATGTTATAGAAATTACCCTAACTGAATTTAAAAAGGCAAAAGAAAATAATAAGGGAAAGGGCATAAAAATAGAGAAATCTAATTCCAACCCCGATGAACTTTATATGTATCGTCAACCCCCGAAGTCCTTAAGTTGTAACAATGACCCGGGAACCTCTAAACCACCAGGTTTTTCTAAACCAATGTGGATAACGACGGCTCGTATTAGGGGAACATCATATATCCCTAGAAACTTGGCAAAACGAACCAAAACCGAAGAAGAAGAAACAAGCGAGTCGGAATAAGATAGCTGTATTCGTGTGGTGTAATATATGTAATATAGTGTGCTTATGCTTTATGATATATGTAAAAATTGCTTGTATTAATAAGTATTTTTTTTTTTTTATGAATCTAACTCTTGTCTATTTTACAGTATAAAAACACAAAATGGATAGACAACCCAATATTTTAAGAGACCTACCCGGAGACATGATTGATGAAATCTTGTCTAGAGTCGGTCAGAATTCTTCGGCACAACTATTTAAGGCGAGATCAGTTTGCAAGACATTCGAAGAACGTTCCAAGAATGCCTTGGTTTATAAAAGGCTTTCGTTCGAAAGATGGGGGATATCACATTGGGAAATCCATAAGTTACGATGTGTTTACTTTGACACATATATTGCGGGGAACCCAAATGCTATTTTACGCAATGGGTTAAGAAATTATTTTGACTCAATATATCCGAATATTGGACTTCGTGATTTAGAAAAAGCGGCTAACATGCAACATAAAGAAGCATGTTATGCTTACGGATTTGTAATGTTCGCTTCTCACCAAAGTGAGAACAAGAACATCGGCCTACAACTATTAAACAAAACGTTCCCACAAGTGACGGAGTCGGTAATTGGGGTAAGAAATGAGGTTTTTAGATTGTTACGGGACTGTTGGACATTACGTAACCCTCGTCCCTTTGACGACGTTACGACACGCTGTCTTATCAACGGCCATAACGGTTATGTTCCACAAGATCAAGGATGGGAAGTAGTCCTAGTAAAACCAGAATGCATGACTTGTTTCTGGACGTATGAATTACGTGTCTTTATTGCCTTTGCTGAACGACTTGTGTACTAGCTAGAATTATCTTCACAACTATCTTGTATCAAAATTATTGTGTGCTATATTTCATGCTTTATGTAAAATAAGCGGTATTGTAAGTTTGTAAAATATTGTATAAAAGTTTGAACGCGAAATATTATTATAATCAGTTTTTCATATAGAATTGTAGTAGTTGAATTGTATATTAGCTACTAAGTATGAACTTAACGGGTAGGTACTACCCGAATTTAAACTTATAAAACGCTAATATGAAGAAAAAGCTTTTATAAAGGAGTTCATATTATGCTACGAAATACTATTAACTACTCTTAATATTCTGTATGATTAACTTGTTCCATTTGACTATTTTGAAGGAAATGGCACCGACTACTCGACACACCGTGAATATGAATGAAGAGGAATTCCGTACTTTTCTAGCTTCAAACATAGCCGCAGTACAGGCTGCGCTACATACCAACAATAACCTTGGATCTAGCAGTACAGGAAATCGTGTAGGATGCACCTACAAAGAATTCACTGCCTGCAAACCTTTGGAATTTGATGGAACCGAAGGACCGATCGGATTGAAACGGTGGACCGAGAAGGTCGAATCGGTGTTTGCCATAAGTAAGTGTACTGAAGAGGACAAAGTGAAGTACGCTACGCATACCTTCACAGGTTCTGCGTTAACATGGTGGAATACCTATCTAGAGCAAGTGGGACAAGACGATGCGTACGCACTACCGTGGTCAGCATTCAAGCACTTGATGAACGAGAAGTACCGTCCCAGAACCGAGGTCAATAAGCTCAAGACAGAACTTAGAGGGTTACGAACCCAAGGATTTGATATTACCACGTACGAAAGACGATTCACAGAATTGTGCCTATTGTGTCCGGGAGCATTCGAAGATGAGGAAGAGAAGATCGACGCGTTTGTGAAAGGATTACCGGAAAGAATCCAAGAAGATATAAGTTCACACGAGCCCGCCTCCATACAACAGGCATGTAGAATGGCTCACAAACTAGTGAACCAGATTGAAGAAAGAATTAAAGAACAGACTGCTGAAGAGGCCAATGTGAAGCAAGTCAAAAGAAAGTGGGAGGAAAACGTGATAAGAATCACCAATACAACAACAACAGCAATTACAACAATAATCGCAACAATTATCCCAACAATCGCAACATCAATCGCAACTACAACAAACGGCCCAACAACAACAACAACAACAACAACAACAACAACAACAACAACAACAACAACAGCAACTACAACAATCATCCCAACAACAATAATAACCGCAACAACAACAACAACAATCAGAAGCAGCTATGCCAAAGGTGTGAAAAGTATCACTCGGGGTTCTGCACCAAATTTTGCAACAAGTGTAAAAGAAATGGTCATAGCGCGGCGAAGTGTGAGGTCTACGGACCAGGTGTTAATAGAACGAAAGGAACAAATGGTGTCGGAACGAGTAATGGCGGAGCAAGTAGTGTCGGAGCAAGTTATGCCAATGTAGTTTGTTATAAATGTGGAAAACCGGGCCACATTATTAGAAATTGCCCGAACCAGGAGAACACGAATGGACAAGGCCGCGGAAGAGTTTTCAATATTAATGCGGCAGAGGCACAGGAAGACCCGGAGCTTGTTACGGGTACGTTTCTTATTGACAATAAATCTGCTTACGTTTTATTTGATTCGGGTGCGGATAGAAGCTATATGAGTAGAGATTTTTGTGCTAAATTAAGTTGTCCATTGACGCCTTTGGATAGTAAATTTTTACTCGAATTAGCAAATGGTAAATTAATTTCAGCAGATAATATATGTCGGAATCGAGAAATTAAACTGGTTAGCGAAACATTTAAGATTGACTTGATACCAGTAGAGTTAGGGTGTTTTGATGTGATAATCGGTATGGACTGGTTGAAAGAAGTGAAAGCAGAGATCGTTTGTTACAAAAATTCAATTCGCATTATACGAGAAAAAGGAAAACCCTTAATGGTGTACGGAGAAAAGGGCAACACGAAGCTACATCTTATTAGTAATTTGAAGGCACAAAAACTAATAAGAAAAGGTTGCTATGCTGTTCTAGCACACGTCGAGAAAGTACAAACTGAAGAAAAGAGCATCAATGATGTTCCCGTCGCAAAAGAATTTCCCGATGTATTTCCGAAAGAATTACCGGGATTACCCCCACATCGATCCGTTGAATTTCAAATAGATCTTGTACCAGGAGCTGCACCAATAGCTCGTGCTCCTTACAGACTCGCACCCAGCGAGATGAAAGAACTGCAAAGCCAATTACAAGAACTTTTAGAGCGTGGTTTCATTAGACCAAGCACATCACCGTGGGGAGCTCCTGTTTTGTTTGTCAAGAAGAAAGATGGTACATTCAGGTTGTGTATCGACTACCGAGAGTTGAACAAACTTACCATCAAGAACCGCTACCCACTACCAAGAATCGACGACTTATTTGATCAACTACAAGGCTCGTCTGTTTATTCAAAGATTGACTTACGTTCCGGGTATCATCAAATGCGGGTGAAAGAAGATGATATTCCAAAGACTGCTTTCAGAACACGTTACGGTCATTACGAGTTTATGGTCATGCCGTTTGGTTTAACTAATGCACCAGCTGTGTTCATGGACCTTATGAACCGAGTGTGTGGACCATACCTTGACAAGTTTGTCATTGTTTTCATTGATGACATACTTATTTACTCAAAGAATGACCAAGAACACGGTGAACATTTGAGAAAGGTGTTAGAAGTATTGAGGAAGGAAGAATTGTACGCTAAATTTTCAAAGTGTGCATTTTGGTTGGAAGAAGTTCAATTCCTCGGTCACATAGTGAACAAAGAAGGTATTAAGGTGGATCCAGCAAAGATAGAAACTGTTGAAAAGTGGGAAACCCCGAAAACTCCGAAACACATACGCCAGTTTTTAGGACTAGCTGGTTACTACAGAAGGTTCATCCAAGACTTTTCCAGAATAGCAAAACCCTTGACTGCATTAACGCATAAAGGGAAGAAATTTGAATGGAATGATGAACAAGAGAAAGCGTTTCAGTTATTAAAGAAAAAGCTAACTACGGCACCTATATTGTCATTGCCTGAAGGGAATGATGATTTTGTGATTTATTGTGACGCATCAAAGCAAGGTCTCGGTTGTGTATTAATGCAACGAACGAAGGTGATTGCTTATGCATCTAGACAATTGAAGATTCATGAACAAAATTATACGACGCATGATTTGGAATTAGGAGCGGTTGTTTTTGCATTAAAGACTTGGAGGCACTACTTATATGGGGTCAAAAGTATTATATATACCGACCACAAAAGTCTTCAGCATATATTTAATCAGAAACAACTGAATATGAGGCAGCGTAGGTGGATTGAATTGTTGAATGATTATGACTTTGAGATTCGTTACCACCCGGGGAAGGCAAATGTGGTAGCCGATGCCTTGAGCAGGAAGGACAGAGAACCCATTCGAGTAAAATCTATGAATATAATGATTCATAATAACCTTACTACTCAAATAAAGGAGGCGCAACAAGGAGTTTTAAAAGAGGGAAATTTAAAGGATGAAATACCCAAAGGATCGGAGAAGCATCTTAATATTCGGGAAGACGGAACCCGGTATAGGGCTGAAAGGATTTGGGTACCAAAATTTGGAGATATGAGAGAAATGGTACTTAGAGAAGCTCATAAAACCAGATACTCAATACATCCTGGAACGGGGAAGATGTACAAGGATCTCAAGAAACATTTTTGGTGGCCGGGTATGAAAGCCGATGTTGCTAAATACGTAGGAGAATGTTTGACGTGTTCTAAGGTCAAAGCTGAGCATCAGAAACCATCAGGTCTACTTCAACAACCCGAAATCCCGGAATGGAAATGGGAAAACATTACCATGGATTTCATCACTAAATTGCCAAGGACTGCAAGTGGTTTTGATACTATTTGGGTAATAGTTGATCGTCTCACCAAATCAGCACACTTCCTGCCAATAAGAGAAGATGACAAGATGGAGAAGTTAGCACGACTGTATTTGAAGGAAGTCGTCTCCAGACATGGAATACCAATCTCTATTATCTCTGATAGGGATGGCAGATTTATTTCAAGATTCTGGCAGACATTACAGCAAGCATTAGGAACTCGTCTAGACATGAGTACTGCCTATCATCCACAAACTGATGGGCAGAGCGAAAGGATGATACAAACGCTTGAAGACATGCTACGAGCATGTGTTATTGATTTCGGAAACAGTTGGGATCGACATCTACCGTTAGCAGAATTTTCCTACAACAACAGCTACCATTCAAGCATTGAGATGGCGCCGTTTGAAGCACTTTATGGTAGAAAGTGCAGGTCTCCGATTTGTTGGAGTGAAGTGGGGGATAGACAGATTACGGGTCCAGAGATTATACAAGAAACTACCGAGAAGATCATCCAAATTCAACAACGGTTGAAAACCGCCCAAAGTCGACAAAAGAGCTACGCTGACATTAAAAGAAAAGATATAGAATTTGAAATTGGAGAGATGGTCATGCTTAAAGTTGCACCTTGGAAAGGCGTTGTTCGATTTGGTAAACGAGGGAAATTAAATCCAAGGTATATTGGACCATTCAAGATTATTGATCGTGTCGGACCAGTAGCTTACCGACTTGAGTTACCTCAACAACTCGCGGCTGTACATAACACTTTCCACGTCTCGAATTTGAAGAAATGTTTTGCTAAAGAAGATCTCACTATTCCGTTAGATGAAATCCAAATCAACGAAAAACTTCAATTCATCGAAGAACCCGTCGAAATAATGGATCGTGAGGTTAAAAGACTTAAGCAAAACAAGATACCAATTGTTAAGGTTCGATGGAATGCTCGTAGAGGACCCGAGTTCACCTGGGAGCATGAAGATCAGATAAAGAAGAAATACCCGCATCTATTTCCAGAAGATTCGTCAACACCTTCAACAGCTTAAAATTTCGGGACGAAATTTATTTAACGGGTAGGTACTGTAGTGACCCGAACTTTTCCATGTTTATATATATTAATTGAGATTGATATTTACATGATTAAATGTTTCCAACATGTTAAGCAATCAAACTTGTTAAGACTTGATTAATTGAAATATGTTTCATATAGACAATTGACCACCCAAGTTGACCGGCGATTCACGAACGTTAAAACTTGTAAAAACGACATGACGATATATATATGGATATACATATGGTTAACATGAGATTATGATAAGTAAGTATCTCCATAAGTATATTAACAATGAGTTATATACATATAAACAAGACTACTAACTTAAGGATTTCGAAACGAGACATATATGTAACGATTATCGTTGTAACGACATTTAAATGTATATATATCATATTAAGATATATTAATATATCATAATATCATGATAATATAATAATTTAACATCTCATTAGATATAATAAACAATGGGTTAACAACATTAATTGAGATCGTTAACTTAAAGGTTTCAAAACAACACTTACATGTAACGACTAACGATGACTTAACGACTCAGTTAAAATGTATATACATGTAGTGTTTTAATATGTATTTATACACTTTTGAAAGACTTCAATACACTTATCAAAATACTTCTACTTAACAAAAATGCTTACAATTACATCCTCGTTCAGTTTCATCAACAATTCTACTCGTATGCACCCGTATTCGTACTCGTACAATACACAGCTTTTAGATGTATGTACTATTGGTATATACACTCCAATGATCAGCTCTTAGCAGCCCATGTGAGTCACCTAACACATGTGGGAACCATCATTTGGAAACTAGCATGAAATATCTCATAAAATTACAAAAATATGAGTAATCATTCATGACTTATTTACATGAAAACAAAATTACATATCCTTTATATCTAATCCATACACCAACGACCAAAAACACCTACAAACACTTTCATTCTTCAATTTTATTCATCTAATTGATCTCTCTCAAGTTCTATCTTCAAGTTCTAAGTGTTCTTCATAAATTCCAAAAGTTCTAGTTTCATAAAATCAAGAATACTTTCAAGTTTGCTAGCTCACTTCCAATCTTGTAAGGTGATCATCCAACCTCAAGAAATCTTTGTTTCTTACAG
Organism: Rutidosis leptorrhynchoides; assembly: GCF_046630445.1. Classification (NCBI taxonomy): domain Eukaryota; kingdom Viridiplantae; phylum Streptophyta; class Magnoliopsida; order Asterales; family Asteraceae; genus Rutidosis; species Rutidosis leptorrhynchoides. The sequence goes on along the minus strand of NC_092335.1, from coordinate 14,755,969 downwards.
TAGGTTATCATTCTCATACAAGGTAATAATCATATTCAAACTTTGGTTCAATTTCTATAACTATAACAATCTTATTTCAAGTGATGATCTTACTTGAACTTGTTTTCGTGTCATGATTCTGCTTCAAGAACTTCGAGCCATCTAAGGATCCATTGAAGCTAGATCCACTTTTCTCTTTTCCAGTAGGTTTATCCAAGGAACTTAAGGTAGTAATGATGTTCATAACATCATTCGATTCATACATATAAAGCTATCTTATTCGAAGGTTTAAACTTGTAATCACTAGAACATAGTTTAGTTAATTCTAAACTTGTTCGCAAATAAAAGTTAATCCTTCTAACTTGACTTTTAAAATCAACTAAACACATGTTCTATATCTATATGATATTCTAACTTAATGATTTAAAACCTGGAAACACGAAAAACACCGTAAAACCGGATTTACGCCGTCGTAGTAACACCGCGGGCTGTTTTGGGTTAGTTAATTAAAAACTATGATAAACTTTGATTTAAAAGTTGTTATTCTGGGAAAATGATTTTTATTATGAACATGAAACTATATCCAAAAATTATGGTTAAACTCAAAGTGGAAGTATGTTTTCTAAAATGGTCATCTAGACGTCGTTCTTTCGACTGAAATGACTACCTTTACAAAAACAACTTGTAACTTATTTTTCCGACTATAAACCTATACTTTTTCTGTTTAGATTCATAAAACAGAGTTCAATATGAAACCATAGAAATTTGATTCACTCAAAACGGATTTAAAATGAAGAAGTTATGGGTAAAACAAGATTGGATAATTTTTCTCATTTTAGCTACGTGAAAATTGGTAACAAATCTATTCCAACCATAACTTAATCAACTTGTATTGTATATTATGTAATCTTGAGATACCATAGACACGTATACAATGTTTCGACCTATCATGTCGACACATCTATATATATTTCGGAACAACCATAGACACTCTATATGTGAATGTTGGAGTTAGCTATACAGGGTTGAGGTTGATTCCAAAATATATATAGTTTGAGTTGTGATCAATACTGAGATACGTATACACTGGGTCGTGGATTGATTCAAGATAATATTTATCGATTTATTTCTGTACATCTAACTGTGGACAACTAGTTGTAGGTTACTAACGAGGACAGCTGACTTAATAAACTTAAAACGTCAAAATATATTAAAAGTTCTGTAAATATATTTTGAACATACTTTGATATATATGTATATATTGTTATAGGTTCGTGAATCAACCAGTGGCCAAGTCTTACCTTCCGACGAAGTAAAAATCTGTGAAAGTGAGTTATAGTCCCACTTTTAAAATCTAATATTTTTGGGATGAGAATACATGCAGGTTTTATAAATGATTTACAAAATAGACACAAGTACGTGAAACTACATTCTATGGTTGAATTATCGAAATCGAATATGCCCCTTTTTATTAAGTCTGGTAATTTAAGAATTAGGGAACAGACACCCTAATTGACGCGAATCCTAAAGATAGATCTATTGGGCCTAACAAACCCCATCCAAAGTACCGGATGCTTTAGTACTTCGAAATTTATATCATATCCGAAGGGTGTCCCGGAATGATGGGGATATTCTTATATATGCATCTTGTTAATGTCGGTTACCAGATGTTCACCATATGAATGATTTTTATCTCTATGTATGGGATGTGTATTGAAATATGAAATCTCGTGGTCTATTATTATGATTTGATATATATAGGTTAAACCTATAACTCACCAACATTTTTGTTGACGTTTTAAGCATGTTTATTCTCAGGTGATTATTAAGAGCTTCCGCTGTCGCATACTTAAATAAGGACGAGATTTGGAGTCCATGCTTGTATGATATTGTGTAAAAACTGCATTCAAGAAACTTATTTTGTTGTAACATATTTGTATTGTAAACCATTATGTAATGGTCGTGTGTAAACAGGATAATTTAGATTATCATTATTTGATAATCTACGTAAAGCTTTTTAAACCTTTATTGATGAAATAAAGGTTATGGTTTGTTTTAAAATGAATGCAGTCTTTGAAAAACGTCTCATATAGAGGTCAAAACCTCGCAACGAAATCAATTAATATGGAACGTTTTTAATCAATAAGAACGGGACATTTTAGGTAAAAGCTATGAATATAATTATTCGTATTAACCTTACTACTCAAATAAAGGAGGCGCAACAGGGAGTTTTAAAAGAGGAAAATTTGAAGAATGAAATACCCAAAGGATCGGAGAAATATCTTAATGTTCGGGAAGACGGAACCCAATATAGGGCTGAAAGAATTTGGGTACCAAAGTTTGGAGATGTGAGAGAAATGGTACTTAAGGAAGTACATAAAACCAGATATTCAATACACCCTGGAGTGGGGAAGATGTACAAAGACCTCAAGAAACACTTTTGGTGGCCGGGTATGAAAGTTGATATTGCTATATACATAGGAGAATATTTGACGTGTTCTAAGTTCAAAGCTGAACATCAGAAACCATCAGATCTACTTCAACAACCTGAAATCCCGGAATGGAAATGGGAAAACATTACCATGGATTTCATTACTAAATTGCCAAGGACTGCAAGTGGTTATGATAATGTTTGGGTAATAGTCGATCGTCTCACCAAATCAGTACACTTTTTGCCAATGAGAGAAGATGATAAAATGGAGAATTTGGCACGTTTATACTTGAAGGAAGTCATCTCCAGACATGAAATACCAGTCTCTATTATCTCTGATAGGGATGGCAGATTTGTTTCAAGATTCTGGCAGACGTTGCAACAAGCATTAGGGACTCGCCTAGACATGAGTACTGCCTATCACCCACAAACTGATGGGCAAAGTGAATGGACGATACAGACCCTTGAATACATGCTACGAGCAAGTGTCATTGATTTCGGAAATAGTTGGGATCGACATCTACCGTTAGCAGAATTTTCCTACAACAACAGTTACCATTCTAGTATTGAGATGGCGCCATTTGAGGCACTTTATGGTAGAAAGTGCAGGTCTTCGATTTGTTGGAGTGAAGTGGGGGATAGACAGATTAAAGGTCCAGAAATTCTCCAAGAAACTACAGATAAAATCATTCAAATTCAACAACGGTTGAAAACCGCCCAAAGTCGGCAAAAGAGCTACGCGGACATTAAGAGAAAAGATATAGAATTTGAGATTGGAGAGATGGTCATGCTTAAGGTTTCACCTTGGAAAGGGGTTGTTCGATTTGGTAAATGGGGGAAACTAAATCCAAGGTACATTGGGCCATTCAAGATTATAGATCATGTCGGACCAGTAGCTTACCGACTTGACTTACCTCAACAACTCGCCGGGGTACATAATACTTTTCATGTCTCGAATCTGAAGAAATGTTTTGCTAAAGAAGATCTCACTATTCTGTTAGACGAAATCCAAATCAATGAAAAACTTTAATTCATTGAAGAACCCGTCGAAATAATGGATCGTGAGGTTAAAAGACTTAAGCAAAATAAAATACCAATCGTTAGGGTTCGATGGAATGCTCGTAGAGGACCCGAGTTCACCTGGGAGCGTGAAGATCAGATGAAGTTGAAATAGCCACACTTATTTCCAGAAGATGCGTCAACACCTTCAACTGCTTAAAATTTCGGGATGAAATTTATTTAACGGGTAGGTACTGTAGTGACCCAAACTTTTCCATGTTTATATATATTAAATGAAATTGATATTTACATGATTAAATGTTTCCAACATGTTAAGCAATCAAACTTGTTAAGACTTGATTAATTGAAACGGATTTTGTGTTAACATTTGACCACCCAGTTTGTCCGACGATTCACGAACGTTAAAACTTGTAAAAACGACATGATATATATATATATATATATATATATATATATATATATATATATATATATATATATATATATATATATATATATATATATATATATATATATGAACATATATATGGTTAACATGAGATTATGATAAGTAAGTATCTCACTAAGTATATTAACAATGTGTGATATACATAAAAAATGAGAATATTGAATTATGAAGCTCAAAACGATATACATAACGATTATCGTTATAACAACGTCTTACTAAATACATATGTATTGTATTAAGATATTGATATACTATATTTAACATGGTAAAATGATAATTAAGTATATCATTGAGTGTATTAACAATGAACTATACAAGTAAGATGAGACTACTAACTTAAGGATTTCGAAACAATATATATATATATATATATATATGTAACGATTATCGTTGTAATAGTATTTTAACATATATATATATATATATATATATATATATATATATATATATATATATATATATATATATATATATATATATATATGTTAAGATATATTCATACACCATGTTATCATGTTAACATAACAATTTAACATCTCATTTAAGTATAATAACAATGAATTAATTACATTTGGCAAGATCGTTAACTTAAAGGTTTCAAAACAACACTTACATGTAACGACTAACGATGACTTAACGACTCAGTTAAAATGTATATACATGTAGTGTATTTAGATCTATTAGTACACTTTTGAAAGACTTCAAGACACATATTAAAGTACTTCTACTTAACAAAAATACTTACAATTACATCCTCATTCATTTTCATCAACAATTCTACTCATATGCAACCGTATTCGTACTCGTACAATACTCAGCTCCTAGATGTACACACTATTGGTATATACACATAATAATCTGCCCCTTAGCAGCCTTAAATGATTAAGGAACATGTAGAACCAACCATTTGTCAACTAGCATGAATTATTTAGCAAGAAAACAAACTTAAGAATCTTTTCTTTCTTTATAATGAGTAGAAACGTTTTTTATGATTTCACCTCATTTTTCCATTCCATTTTCTCATACTTACACTCCAAATTCTCTCTCAAAATACTCCTAACATCATACTTGATCATATCCAAGCATTTTCACCATCTTTTATCTTCAATTACAAGCTTTAATCATCATAAAAACAACCATTCAAGAACACTTCAATAAATCTTTCAAACTTGCTAGATTACTTCCAAGCTTTCAAATCCATTCCAAGTAATCATCCAAGATCAAGAAACTTTTGTTAATCTCGGTAGGTTTTCATTCTAAATCAAAGGTAAGAATCATATTCAAGCTTTGGTTCAATTTCTATAAACAAAACTATCTTAATTCAAGTAGTAATCTTACTTGAACTTGTTTTCGTGTTATGATTCTACTTCAAGAACTTCCAAGCCATCGAAGATCCTTTGAAGCTCAAGTTTATTTTTCATCATTTCCAGTAGGTTTACCTACTACACTTGAGGTAGTAATGATGTTTATAACATCATTCGATTCATATATATATATATATATATATATATATATATATATATATATATATATATATATATATATATATATATATATATAACTATCATATTCGAAGATTTAAACTTGTAATCACTAGAACATAGTTTAGTTAATTCTAAACTTGTTCGCAAACAAAGTTAATCCTTCTAACATAAATTTTAAAATCAATTAAACACATGTTCTATATCTATATTATATGCTAACTTGATGATTTAAAACCTGAAAACACGAAGAACACCGTAAAACCGGACATACGCAGTCGTAGTGAAACCGGGGGCTGTTTTGGGTTAGAAAAATAAAAACTATCTTAATCTTTGAATTGGAAGTTTGTTTTATGGAAAAATGATATATCATATGAATATGATACTATATCCAAAAATCATGGTTAAACACAAAGTTGAAGTATGTTTTTCAAAATGGTCATCAAGATGTCGTTTTTTCGACGGAAATGACTACCTTTTTAAAAAATGACTTGTAACCTGTATTTCTGACTATAAACTTATACTTTTTCTGTTTAGTTTTATAAATTTCAGTTCATTATGAAACCATAGCAACTTGAATCACTCAAAACGGATTTGAAACGAAGAAATGACGGGTAAAACAAAATTGGATAAATTTGCTAGTTTTAGCTACGAAAATTTTGTAACAAATCTAGACTAACCATAACTTAACTAACTTATATTGTATTATACATGTATTCTAACATATATTATGTAATCTTGGGATACCATAAACACGTATACAATATTTTGACATATCATATCGACCCATCTATATATATTATTTGGAACAACCATAGACACTCTATATGCAATAATGCTTGAGTTAGCTATACAGGGTTAAGGTTGATTCCAAAATAATATATATACTTTGAATTGTGATCTAGCCTGAGACTTGTATACACTGGGTCGTGGATTAATTCGAGATAATATATATATATTGATTTATTTCTGTACATCTAACTGTTGACAACTAGTTGTAGATTACTAACGTTGGACCGCTAACTTAATAAACTTAAATCATTAAAACGTAATAAAAAAAATGTTGTGAATATATTTCGATCATACTTTGATATATATGTATATATTTATTATAGGTTCTTGAATCGATCTGTGGTCAAGTCTTAAATTTTCGACGAAGTAAAAATCTGTGAAAGTGAGTTATAGTCCCACTTTTAAAATCTAATATTTTTGGGATGAGAATACATGCAGCTTTATAAATATTTTACAAAATAGACACAAGTACGCGAAACTACATTCTATGGTTGGATTATTAAACCGAATATTGCCCCTTCAAGTCTGGTAGCCTAAGAATTAGGGAAATGGCCCCTAATTGACGCGAATCCTAAAGATAGACCTATTGGGCCTAACAACCCCCATTCAAGTTATGAATGGCTTTAGTACTTCGATTTATATGGTGATTGCGATTGCCAATTTATGACATACTTGCGAGTATACGGGGAATATTCTATATGCATTAAAGTTAATATCGGTTACCGGGTGTTCATCATATGAATGATTTTCATACACTTGCGAGTGTAAGATTATTGAATAAATGAAATCTTGTGGTCTATTATTACGATTTGATAAATATATGAAAAAATTGCACCGATGATCACTCATGTTTACTCCAAATTTCATATTAGCCACTAATGTTTATTTTGAACATGGTTGGTCACTCAAGTATGCAAAAGTTCCATGGTTGGTTACTCTTTCAAATATCTTTTAAAAAAATTCATCATGTGAGGGTATAATCGTCCACACACATTGTGCTCTCTTAATAATTGCAGCTTTGCATCTTTATCACAATACAAGACCAGACATTACAAAACTTAAAATTTCTGTCAAAAAAAAATTTCATCACCATGAAATTAAAATCAAAGTAAAATTAAACCAAAAGTTAAAAGTTAAATCAAAATCAAAATTATCTATAACTTTAATCCACCACTACCAATATAAATGATATATTATTTGCACAGGTGTTTGATTCCATAATACATAAAATTGTAACAGAGCTCCATTTACAGAACATGGCTCCATGAAAACATATAATAAAACCTTTCTTCAATTCATTAATTCCATAATACATAAAGATCACTTATCATCATCTATAAATCCCAAACCCAGTTTTCAACATAGATATCTTCATCATCTTTAAATCTAAAACCCACTTTTTAACATAGAGATCGAAATTTATAAACCAAATTATTCAAACAACAAATTGATTTAAGAAATGTGTTCCTACATCTAATCCTAGGCTTCGTGATCATTCGGAATCGATTAACATCAACAAATTGAAGAAGATTGATCTTGTGTTCTTCGTGTTCGTTATTCAATGATTTGGTCTCCGGATCAATATGAAATGATTTGAGGAAAAGTAAAATTGCAGAGTTTTTCCATATCACGTCATGATGCTATCTGCAAATTCTCATATCTGAACTCACAAAATCATGGACGAATTTCGAAGTCAAAGTTCGAGTGCAAAAGTTAACTTCATCTTCATGATTCAAATTCAAGTTTTCTGTGTTATTTCAGGTTCAGTTGTTGATTTTCGAGTGTAAGGAAAATGATTTGGAACATAATTCATGAAGGATTCAAAGTCTAAAACGCCTCAGATCTCGATTTCAATTTTTGGTGTTCATCATGAAGTTCTTCACTTTTGTTTTCTGCATTTTTGATGAAGTTCTTCACTGATCTTAAATGATTTTGCATATTTGATGATGTTTTGGTTTAGTTTTACTTTTGATATTAATTTCATGGTGCTGAAATGAATTTTTTTTTTTTTTTGAAAGAAATTTAAGTTTAGATATAGGGTTTTCTTGTGTTCTTGTATTGTGATGAAGATGCAGACAATTTATGTAGAGCAGTGGACGATTATACCCTCACTTGATACATTTTTTTTTATAGAAATTTGAAAGGGTGACCAACCATGGAACTTTTGGATACATGAGTGACCAATCATGCTCAAAACAAATATTAGTGGCTAACATGAAATTTGAAGTAAACATTAGTGACCAACGGTGCAATTTTTTCTAAATATATAGGTTAAACCTATAACTCACCAACATTTTTGTTGACGTTTTAAGCATGTTTATTCTTAGGTGATTATTAAGAGCTTCCGCTGTTGCATGCTAAATAAAGACAGGATTGGAGTCTGCATGCTTGTATAATATTATTTAAAAACTGCATTCGAAGACTTAAGTTGTTGTGTAATATTATTGTAAACCATTATGTAATGGTCGTGTGAGAACGCTATATTTTAGATTATCATTATTTGATAATCTTCGTAATGTTTTTAAAACCTTTATCGATAAAATAAAGGTTATGGTTTGTTTTTAAAAATCGAATGCAGTCTTTGAAAAACGTCTCATATAGAGGTCAAAACCTCGCAACGAAATCAATTAATATGAAACGTTTATAATCGATATGAACGGGACATTTCACATAGCACTCTTAAACTCCTCCCATGGTGTAGCATAAGCTTCGTCAATTCCCTTGGCCTGGGCGAGTGTGTTTCACCAAGTTGAAGCGCCATCCGACAGCGTGCAGGAGGCGTACTTAGTTTTGTTCACTTTGGAGCAGTTACTCACACGGAATACAGATTCCAACTTCTCAAACCATCTCGTCAGCCCAATTGGCCCTTCAGTACCACTGAAATTGTGGGGCTTGCAGCTCTGGAATTCCTTATAGGTACACTCGTTCTGAACAGCTGGGTTGGCCGGTGGAGCTGGAGCAGGGTTGGCATTCGCCATAGCTGCGGCTACTCGAACAGCTATCATCTTCTCAATCTGAGCTGCTGTGGGCAAGTCCCGTGGAACTCTTCCGTTCTCAATTGATCTTCTAATCAAAAATTTAGACTTAAGTCAAAATTCCGCATTCAACAAATCATAATGCTATAGCATAAGGTAATCAATTGGGAAACATCACAATACACGTTAGCTAAGCATGGCTAACTAGTTACAGATTGCACGAAAACCATCAGGTAATAACTTAAATAGAACACCGTATAATAATTAAACAACATTAAGTTCCATTAATTAATAAGAAAGTTGCATACATCTTCATAAGGTTCGTACAATACATGAGTAAAACATGAAACTACCAACGAGATTACATAACGAAATCTAATAGAATAGTCCTATAGTGATGGTGGGTAAATGATGTCCATCAGGTGGGACATTTGATCCTCGAGCTCAGTTACCCGAGCAAGGAGGGCATGCACTTCCCTCATCAGTTCCTCAACGACGGGGGATGCTGGTGGGGCAGGTGGTGCAGATGGGGCAGATGGTTCAGGTGGTGCAGGTGGTGCTGATGTAGACGGCACAGTGCGGGTGGTCTTACGCACGAATGGATCGGCAGAATACGGTACGACCCTCTTACGGGCTGTGACCCTAACCAACTGTCCATGTGCATCCACGAACGGTCTTCCTCCGTTAATCCCTGGGATAATGGTACCATCGAAACGATACCACGTCTTCGGCGGGGTAGAGGGCGGCTGCACGGGCTCCTCCTCAGGGTCCTCCTCAGAATCCTCCTCGGGATCCTCCTCGCTGGAGTCGTCGGATGATGAATCGTCTGAATCATCTGAGGGTGGATGTGCCTGGCCGGTGGTCATAAGTCGATATCTGAAAGGTGGAATCGGCACAACACGTCCATTAGCGGTGCGTCTGCCCAATGTCCATGCTCGTTACGGAAAGGACCGTCTCCTTTTCCCTTAAGAATCAAAGCATCACCGGAATGGTGTTGTGGCTCTGGGAGTCTAGGGCTGGGTGGTGCTGGAATCATCTCGGGATCCTCGTTTCCATCTAATACGTCCATTAGGTCAAGCACGAGTCCACTAGAAGGTGAATCTCCAGAGTCATCGAAGGGTAGCGGTGAGTCAGCAACAATAGTAGGCGAGGCAACAGTTGTCTCTGAGTCACTCTCAAAGTCAAAGGTCATGGGCAGCATGTCTGTCATCTGAACAAGGAAAAATAACTTTTTCCATGTCAGTAAGACATATAGCAAGCACGTAATCAGGCACTACAGCATCCTGGCAGTACATGACATGGTAATGAAAGCAGTTCTAAACAGAGGTAACAGGCAAAAGCAGGTAGTAGCATGCAGTAACAAGAATAAGTAGCAGTATGCAGTAATTTCACATAGCAGTAAGAGTACGCAGTAGCATGCAATGGTAGTAACAGTGACATGTAGTAATACAATATAGTGGCATGCAGCGGTTTCGCAGAAACAGGTAAACAAGCAAGTTGTAGATAAGTCCTATTAGTGAATCCTACTCGGTCTGGTCTAGACTCACTAATGCAACCTAATTCCCTACAACCAATGCTCTGATACCAAATGTGACGCCCCGTACAAAACCATCGTGTACGATTCGTCAACAACAGGATCTTTACACGGTCAAACACTACATGCTGTTTGAAAACCAGTTTTGCATTCATAAAAAGATAGCGTTTACAAAATATAACATGCTTACTAGAAGCGTTAACATAAGTATGTGACCCAAAGGTCGTTACAAAGCCATTATTTGAAAATAACATAAGTTACGAATGCAAGATAAAAGTTTCATGATTGAGACATCTCTAATATCTAACACAGCAGGTCCATAACAGAAAGTCTATAACACCAAGACATCAAGTCTAACAGCGGAAGCAACAACGTCTAAGCACCTGAGAAATACATGCTTTAAAAGTCAACACGAATGTTGGTGAGCTATAGTTTGTAATCAGTAAAGTAATGTAGACCACGAGTTATCGTATTCAAAACAGTATGTAAAGTATATGCTTATCCGTGGGCACCCGATAACTAACTTAACGTAATAGTAATACCCCCTAAAAGTACACTTGGCGAGTGCGTATGTCCTCGAAGTATCAAACACCCGTTAAATGCTAGCGCGACTAGCCCGAGTGGGGATGTCAAACCCTATGGATCCATATCTAATATTCGCGTTCACCGGTTCAAAACCAATGATTAAACGTTACCATGCTAAGGGGAATCTTTATGCCATTATATAACCCACACATATGTAAAGTTTAAGTACTCGTGTCAAGTAAGTAAAACATAAAAAGCGCATGTATTCTCAGTCCCAAAAATAGTATAAGTAAAAAAGGGAAGCTATAACTCACAGTGAATAAGCAGTAAAAGTCGATACGAAACGTATGCAGGTAGTAAGTCGGTTCGAAAGGTCGTCAACCTAAGTCAAAGGTCACTAGGTCAGTATGTTGTCCCAAAAGGTTAAAAGTGAATAAATTAAGTTTAAGTGTCATCATCGACATCATCATTATCATCATCATTCATCAACACTAAGGTAAGTTTAACAAGAATAGAGATCGAAATAAAAGGCTGACTTCGGACAGATTTTACGACCTCTATGCAAATAGAAAAGACGCGTAGTCAGTGGCTATGGCTCCGTATGTGAGTCCTCTAACCGCTGACCAATTTTCAGAACCTAACTCGTCTTCGTTTGACCGTGGCGACGGTTTAAGTGCGAGTAGGTCAGAAATTTCAGCACAACTTAACAAGGGCGTAGTGACTTTCGGAAGGCTATAAATCCTAAACCGTATATCGGATTAAGTCAAGGCCTAAATGAAAAGTCATCTACTCGAAACGAACTATCTGAAAGTCAATTTTCCAGAAGCAAAAGAGTCTGATCAGACCGGTAAAAATAGCAAACAAGTGCTCCGGTGAGGTTCTTGGTGCTTGATGCTCATCACGGTTCTCATCCTTGATGCTTGTAAGCTTCAAGTGTACAACTCTTTGATGTTTTAGCATCACTTTGACCAGGATTTAACCATCAATACACAACTAAGAGTAAAATCTATCATTCTACAAGTTTTGAACATCAAGATTGCCTCTTTATTGCATAAATCCAATAAAGCTTCAACCTTTGTTCATTTTACACAAGTTCATGCATCTATATCATATGTGATGATGAAGACCTGATCTTTATCATCACAACAAACACAAAAAGGTTCCAAGTAAGTGAGATCTATAATAATAACTTAGATCTCAATTATTAAGAAAACCCTAAGCTAGAAAGCTTGGATCTTTACAAGATTAATGAGACCATAAGCTAGAAAGCTAAGATCTTTAACAAAACAATGAAAGTAATGAGACCATAAGCTAAAAAGCTACGATCTTTAACATAATAATGAAACCCTAAGCTAAAAAGCTTGGATCTTTAGTGTTCTTGAAGATCTTGAAGCATAAAGCTTGGATCTTTAAGATACATGAAGATTACAAACACAAGTTTGAATCTTTGTAACAAAATAACAAGATTAAAGCTAAAAAGATTTAGATCTACAAAATAAGTGAAGATTCAAAGCTAGAAAGCTTGAATCTTCCATGTTCTTGAAGGATTCAAACCCAAGTTTGAATCTTTAATATATAACAAGATCAAAAGCTAAAAGCTAAAAAGCTAGATCCATAAAATGATGATGATGATGATGATGTCGTGTAGATGAAGGGAAGAAGAAGAAGAAAAAATCAAAAACTTACACTTTTTAGAGTGAGAAAGACTAGAGAGAGAATTAGAGAGTAAGTGGGTGTAAATTGCAAATGAGATCAAGTGTGAAATGAGTGAAATAAGGCTTGTATTTATAGGTGGTGAGGAGGTGGGAGGGGTGTTTAGTGCCGTGGGTTATGGTGGGGGACAAGGGGAACACCTTTTTGCTTTTTGGTTAATGGTTGTCTAAAGTTGGTGCTTATGTTAGGATCCCATGCAACATTAAGGATAATGCTTAACAAAAATGCTAGTATGTTCCCTCTAATAAATGGGCATTTGTCTTTCATTAATATGGGTCACTAACTTATTTAAATTGGGCTAATTAAATAGTCCACTAGCTAGTGTAGGGTGGGCTAAAGTCCAACAAGGTAGAAAGTCCAACAAGACTAACTAGTGTGCTATAGTAAGTTTCTAAGCGTAATTAAGCATCCAAAAACCCAAGTAAATTTTATTATAAAATAACAATTAGTATTTCGTAGTCGTAATATTCCGGTTATGACAAAAGTTAAACGTGTACACAGTACGCAGTCCGTTCTAAACGTCAAGTGACACTAACGGTCATAAAGGCTTCCGGGGTTCAAGTTAAGTAACCTACGTACTTAAAGGAACGTTTTAATATATAAACAAAAGTAATCCATATGTAGAAAGTTTCCAAAGCATAATATAGTTCAGTACGCACAAATACGCAGTTTCGTGAAAGAACAAAGCACAAAAGGAAGTCGAAAAAGTCGGGTCGTTACAACCGGCCACGATCTTTTAGGAGTTCTTCCGAGGAGGTTTTTTGTTTTTGATGTTTCAACTGACAATAGGTTTAGAAAATTATTAAACTCGTTCATTTAATAGCTTTTAAAGCTTTAAAAAGATAGTTAATATGATAAAGTTCATTTACCTTGAATGATAGAAGCTTGATGGTGATGAGAGAAAAAGATATGATGCTTAAAGAAAGAGGCGTACAGACTCAGATTTAAATTTGGGGCAATAGCGTGAAGACTTTTTTTAGGGTTTCAAGAAAAAAAGCTGCATCTCATTTGATTTAATCTGATTTGATTTTAATATTTGATTTTATATTATTTTTATTATATATATATATATATATATATATATATATATATATATATATATATATATATATATATATATATATATATATTTAATATATATATTTAATATCTAATCTAATAAACTTTAATTTTTTTAATTATAATTAAATTGTTTAATGACATCATCTAGATGTCCTGTAATTTTTTCTTTTATTTTTTGATTTTCTTTAACAAAGAGAAATTAGTTATTTATGATGTCATCATTTTAATATATTAATAGAAACTATAGATTTATATTATATATTTACTTATATTTATGAGTATTTATTTATTCAGAGTATTATGAGTATTTATATGTAATAATAATATGCATTAATATATATATATATAATATATAATATATATATATATATATATATATATATATATATATATAATATAACATAATATATTATTAGTATAATAATAATAATAATAATAATAATAATAATAATAATAATAATAATAATAATAATAATAATAATAATAATAATAATAATAATAATAATAATAATAATAATAATAATAATAATAATAATAATAATAATAATACTCCCTATCTTTTACTTACTGTTTTGGTTTGAAAGCATCTATTTTTGATATCTTTAAATATATAACACAAAACTCTGCATCAACTTATTTATTAGTTTGACTTACTTGTAAGTATTTAATCAAATATTATTTATTGAACGCGCTTTACACATTCAGATAATTTTGCCCCCGAGAGAAATTTTTTCAAGTTCCGTCACTGATTGGCCTATTTCTTCATTACGCTTATTTTTGTTCTTGTGATGACATCTATCACTTCACCCAAAATTGTCCAGTGACTTGATGGTGGCGCTATATCGATGATCATGAACGATTGTGCTGCGTTAAAAATTGTTTTTGTTAGCGTTATGATATTCTTACAAAATGTTTCACGCTCAAATTTCACTAACAATATGTTCTTAGATGGTCCGAATAATAGTTAAAAACAGTCACGGGATAATGTTGTTAGATATTTTGCATCTTAGTAAAGTATTTGTCATGCCATTAAAAATATATATCTGAGTAAAAGTATTCGTTTCTTCCTAATTGGAGTGAGCATAAAACTGCATTAACTGAAATGTAACTATACTAACCGATAAAACTGCACCGAATTAACTGATACCGAATGGATAACCGCGAGTTTGGCTAACAATTTTGTATTAACCGAACTTTGTGGGTCGGTTATGAAAATAATTGGTAACTACATCGATTTAACTGCACCCGCACCATTTAATATTTTATATTTTTATTTATGACAGTTTTTATGGTCAAGTTTTTAAAACAGTAAACTTTGTTAATTAACGCCTAACATTATTTTGAATTTAAACGTTGGATCGATGAAAAATGAAGTTCGAAGGAAATTCAAGATTTTAAGAACTTTACGTAAACATAGGCTTGTTAGTAATTGATGGTTTTTTTGTATTAATTCGGAGTGTAAAAATAACATGGATCTACTTTTATTTTCGATTAGAAATATGAGACAATGACTTATTCTCACATTAAAATGTCATTTTCGGTAGTATAGGTACAAACTTATTAAATTAAATTTTTTCTAATAAATGGTAACTAAATTAACCGCTTTATAATTAATCGTTAACCAATTTAACCGAACTGCTTTTTATCGAATCGAATGATTACCAAATTTAATTAACCGCATTAATGATTATGAGTATAACCACCCCAATTCGCTCCACACTCAACCCTAGTTTCTAATAACATGTATAACGACCCGTCAAAGTACACTTGATGACCATCGTTATCTGGGTCCCAAAGCTTGATCATAACTCTAAATGAATTTAATAAATAACCTTGCATTCTTTATTTAAAAATGATTTTCTATAAAAGAAACCTACCAAAATATGTAAGTTTAAAAAAACCATACATAAAATACTTAACCAAAAGTTGACCAAAACAAAGTCAACAAACACCCACAATTTAATGTATCAAAATAGAATGCAATTTATTGTTTAACAAAAGCTGCCATCATAAATATGCAGACTCTCTAAGCACAGCAGAAGCAATCAATCATGAACCTGAGAATAAAACATGTGAGTAACTGTCAACAAAAAAATGTTGAGTGAATTATAGGTTGAATCATTGCAAACAATATTTAATTTTAAACCATAAAGATTTATGTTTGAAAACATAAAGACTCATTTTGGACTACAAAAATTATATGCTCGAAAACATATAAAACATTATTCCATTAACCCGTGAGCCACCTGGTAATCACTTAACAATTCCATACCCTTAACAAAACCATAAATATACACTAAACAGGTGTATCTTTCAAAATACGAAATACTAATACATTTCGCTTATAAACTGCTAACGCGACTAGCACGAAATGGGGCTGTCAGGCCCGATAGATCTATCCATAGGATTCGCGTTCACTAGTAGAAATAAGTGATTACAATTACCAGATTATGGAATATTTTTGTTCGAATCACAATGAATAATTTAAACCAACTTCCATTTGTGTCCAATATGAAAAATAAAATGCATGTATTCTCATCCCAAAAGATATAAAATAGAAAAATGGGACTATAACTCACCTTAACGTAAACGAAGTAACAACACAGAAACGTGAACCGCAAATGATAAAGTGATCAAGAATGATCACAACGCCGACCTATAAATAAAGCAGGTCGATATAAATAACTAACTTAGGTCAAGTCTTAGTATGAAAGTTATAGTACTTGTTGCAAATAAGCATAGAGCAACACTCGGGATGTTTCGGTATGATCAGGACAGCGTATAACATGTACTTTCTATTTTTAGAAAGTTTCTATTGTTAGCATGTTTCCATTTTTGGAAAGTTTCTATTTTAGGAAAGTTTTTATTTTTTGAAAGTTTCTATTTTTAGAAGGTTTCCATATTTAGAAAGTTGCTATTTTTGAAAAGTTTTAACATAGGAAAGTTTCCTTAATTAGAAAAGTTAACAAAAGTCAACTGAAAGTCAAAGTCAACCTTAGTCAAACTTAGTCAACATTGAAATTAAAGTATAAATATAAATTATATTAATAATGTAAGTTATAAAGTTATTTAAAGTTATATATGTATAATTATGTCATATCATAAATTTAATTAAAATAAATTGAATTATTAAAGTTAACATAAGTTTAAATGATATAATTAATATAACATAAGTATTTAATTAATTAATTAAATATTAATCATAATATAAATATTATTAATTAATAATAAATTTTTAATCATATCATAAGTATTATTAATTAATAATGAATTATTAATCATATCATAAGTTTTAATTATAATTATTAAATCATAAGTATTTAATAAATAAATTATAATTAAATAAGAACTAAGCCTTATAGTAAATAAATAATTAATTAATCTTTATTATAAGTCTTAATGTAATAATCTCATAACGTAAGTTTAATACTTATCATAAGTATTTTTCATTAATAATAAAAGTATTATTAATCATAAGTTTAATTAAAAGTAAAATTAAATCATAATGTAATTAATAAATGATATAATAAATATATATATCATAATCTTAATTAAAATTAATTACTTTTATATCATAAGTAATTTAATAATAATGAAAATCATTATTTATACCATAAGTTCAAAATTTATAACCATAAGTTTCATTAAACGTTCGTTGGGTCATAACTTGAGCCCCGGGTGTCGGTTTTCGACGAATTTTATATATATCCTCGTCTAACCAAACCACCCGACACCTTAGTGTACTCAAGAACACCCTAAAGTCAGTCCCCAAGTCGTGACCTACAGCCATGAATCAACTTGGAACATTAATCCGTTCAAAATCTTGTTTTTGGCCATTCCAGGTGATCCGTGGCTCGGATTTCGATGATCCGAACATGAATATTCATCCAATCATCAATCCTAACCTACTAGTACACCTTAGAGCCTTCAAAAATGGTCACAAAGTCGGACTCCAACCGATTACATTCGGTTTTATATTTTAATCTCATGAAAACACTAAATCAAGCATAATTTTTGATCCGAAACTCGCAATAACATGAATCCAAATTCCAAAATTATTGTCTTGATGAGAGGAACTCATCTAAACACTTTATTTTATCATAAACAATAGCTAAGTGTACTGATTTCATCAAAAAGTCCGCTGTCCCAATTTAATTAACCGAAAACAAACATTAACGAGCATTTCTACGCATACAATCATCAACACAACAACATACAAGTACAATAGCATCAACATATAATCAAAATCAGTAAAAAAGAAAGAGAAATAAAAAATTAGGGTTCATGAATATACCCCAATCAAAGAATCAAGAGTATGGTTGCGTAGATCTTGAAATGGTGAATCCGGAAACGTTAAAAGCCCTAAATCTTCAATGTAAAAATGGTTGAAGATGATGATGATGATGATGATGTTGCTGGTATGGGACGGCCAAAATGGGAGGAGGAAGAGAGAAAAGAAAAAAAATGAAGCTAGGTTAAATGAGGAGCATTTTGGTGGTTTTGATCAAATTAATCACTAATTACAAGAAATGGCAAAACCACCCCCTCCCCTTGACAATTTCGGCCGAAAAAGTAGGGTGGGCCCCACTTGTGGGCCATCTTGAAGTATGGACTAAAAGCTTTTAGCCCGAACGCTCGAACGAAACCCGAAACGCGAAAACACCGCTACGCGATTAAATATTCGGAGAGATAACGTACACGCGACAAATAAAATATATAAACACTATATATATTCATATGACATAAAAATATCATATTAAAATTAATTGGGATTCAAAAATCTCAAAAGTCTGACCGTTGGTTTGAAAACCGAAAAAATTCGCCGGATAGTAATCCACGACACGTAGAAACGTACAATTTTAAATACGAATATAAATATTCATATAATACATCATAGTTAATATATTATTACAAAAATAATAATATAAGTCATAGAAATGATGTGGCACGAATAACAATTAACGGACGTTAAATAATAAACGGTAAATGATAACGAAAAAAGTAGGGTCGTGACAACATGAACCAACAAAACCACATTCGGTTTCACATTTATCCATTTAGGCATTTATGTACACATGATAAGCGTTCATCATTTTCTACTATTTCCATGCTATTTTTACTTTTATTATGTTTATATTTATAATTATATTTATATTCAAAAAAGTTGAACTTAAATGTGATGAAACAGTTGGCTACCGGCCATGAGCCCATGAATGAATTCATGATCGCCAACGTTCTTGACCGCTTAAGGCAAATTTAATTCTACACTTATGTATTCACCCTAAAGCATTCATGGCCAAATAATAATGGAATTTATTTATAGTATTCAAAAATAATTTTAATTGTACTCTGTCATGTTAAACATCTCATTAATTGGTAACAGTTGGAAAACACGAAAATTTACTATTTATAAATTTTAGGAATTACACATTTGCTATGTATAGCACTTGTAAACTGTAACCCATTCAATCATAAATGTGTGGAATTTTAATTTTGGAAGTTTAAGAATGTGAGGTAACACCGTCCATATAGAATGCACACTAATTGCAATTGTACATAATGTAGTATTTATTTACTCTCAAATATTGGTTATGTTAATTAACAAAAAATACGGTCTTTCAAAGTAAAAACATACCAGAAAGTTCTAGATCCAATTTTTGTTTGTATTACAACTACAACTACAACTACCACTACTACAATATACTTATAAAATGGGAATTGATTCGTACACCACCTCAAATTTGCCATACACCACCAAATAAATTATTTGGACATTTATACCCTTCATTTGGTGGTGTATGACAAATTTGATAGTGTAAAAGAAAGGGTAAAAATGTCTAAATAATTAATTTGGTGGTGTATGGCAAATTTGAAGTGGTGTACGGATCGACCCCTTTATAAAATAGAGTATTATATTATTAAAGAATTTTATGCTAAAATTTAAAAGTATAGTATTTTAGCACAATTGTAAGGGGGATGATTCTCACACACACTTTTTTGATCCTCACACACCAATTGAGTATTATTAGAAGAGTAAAAGGTTAAAATAGGTGTGTGAGGATAAAAAAGTGTGTGTGAGAATCATCCCCCCAATTGTAATGTGTGCTATTTTCACACACAGTAAACTCTATTTAATTAATAAAAGTCATTAAACTCTATTTAACAAACTCCTAAATTTCTTGAATTTTGTAATTCATTTAACATAAACAAAAAAACTAAATATTATATTGAATTAAGTATTATTAAATGTAGGTTCTAATATTTATTACTTCCTCCGTCTCATTTCAATAGTCACTGTTTGACTTTTCAAGTATTTCTTTACTAACTTTGACTTAAAATATATTTGTTTGTATTATGTATTATTTAATAAAATTTATATAAATGAAAACACATTTAAAGCTCAATACATTCATATGAATTCATCAACTAATATATAACGCAAAGAAATATTTTAAGCCAAAGTTAGTAAAGAAAGACTTGAAAAGTCAAATAGGGACTACTTGAATAAGACACAGGGAATAATATTTGTATTTTACGTGTGAACATTGAAAATTTGTTAACAAAATTAATTTATGTAACAGTCAAAATTGAATGACTACTAATTATCGATCTTAACTAATTTGGTTAAAAAAAAAAAATCCAACTTGTGCCCTAAGGGCACTTGTTAAGGATAATTAATGATATAAATATTCCCGTCAATATTACAAATTTGTAATTAATAAATATGTAAATTTAGAAATTTGAGAGTTTAATGAATTAATTTTGTAATATATTTAAAAATTTTGAATGAAATAAATGAGGATTAATTCATGCCCTAGGACATGAGATAGCCAAAAAAAAAAAAAAAAAAAAAGAAGACAAATTTGGTAACGCTAATTGAATTTTGACCTTATATTACGTACTTACAAGGAACCAAGTATATGCGTATGTTAGTTCAATTGTTAAGAGTCAAACTAAATATACGTTTAATTAAACTCGATATGGACCACCTTCCTAACCACCGTGGACTCGAGACCTAAATAATTTGGAACCTCCAACCACTACTTCGTGGAACCATCGTCCACCTTTTTTATGCTAACACTTCTTGCACTACCAGCATTAAAACTTGTACATTCGTCTAATTCAGCTATTAACAATTGGCCAAAAGTGACCTTTTCTAAATATTTAAGATCTGCAACGAAAAATGAAAGTAAACAATACGAGCCAGCACGTCTAATTAAGAACGAAACAAAATACTGTAACAAATTTAAAACGTGACATATCAAATTAAATCAAATATAAAAAAATCACCAAGTCACCAACAACCTCTTGGTTCTAGTTGTTGCAAAATCCTGATGTGTAAGCTCATATTTGACTAACAATAGAGCACGAAATAATAAAAAGTCCTAATCTTTATGTGTACAAATATATACCCAAATGAAATCACCCAAAAATGATATAAAAAAAATAAATCAATCCTAAGAAATGAAAAATGAAAAAAATGATGAAACTCATTCTGATCTAATGGAAATTTGACCACTTGAAATGCTGCCATGACTATCATCACATAAAGAAAGAGCTCTTTCAAGATTAGCAACAATATCATTCATTGTTGGTCTTTCTTTACCTTCCAAGTTCACACAATGTATGGCAGTATAAGCCATCAGCTCAACAGCCTCCGCCTCGTTCGCTTCAGGCGGGCCCACCCTCTTATCCAGTATCTTCCCCAATTCACCTGAAACAATCACTGGTACCGAAAAGTCCACTAGACTTATTGGCGTACCATCATTATCTTCGTCATTCTTAAATATCGCTCTTTTCCCTGTTAAAAGCTCTAGCAAAACAACTCCAAAACCATATACATCACTTTTTGCAGTGACCACATTTAGTCCATAATATTCTGGATCAATATAACCAACTGTCCCGGCTGCTCTAGTTGATCTTTGTTCTGAATCTGACTCGGGGCCCATTAAAGATAGCCCGAAATCAGATACTCTAGCAACCCAATTCGCGTCTAACAAAATGTTAGATGATTTGATATCGCGATGAATTATAGGCGGAACTGCATAACTATGAAGGTATTCAATTCCTCTAGAAGCGTCTAACGCTATCTTGATTCTCATCTTCCACGAGTTTAACAAGCTGCAGCTTTTTTCGACGTTTTTCTTATCATGTAAATGATCATACAATGCACCATTTTTCATATACTCGTAAACCAATAACTTTTCTTCCCTTTCTTCACAATACCCAACTAATCTCACCAAATGCTTATGATGCAACCGTGATAAAAACGCCAATTCTGAATCAAAAGCGGTTTCTTTCTCTTGAAATTTCTTCATTTTTTGATTCGTTTCGCCTCGTTTAATAGCGACTTCACGACCATCTATAAGCTTCCCTTTGTACACCACACCAAAACTCCCTGCACCAATTTTATTCTCTTGTGAAAAATTATCAGTTGCTAACGCCAAGTCAGCGAACGTAAACTCTTCTTCCCTATCAGCATGTTTCGAAGACGTCCCACTTCTCTGTCGTCTAAAAGCTCTAGACGCTTGTCTTCTAAGTGTAGACGACCTCGAAACAGAGCTGTTGTTTGAAAACTGTTGAACATTATGTGTAGCAGCCGTAATCGTAGGTTGTACAGAATTATGAATCTTCTTATTCCCAAAACAAACACCAGTCCACAAACAATAAAGTATAGTACCAATTCCAGCAAAAGCCCCAACTGACCCCACAATCGCAAACGCTAATAACCCCCTTCTTAAAGGTCTAGAAGGCGACGTTTTACCAGGCCACGGTGGTGTAAATGATGGTGGAACAGGCGGGTAAAAACTAGATATATCACAAGGTTTACAAATTGACCCAAATCCAGAACACAGTGCATCAGATTCTGTATATATCCCACAGTTACAAACCGATTTAACACATGGACCTGGAAGAATTCTTGTTAACGGAAGCCCGAATCCTAATGGAAACGAACCGTTTCTAACCCAACCTTCTCCCCAACAAATTACTGAAAGATTATTAGTTGTTAATCCACAAGTAAAATCTAATCCTGCAACAATAGACTCAAACGAAATATTAACCGCATAATTATTCATCATAACCCCTATACCTCCCCAACAAACTACAGATCCATTTAATTTACGTAATGCACAACTATGATTCGATCCAAGTGCAAGTGCTGAAAATTCGAATGGCGCATGATTTGGCACATCACTCTGTCCATATTCATTATCACCTCTACAAATTAAATAACCTGTAGAGTTCACACCACACGCGTGATTACCACCTGCAATTATACTTAACATACGAAAATTAGTGAATTCGCTTTGAATGTAACTAGCACGTGTTGAATTGGTTCCGAAACAGATAACTCCGTTCGTGTTGTTTCTCGTAACACCGCAAGTAAACCCTAAACCTGAAGAAATTGATTCGAAACGAGGTTTTTGAATTAACATTTCAAAATTGTCCCTCCAACAAAGTAGGTTGGATTCAGTACTATTGGTGATCGAGCAAATTTGGGTATCACCAACGACTAATTGACTCAAAACTGTTGTTTCGTTATAATACAGACGCTTTGGAGTTAAATTAGGGTTCCAACAGATCATACTTGAACCACCGGACCTAACACCGCAAAACACGTCACGACCACCGGCGATGGACTCGAACGATACGTTGGAGAATATGTTAATTACTTGGCCGTCACGCCAGCATTGAATTCGTTGACTTGGTTGACCAGCTACGATGCCGCAGATAGTGACGGTGGATCCGTAGCTGATTGAGACGGTGGTGGCGGAGCCACCGAGGCTGTGGACGTTATATACGACGGAGAGTATGAGAGTGGTGATGGAGATGATGGTGGTGGAAATTGACGTCATCTGGTGGTGGTGGTGGTGATGGTGGTAGAGTGGTTGCCGGAGATTGTGGTTTGCATTGGTGAATATGAACGGAAAATATTGATTGAGTTTTTAGAGAGAATAAATGGAAATAAATATTTAAAATTTAAATGAATTTAATGTTTTAGTTTCTGTTACTAGTGGTGACAATGTATAGAATAGGATGACGTACTGTGATACTATTTGGTAAGGTATAAATAAATGACACGTGGTATTTTGAAACCGGATCGCAGCTTCTTTTCTTTTACACGTATGAAAAGAAAATAGTCATAAAACACAGAGGTCGCTAGGGTTGACCTCTTACTTTATGAAAATACGAAGACGTCTTGTTTTATCAAAAGAACACAGAGTTAAATCGATTCTGAACTTTCAAAACAGTTGAGAATCTATTTTTAAGTATGTTTAGCAAACTTTAAAGAATCTATTTTTTTTTTATTGGTTGGTAATGGTATGGTATTCCTTCTTAAATTATCACTACTAACATTTTCATGTTAATAGTTCATAAATAAAAAAATAAAAAACATACATTTTAAAAAATCTTAATGTTAGAAATTATTTTTTCTTTACTTACAGCTTCACACTTTACTTTTTACCACTTTTTTTTTTGTATTATATGTAAAAGTTAAGACATAAATGAATCCACCTTATTATTCTTATCTATTTATGGGAGTGGATTATCAATTTGAGACAGACAAATAGAAATATCGGACCATCAAGATGAGACAGGGGGAGTATCTATAGTGATGGCGTGACAAGGTATGATGGCGTGTTTTGTGGGGTATAGTGTTGAAGTTGTAAGTGTGATGGTGTGACGGCATGATGAGTTTGTAATGGTAATGGGTTGATTAAGTGTGATGAGGTTATTATATTATTTTTATTTAATTAATTAAAATGTAAATGCATTTATCTAAATTCTGATTGATTTAAAAAAAATTCACGCCTTTTTCCCTTCTTGTGATGCTCTCATCACAACCAACCATTTTTTCATCCCATGACGCCACATTGTGACGTGATGCTAACGTGATGGAGGTGAAAAGTGGTCTATCACGCTACGTTAAATATAGCAGTCCTTCGGGGGAAATGAGCTAAATATTTTTTTTGTTTTGTTGAAAATTTAAGAATGTCGTCATGTTCTAGAAGTTCCATGTTATTAGTTTTCCATAGCGTATTGAATCGACTATGAATCGAGTGGAGCTAATACACTATTCTTATTCAACTCAACTCATTCGATTAAACAATTGATACTTTACCAATGAGCAGTAGATCAATTGGTACTCATTACTTTTGAAGTCTAAGTCGGAGCACCATGTGAGAAAACTTTGAGAAGTCGGCGAATGTTCAAGTCCCGTGGAGAATACATATTTTACTTTTGACTTCCGGGATATAATCAACATACTTGCATATTTGATCCCCCTCGGGGCCATATCAATCAACTTGTAGCTCTGATCACCAGATACGTCAGGTATTATACTTGTTACTAAGAGTGAGCCTTCAAGATAGAATCGTATCGACCACTCATGGGGTATTTGGTTGAGATATTTTACAAGTATCTGACTCTTACGGTGTGAGTGTAGTGGGTTGTCAAAGGCATCACAAGTATGTGTCTCCTTGCCGGTCCGAATGTTTTGAGATGAAAGGATACTTTCAAGCTTATGCGACTCGATCATAGTTACAAACTTTCAAAGTTGTTACTTTTTCGATAAATTTAACTAGACCCTACACTTCAGTGTTCGACTCTAAACTTTGAAAATAAGTTAAACTAAATATACATATTACGGCTTTTGAACTGGTTGGATGTCGGAATGGAAATGGATCGAATATGGATCGGATTATGACATATTCATATTCAT
The DNA here is from genome assembly GCF_046630445.1 of Rutidosis leptorrhynchoides. Classification (NCBI taxonomy): domain Eukaryota; kingdom Viridiplantae; phylum Streptophyta; class Magnoliopsida; order Asterales; family Asteraceae; genus Rutidosis; species Rutidosis leptorrhynchoides. Next base: position 14,730,284 of record NC_092335.1, on the reverse strand, counting down.
ATACATTAACCAAAGTTTCATCATATCCATCTAGTTTTTGATTCATCTATCCTTATCCATATCTGATGAATTATTCAAGTTAATGAATATCAATTAGATAATTCTTTGTTACATATTTTTTTCACCTTAATAGTTCTAAAAATCATATCATGTTAATAAGTTATATAATTAGTAAAAAATACATCGTACAGTAATATAAAATCCTACATACTCTAAATTACCTAAGTTACTAGTTTGACACACACACACACATACACACACATATATAAATGCAATTCGATGACAACAAATACACGATACATATTAGAATATGATCATCTCGTAGGGATACGTAGATCGAACTATCAATTAATATATGGGAAGAATATCTTGCAATTAGTAATATGAAATATAAAATATAAAAAATCTAAGGCAATAAAAACTGAAAGAAATATGTATAAATCTATATCTATACTATACATTATAATAAAGTCACTATTGAGATATCACTAATTTAGACTTTTGATCATGACCATTGAATCAAGAAAAAGACGTTCCATACCCCTAATTTTCAACTGTTAGATCATCTAAAATATAGGTATAACTCAATAACTAAAATATGTGCATTTTTTTCCCTTTTTACCCTTACACTATTACGCTACATACAGATTGGGTTCAGTGAAACAACACAGATACAATCGAGAGTTTCAAAGAAATCCCTAAAATTCAACTGGTAACACAAAATCGATGAAGACAAACCTTGCAGCTGTTTACCATGCAAACCTTAATTCGATTTATATATCTACACATCTTCGTCATCTCTCAGATGAAGCAATCGTTTAATCAGTCGGTGCACAATCGTGTAAGTTAAATCCAATCCCAAATTCATTATTTTAGTTCATAGGTTTTCAAAAAACTACTAATAATCTAAAATATTATTGATTTCATTTAATCAATTACTACGTAACTATGGTATTGACCACTTCGTAATCGTGTATTTCTAGGGTTTAGTTAAATTCTTGATACAATCGGAATAAAATCGACAAATTCGGTTTCTTTGATGATGGATGACGGTACCTTCACTGCTAATTGCATCAACGATGTTGAATAATCCTTGATTTCATTCGATTTGTCGGATACATGGAATATTCATGTTACTTTTTCAATTAACAATTAAACCTTAACAATTAATAAGAAGATTCAGACAATCACTAATAACATTTAGGTTAATCCTTGATTGAAATGTTAAATTTGGTTGATACATGAATTCAGTTTAATCACTCATATACAATTTAGTGTAAATCAATAGATTTAATTGTTTGATTTCATGGATACTCAAAATTTCAGTGATATTTTTATTAATGATTATTATTAGTGAGTAGTATGTTTATGTGATTTTGATATCTGAATCTAATAGTATGTTTATGTGATTATTGACTTTTAAGGAAGTATGGAGAAATTAGTGCTTCAAGAGTTGAAGACTTGTGTTTCATCATAGATGACACGTATACTAAAAAGGAGGTATCTTCTTTCACTGCTACTACTAAATATTAGCTACTTCTATCATTTAATGATACAAGCTTATACATTTTTCTTTAACTACGCAAGTGATTGCTACCGTCGAAATGCAACCCCTATTTTTCTATATGTATTGTTTTGGTGATGCACATTGTTGGATTTTTCAGTTTTTTATACAATAAACGTGAAACTACTTCTTGCTAATCTTATTAAGTACTGGACATGAAGGGTCAAGTTCTTGATGTGTTAAACTTTCACCTTTATGTTCCAAATGTATAAATTTTCCTTCGGTAAAACTCAACTTTAACTTTCCCTTGATATAAAAGTAATCAAAAACTGGAGTTTGTACTATTGTATTACTGGCATTGCAGTTTGAAGTCAAACAATGTGGATCGGGCACTTTTCAATAGAATCTGAAAAAATGGGCGTGTAATAGTGTAGCTTCTTCTGGTATGTAATCACAACTCACTTAATAAAATTTTCTTAGGTAACATTGGCGTGTAAGAGGTTCTAACATCGTGATACTAAAATTAAGAAACAAACCATCTTCATTTAATACCATGAAAACAATTGCAAATATTAAGGTTGTGCATTGCCGTATATGTAATGCCCCTAATTCTGTTCCTCATCTTGCCTTTGTCAAATTTACTGATGTAGCTATCATGTATGACTTATTTGTCTTCAAACTATGTTTTCCCAGTTACATTTAAAATTGTAGTGGCTACTTTGTTGGTTCCATTATTACAACAAAGAAGAAGATGGCGGGTATGACGCACTTGACTGAGCTTGTGGAGAACTTTTTTGTTATGAATATGCAATTGTCCGCTTATTTATACGAGTCATGTGTTTTTATTACCTTTGTTGTACATTGTCATTTGACTTGATATGTTCCAATTTAGTCTTATATTACTGTGATGACCCGGAAATTTCTGACCAAATTTAAACTTAATCTTTGTATGATTAACATTTCCGACACGATAAGCAAAGTCTGTAAAACTGAATCTCAAAATTTTTGAACTACTTTTATATATTTAAATACCCATCGGTTGTTTTCGACGATTCGCGAACAATTATATGTAAATAGATACATATATACTATAACTTGAAAAGGTAACAATGTATTAATTGTTTGATACCGTACATTAAACTTATTGGTTTAAATATCTATTTGAATATATATGATAAGTTGAAATATTTATTATTAAAATTTATTTATATATAACTTTCAATGTGTATTTAAAAACTGATTTATATATTAAAAAGATATATACATATATATAATTTCAAGTTATTTAGTAAACGATAGTAACATTCGTTTATTGATTCGATTGATATTTAGATAAGTTAACTAAAGCATTTAAGATGAACCAGTAAAACACCAATTTGCTACAGTATTTTCAAATTGCTACAGTACCCAAAATGCTACAGTGTTTTCGAAAATCACTATTTGCTACAGTGAAATTGACTTTGCTACAGTGAATTGCTACAGTAAAAAATTGAAGTAACTTTGCTACAGTAAACCATTTTTGATATGAAGTAAATGACCAAAACACTTAAATGTATAAGTTATACCTTGAGTGGTATAGTTTATGGATGATTTAAGACTATATTTTGACAAATGTACGATTCACGAAACGTAAAGTACAAGTTTTCTCAGTATACGATAGGACGTTCGAAAAACCGGAACCGGGACATAAGTCGAGTGATGACGTACGACTTATCGGAACTAAAATTACAAATTAACTATGCACGTGAATTTAATATAATATATAATTAATTATATAAATTATTATATATTATAAATATTATATTAAAATATGTCGATAAACTAGAGGCCAAAACATTGTGAGCTGTAAACCCATCCCATGCGATCGCATGGGAAATGGGCTGTAAAGCCATGCGATCGCATGGCAGTCATATCCAGGCCACATCTATAAATTCGAGCGATTTCATTTCATTTCAGCACACATATCTATTATCTATCTCTGTATTATTATTATTATTATTATTATTATTATTATTATTATTATTATTATTATTATTATTATTATTATTATTATTAATATTATTATTAATATTATTAATTAGTATTATACATAAAATACTACGACGAGGTTATGAGCGTGTCACTTTCAAAATGGTTTTCAAGCGGGATAGAGCTAAGGAAATTATGGGTTATTGCCAAGGAGGTTATGGGTAATGTTCGGAGGTATATTTTTGAGTCAAACCTAGTGTTTATCATCTCTGTTGCGTCTACGTACTTTTCTGAAATATTGAATCACAATATTGATACGTTGAGATCTACGATTATTTGGTAATCCGAGTTTCGGTCACATTACGATGAACAACTTTATATGCTGCTAAGGTGAGTTCATTGATCCCTTTTTATACATATTTTTGGGCTGAGAATACATGCGCTGTTTTATAAAATGAATACAAAAAAAACTAAAACTGATATGCGTGAGTTTCATATGATCCCTTTTACCCTTTACATTTTTGGGCTGAGAATACATGCAAATGCTTTATTAACTGTTTTACAATAATTATATGCGTGAGTTTCATTGCTCCCTTTTTAATTGCTTTTGCAATCTATATTTTTGGGCTGAGAATACATGCACTTTATTTTAAACGCAATGGATACAAGTACATACTAAATTCTACACTGAGTTTGAACCGAAAATCCCTTAGCTTTGGTAACTGTTAACTGCCAGTTATAAGAACTGGTGGGCGCGAGTAGTAGTATATGGATCCATAGGGCTTGATATCCCCGTCCGAGCTAGAGCACTAGCCTTTTAACGGATGTATGCTATTTGAGAAGCGTACACGTTGGTTTGCGTGTATTATTAAGATGATTATACAAAGGGTACAAATTATATATACGTTAAGTTTAGTTACCAGGGTGCTCAATTTCGTAGAATATTTTGATAAACGTTTCTGGATTGAACAACTGAAATCTTGTGATCCACCTTTATATACAGATTATGCGAAACACTAAAACTATGAACTCACCAACCTTTGTGTTGACATTTGTTAGCATGTTTATTCTCAGGTTCCCTAGAAGTCTTCCGCTGTTTGCTTATATGTTAGACAAGCTATGTGCATGGAGTCTTACATGGCATATTTATCAAGGAAACGTTGCATTCACCAAATCATCACCATGTATCTTATTTTGACTGCATTGTCAACGGAATTACTATTGTAAACTATTATTTACGGTGATTGTTTATATGTAGAAATCATCAGATGTCGAAAACCTTTGATTTAAATATTCATTTATGGTGTGCCTTTTCAAAAGAATGCAATGTTTACAAAACGTATCATATAGAGGTCAAATACCTCGCAATGAAATCGATGAATGACGTGTTCGTCCATATGGATTTGGAGCGATCGTCACAATTACCAAGGCTTTTTCTGCCTTCTTGAGGTCGGGTGATGAGGTAACACCAAATTTTCTTACTTCAAGTCTTCACATGGTTCTATCTTTTGTACAAATTTCCCTTACGAGTATCTAAATGATTGATTCGGTTTCCAACTTCAATGTTGTTGCATGTTACATGCTCTACCTTCTTCGGTATTTCGTTGTTGCAGGTGAACATCTTGAACTTTAATTAATGTGCCGATGTTAGATTTTCTAACTTGTGTGAATATACATCTGAAGTGCATAGGCACATTTACTGAATTTATGTTCATTATCTAACAGAACAAAAACATAACTGAACACACAAAGGCACACTCTAAAGTTTAATATATGTTGTTTTCGTAATCTAAAATGGTATCCCCCGAGTTTTATTTTATACTCAAGTAATAGATACATGATGTCCACTAGAGTATGCAATTTTGTAACTATTATTATCATTGTGTTTAATATTTATACTTTAAAGTGTTTGTTTAACGAGGATATTGTCATTATTAAAATTGGTAGTCATTCCATTGGTTTGAGACAAAGTCTTTTTAAATATCTCAGCTACATACAAAATTCAAAGTTCATTCCCAATAGTCTACATAAACTGTAATAGATGTGTATGTGGGTTATATTTCCAGTTTTGACTTGGGTTATATTTTCAGTTTTGACTTGAGTACTACATGGGCATAACAAAACCATGGACGTAATTGTTGATCTTCATTGCATTAACTATTATGTATAGGATGGCATATGCTAATTATTTGTCAATTATATTTATTATCTAAACTTACAAAATTAATGCATAAGCAAGTACATGAGTTTACTTATATAAATAAAAAACATACATACTTGACTTGTATAAAAACCAATACATAATTACAAAAAAAAAAAATTTATTAAAATAGCCCAATCGAAAATTATTTCACATCATCATTTAAACATAGATACATACATTGAAAGATTGATTAAGTGAAGGAAAGTAATTAGACTGAAGGTATGTATCAAAGCAAAGTTTCACGTAACGAAAGTTTTTAATTTTAATAAATACTTGGTCAACATCTATAAGTGACTAATTTTAATCCTCATTTGTAAATTAACAAATTGAAATTAGTCATCAAAACTTGATATGTTTGATTTGTACAGTATTAAGTTGGTTGACAACAGGATTCAGTTTCATATGTTTGTTATAATTTTGATATCGGTTATGATTTGTATATCTTTCAAGCTTGAAGTCAAAACTTTATAATCCATTTTTTGTCTTAAGTTTTGTTTAAATATTTTGATATCAACAGGCTCACGTGTTTTTGGGTTTAACATACATGTTAACTTCGTAAGATCTTGGTTTTTTAATCGAAATCAAATCATGATATAGGTGTAAGTAATTTATGAGTCAACAAGTGGTTGTCAATATAAAAGTGTTTGAATCCAAATTCAGTCGGGTCAAACTTATAAATTATTGTACATGACTTTTTAGTCGCAAAAATAGTATATTGCTTTTATGCTATTATTATTCACTATATAAACGTACAGAGTCATCCAAAGTAAAGGTGGCTAATGGACGGGTCTGATGCGTTGAGTATAGGGCAAAATTGGCGCATTCATAGTGAGTAGAACTCTCAATAGGGCTAACATGTCAAGTTAGCAGAAAAAATTTGAGGAAGGGTATCGACCCACCCAACCAAATCTAACCTAGAGTTAAGCCAACCCGTTGGATGCTTTCAGAAAATCAAACTAAGCTGAGGCTGTTAATGTGTGTTCAAGAATTTGAGTTTGTCTAAAATATAAAAGTGCTATTACTTATGAACTCGGAGTAACCATCACTTATGTGTTTTTGCAGATCCAAGTATACTCAAAGTAAAGCAAACAACGTTCTCGGTCTATACAATTCATCAACATGTAAAGAGACTGGAATCATGGATTAAGTTGTAGGAAAGTGGCCCCAAAATTTAACTACAAAGTCTTTGGTTCTTAGCAATTTTATGGTGAGATGATCAACTTTGCAGGTAGATGGATTGCACGCTCTTAAATTGAAGGAGATTCAAGTATACTCAAAATAAAGCAAATAGCGTTCGCGGCCTGTATAATTCATCAAGAGATAAAGAGATTGAAATCATGGAGTAAGTTGTGGGAAACTCGCCAAAAAAATAACTACAAAGTCTTGCTTCGTAGCAATTTTATGGTGAGATGATTAACTGGTTGGATTATAGGTGAGATGATTACTAAATGACTACTTCAAACGATTGACACTTAACGATTACTTCAAACGATTGATTGCGTTGAATAATTTATGGGAAAGTTGACAAAGAGAAATATTTAACTAAATGATAATGATCTATTATCAAAACCTCAAACTACAACTAAATATCCAACGTTGAGTAATAGATTATCTTCTTCTTTTTTTTTTTAACCATATAGACTTTGGTTATATTTAGTTTTTTAATAATACTTAATTTATATCTACAACTTGTTCAACTTCATGCTTTGCCTTTATTTGTTTCTTATACACAATTTTTTGTCGCTCATGAATAATATATTATATTTGTAATTTTTATTGTCGAAACCCGCAAATTTTGCAGGCTTGAGCTAGTTTTATATAATACTGAGATATGAATATATGATAGAATATTCTTATATATATTAGATGTTTACATATTTAAGCATTTCAATTGAATCGAGTTCATCCATGGATTACGAATTGTTATCTCTATCCGATCTAATAAATTCCATATCCAATATCATTCATTTAAATCATTTATATCCGTTGTAAACGGACCGGATCGGATGAATATCCGTCGGATCAGATGTTAATCGTCATCCCTAGTTGGATGCTAGAAAATCTATAACAAAGATGCATTTTCAATCTCCATTAGTTACACTTTGAGCTTTGGCTTTCAATAATATACATATTTATGGTGATAAACAGTGAATTGTAGAACAAGAATAACAAAAATGTTAGAAGCTCCACGACGCTCGAAAGACTTCGAGCCAGGTATATTGATATCCAGTCTCGGCTTAAAAGTGAGTATCTCATGACCGACTTGACTAGTATTGAAATGATATCGAGTACTTTGTCGAGTCGATCTCATAAATCCCATTAATTTTGGAATATGAGGACATCCTTTTAAAATTGAATTGTCGTGCTAAAAGAAACATGCCGAAAGTGTTGTCTTAACTCATGTAAATGTATTAAATACTAACGGGTAGTGATCCGCATATCTAACAATATTCATACATAATTAAAATTGTTGTAAAATGTTATACAGTATAATGCATGTTTTGTGGTGTACGAATAATTTTGATGATGCATTTTTGTTGGTGCATTGATAACTTTGACAAATCGTCACCTAATAATAAAAATTTACTTCAGGATAATGTTTTAAAGGTTTTCCAGTTTTAATTGAATATTATGTTGAATTGCATTTACAAACATTAGAATTCTCTGTGAATCTACAACCTGGAGTGAGTTGGTGTTTTGAATATATATGTTATTTAAATACTTGTGACAACTTTTTAGAACTATTATAAAAATAATAATAAATTAGAAATAATGATGATGAATTGTTAGTGTCCTTTTTCCTAAAAATGCGGGTGGGTACATATTTTTTTTCATTTTTTCGCATTCTTATTCTTATCTTATTAGTAATATTGTTGATTATGCATCTACAATTAAAATTATCCGTAAAACATTACTAAATTACTCCTTTAAAGGAGCGTTGGTGATGTATAAATAACTTTTTAATTAAGCATATTGTGAAAAGGGCCGGTAAATACATTCTTAGTGCAATGAATATATATATATATATATATATATATATATATATATATATATATATATATATATATATATATATATATATATATATATATATATATATATATATATATAGTAGAGGGATCAAATGAGAACTTTTTTTGTGTGAGAACCCTGAGAACTCAAAAATACACTGAAATTCGAGCAAAAAAACTCCACATTTGAGCAAAAAATAGACACGGACGAGCAAAAAACCTGATAGTCGAGCAAAAATGGAGAAAGTCAAACAAAAAAAAGAAGGACGAACAAAAATTTGATATTCGAACAAAAAATGTGTTCTACATTTTTGAAATTCGAACGCAAAAATGTAGAACATATAGGTAGTCGAACACAAATTTTGATATTCGAACAAAAAATGGTTCTACATTTTTTTCGAAAAAAAAAATTTGCTCGACTATGAAATTTTTGTTTCGTCCGTGTTTTGTATTTTTGCTCGAATTCCTCTTTTTTTGCTCGAATTTAAGTGTATTTAGGTGTTTTTTGGAGTTCCTAGAGTTCTCACCCTAAAAAAGTTCTCACTGGATCCTCTCCACACACACACACACACACACACACACACACACACATATATATATATATATATATATATATATATATATATATATATATATATATATATATATATATATATATAGTCATAATTAAAAGGGAAGCACTTTTTTGGGAGGAAGGGGAAGCAAATTATTTTTTTTTATTTTTTCGTTTTTTGAAAAAATTTTGTTCACCAACATTATAGATTAGATGAAAATATGAACATTAAAAAAAGACACTTTGTGATGAATGTCATTATTTTGGCGGGAAAACGCTCGAAGAAAAAAATAAAAACATTCAATGCATTGAATGTCTTGCTGCTGAGTTTATTTGCATCGTTTTGTATTCATCTTGTGTGAAGTATTTTTTTCGAATTTAGCCCGATTTAGAGTTTAGGGTTTAGGGTTTTCGGGTTTACGGAACTCTAAACCGTTCGTGTTAAAATATTCAATCTAAACCCTAATTTCTAAACCCTAAACCCTAATTTCTAAACCCAAAACCGTAATTTCTAAACCCTTATGGCTAAACCCTAATTTCTAACCCTTTAAAAAAACACAGCAGCAAAACATTCCGTGCCTTGAATGTTTTTATTTTTTTCTTCGAGCGTTTTTTCGCCAAAATAATGACATTCATCACAAAGTGTCTTTTTTAAATGTTCATATTTTCATCTTATTTATAATGTTCGTGAACAATGTTTTTTCAAAAAACGAAAAAAATTACTTCTCTCCACTTCCCCCCAAAAAAGTGCTTACATTTTGATTAAATATCTCTCTCTCTCTCTCTCTCTCTCTATATATATATATATATATATATATATATATATATATATATATATATATATATATATATATACTTTGAGGAGTACAAGATTTAACATTCTGATTCGTAAACCGTGAATACCCCAAGTTGATATGAAGATCTCAAAATGATGGTTGAATATTGCGTCCTCCCATCATATGATCAGACATGTGACGACTGGGGAAAAACTATATAGTAACTAAACAGTAAATACTCGAAAAGTTACCAATCGTATAATCAATTGTAGGGAAGGCCGTAGTTATAAGAGAAGTTCGTACGAGCTGCAGGTCGTATGCGTAGTAGAGATGGTCGTACGAGGTGCAGGTGAGGAGGTGACTTTAATGTAGGTTTTATAGCCTATATTTATAGGAGTTAACTTAGGGTTTATGGTAGCTCACGGGCAAGACTCATATACAAACCCTAATTAGATATGTAAATCATCAAGTCCTTCAGTTCGATATGATCACTTTCTAAAGTATCGAATTAAACCATTGATGCGAAAGAACAAGTTCACAAAAAGTTGTGCGTAAAGCAGTGGCGATTCCAAAATTAAACTCAATGGGGTTCTGATTTTTTTTTTTCCAAGTACTAATCATATTTGAATGCTACTTAATGGTTGTTTACCTAAACAAAAAATTGTTGTATTTTATACAATTTGAAGAGTATAGTGGTTGTTTTGCTGAGAAAACTATAAAATTTAAAAATATATGAGGCCTTATAATTAAATTTAGTGGTGTCCCATATAATTTGAAGAGTACTTTGAAATAAAAAATTTTAAATTAGTACTGTCTCGTGATCTTACGGACTTCAACACTGATTCGCCTCTGGCGGATAGTATAAGGGTATTTTAGGACCCAAGGTGATTAAGCACAATCACCCACCCACAACGACAAACGAAAGTGATATGTGAAAACTTAAAGAACGCGAGATATAACGTAGTTATATGTAATCAATGTGATTACTTTAATTCACGGACCAAACTAGAGAGTATATTACTGATAAAATTCGTGCATATAGTTTATGGGATACACATGGTCTATTTATAGTAATATAGAGTGAAAAGAATTCAAATCGCGAAGAAACAGAGAGTCCAAGTTATAATCAAATTCTACCCGCCTAGGGGCTTTTTCGCCATCACGACCTTCCAGGCCAAATCCCCTTCGCGTTCGTTAGATGTACTTCGAGGGCACTTTCCAGTCACGATCCTCAATCTCCAGTTCGCGAGTGTAGCTAACTCGCGGTCATGAGCATTCTTTCCCGCTCGCGAGGTTTGATACAGCCGGACTCTCTTTGTTTTGATTCTAATTCACACTCAACAGGTGGTTGCACGAATAATCCCGCAAACAACTGCACAAAAGATCCCGCGAATCGTTGCGTGAAAATCTATGTGGACAGCTTAGCGAAAGATTCTACAGACATCTGCGAAGAATATTTTTATGCACTTCGAGTGGATATAGATTAACTTTTACTATGAATATAGTATATAAACAAAACGTCAACACTAGTTGTAGACCAGATGCAAAACAAGGGCATGTTGCATACATACACCTTTTTCTTGTCACCATCATTATACTTGCACATGAATTGCCTACAGTTTCGGGCACATTACGTAGCTTATATATGCATTTTATATTTAAAAGTTTCTCTTTGAAGCTTATAAGAGAGAAGAGATTTGTTAATCCTTCGCAGGCTACGTTTAAATTTACTATATATAAATTTATAAACTTAATCGAATTAATTGTAAAGTAAATATTCATTTTTAATATTGGTTTTTCATATTTAAATTTAGTATGAGTATTTATTCATCACAACTTTAGGTTATACAAAGAATTAAATTACACTCCATTCCATTAGATGCTCGTAGTCTTAACTCCTAAGGGCGTACGTTTAGCAAATCTCATTAAACAATTATGCTATTTAAATAATTATTCTCAAACATGGTTAGAATTTTAGATGTCAACAAAAATACAAATGATGTTAACCATTAAAAATATTTCTTTAGCAAGAAAGTTCTTACATTTGACGATGAAAAAGTTAAATTAGTAGCTAAAAGGTCTATATTTTGAAGATATCGCTACATAAATTATGAGAGATCTTTCAATCAATTGGTGGAAAATAAAAATTTAACATTGCAAAAGTGTTACCAAGTTAGTTTGTGTAGGAACTTATGAACCGACAACCTTAAAGAAGAAAATGTCGAGCAAACACAAATGGGAGTTATGATGGTGTTGGAAACGATAGGTGTGCGATTAGAGTATAATGTACGTTTCACTTAAAAGAAAGAAACATAAATGGTCCCACTACTTATATATTTTGCATAAAAAAGTTTTGTAGTCCAGCAACAAATTTTGGACTTTGGGTATGGTTGATAGATGTTACAACTTACGACCCATTCAACTATTTAAGTCCACTGAGTTGTCCTACTTTTCGGCTTCACTATACTAATCCTAACTTTCCATTAAAACAAACCTAACACTAAACCTGCTAAAGTTTCTTTTTGTCACTTTTTGTTTTAGAAAAGTGGATTATTTATGAATACAAAACACCAATAATTATAGTAATTATTAAAGTGGCTTTTTAGTGCACAGTTAGTAACAAAATCTTTGTTGTCCAAGTTGGGTTGCCCATGGTGTCCTAATCAAGATCGAGATTAGGCTGCAATCAGTCAACAACAGAAGTAGCACTACAAAATCAAATAAATTAACCCAAGTGATTTATTGATCTGCAACAGGTTTACATAAGTAGACGAATCTTACAATCTATATACTGGCTTACAACACGAATACGAATTTGAACATGTGATACAAGGAAACAATGACTAAAAGAATATATGAACGAGTCTCCGCCTGTATACAATACTATATAATAGCTATACAAAATGAGGTGCTTGAAGTAGGTTCTGCTGTCGTGGGTGCCAAAAGAAGAACTATGCCCTAGTGGCTGGGATTCCATGTTTTTCGAACCATTCGGGCATGCGGAACCTTTCGTATAGCACAGGTCTTACATCCCTCTGCTCAGAAAGATGCTTCAGTAGGGGAAGGATGACCTCAAGAAGCTGTTATTATTATTTTGCAAGAACATTTACATTGGTAGATGAGTGCACATGGTAATTTGTAAACAACAGAGGTGACAATTTGACCCATTTACTTAAACATGTATTTATCCAGTTCTGTTTGATACTTAACAGGTCAACTAGATAAAATAAAAATATTAAACCTATAAAAAAGGGTCAAATGGACAGAATATCACTCAATGTGTGCAGGTTTTATCGATAAAAAAAGATGATATTATTCAAAAGACAACATAACATTTCTAATAATTATTGACTAACTAATAATTGGGAAAAAAATGTATTCCACAAACCCTTAAAAGATGAACCATTTAGACACATTAGTAACCAACCCATAAGCCCCTCTGATAAAGAAGTTACATATTATTCATGTGGATACCTGGTCGTCGCGTGGTTGTCCAGCAGTAAAAGGTATGCATGGTATTCCATTGACTGGTTGCAATAAGAAACTGAATGGATTGTTATCAACGATAACTATTCTGCAATAATCTGTTGATATGAAAGATAGGTCCTTCACATGTTCTCGATATTCCCTGGTACATGAAATATGAAGCAATTTAAGAGACTAATGTAATCTATAACTAATAATTAATACTACTTACGTGGAAATTGTTGAAGGCCGATAAAATCTACGGCTGAATGTTTTTTCAGTATCTATTCTATCAACAAGTGGTCTAGCATATCCTGCAGTCATACGATAGTAGCAAATATAAAGATCAATGATGATCAATTGCAGATATAAGAAAAAAACTATAGCGTACACAAACCTTCAAGGCCTGCGGTAAACAATACAAGATCAGCAAATTTGCTAAGCTGGGAAAGAAATTCGTGCAATCCAGGACGTTCAAATACTGTCACGTAACTAACTTTGGGTTTTCCATCAGACTCCTTCAAACCAAAGTTTACGCATTATGCTATAGTAATTATTTTATACAAAAAGTAATAGAGGTTCAAATCTCACCTTGTCAGATGATACGCATTCTAGCTCAAACCATGTCAATCCAACATCGGCAGCTTGTTTCCGAACACTGTCAGGTAAACTAGATGTCTCATATGCACATACCAATGTTTCGTCCAAATCAAGAACCACCTGCAGCCAGAGATTTTATATTCATGTGATTTCAAACTACGCATAATCTAAACTATATATCTCAAAACCTATAGCTATTAAGTTCTCAATCGGTGGCGAATCTAGGATGAAAGCTCAAAGGGGCCCTGGAATTTTTTCCCAAAACCTATTACGCCGTATATTGTAAGGGTAATTTAGTGGTTGTTTACCTCAAGAAACTATGAATCCCACAAATATATAGGGTCTATTACTTCAATTTAGTGGTGTCCGGTACAATATGAAAAATTACTTTGTAAAAAGAAATTTACAAACTAGTGGTGTGACGGGACCCCACCGGTCTCTTACTAGATTCGCCATTGTTCTCAATGTTATGATGTACGAGCAAGTTTAAATTCACATATTTTGAGTAATCATGCCTAGTTATATTAACAGTTCAAACCCGATTGACCATTCTTTCGGTCGTATCTCACACGCTCAACTTTGAAACACTCTACATACCACATTTTATCATGGATGACTAAAAGCTTTGATTGTTCAAGCTTCTCTAGTTTAATTTAACTTCCTAACTCTTTCTTTTTTATGACTAATGACAATAATTACTCAACCTTTCAATCATCATTAAATTTATATTTATACTAGTACTTACTATACATCAATTTGCAGTTATAAAACATCAACCAATTTCACAAAGCAATAATCCTTACAGATACCAAACATACATCCTCAATCATCTACTAACAATACTCCATATACAGTTATAAATATAAATATCCACAATAATATACTTCAATGCCAGACAACTACTGCAGATAACTTTAAGCACTACACTCAAATGCCACAAATAAATGCAAAAAACTAATTAACAATAACAGAATCAGATTTAAACCAAATTCATGATGAAATTTAGACGTACCGTGAGCTTAGGTAAACGACCATATTCAGTAACGGCGGTCGGAATACAAACGAAATTTTTAGAGGCAGATGATTCCGGACACTCAACGACCGGCAAAGGCTTAAACGACGTCGTTGAAGAAAAATCTATAAACGAAGCAATCGAAGGTGTACCTCTGATGATCTGACCTAAGATCTGAAACACAAAATTCAACCAGTTGACGAGTGTTCGCCATACTTGTAACGTCGTCGTTGGCGCGAATACTTCAGTAGTTGTTTGGCCGATATCCGCCATCACCGGTGAACGGAAAAACACACAGACGCAGTAATTATAGATTTGTAATTATCAATAATTTTAATTTTAATTTTAATTTAATAATAGATAATAGATAGATTGAACCGATGAATAGAGAGTTTAATTTGTGTGTGTGTATTTATGTATTTATGTAATGATTTGTTTTTGTGCATTTGTATCTATGCAAGAATCGGAATAAGGATGGGAGATGTATGTGGTCAAGGTGATTGAACAAGAAGGGGAGAGTGATTGACACGCGCTTCTAAATGAAAATGGGTAAACGTTGAAAGATGACGTGGAGATGGGATCGGGATTCAGGGATATAATTGTCTTTTTGGTATGACGTGCTGGTCGGTTTTGTGCACTCGATAGTCCGTGAAACACATGACATTTTGACATTTTTTGATGATAAAGTTTATGATATTTATTTTTATTTATTTTTAATAGATTTTACTACCACGTAGTATTTTAAAACTACATTTTTATAGTGAAGCAATCTAAAAAATTATTATAAATATATGTGTTAAAAATGAATATATTCAACCAATTTTTTAATTTACTTTAATTATATAGAGGGGTCAAGTTATTCTTTTGACCTTTTAGATCATCTATTTTTATTTTTTTTTAAACTGTAAATAATTAAGTGAAATTTTATATTTGTTTGCTTCGTTTAAACTTTTAATTGTTAAGTTTTAATTTAATTTGCATTATTATTTTTTAATAGTGTGAATCTTTACTACTTTTTAAAATAAAAACTTCTGATGCAATGTTAAAAGTAGCAAATCTATGGAATCTTAAGTAGAGGAATATGAAATTGTGTTTTAATTTCCTTTTTTTTTTTTTTTTTTATTGAAATGACAAACGCACACCCATTATATGGCCGGACAGTGAAGTTTTATTTAAGTTTTTGTCATTCTCATTTTAAGATTGTAGCTATATCTTAATTTAATCTTTATGATATTTGGTTTATAATATTATCGTTATCAGAATAATCATATTGTTGCTTTAAAGCGAAAATATTTAAGATTCTAAACCCTTAAACTTTTGAACAATTTTCAACTCCACTAAGTTATTTTAAAGGGCATTGATAAATACAACAACATTTTCACTTCATCCACCATAACTGTGCATTAACAGATTGTACAGTATAACATATTAATGAATGATTTACAATAGATGAAGTAAAAATGATGATGAATATATCACCACCCTTATTTAATTATAAGTAAGCTTACAACCGGAACGGACTTGGTCTTTCTTTGACGATGTTGTCAAAAGAAAGGTATAATTTGAATAAAAAAGTGAGCATCACTCATAACTTATGATTAATTGATGGCTTGAACTCAAGGAAAGTTTAAACAAGTCAGCCCATAAAAGAAATAAATGCGGAGTAACTAATACGCCAAATTGAAGTTATTCTACTATTCAACAACAAATAACATAGAGTAAACATTGAAAAATACTTTTCCATCAGAAGCAAGTATGCTCTCCATACTTGTCCATCCAAACCCAATTTCTTTCCCAAATTCAAACTCAATATCAAACTCACAAACTAAACAAAATCAAACCCCCGTTTCCAATCCTACAATTTCTCCCTCAAATTCGCAACCCTTTCAACCGATTAAAATCCATACTTCAACTCATTCTTACGCTGATGCGGTGTTAAGAAATAGTCCAATCCAGGTAGTGGAGACTAGAAATAGTCCAATCCAGGTGCCTAAAGACACAATCATTGACGGTGACCAATCTAAACCCAGGGAAGATGATTTTGGAGGTCAACGACAACATAAAAGAATTTGAACGGTTTTCATCGGTAATTTGGCTGGGGCTACAAACCCTATGACTATTAGGCTATTAGCAATGCGTTTAGGAAGTTTGGGTGGATTCAAAACATTGCTTGGAGGAGTGGTCGTAATTTTGCTTTTGTTAAATTTGCAAAACATGAAGAGCCTCTGTTGCGGTCAAGTCTATGAATGGGACAATTCTTATGGGCAATAGAATTAGAACTGGGTTTGCAAAGTTTGACAAGAATTTTTCGTCTTCGAAGAACAGTTTCAGGCATCATAACAACAACAATTTCAGGCATCAAAGCAACCATTCTGGTTATGCTTTCTCAAGAGAACAACCAAATTCCAACAAAACTAATAATTACAAGGGAACGATTCAGCTTCAGTTGAACGACGAAATTAGTGAGGGGATGAAGCGAAGCATTTTGCTCATAGATAAAGTTGAGATTTCAAAATCCAAAATTGCAGAATGGCTTATCAATCGCAAGGCAAAAATTGATAAATGTTCTTTATGGGATATCTATGGGGCGATTGTGAGATGTTCGGATGTTATGAGTTTTCATAATTTGTGTCAAGGTCACATTTCAATTGGTAATACAAACGAATTCCTGAAGGTTACTCCATTGTCTGATAGAAGTGGAATCTTTTCGAGGTTCACATGGATTGAAATAAGGGGTGTTTCTTTTGATTATGGTGATACGGAGAATATCTCCAGGATTGTTCAAGAGATTGGGACTACTTTGTACATTGCTAAATCTTCATATGATTTGATTCAAGCCGAATCACTCTATGTGTTTATTGAAACTCAAGAGGTGAACCATATAGATAAGATCATAAATATAATGTTGAAAGACAAGCAGATGGTGAATATTTGGGTACATGAAGTCGATGGCAATTTTAACCCTCGTGATCACATTAACAACGATGATAATGAAGGTTTTATGGAATGTATTAATAATGCTATCAATGATGGTGATGAAGGTGAGAATGTTGAGGCAAACATTGGTGATGAACCAGAACCGGTTAGTAATGACGAAGCTGCTGTTGGTTTAGTGTCATCGGAAAAAGAACCTGTAACTCCGGTTAGGCAGGATTGTGATGATAACGGTAATTGGATTCAAATTTTGAATTGCATAAAAGTCAAACGGGTGTCTTCTTAGATCCAGTGGATTTTAGCGGTATGTCCAATCCCAATCTAAACCTTGAGGTCTATGAAAAGTACAAAGGCTCTGTTTTAAAGAAAACATTGAACATGGCGCCTGAAAAGTTGGTTTATATCACCTCTTTTGAGGAAAGAGGTTCTAACGATCTGGTTAAAAATTTGGAAGGTACCTTTAATGTGGCTGGTAACTGTGCATCCCCTGTTATGCACTCTTTTGTTTGTTCAGACATGCCCACTTCAAGTAATACTAATGGGCTTGGAAAAGGGTCAGGTAAAGGAATTGAGCCAAACCTTAATGAGCCTGATGGGCCTGCAAGTTTTTCTAATAAGCCCAATGTGAATGGTTTGGAAAGTAAAAGCCCTGCACTTGATGCTGATTTGCCTGAAGCTCCCACGTTTTTTCACTATGCTCATTTTACACATGATAAACAAGATTTGCACCAATGTCTTACATTAGATTGCCGGTCGTCGTGTTCTCTTTACAAAAAGAATGCACAGATATCGAAGGGATTGACGAAGAAGAATGCGAGCTCAACATCTCACCGTAGCCCAAATAAAGGTAACAAAAAGAAAAAATATAAGGCAAGGGAATTCTCAGAAGAAGTTGATGCGGGATCAGCGGATACTTTAGAAGTAGATAATGATGATCAAGAACATGATGAGCAGTCTTCTGAGTTTGCAAAGAAACAAATTAAGGTCTATGGAAAAATCTTACACCCCAAAAAGCATTTTAAAGAAAAGGAAAATGATGTTTTCAAGAATTTTTTGGAGAGTATGTTTGATAGTTGCGAACGTCCGAACAAGAATAAACAATGAGTTTCGACACGTGAAACACTAGGGATCTTAAAGATAAGGATAAAGGAAGAAGAATCGTTTTTTAGTTCTCAAGGTTTTGGAGTTCATCAAAATGCCCATAAGATATTTCAAGGTTAGCAATTTGGATCATATGTTTGTGAATGAGGGATTATAATTTTGGGTCACATGGGTCAAAAATCTTATCATCATAAAGGAGTAGGTATTGGGCTTGTTTGAGTATCTAGTCAACAAGTGTATATGGGCTGGATTTGATGGTAGTGGGCTTGAGTGATCACAACGGGTCAATAGCATTGAAGTTCAATTCAATGAAAGTGAAAATTTGCAACAATGTGTGGTTTTGGTTGAGGTAGTTATTGCGTTTGTTGGTTTAGTAATGGTTATGCTCAATGTTTAGTTTGGAAGAATCATCTTCAAGTTTCAAAGATAATAGGATGGTTCTAAAATGATAACTACCGTAAGTATCATAGAATTTAACTTCATATTTTGTTGTCAACTATGTCCAAGTAGTGGAATATCAACTGCTAGTATATTTAAAGGCGTGTTCGAGTATTCAACTTTACAAATGGTCGATTTAGTTCTGGTTGCTAATGTAAAATCAAAGTGGGTCTAGCATTGCTTTGACATGGAGTGCATATCAAGAGTAAAAGTTGTCAAACTCCCTAGTTCTTTAGTCTCTGAAAAGTCCAATGGATGTTTTGTTATGTTGTTGTTCATTGACAATGGTGTTAGTTTGTTAGATGACTTACTGTAATTGTATTTTTTGGTTAAGATGGGTGGATACAAAGCATGTAAATCCATATCCATTTCATTGTGTAATCATTGATTTTCACCACTTTGTGAAAAGTCTTATATATTTCACTTATATTTTTTGCCAAAAAAAAATAACATAGAGTAAGATCGAAATCATAAGGGGGTGATACTCACACACCAGTTTTTAATTCATACATACCTAAAATACTATTATACCTGATCACGCATAGAATAGAGGGGTTAGGTTCGGTCCATGTTTTATCAACAACAGAGAGGAATTTAAGGGTCATTTGAGTTTAACTCTCCGGTCCGGAGTACCGTGAATAACCCCTTGTAAGATGAGGATCTCAACATGGGTGATTAAACGTTGACCTACCATCGACGGGATAGATGGTTGTTTGATGGCTCAGGTTGAATTGTAGGATTTATGTTCGTAGAACGCTACCTGTGGATCAAGAGTAAGTCTAGTGATGCGCTGTGAGTCCGGTAGCGCGGGTAAGGATTGCGTTAGGAGAGAAGCGCTGCTATGTGACAACCCGGAAATTTTCGACCAAATTTAAACTTAATCTTATATGATTCCGACACGATAAGCAAAGTCTGTTAAGTTGAATCTCAAAATTTTGAACTATGTTCATGTATTTATTTAACCTCGTCCAAATTTCGACGATTCACGAACGATTATTTAAATGGATAGGAATATGTATATGTATATATATATATATATATATATATATATATGTGTGTGTGTATATATGTATATATATATATATATATATATATATATATATATCTATATATATATATATATATATATATATATATATATATATATATATATATATATGTATATGTATATGTATATATATATATTAAACTTGAAAACGTTAACAAAGTATTAAATGTATAATACTTTACATTAAGCGTATTTGTCTCAATATATACTTAATATATTCATCTACGGAATTAAAAGATATTTATCAAATCTCTTATAGATTGTGTTATTGTTACGGGTCTCTGTTGTGAGGTCCACTGGGATTTAAGATAAACTTTTCTTTTTAATGATATTCGGAATAAATAGTAGTGTAATCTACAAGTGAGAACAAAGTGTCAAATAACATGAATTAGACAAAAGTAGTAGAGATTCCTGCTTAACTTTCAATGCATGCTTTACAATATTTTTCCTCGTGATTCTTGATAAGTTAATTATCTAACTATCATAATATTTAATGTAAGAAAACGTTTTCAATATAATAGAATTTTAATTAATAAAATGTTTTGTTAAAAGAACGTAAATTTAGATATAAAACGTTCCAATATTATTAATATACTTTAATAGGTAATGAGGCGACGATTTATAGAAGCAAATGACCAAAACACCCAAATATAAAAAGTTATACTTCGGGTAATATAGTTTATCGATGATTTAAGCCTAACTATTAACGAAAGTATAAGCCGCGAAACGTAATGTACAAGATTTTAAAGTGTACGAAAAGACATTCGAAAAACTGGAACCGAGACATAAATCGGGCATCAATGTACAAGACAACGGAGCTATTGTTACAAGTCAACTATGCACGAGAATATAATATAATATATAATTAATTAAAATAAATTATATATATTATATATAAATATAAAATTATGTCGACAAGCTTGCAAACAAAATTGGATGAGCTGGATCTGTCACCATCGCGATCGCGGAGCTCCAAGGCCTAAACACATCGCGATCGCGGAGCCGTCTGTCTCACAAATGTTCTATAAAAGCTCGAGCATTCTGCCGATTGAAGACACATCTTTTTCTCAATCTCTCTGTTTCTTAATATATTATTTATATTTATTATTATTATTATTATTAAAATTAATATTATTAATCCTAATATTATTATTAGTAGTATTAGTATTATTATACATAAAATACTACAACGAGGTCATAAGCGAGTTATTTTCAAAACGGGTTTTCGAGCGGGATAGAGCTAAGGAAACTATGGGTTATAGCTATGGAGGTTATGGGTAATGTTCGTGGGTATTGTTCGCAAGCCAAACCTAGTGTTTATCATCTCAGTTGCGTCTTTATACTTTTCTGTAATATTGAATCACAATATTGATACGTGAGCATTCATATCTTATCTTTTATATTAATAGTGTATCCATGTCTAGTGCTCGAGTATATATGATTATGTATGCTTGTATGTTTAATTTCGTCGTTAAATAGTTTATGATGAATCACGAATTTAATACATATGCTACTGATATATATAAGGTATATGATATACATGTTATTGGAAAGCTGGCGAAAAATTAATAACTTTTCATTTAGAAATCGCGTGATTTCGATGAACGAATTAAAAGTTATGGTCAACTGAATTACGATTGACGTTAATTGAAATTGCTTTTGAATCTACAATTAATATTTAAACAACTTGTTTATAAGATAATAAATTGGATTTTTGGATACTGCTAGTCGAGTAAATGAATTCTTATATAAGACACGTCTCATTCTGTTAAACAATTGTCAAAATTGACTTTTTAAGGTGACTTTTGTTAACTTTTGCATGTCGGTCTCGAGCATTAGGATTGTGATACACTATGACCTGACCTAGCTTGTTAGACATGTATTGACCAACATATGTTCTCTAGGATGAGATCTACGGTTATTTTGCATTCCGAGTTTCGGTCACATTTCGGTAAATGACCTTATGTGCTGCTAAGGTGAGTTTCATTTGCTCCCTTTTTAAATGCTTTTGCAATATATATTTTTGGGCTGAGAATACATGCAATTTATTTTAAACGCAATGGATACAAGTGCATACTAAATTCTACACCGAGTTTGAACCGAAAATCCCTTTAGCTTTGGTAACTAGTAACTGCCGGTTATAAGAACTGGTGGGCGCGAATAGTTGTATATGGATCCATAGGGCTTGACATCCCCGTCTGTTCCAGGTATAGAAAACCTAGCTTGAACTATAAAACAAACGTATACTATTTGAGTTTAGTACACGTTGGATTGCGTGTATTATACATGTTGATTGCATGTATGTTAAAATAGGGGTACTTATTATAACGTTAAAGTTTAGTTACTAGGGTGCTCAATCTTGTAGAATAATTTGATAAACGTTTCTGGATGAAACAACTGAAATCTTGTGATCCACCTTTATATACAGATTATGCGCAACATTAAAACTATGAACTCACCAACCTTTGTGTTGACACTTTTAAGCATGTTTATTCTCAGGTTCCTAGAAGTCTTCCGCTGTTTGCTTATACGTTATACAAGCTATGTGCATGGAGTCATACATGCTTTATTCAAGAAAACTTTGCATTCACAAAATCATCACCATGTATCTTATTTGACTGTATTGTCAACAAATGTATTGTTAAAAACTATTATATACGGTGATTGTCCATACGTAGAAATCATCAGATGTCGAAAACCTTGGATTTATATATTCATTTATAGTGTGCCCTTTTCAAAAGAATGCAATGTTAACAAAACGTATCATATAGAGGTAAAAACCTCACTATGAAATCAATGAATGATGTATTTGTCCAAATGGATTTGGACGGGTCATCACAGTATCATGTAGAGGTCAGTACCTCACTATGAAATCGATTATGGATTGGTATCAGAGCTTGAGGTCATAGGGAACCAGAATTTGCATTAGTGTGTTTAACTGGTAATTGTTAGGATGCATTAGTGAGTCTGGACTATGACCGTATCTGTTTTTACCGAGTTTTGCTTATCATTTCTTGTCGGAAATTACATGCTTATCATTCTTAAGTCTAGACACATTTGCCTACAGTTATTGCATGAATAGTGTATAGACAAAATTCATATTAGCGTATCTGTTACTGTAAACTTTTCCTGACATCTTCCGAAAATTTCTGGGATTTTGGTATTATATATACATATGTAAATTATGTGTTGAAGAATACCAATCTAAGTCCTATAATCTATTTCATATCAAAAATCAATTCCCTAATTATACAAGATGGATCACGTATCTAGTTCAAATTCCTTAGATTCCGAAAAATATTTCGATATGGATTTTCACTCGAGCTCTGAAAGCAGTGTGACCGGAATGGATCAACCAATTAGCCATCATCTATTCTGGATGAATTGGGGATGGGTTCGTAGCTTACTTAATTATTGGAGACAAGAAGAAGACGATCTCTTCCATCCACCACATTGCCCTCTTGGAGAAGAACCTGAAGCACTTACCGGCGAACCTGTTCGTAATACCATTTTCTCTCTCATTTCCAAAGTATCTCGTCACGATTATATACTATCTCAAATTCTAGATCTTATTCGCCCGCTCGTCCGAATCGACAATCACCCCGGTGTAATAGAAGAAGTCAACGAGCTTCGTGCTCGGGTAATGGCTTTGGAAAATATGGTGCAAAGGTTACAAGCACCAGCAGCATCACCGGCATCGCAGTACCACCATCATCAACACCAACAGTACCATTACCACCACCAATAACAACCTCCGCATCCCACACCTCAACATCACAATTTGTACCTTGAGCATCAACATCCTACGCACTGTAGGTACCAAGGAATACCAACAACAACAAACGATGAAGTATTAATTCATAACTTCATTGAAGACATATTCTACGGCGATTAAGTAATATCTAAAGTTTTAGAGATTATATATTCTAGTCCTAGTCGAAAACCAGATGAGATTAATATTTTGTTAACTCATTAAATCCATGATTACATCTAAAGAAAATATGTATGTAGGTATATTTTCATAAAGATTGTAATTAAGATAATTCTTTTGTACAAACTGTTAATGGTGAGAATATTTTAACGGGTAGATAATACCCGAGAGATATATAAATTCACAATTAATATGTTATATTCTTCGATTCTGATTCAACAAATCATCAACTATATTCACTACTTTCATAACGAGATATATTATTTCATAGAAATCAGAACAACCATACTCATTCAAATTCAATTACATATTCTGATTTTAATATATCAGAATCCAAGTCGAGATATAATCGATATCATCACTCTTAGATCCCTACATCTTTCAAAGTTGTACAATGATTTCAAAACTGTGCTAGAACATTACTCCTATTCATAAAACTCAGAAAAATAATTATGAACATCATATGACGATTACAATCTGCATTCAAAGTCTGTATAAATCTTGAAAACATCTCAATTAAGAAACAATCGAGATGATGATCCAACCACACGTTATCCACAGTTATGCACCCGGAAAACCCCCGGAACCTAAGTAGAAGTTTAAAACGCATCTATAATCTTTTAACATTGTTATTACCAAAAATAACTTTACAATCCCTCTCCAAAGTAGCCAGTTTTATCACATCTCCAGCAAATCAACATCGACCTTCCATTCGAATAAGCCTTATTATAACTTTGATATATAAGTTTGCCCTTCGTCATCGTTACCGGAAAACCGTTTATATCCCACCACATTAGCAGTAAAACTATCAACAACTTCATTGATCTTTGACTGTCCGAAAAATCATTATATTCATTGAAACCCTATCATGTACTCATCTGCATCTTGTAACGGTAATTGTCATACCAAAAACCTTCAATCATTATTCTCGAATTTCCCAGCAATTCTACGCCAACAGTTATATATGTACATATAACGTCTATCTCTTAGACTTACACACTTCGAATGTGAAGTTTCTGTAAAACACCCTAAACTGCGAACTAGTTCTCCGAATTTTGGAAAAATGCTGTTGAAGCAGCAAAAACTGTAAACGACCTTAACAGTTAAAAGTTTGATGATAAAGAATAATGTGTTGGCAAAGCTCATAAAAATAGAAGGTTTGGAACTGGAAAACGGATTGAGTAAACCATGAAGGAGGCTGTGGACAAATCACAAAGACTAAACCTACCTTCAAAGAATACAAATGATTCAGTATCTGCTGAAGTCATTAACGAATACCTTGCTCCTGACTCTAAATCTTTACGGACAAATCTTCTTTATCATTTTTCGATATTAGAAATTCTAAGATATCATCGTATCTTTCATTATAAAGATCCTCGGTATTTCTGAAGATATTTTTATAACCATTCCTATCTATCATTTATCTCTTCGCGCTATCAGTGTTACATCATAAAGGAAACTGTTGTAGTTTCTAAAATCTGAAAATTCGAATTTAAAATATGAATGTTTTTGAAGTAGTGTTGGGAAATGAAGCATGAGTTAGTATAATATAATGACACTTGATCAACGTGATTATATTACAGTAAGTCATGCTGAGTTTCTAATGGAACGCGATAAAGGTTCACAGATCATACCCTCATCATGAACCATGTTACATAACTCTTTCATTCTATTTAACCTCTAAACTATCAAGAAAATATTTTTCTTGATGATTCGGTATTTTTCGGATATTCTGGTAATTTGACAAATCAAATCGTGCTATTACCTTTCCTTTCTACTTTGTATATTATGATCATTCGAAACTCCATACCTACGAATTCTGGACCATTATTCTCTTGACTTGAAGTCGGGAAGGAAAAACAAAAGCATGGAGCTCATAAATATAAGGGAAAATATAAAGCTTGACAACAACACATAAATTACAGACCGTGTATATCAATACGTATTGCAACGTAAAGACACGGGAGAATTAAAAACATTATAACCCCAAGGTAATAGTAGAAGAAAATAACTTCCTCTGGTGGCAGATGAAAAAGAAGAATGAAGGATACTATAGCCAGGAAAATGTCAAGAATCAGGACTGGATTTAGCATTTTTACAATCTATCGGGATGTATGAAATAAGGAAGAAGATTATAGGAGTGGTGAAAATAAATGAAACGGAAGAGGTCAATTTATAGCGAAATATCAGACATAGCAATCGAGGCAGATTACCGCATTTAATCAAAGAGGATCATAATTTCCTTGATTACCGGAGAATCAAATCTTTTATAGATTTCAAGGATTATCTTTAAATTCCTTGAAATCCGGAAATCCACCGTGACTACGTCAAAAGTTAAATCTTTATCTCAACCTTTTGTGACAGCTTCACTCGTACGCTTTACATAATCGAATCGTTTTATCTATATTACTCAATGGTGATAAAACTCTACTCATATGAGTCATGAAAACATACTTATTGTCAGCCATGATGATCCCAATCAAATTTCGGGACGAAATTTCTTTAACGGGTAGGTACTGTGACAACCCGAAAATTTTCGACCAAATTTAAACTTAATCTTATATGATTCCGACACGATAAGCAAAGTCTGTTAAGTTGAATCTCAAAATTTTGAACTATGTTCATGTATTTATTTAACCTCGACCAAATTTCGACGATTCACGAACAATTATTTAAATAGATATGAATATATATATATATATATATATATATATATATATATATATATATATATATATATATATATATATATATATATTAAACCTGAAAACGTTAACAAAGTATTAAATATATAATACTTTACATTAAGTGTATTTGTCTCAATATATGCTTAATATATTCATCTAAAGAATTAAAAGATATTTATCAAATCTCTTATAGATTGTGTTATTGTTACGCGTCTCTATTGTGAGGTCCACTGTGATTTAAGAAAAACTTTTCTTTTTAACGATATTCGGAATAAATAGTAGTGTAATCTACAAGCGAGAACAAAGTGTCAAATAACATGAATTAGACAAAAGTAGTAGAGATTCCTGCTTAATTTTCAATGCATGCTTTACAATATTTTTCCTCGTGATTCTTGATAAGTTAATTATTTAACTATCATAATATTTAATGTAAGAAAACGTCTTCAATATAATAGAATTTTAATTATTAAAATGTTTTGTTAAAAGAACGTAAATTTAGATATAAAACGTTTCAATATTATTAATATACTTTAATAGATAATGAGGCGACGATTTATAGAAGCAAATGACCAAAACACTCAAATATAAAAGTTATACTTCGGGTAATATAGTTTATCGATGATTTAAGCCTAACTATTAACGAAAGTATAAGCCAAGAAACTTAATGTACAAGATTTTAAAGTGTACGAAAAGATATTCGAAAAACCGGAACCGAGACATAAATCGGGCATCAACGTACAAGACAACGGAGCTATTGTTACAAGTCAACTATGCACGAGAATATAATATAATATATAATTAATTAAAATAAACTATATATATTATATATAAATATAAAATAATGTCGACAAGCTTGCAAACAAAATTAGATGAGCTGGATCTGTCACCTTCGCGATCGCGGAGCTCCAAGGCCTAAACACATCGCGATCGCGGAGCCATCTGTCTCACAAATGGTCTATAAAAGCTCGAGCATTCTGCCGATTGAAGACACATCTTTTTCTCAATCTCTCCGTTTCTTAATATATTATTTATATTTATTATTATTATTATTATTAAAATTAATATTATTAATCCTAATATTATTATTAGTAGTATTAGTATTAGTATTAGTATTAGTATTAGTATTAGTATTAGTATTAGTATTAGTATTAGTATTAGTATTAGTATTAGTATTAGTATTAGTATTAGTATTAGTATTAGTATTAGTATTAGTATTAGTATTATTATACATAAAATACTACGACGAGGTCATAAGCGAGTTATTTTCAAAACGGGTTTTCGAGCGGGATAGAGCTAAGGAAACTATGAGTTATAGCTATGGAGGTTATGGGTAATGTTCGTAGGTATTGTTCGCAAGCCAAACCTAGTGTTTATCATCTCCGTTGCGTCTTTATACTTTTTCGTAATATTGAATCACAATATTGATACGTGAACATTCATATCTTATCTTTTATATTAATAGTGTATCCATGTCTAGTGCTCGAGTATATATGATTATGCATGCTTGTATGCTTAATTTCGTCGTTAAATTGTTTATGATGAATCACGAATTTAATACATATGCTACTAATATATAAGATATATGATATACATGTTATTGGAAAGCTGATGAAAAATTAATAACTTTTCATATAGAAATCGCGTGATTTCGATGAACGAATTAAAAGTTATGGTCAACTGAATTATGATTGACGTTAATTGAAATTGCTTTTGAATCTATAATTAATATTTAAACAACTTGTTTATAAGATTAATAAATTAGATTTTTGGATACTGCTAGTCGAGTAAATGAATTCTTATATAAGACACGTCTCGTTCTGTTAAACAATTGTCAAAATTGACTTTTTAAGATGACTTTTGTTAACTTTTGCATGTCGGTCTCGAGCATTAGGATTGTGATACACTATGACCTGACCTAGCTTGTTAGACATGTATTGACCAACATATGTTCTCTAGGATGAGATCTACGGTTATTTTGCATTCCGAGTTTCAGTCACATTTCGGTAAATGACCTTATGTGCTGCTAAGGTGAGTTTCATTTGCTCCCTTTTTAAATGCTTTAGCAATATATATTTTTGGGCTGAGAATACATGCACTTTATTTTAAACGCAATGGATACAAGTGCATACTAAATTCTACACCGAGTTTGAACCGAAAATCCCTTTAGCTTTGGTAACTAGTAACTGCCGGTTATAAGAATTGGTGGGCGCGAATAGTTGTATATGGATCCATAGTGCTTGACATCCCTGTCTGTTCCAGGTATAGAAAACTGTGACGATCGCTCCAAATCCATATGGACGAACACGTCATTCATCGATTTCATTGCGAGGTATTTGACCTCTATATGATACGTTTTGTAAACATTGCATTCTTTTGAAAAGGCACACCATAAATGAATATTTAAATCAAAGGTTTTCGACATCTGATGATTTCTACATATATACAATCATCGTAAATAATAGTTTACAATAATACTTCCGTTGACAATGCAGTCAAAATAAGATACATGGTGATGATTTGGTGAATGCAACGTTTCCTTGAAAAATATGTCATGTAAGACTCCATGCACATAGCTTGTCTAACATATAAGCAAACAGCGGAAGACTTCTAGGAAACCTGAGAATAAACATGCTAACAAGTGTCAACACAAAGGTTGGTGAGTTCATAGTTTTAGTGTTGCACATAATCTGTATATAAAAATGGATCACAAGATTTCAGTTGTTTCATCCAGAAACGTTTATCAAAATATTCTACAAGATTGAGCACCCTGGTAACTAAACTTTAACGCTTTAATAAGTACCCCTGTTTTAACATACATGTAACCAACATGTACAATACACGCAAACTAACGTGTACTAACCTCAAATAGCATATGTCTGTTTTATAGTTCAGGCTAGGGTTTCTATACCTGAAACAGACGGGGATGTCAAGCCCTATGGATCCATATACTACTACTCGCGCCCACCAGTTCTTATAACTGGCAGTTACTAGTTACCAAAGCTAAGGGATTTTCGGTTCAAACTCGGTGTAGAATTTAGTATGTACTTGTATCCATTGCGTTTAAAATAAAGTGCATGTATTCTCAGCCTAAAAATATAGATTGCAAAAGTAATTAAAAAGGGAGCAATGAAACTCACCTTAGCAGCATATAAAGTCGTTCACCAAAATGTGACTGAAACTCGGATTATCAAATAACCGTAGATCTCAACCTAGAGAACATATGTTGGTCAATAAATGTCTATCAAGCTAGGTCAGATCATAGTGTATCACAATCCTAATGCTCGAGATCAACATACAAAAGTTTATCAAACGTCATTTCAAAGAGTCAGTCTGACTTAATACTATAGTTGAATGATCATGGCAATCGAAACATTTTAACATTTCACATAGTTTTCCAATTCTTGTAAAATTAGACTATAGTTTTTATAAGGCTTTAAAACATGATAAAACAGTCAATTTTGACAATTGTTCAACAAAACGAGACGTGCCTTATATAAGGATTCATTTACGGCTGGTAATATTCCAAAATCTAATTTATCAATCTTACAAACAAGTTGTTTAAATATCAATTGCAGATTCAAGAGCAATTTCAATTAATGTCAATCATAATTCAGTTGATCATATCTTTTAATTCGTTCACCGAAATTACGCGATTTCTAAATGAAAAGTTATTGATTTTTCGCCAGCTTTCCAAAAACATGCATATCATATACCTTTTATCAGTAATATATGTATTTAATTCGTGATTCATTATAAACTGTTTAACGACGAAATTTAGCATACAAGCATGCATAAACATATATACTCGAGCACTAGACATGTATACACTATTAATATATAAAAGATAAGATATGAATGCTCACGTATCAATATTGTGATTCAATATTGCAGGAAAGGACGTAGACGCAACAGAGATGATAAACACTAGGTTTGACTTGCGAACAATACCCATGAAAATTATCCATAACCTCCAAAGCTATAACCCATAATTTTCCTTAGCTCTATCCCGCTCATAAAATCCATTTTGAAAATCACCCGAGCATAACTCCGTCGTAGTATTTTATGTATACTACTAATACTTAATTTGAATATTGCACTAGAATTATTACGGAATAAAAATATATGAAATAAATATATATGTACATATATGTGTGTGTTTCTGCAATCGATCGATCGATCGATATATATAGTTAAAAAATAATATTATAATAATAAAAGGAATCAAACGTTTTTAATTATAATAATATAATAATATAATAAAGTAACAAAATAATAATATAATAATAAAAGGAATCCTACGTTTATAATTATAATAATATAATAATATAATAATAATATAATAATATAATAAAATAGAATATAATAATATAATAATAAAATCGAATCGATTAAGATTTTAAAAGTCGTATTTTTAAAATACTTCAAGGGTATTTTATGTAACTTATAATTAATAATTTATTCATGTCGTTTTCATGTGAATAGTAAATTAATTAATTTCATTTCATTTACTATTTAGATGAATAGTAAATGAATTAATTTCGATTCAACTATTTAAGCTACACGTTGTTGTACGTTGTGCTTTACAAATTGTACATTTTTAATTTAACTTCGTTTCTTAACAAAAATTACAAAAATTATATCATGAAAATAAAACGACTTAATACGTAAAAATTTTAATTTGAAAAGCATCGTTTAATAGTAAATTTTTATCATTTCATATATAAATATTATTCGCATGATTCCGTATATATTGAAAACTTTTATGTTTATATAATACATGTTATGACGTTCGTGAATCGTCGGACAAACAGGGTAATTGAATAGTTCAAGAATTTTGAGATTCAGTTTTATAGACTTTGCTTATCGTGTCGAAAACATTAAATCATTTAAAGATAAAGTTTAAATTTGGTCAGAAATTTTCGGGTCATCACAAAAACCTAGCTTGAACTATAAAACAGACGTATACTATTTGAGTTTAGTACACGTTGGATTGCGTGTATTGTACATGTTGGTTGCATGTATGTTAAAACAGGGGTACTTATTATAACGTTAAAGTTTAGTTACCAGAGTGCTCAATCTTTTAGAATAATTTGATAAACGTTTCTGAATGAAACAACTGAAATCTTGTGATCCA
This sequence comes from Rutidosis leptorrhynchoides, assembly GCF_046630445.1. NCBI lineage: Eukaryota > Viridiplantae > Streptophyta > Magnoliopsida > Asterales > Asteraceae > Rutidosis > Rutidosis leptorrhynchoides. Next base: position 14,697,919 of record NC_092335.1, on the reverse strand, counting down.
CCTTTATATACAGATTATGCGCAACATTAAAACTATGAACTCACCAACCTTTGTGTTGACACTTTTAAGCATGTTTATTCTCAGGTTCCTAGAAGTCTTCCGCTATTTGGTTATACGTTATACAAGCTATGTGCATGGAGTCATACATGCTTTATTCAAGAAAATTTTGCATTCACAAAATCATCACCATGTATCTTATTTGACTGTATTGTCAACAAATGTATTGTTAAAAACTATTATATACGGTGATTGTCCATACGTAGAAATCATCAGATGTCGAAAACCTTAGATTTATATATTCATTTATAGTGTGCCTTTTTCAAAAGAATGCAATGTTTACAAAACGTCAAAACCTCACTATGAAATCAATGAATGATGTATTTGTCCAAATGGATTTGGACGAGTCATTACAGTATCATGTAGAGGTCAGTACCTCACTATGAAATCGATGAATGATGTATTCGTCCAAATAGATCTGGACGGGATCATCACATGCTATCTCTGTTATGTTTCAGTACTAAGAGTAGTATATGTTTTTATCAGAGCCAGTGTGTGTTTCTGTTGTGGCTTGGATCCTTTATTTATAGGGTAACCCTTTTTGTCTTCTAATGCCACGTAATAAGGTTGGAGGATCGTGATCTGTCAATAGTACTTCTTTGTGTGAGGTGGTCCGACAAAAGTAAAAAGTATTTTGTTGGACCTGATTCCTGTCTGCCATATACACCTTGCATGCTATAGAGTCTCCTGACGCGCACACGTCATCTCAGCGCATGTGAAGGTGATGCGCCAGACCCTTGTTCTCGCGCTGAACCACTTTGGCACGTTATACGCGTGTGACATATATGATGATGTATGTTTGATGCGCAACACGAGCTAATCGGGTATGCGTATCATTAATACCCTTAGATCATTATTAATGGTGACGGGGTGATGGGGGCGTGATGAGTGTTTTTGTGGGGTATAGTGAAAATTTTGCAAAGGTGATGGCGTGATTGAACTTGTAGTGGTATGGCGTGATGGTTGTATAATGGGGTAATTGGTCCTACATTTCATTTTTATTTTCATTTTTGTTTGAGTTTTTTTTACTTGCCTCATTTTTTCATAAAAATAATACATATAAAATAATTTAAATTAACAAAAAAAAAAAAAAACACTTACCAAAATTAATACATACCGAGTATATAATACGGGATAATACATATATAATAATTTGATATTTTGTAAATTTTTATAAAGTGTGAGGACTAAACATGTAAATTACTTTATTTTATATATTCCATCATCTTTATCATTGTGTAAAAAAGATCTGGAATTTGGTACTTCCTCTTATTCTTCATCTTTGCAACAAATTACCAAAATCAAAATCAAGAAAGAAAATGGAATCAAAATAGAAAAGGATAGTTTTTTGAGATGGAAACGGATACATTATCGGTATTTATTTATTTTTAATTTGTATCTTTTTAATTAAAATTACTATAAAATAATGACATTATCATTATAAAAATTAAAGGGTAATTAGTGAAATGATGACATTATTATTTTAGAGCTTTATATGAATACTAGTGAAATGACCCGTAGAACCACAAATTTGTTTAAACGAAACAGTTTAATGATATGTTTTAGGTATTTAGTGAATGCAAATACTAAAGTCATTTACTTTAATGTACCGTGGAACCAAGGATTCAAACTAAGAAAATTGTCATTTTTACAAACATATTGATATACTTAATTTTATCACAGTAAATGAACTACATTTATCCCTCCACCACCTTCTTCCAATTTTCATCACAATTACTATTTTCATTGTTATAAAAGCTTACATTACAACCTTTTATTGACACATGTATTTCGCATACATATGTAACGTAATTAATCTCGTAAAGAGAACCTATATTTGAATAATAATAATAATATAATAATTGTAATTGTAATTGTAATTATAATTATAATTATAATTATAATTATAAGGGATTATCACAAAAAAGTCCATTTTTGACCTTTTTTGCGTGAGAGTTCATTTTTTTTTTTTTTTGCCAATTTACCCTCGCAAGGAGCAAGGTGTTTTGCTCCTTTGCGTCCTTGCGACCTTGCTTCCACCTGGGAGCAAGGAGCAAGGCACCTTGCTCACAGGTGGAAGCAAGGACGCAATGTGCATCTTGCTCCCTTGCTTCCACCTGGGAGCAAGGACGAAAGGTGCCTCGTGCTCCCTTGCTTTCACCTGAAAGCAAGGACGCAAGGTGCCTCTTGCTCCCAGGTGAAAGTAAGGAAGCAAGTTGTACCTTGCACCCAGGTGGAAGCAAGGGAGCAAGAAGTACCTTGCTCTCAGGTGGAAGCAAGGGAGCAAGAGGCACCTTGCGTCCTTGCTTCCAGGTGGAAGCAAGGGAGCATGAGGCACCTTGCTCCTTGCTCCCAGGTGAAATCAAGGATGCAAGACGCAATGGAGCAAGGCACCTTGCTCTTTGCGAGGGAAAATTGGCAAAAAATTTTTTTGGGCTTTCACACAAAAAAGGTATAAAAATGGGTTTTTTAGTGATAATCCCTAATTATAATATAATAATAAAATTTGCTTTAAAAATGAGTATTTATATTTTTAATAATAATTATTAGTAATAACAAATGCCTCTTGTAATTTTTTTAAAAATTAATATCCAATTATTATATGAAGGTTGTACAATATGCTTCAAAGTTTGTACATGTGTTTATGGGGTGTTTTGTAAAATATTGTACAATTTATTTTAAATTTTGTACATATGATCATGAAGGTGTTTTATTATAAGGTTGCACATAATGCTTCAAATATTGTACATATGGTTATGAGGGTGTGACCGATTCGACCGACTTGGGGGTAAAGTGTCAAATACTCATTTTCATAAAAAAATTTAAAAAAACTACACCCAAATATTCAACGGGCCATATCTTCTCGCACGAACCGAGTTAAATTTTTCTGGCACCATCGTTAAACTCGAAACAATTTTAAGAGCACACTGTCACTAACTATACGCAAATCAGACACTTTTTTGAAAACACTAAATATTTGAGGTACTTTTCATAACAAAATATAACACAATATAATTATTTAAACCTATAAATAATTAAATTCATAATGTATATAAATTATCCAAATAATTTGCCTCAAGTGATTATATTTTAGAAAACCGATTTTCTAAAGTTCAAGTGTCGCGTATTTATTTAACGAGCCAATCGTCAATATTAAATACGTTTAAGGTGTCGGTAAGTTTGTTATTGGGTATGACCCGACTTGGATCATAACATATTAGCCACATTGATTTAATATGTCTCTCGGGCATACGAAATACCTTCAATCTCCCACTTGCACGAGAAACATAAGAAATTAATGCAAGTGATGGATACCACCTAACGACCGTCCATCACCCCCAATATGTTATGACTTTGTGCCATTCAATAACATCATCCCTTTTGAGTTCCCATCTCGAATATGAATAGGTGAATCTTACATTATTTCCTTTTATCCTAGATATCATGTTAAATCCAAGAGACACAGAGTGATCACTCTCTTCTAGATTTAACTTTATCAGACCTTAGACATCTGACTCTCAACGAATAAGAGGGACAAATTCCATCTTGACTACATACGTCCTAAATATATACCTTGCATTATACCTGAGCTCTTCCTTATGAACTACCATATTTCAGAATAGCGAAGGAATGAATCAACGCATAATACTTGGTAAATATCCGAGCCCATTATGTATCTCAGGTCAGAGGATACAATGATATTCGCCTTTACTCAAGGTTACATGTGATCAACCACAAAGGCTCCATTTAGTAAATCTTGAGGGCGGGTCTTCCAATATTTGTATCCTACAAATATCTATGAACCTTGGTTGCAACCTTGCCCCACATTTCTCCCGTGAATGTATACCAATCCAAGTTCATAATAGTCTAAACCTCACACTTGTTCCTACAAATGTAATCGACTACGGAATTAAGAATAATTACTTATTCATGGATAAAATATGCAAAATAGGAACATAACTCAAAATAAATTAATACCATAATTATATTAATGAGTTTGAACAATTTCGTTTCGTAACAATACTTAAAACAGATCATGACCAATCACTAGAATATCGAAGCCCTAAAGCACAAACATGTCCTGCATGTTTTGGTCCATGTAAGAGCTTCGTGAGAGGATCCGCTATATTAAGATCTGTGTGAACTTTGCGAATACATATCTTTCCCTTTTCAACTTCATCCCTTATGTAGTTGAATCTCCGCTCAATGTGACGGGTCTTTTGGTGAGCACGAGGTTCCTTGATTTGAGCAATCGCACCCTCGTTGTCACAAAAGATCTCAAGAGGGTCCTGAATGGAAGGGACTACTCCTAATTCGTCGATGAATTTCTTCATCCATGCAGCTTCCTGAGCTGCCAATGATGCGGCGATGTACTCCGACTCTGTAGTGGATAGAGCAACAACATCCTGTTTTGAACTCTTCCAAGAGACCGCACCTCCATTTAATGTGAAGACATAGCCGGATTGTGATCGAGAATCATCTCGATCAGTTTGGAAGCTCGCATCCACGTAACCTTTTACAGCGAGTTCCTCCTCACCAGACCCATATATCAGAAACATATCCTTAGTCCTCCTAAGGTATTTCAATATACTTTTGACAGCAATCCAATGACTATTTCCTGGGTTATTCTGGTATCTACTTGTCAGGCTAAGAGCGCATGACACATCCGGTCTATTGCATATCATTGCATACATGATTGACCCAATGGCAGACGCATATGGGACTTTCTTCATTCTCTCCTGTTCATCTTTCGTGGTGGGGCACTGAGATGAACTAAGGAGCGTTCCTCTTTGAATAGGTACCAAACCTTTCTTAGAGTTCTCCATCTTGAACCTTCTCAAGATTTTTTCAATGTATGCACTTTGATTCAAACCTATCAGTTTCTTGGATCTATTCCTGTAGATCCCAATCCCCAAAACGTATTGTGCTTCTCCAAGATCCTTAATGGAGAAACATTTACTTAGCCAAGTTTTAACTCCTTGCATTGCCGGAATATCATTTCCAAATAACAATATATCATCCACATATAGTACAAGGAACATGATAGTGCTCCCACTAGCTTTCTTATATACACAAGCTTCATCACCATTTTTAATGAAGCCAAATTTCTCGGCTTCCTCATTAAAACGATGATTCCACATTCTAGATGCTTGTTTCAATCCGTAGATTGACTTCTTTAACTTGCATACCTTCTTAGGATATTTCGGATCAACAAAACCTTCAGGCTGAACCATATAGACATCTTCCACAAGATATCCATTTAGGAAAGCGGTCTTGACATCCATTTGCCATATTTCATAATCATAATGAGCAGCAATGGCGAGTAATATCCTAATAGACTTTAGCATTACCACAGGCGAAAAAGTTTCATCATAGTCAATCCCTTGAGTTTGAGTGAAACCTTTTGCTACAAGTCTAGCTTTATATGTATCCAAGTTTCCATGTATGTCGGTTTTTATTTTGAAAAGCCATTTACAATCAACTAGCCTTGAGCCAGTAGGTTGTGTAACAAGTTCCCAAACTTGGTTGTCATACATGGATTGCATCTCAGCGTTCATGGCTTCCTGCCATTTATCTTTATCAATCCTTGATAAAGCGTCTTGGTAGTTTGTTGGTTCATCCAAATCAACCACATAGCAACCATCCATGAGAAACCCATATCTCTCAGGAGGATTACTAATCCTACCAGATCTGCGAATGTCTTGTGTATTTTGATCATCCTTTTGATCACTCTCAACATTTTCATGTTGTGTGCTAGTGTCAACCAATTGTGTATCATCTACTTGATCTTGAACCTCTTCAAGATCTATCTTCCTTTCACTATTTCCTTCCATTAGGAACTTAGTTTCAAGGAATTCAGCCTTTCGAGCAATAAATACATTTTGCTCGGTTGGATCATAGAAATAGTATCCCATATCATCCTTGGGATATCCTATGAAGATACACTTTGTGGATCGAGCATTCAACTTATTAGGGACGTAACGCTTAGGATAAGCTTCACATCCCCAAACCTTTAAGTATGATAGAGATGGAGGTTTTCCAAACCACATCTCATGAGGAGTTCGTTCCACTTTCTTGGTTGGGGCCATATTTAAAATACGAGCTGCGGAGCATAGACAATAACCCCAAAATGATAGAGGTAACGAGCTTCTAGCCATCATAGATCGAACCATATCCATTAGGGTTCGGTTCCTCCTTTCGGAAACTCCATTAAGTTGTGGTGTCCCGGGTGGAGTAAGTTGCGAGATAATCCCACAACTTCTAAGATGATCTTGGAAAGCATCGCTTAGGTATTCGCCTCCTCTATCGGTACGAAGTACCTTGATTGTCTTATTGAGTTGATTTTGTACTTCGTTTTGATATTCTTTGAATGCTTCAAAAGTTTCGTCCTTATGTCTTAACAAGTAGACATATCCAAAACGACTGAAATCATCAATGAAAGTAACGAAGTATCTTTCACCATTCCTAGCTATGGGCTTAAAGGGTCCACATACATCCAAATGTATTAATCCTAATAAGTCCTTGGCCCTTTCATAGGTCCCATTGAAAGGTGCTTTAGTCATTTTGCCTTGTAAACAAGATTCACATACATCAAACGAGTCTAGTTCATTTGATTTCAAAAGGCCATTCTTTTGAAGTGTATGCATTCGATTCTTGTTTATGTGACAAAGGCGACAATGCCATAAGTAGGAATCACTCAAATCCCTTTTGAGTTTCTTGGTGCTAGTATGGTATATTGAGCTACTAGATGATGTGTCATCATGAACCAATTCATAAATTCCATTTGAAGGCGAAGCCTTAAAATAGAATACATTATCTAAATAAACGTGGATATCATCATTAACAAAATTAAGATAAAAATCACATTGTTTTAAACGGGAAACTGAAATAATATTTCGACATAAATTCGGTGCATACAAAACATTGTTCAAAATAAGTTCCAAACCACTTGGAAGCTTTAATACAAAGTCTCCTTGAGCCTTCACTTGCACTTTGGCTCCATTACCCATAAAGAGACTTGATGTTCCCGTTTGCTTGCTACTTCTTTTGAACCCCTGCAAAGAATTGCAAATGTGAGTTCCACATCCAGTGTCTAATACCCATGTATTAGAAGAAGTAATACTAAGCTCTATATATACCATATATATATTACCTGAGGTTTGCCCCGCATCCCTCTTTTCCTTCAATTCCTTAAGGTAGACCGGGCAGTTCCGTTTCCAGTGACCCATTTCACCGCAACCGAAGCACGGGTCTTCCTTGGGGTTTGCTTGTCCGGCAACCTTTTGCTTCTTGTTCTTGTTTTTGGTTGGGGTAACCATCCTCCCCTTTCCCTTGCCTTGATGGGCGGGTCCTTTCCTCTTAGCTGCCTTTGGCTTAGAGGTGTTGTTACCTTTGGACCCACCATCATTGATCATTAGCACGGGTGAAGCCCTCTTACCCATGGGTTCGACAACGTTATGGTTTGGTGAGCGGGTTAACGCTTATTTTTCCTGATATGAAGGTAAAATCACTACAGTTTCTCACTATAGTTATTTCTTATAAATACCCATATTAACACCAGTCATTTCTTATATATGTATACCCATATTCTCACTATATATATATATACCCATATTAACACCAACCATCAATAAGCAGGAAAACCGGAGATGTCTGAAACAAACACAAGCTACTATTGTCTAAACCCAGATATACCAGAATTTCATCAAATGATAAACGAGTAACCAAACATTTATAAACATACATAAAATGTCAGTTTATAAAATATTTATTCTGTAACCATGTTGGTATCCATGACATAAGTCAAGATTTTTAGATAGTAGGATATCGGAGTGGAGACGTCATCAGATTTTTTTTTGGTTGGTATGGTTACCGAACGGTAATCGAATCAAGGACGGGTTTTCTTACTGGTATCGAGACATTGTAAGGCGTGTAATTTGGAAGTAAATGTGGTTGCAACTTTTATCAATTTAGAACATCTAGCAAGAGAAACTCACAAGTATTTCGATCAAGCAATCATAACCTTTCGTGCTGGAGACGGGGTCACGGTGCAACTTTTAGTATGCGTGATCAAAAGACGGTTTCTAAGTCGTTGACCGAAGAGGAGAAATCAAAAATAAGGATAAAAGGGACTTCGATGGTTCACTTCTTTTACCAATGGGTGGACATGGAGTGGATGTTGTGATTTATGCTGACTGAGGCGCAACATACATTGTTGGATTTTCATAATAAGGGTCGATATAATGAAAAATGTGGTGCAAATGTTGATACTATGGGTGGATTTAGTTCTTTAGTGAGAAATGGCGTAGCTGCCCCAACGTTGTGTATTCCAGTACCTTTAGGTTTGGCTTTTATTTATTTTTTATGTTTTACTCTTTTTTGTCATTTAAGTGTATGGATGATTGCATAAAAACATAACACAATTTAGTCTGATTTCTTTTACATGCAGTTTTTCTTCATTATAATCCCATTCTTGGGTTTGTGTATAAACATACTGTTGTAAAACACAAAGAGGCAAGTTTTTAGCTGATCTTGCTCGGTTTATAGACTGTGTGCTTTGATGTTGGATAGAATCTGAGGTAGCTTGCGCTTGCGTGATATCAGGCCTTTCTCAGTTTTTATTTTAAATTTTTGGGGTAACAGTTAGATTGAGCCGTAAGGAAAGTAGCAACGACCTCAAAGGAACATAAGAAAAAGGATTATAAAGCAACCGAAGATCACACACAAACGCTACTAATTTTATATCATCTTTTCTGTCCACCATTATGTATGCAAACTTATAAACTTTTGCAACTCCTAAAATAAAACTTATGTAATAACTTTTTGTACATATCCTTTCGTAAATTCGTAATGAAGCCCGCCGCAGCATCGCGCGGTCGACCAACAGCTTGTTATATATATGATCATGAGGTGTTTTATTATAAGGTTGTACGTAATACTTCATATATTATACAATTAACATGTTAATATTTTTATTAAATACAACTAATTATTTTAGTAACATTATCATGGGAGGCTTAGATTTTTTCTATTTATTTTTAAATTTTTATAAGCTTCAATAATCCTTATTTATGACATCATTATTTTAGAAATTTATATGATACTATATAGATAATTTAGTTTGCTAGTGACATGTATTGTACATATTTGAATTTTTGGTATAATACTTAAAAAATAGAAACTAACGAGGATAAAATACCCGCACTTCGTTGCGGGGTGGTTTTGGTCGTTTAACGGTCGATTAATTTAACTTTATAAAAATACGGTTAACGGTCGAGTAATTAAATGTTTTAAAAATAAACGAATGAAAAGGAAGGTGGAAAAAGTAAGTGTTTGGTCGGTTAACGGTCGGTTATATGAACGACTTGAAAAACGGCTGACGATTGATTAATTAAAAGTTTAAAAAAATTATTGAATGTAAATGTAATTATTTGGGCTCGTTTCGCTTGCAGGTTTTGCTTTTAAGTAGGTGTGGTTTGTGTGGATTGAAACGGGTTTAGTAGCGTCGCGCTTTAGTAGTTACATTTTTAGCAAAAACTATTAATAAAAATTTACTCACGTTTATACAAAAGGATTAATCAAATTCTAATTCACAATAACTCTTTTGAAAATAGTCAAGAAAAAAAAATTGATAGTGAGCGTATTACAGATTGTGACAAAAAACATCAAAATTTGCTAAGGAATTTAATGGGATTATCACCAAAATGCACATTTTTTTGAAGCATGTTGACTGATTGTCCTTAAAAAAAATTGACAATTTGCCCTCGCAAGGCGCAAGATGATTTGCGTCCTTGCGATCTTGCATCTTTGCGACCTTGCGACCTTGCGTCTTACCTAAAAAGAGCTAGTTAAATAATCACTTTGCGTTCACTGTTCACCTCACAACCACACTCATACGCAAGCTGCTCTCTGGTGCCCTTTCGCTCGTCACTCGCAAGATCGTCATCAAGCTTCCTTACATTCTCGCAAACACTCGCAAATCACTCGCAAAATCTTCATCATCATCCTCACATCATCCTCCTCACATCTTCATCCTTACTAGATCATCTTCATCCTTCCATCTTCGATCTTCCCCAGTATAAGCGAGCTTCTACGCCACCAACATCATCGAATCACCATCATCGTTCATTATGTCTCAAGAACAGGTTAGATTTCTTAGATCTATGTTATATTATTCGATCTATGTTAGATTTTCTCCCATCTTCGTTCTTTGTGCTAAAACAAAGTTTTTGCACGCCAACTGTTCGATAAAATGTATCAACGAAATGTGTTTGTATTTTGTGTTTTTGTTTGTATATTATTGAGATTGCATACGATATGCAGGACTTTTTGCTAGATTTAAGTTGTAAAACTCGGTTGATATTTAGACGCAAGGTTATCCTTGCGTATTTGCGTATGCCTCACAATGTACGCAAGGTTATATTTGCGCCTTTGCGTATGGCATAAGGTTAACCTTACATGTGCATGCATGGTTTTTTTGCGTCCTTGCGTCTCGAACCTAGGTTACGCAAGGTCAACCTTGCGTCCTTGCGTCGGTCATTATTGGCACGCAATCTTTGTCTTGCGTCTTGCGTCTATGTGATTTTTCTTCTGATGTTCTTCTGACTTTTACAGGGCTATATGGAAGGTAAACTGACCATGAAGAATATGTTGACCGTGATACCTCAGGTCAAGAAAATGTTGAATGAACAACAAGAAAAATTATTTAGAAGTACATGCTTTGGTCCCTGGTTAGATCTTTCATACACGGGTAATGATCCTGGACTAGTACATGCCATGCTTCAACGGAAATGTGAGCGTTCAGCAAAATTAGATTCTAGTAAGTACCCGAAAGAGCAACAAGATATATGGTTTACTTTTTCTCCTAATTTTATGATTAGATTTGGTCGGCGTGAATTTTGTTTAGTCACAGGATTTTCGTTTGGTAGCCGGACGGACATGACACATTACATCCCTCAGCGGTTAGTGAAGGTTTTGAGGTTCGAGAAAGCCAATTAGAGAGTGGGAGTGGAAAGGCGTACACTTTGGCTGGTTTTATGTGGGCATTTAAGATTTGGATCCTCGAGGCATACCGTCGTACCATTAATAATTTTGCAACCAAAACTAACAAGAATGGAGTACCAAGAGCTTTATTTTAGAAGCGTTCATCTGCTGAAACCTTTACAGTGCCTGACTACCTAAAACTTTTTACATATAATGGTTAGTTAACTATCAATTTTCTTTATTGTTATATAGTACCTAAGTATATGTAACATCCCGCCTTTTTCCATTTACTTTTCCGTTATACTAATTTAAACTCCGTTATATGTTTATAACATCTCCCGTTGATACGCGTTTTAAATTATCTCGTTTAGGTAATTCCCGCACCCGAACGAAAGTTGAGGGACTAAACTTGACAAGGGATCAAACCCTTGACTAGGTCAAAGGGTCAAACCCCTTTCACCCATTCATTACCATCTCCCTATCTCTCTCTCTTTCTCTCTAGCAAGAACACACCCAATTTCCTTTCTCATTCATTCATCATCTAAATCCGGATTAGGGAGCTAGCAACCAAATAAATTACATATTCGTGATCCTCTCTTCATCCTCTTCATTTTGGTACCAACTTCATCTCATTTGGGTAACTTTCTAAAATCACTAGATTTTGTGTTCTTGATGTTTTTAACTTATAAAAGTGTTAATTAGTGTCTATGGCTCAAGTCTAACATGAATATATGATTTATATGCTCGATCTCGTTGTTTTAGTGTAACTAGCATGAACTTGAATTTTGGTGTGTTGTTCTTGAATTTTGGATGATCATATGTTGTTAGATGTTGAAAGTTGATGTTTTAATTGTGTTACTAGCATCACTAGCTTCAATTTGATGTGTAGGTTGCTTTAGAAAAGTTCATGAACTCGATTTATGATTTTGGTGAAATTGGGTTAGGGTTTGATGAACTTGAAATGGACTTTTGATGCATTGAATGCCATGGATTATAGTTGGTAAGTGTTTAGTTAGAATGTATGCTTGATTACCTTCGAAACGGCATATCATTCATGTAAATTGGTTGCCCGAATTATTGAATTGCATTTATGAACTTGTATGCGATTAATGTTGAGCATTAGATGCGGTTTTGGTTGTTATAATAGGTAGATTGATTGATGAAATGTGTTTAGTTGTGTTCTTTGTCAAATTACCTTTCCAACGATATAAGGTGCGAGTTCTAAATGTTAGCGGTTTGTAATTTATGCTTGAAAGAGTTTTGATTTGGGACTTGAACAATTGAGACTGACCAGGTACCAGCGCACGGCCAATGCCGCGGCGCGGCCAGACTATGTCGCGGCGCGACATAAGCCGTGGTCAGGCTCTGACCACCATGTCCAAATTACGAAAAATGTTTGGCATACTATGGACCTCCGATTCACATGAAACTTGTTCTAACATACTCATATATGATTAAAAACCTCAGAAAAATAGTTCGGGACACGACCCGAACGTGTTGACTTTTTCGTTGACTTTGATCGACCAAAGTTTGACTTTTTGTCAAACTTAGCCAAATGATTTTGCAACCTTCCTAATTTGTTTATATACTTGTATCTTGCATGAAACTTGACAATTTGATTTCACATGCTAAATAATCGAGTCGTAACGAGCCATAGGACTAATTGAACATCTTTAACCTATCGTGTTTACCGTTATTGATACGACCTATTTGTTTAGGTCAAGACTAGCACTATCCTTCGCACACGTTATTTTGTGAAGTACTTTTCGTACGTGCACTCAAGGTGAGATCATAGTCCCACTTTTACTCTTTTTGAACTTATATTGGGATGAGAAAACATAAACGATTCTTTTGAACTAAGTGAACACAAGAACGGGAAAACAAACATTCTACATACGAGTTTAGAACAAAATCCTCAATTCGATTATCATTAGTTACACTTGCCAGGTGTAAGCGAGAACTTATGTTATATGGCCATATGGGTTGACAACCCTCATCCCTGACGGTTCGCTACCGTCTACGGATGAAATATATTTTCGAGAATCAGTGTTTGTTCTAGCACTAAGTGATGGGGTATACAATGGAAGGAATGTTAAGCTTTGATAATTGGGTGCTCGTGAAACAAACTTTTGGAATGTATTACTATTATTTCATTGATGCAAATCTTGTGGTTCACTTGTACTTACTTACTTAAACCTATGATTTCACCAACGTTTTCGTTGACAGATTTCTATGTTTTTCTCAGGTCCTTGAACGATACATGATACATGCTTCCGCTCATTATTTTGATACTTGCATTGGATGTCGAGTATATATGCATACATGGAGCGTCTTTTGGATACTTTTAAATTGTGTCGCATAAGTTTCATTTGTACTTAAAACTATGTATCGTAACTTGTGGTGGAACTATTCTTGTAAACTTGAACAACCTTTACATTTGAAATGAATGCGACATATCTTTTGGTCAAACGTTGTTTTAAAGACTTATGACCACGTAACGGGACCTAAGTAGACGGCGCCGTCAATGACGATTTGGTCGGGTCGCTACAGATGGTATCAGAGCCAGGTTTAACCTTAGCCGTAAAGGTAGTCACGCGCGCCGGCTGTTAGGCCGGGCACTCATACGGACTATGCTTTTTGGCGGGTTAATCGTAGAGGGGGTTCTCACAGTGTTACCTGTGACGAGGCATTGGCTCTTACCCCTTGCGATCCCTTGGAATATGAGGGTTGGCAGTTTGGCAGAAATGCGGGCCGTAAAATCAGTGTCTGAGGTACACTCAGTGGTCACCAAGCGGTTAGCTGGAAAGGCACTGGGTGGGTTTCTACCCCATCTGTCGCTACAGATGGTATCAGAGCGTTGGTTGTAGGGATTTAGAGTTCATTAGTGTCAACCTCGAGTCATAGGGTACATTGGTGAGTCTAGACTACAACCGGCATATAGACTTGAAGTAGGAATTACTTGACTACTTGTGCATTTATACTCGAACGCTTCTACTCATATCTACTCTTAGTTCATCTTAATCTCACGTTGTTTAATTTGATTGACGCGCCACCTTGACTATATGAAATGATGTCGAATGCACATATGAATCAGGGTAATATAATTTCCGGGATTATATTACGGTGACTCATATGAACGTTCCGACATTATGACATAAAGAATTTAAGGCGAGTAGAAAAAAAAAAAAAAAAAAAAAAAAAAAACTTCTCTTTATCTTTATTCTATATCACGGTTAGTATTATTGAGAATACTAATCAATGATATTCTTGTGTCTTGAAGGAACAATGGCTCCTCGTCGTGTACGCCGCAATGAAACTCCCGAACAAGCTCTCGAACGGATGATAGCTACCGCCGTAGATGCGGCCATGGCCGGTCACTCATCCAACAACAATAATAATAACAACCACAACAACAACAACAACAACAACAACAATGGAGCCGGAAACTCAAACGAGGGATGCTCCTATAAAGCTTTCATGGGGTGCAAACCTCACACTTTTGATGGAACCGGGGGACCGGTCGTGCTCACCCGATGGTTTGAGCAAACGGAAGCCGTCTTTAGCATAAGCGGTTGTCGGGACCAAGACAAGGTCAAATACTCCACTCACACTTTCTCAGGAATTGCTCTAACATGGTGGAACACCTATGTTCAATCGGTGGGTACCGATGAAGCTCATGCCCTCTCTTGGGCCGATCTAAAGGAAAAGATGATTGTTGAATATTTTCCGCACGAAGAAACCCGAAAGCTTGAGGAAGAACTAAGAGCTTTGAAAGCGGTCGGAAACGATCTTAAAGCTTATAATCAACGCTTCGCCGAACTATCCTTGATGTGTCCTAATCTTGTTAACCCCGAATCTCAAAGGATTGAGCTCTACATGCTCGGTCTTCCAAAAAGCATCAAACAAGGGGTGATGTCATCCAAACCCACTACTCATCAAGCCGCCATGAACATGGCTCGCCAACTAATTGAAACGGTTGACGAAATCGTAGTTCCGGCACCTAAGGCCGAGGATAAATCGGGCGGCAACAAAAGAAAATGGGAAGCTCCCCAATCAAGCAACAACAACTTTGCCAAGAAACCTTTCACTTCCGACGGCAAGAAGGGTTATGCCGGGAATCTACCTCTTTGCAACAAATGCAACAAACATCACTTTGGTGAATGTGGCAAGTTAATTTGCCACCGGTGCCAAGGAGTTGGTCATAAGGCCAACGATTGTAAAAGTGCCACTCCCGTTGCTCGAAAGTGGCCCAATGCACCAAAGACGGGCACTTGTTATGAATGTGGCCAAACGGGCCATTATAGAAATGCATGCCCGAAGAGGAAAGATAACCCCAATACGCGCGGCCGAGCTTTCAACATAAACACCGAGGAAGCCCGGGATGACACTGAACTAGTCACGGGTACGTTTCTTCTCAACAATTCTTATGTCTCTTGCTTATTCGATTCGGGTGCCGATAAATGCTTTGTATCCAAGACTTTGACTCATTCTTTTAGCACTCCACCTCTTCCATTAGATACCACTTATACCATTGAAGTGGCTAACGGAAAACTATTAAGTGCCGACACATATTACCGGGGGTGTACGTTAAACATTTTGGGTAGGGAATTTGAAATTGACTTGATACCCATGGAATTAGGAAGCTTTGATGTAATAATCGGTATGAATTGGTTAGTCAAAACGAAATCTCACATTCTTTGTGATCTTAACGCAATCCGAATTCCTATCGAGAATGGTGAACCTTTGATTGTTTATGGCGATAAGAGTTGCACCAGACTCAACCTCGTTTCGTGCCTTAAAGTTAGAAAACTACTCCGTAAGGGTTGTTTTGCGATCCTTGCCCACGTTAAGAAAGTCGAGTCCGATGAGAAGCACATCGATGATGTGCCAATTGTTAGTGACTATTCCGATGTATTTCCAGACGAATTGCCGGGTCTTCCGCCTCATCGACCGGTTGAATTCCAAATCGATCTTATTCCGGGAGCCGCACCCGTAGCACGTGCACCATATAGACTCGCTCCATCTGAAATGCAAGAATTGCAAAGTCAAATCCAAGAACTACTTGATCGTGGTTTTATCCAACCTAGCCATTCACCTTGGGGCGCTCCGATTTTGTTTGTTAAAAAGAAAGACGGATCCCTACGAATGTGCATTGATTATCGTGAACTAAATAAATTGACGGTTAAGAACCGATATCCTCTTCCTCGCATCGATGACCTCTTTGATCAACTTCAAGGGTCTTGTGTATATTCGAAAATCGATCTCCGCTCGGGTTATCATCAATTAAGGGTTAAGGGGGAAGATGTCTCCAAAACCGCTTTCCGGACTCGCTATGGTAGTTATGAATTCCTCGTCATGCCATTTGGTCTCACTAACGCACCGGCGGTGTTCATGGATCTTATGAACCGCGTGTGCAAACCGTATCTCGATAAATTCGTTATTGTGTTCATCGATGATATATTGATCTATTCTGAAAATGAAGAAGAGCACGAACAACATCTCCGACTTGTGCTTGAACTCTTGAGACAAGAACGACTTTATGCCAAATTCTCCAAGTGTGAATTTTGGTTGAAGGAAGTTCAATTTCTTGGTCATGTTGTAAGTGACCAAGGTATTAAAGTCGATCCAACGAAAATCGAAGCCATTAGCAAATGGGAGACTCCTACTACTCCTACTCACATTCGTCAATTTTTGGGTCTCGCCGGGTACTATCGTAGATTCATCGAAAATTTCTCTTTGGTTGCACGTCCTCTAACCGCATTGACTCACAAGGGAAAGAAATTCATTTGGGCGACCGAACATGAATCCGCATTCCAAATCTTGAAAACGAAGCTAACCACCGCTCCTATCTTGTCACTTCCCGAAGGCAATGATGACTTTGTTGTATATTGCGATGCCTCAAAACATGGTTTTGGGTGTGTATTGATGCAACGAACGAAAGTCATTGCTTATGCTTCTCGACAACTCAAAATTCATGAACGAAACTATACGACACATGATCTCGAACTCGGAGCCGTTGTCTTTGCACTTAAAATGTGGAGACACTATCTTTATGGAACCAAGAGTACTATCTTCACCGATCACAAAAGCCTTCAACACATTTTCGATCAAAAGCAACTAAACATGAGACAACGAAGGTGGATTGAAACCTTAAACGATTACGATTGCGAGCTTCGTTACCATCCCGGGAAGGCAAATGTAGTAGCCGATGCCTTAAGTCGAAAAGAAAGAGCGGTGCCTCTCCGTGTCCGAGCTTTAAACATCACCATTCACACCAAACTTAATAGCCAAATTCGGGTAGCCCAAGATGAGGCTCTCAAGGATGAAAACATCTCTCTCGAACACTTGAACGTCCTCACCTCTCGATTCGAAGTTAAAGAAACCGGACTCCGATATTTCGCCGGAAGAATTTGGGTGCCTAGTTATGGGGATCTACGAAGCCTTATTTTAGATGAAGCCCATAAGTCACGATACTCGATTCACCCCGGTGCCAATAAGATGTACCACGACCTTAAACAACTATATTGGTGGCCGAACATCAAAAGGGACGTAGCTACTTATGTTTCCAAGTGTTTGACATGTTCCAAAGTCAAAGCCGAACACCAAAGACCGTCCGGACTACTTCGACAACCCGAGATCCCGCAATGGAAGTGGGAAAGGATAACGATGGATTTTATCACCAAACTACCAAAAACGACGGGCGGTTATGATACCATTTGGGTTATTGTTGACCGTCTCACCAAATCCGCACACTTCCTTGCCATGAAAGAAACGGACAAAATGGAGAAACTTGCACAACTTTACATTAAGGAGATCGTAGCCCGACACGGTGTACCATTATCGATTATCTCCGACCGAGATGGCCGTTTCGTTTCTAGATTTTGGCGTACATTGCAAGAAGCGTTGGGAACGCGTTTAGACATGAGCACCGCATATCATCCTCAAACCGATGGACAAAGCGAACGTACAATTCAAACCTTAGAGGACATGTTACGAGCTTGCGTGGTTGATTTCGGAAAAGCTTGGGACAAGCACTTACCTCTCGCCGAGTTCTCTTACAACAATAGTTATCACGCGAGTATTAAAGCCGCACCTTTTGAAGCGCTATATGGCCGCAAATGTCGTTCACCTCTTTGTTGGGCCGAGGTAGGCGACGTGCAAATCACCGGACCCGAACTCATTCACGAAACCACCGAGAAAATCGTTCAAATCCGAGATAGGCTTAGGACGGCCCGAAGTCGTCAAAAGAGCTATACCGACAAACGACGCAACGATCTTGAATTTCAAGTCGGTGACCGAGTAATGTTAAAAGTCGCGCCTTGGAAAGGTGTAATCCGTTTTGGGAAACGCGGGAAGCTAAATCCGCGGTACATTGGTCCTTTCGAAATCTTGGAGCGTATTGGGACCGTTGCTTATCGTTTAGATCTTCCGCCTCAATTGAACTCCGTTCATCCTACCTTCCATGTATCTAACTTGAAAAAGTGTCTTGCCGAACCCGATATCGTCATCCCTCTCGAGGAACTTACTATTGATGACAAACTTCATTTTGTGGAGGAACCGGTTGAAATTGTGGACACCTCCGTCAAGACATTGAAACAAAGCCGAATCCCGATTGTCAAGGTTCGTTGGGATGCCAAAAGAGGACCCGAGTTTACTTGGGAAAGACAAGATCAAATGCAAAGGAAGTATCCTCATCTATTCGTGAATTCGGAAACGCAAGATCTCGAGGAAGAAACAACGACTACTACGCCTACTTAAATTTCGGGACGAAATTTCTTTTAAGGAGTAGGTAATGTAACATCCCGCCTTTTTCCATTTACTTTTCCGTTATACTAATTTAAACTCCGTTATATGTTTATAACATCTCCCGTTGATACGCGTTTTAAATTATCTCGTTTAGGTAATTCCCGCACCCGAACGAAAGTTGAGGGACTAAACTTGACAAGGGATCAAACCCTTGACTAGGTCAAAGGGTCAAACCCCTTTCACCCATTCATTACCATCTCCCTATCTCTCTCTCTTTCTCTCTAGCAAGAACACACCCAATTTCCTTTCTCATTCATTCATCATCTAAATCCGGATTAGGGAGCTAGCAACCAAATAAATTACATATTCGTGATCCTCTCTTCATCCTCTTCATTTTGGTACCAACTTCATCTCATTTGGGTAACTTTCTAAAATCACTAGATTTTGTGTTCTTGATGTTTTTAACTTATAAAAGTGTTAATTAGTGTCTATGGCTCAAGTCTAACATGAATATATGATTTATATGCTCGATCTCGTTGTTTTAGTGTAACTAGCATGAACTTGAATTTTGGTGTGTTGTTCTTGAATTTTGGATGATCATATGTTGTTAGATGTTGAAAGTTGATATTTTAATTGTGTTACTAGCATCACTAGCTTCAATTTGATGTGTAGGTTGCTTTAGAAAAGTTCATGAACTCGATTTATGATTTTGGTGAAATTGGGTTAGGGTTTGATGAACTTGAAATGGACTTTTGATGCATTGAATGCCATGGATTATGGTTGGTAAGTGTTTAGTTAGAATGTATGCTTGATTACCTTCGAAACGGCATATCATTCATGTAAATTGGTTGCCCGAATCATTGAATTGCATTTATGAACTTGTATGCGATTAATGTTGAGCATTAGATGCGGTTTTGGTTGTTATAATAGGTAGATTGATTGATGAAATGTGTTTAGTTGTGTTCTTTGTCAAATTACCTTTCCAACGATATAAGGTGCGAGTTCTAAATGTTAGCGGTTTGTAATTTATGCTTGAAAGAGTTTTGATTTGGGACTTGAACAATTGAGACTGACCAGGTACCAGCGCACGGCCAATGCCGCGGCGCGGCCAGACTATGTCGCGGCGCGACATAAGCCGTGGTCAGGCTCTGACCACCATGTCCAAATTACGAAAAATGTTTGGCATACTATGGACCTCCGATTCACATGAAACTTGTTCTAACATACTCATATATGATTAAAAACCTCAGAAAAATAGTTCGGGACACGACCCGAACGTGTTGACTTTTTCGTTGACTTTGACCGACCAAAGTTTGACTTTTTGTCAAACTTAGCCAAATGATTTTGCAACCTTCCTAATTTGTTTATATACTTGTATCTTGCATGAAACTTGACAATTTGATTTCACATGCTAAATAATCGAGTCGTAACGAGCCATAGGACTAATTGAACATCTTTAACCTATCGTGTTTACCGTTATTGATACGACCTATTTGTTTAGGTCAAGACTAGCACTATCCTTCGCACACGTTATTTTGTGAAGTACTTTTCGTACGTGCACTCAAGGTGAGATCATAGTCCCACTTTTACTCTTTTTGAACTTATATTGGGATGAGAAAACATAAACGATTCTTTTGAACTAAGTGAACACAAGAACGGGAAAACAAACATTCTACATACGAGTTTAGAACAAAATCCTCAATTCGATTATCATTAGTTACACTTGCCGGGTGTAAGCGAGAACTTATGTTATATGGCCATATGGGTTGACAACCCTCATCCCTGACGGTTCGCTACCGTCTACGGATGAAATATATTTTCGAGAATCAGTGTTTGTTCTAGCACTAAGTGATGGGGTATACAATGGAAGGAATGTTAAGCTTTGATAATTGGGTGCTCGTGAAACAAACTTTTGGAATGTATTACTATTATTTCATTGATGCAAATCTTGTGGTTCACTTGTACTTACTTACTTAAACCTATGATTTCACCAACGTTTTCGTTGACAGATTTCTATGTTTTTCTCAGGTCCTTGAACGATACATGATACATGCTTCCGCTCATTATTTTGATACTTGCATTGGATGTCGAGTATATATGCATACATGGAGCGTCTTTTGGATACTTTTAAATTGTGTCGCATAAGTTTCATTTGTACTTAAAACTATGTATCGTAACTTGTGGTGGAACTATTCTTGTAAACTTGAACAACCTTTACATTTGAAATGAATGCGACATATCTTTTGGTCAAACGTTGTTTTAAAGACTTATGACCACGTAACGGGACCTAAGTAGACGGCGCCGTCAATGACGATTTGGTCGGGTCGCTACAGTATATACAGCAGTTTATGTTTGAACATATCATGTTATAGTGTATCGCAAGAAGGCGCAAGGTAAACCTTGCGTCCTTGCGTCGGACGCAAGGTAAACCTTGCGTCCTTGCGTAAGTCGCAAGGATGTCCTTACGTTCTTGCTGTGTGGTCGTAAGGTTATACTTGTGCCAGGCGCAAGGATCATTCTTGCGTCCTTGCGTGTGACGCAAGTTCACCCTTGCATTCTTACGTCTTGACGCAAGATGACCTTTTCGTGCTTGCGTCCTTTTATATTTACTAATATAATCCTCTTCATTTCAGGATGATTATCCCAAGAAAAGGAGACCTTTTGGTTCACTGCAGCCATCTGAGATAGAGAGAGCTTGTCAATGGTGGATCCAAAGTTCCTCTTACTTTCAAGGAGAGGTTGAAGAGGAGGAAAGTACGCAAGATGATAATCAAGTTGATGAGCAGGTGGGTGGCAGTTTGAAGGAATTATTATAGGAGGAGTCAGAGCAGACCTCGAACACTCATCCAACACCAAATGCCAACAATTTGCAGGAATTATTGCGTTTGGTTAATTTGTTGACTAAGCGGGTGGATGATCAAGAAAAGGAGTTGACTGTTTGTAAAAAGAAGATTGATGATCATGAAAAACGTTTAATGAAACAAGAACACCATCAGGTAATTTTGGCGCAAGGTTGTTTTGCGACCTTGCGTCTGGCTTATAATGTAGGCGCAAGGTGTTCCTTGCGTCATTGCGCCTGTCGATATACATGTTGTGTAACTCAGACGCAAGACAACGACGCAAGGACCTTTTTGCGTCTTTGCGTATTTGCGTGTACATTCTCATCTTATTTTTTGCGTGTTGTTAATTATAGTATGTTGATAAGGAGGATGCATGTGTGGGTCCTCGATCTTTCTCTGACAATGATACATCTCCGAGGGTTGTTAGACGTGGGAAAAGAGAAAGAAGGCCCACTCGTGTTTTAAACTCCCCTTTCACAACACCGGGCTATAGAAAACCATTGGAGAAGGTATGACTGTAACATCCACCAGGCGCAAGGTTTTATTTGCGCCCTTGCGTGTGATGTTTAAATGTCCTTGCGTGTTGCGTCTTGTTTGGACGCAAGATATATCTTGCGTCCTTACGTATGTTTGCTGACTTATGATATTATACAGTTGTCTGACGAAGTAGCCTTGAGAGTAAAAAGGCTGAAAGTTTCTCATCAAGAGACTAAAGAAGCTGAGAATGTGTTGCCATTGGATACTGAAAAGCCTACTGAAAAAGCTGTTGATAAACAAGATGAGAATGTGGCTGTGGAGTCTAAGGAAAAAGAGCAAACTGTTGATTTGCCATTGGTTAATGAAGCAGAAAAATGCCCAGACCAGACTGAGGTTAGTGTATGACGCAAGGCCTTCCTTGCGTCTTTGTGTCTGCATCACTATATGACGCAAGCCTACCTTGCGTCTTTGCATCTTCATTACTATATGACACAAAACCTACCTTGCGTGTTTGCGTCTGCATTACACAGACGCAAGACAATTCTCGCGTCTTTATCTTCTTCTTTTTTTATTTTGTAGAAAAAGGAAAAGAAGAGAAAAAGGAAGGAAAAAGATTGGGTTAGTGAGGAGAAAATATGGTCCATGGTTGATAAATTAGTAAACGATCAAGGAACTTTGCAACCACCACCACCAAATGCATGGAGAGATCAAATGAAGCATGTGGGGCCAGCAAAAGATTTGAAATCACTGATCCTCAATAATCAAGATACGCGTTGCACGTTCATTTTCCAAAATGAAACGTTCTTCTACCTTGATGCTGAGTTTTGGAAACGTTTATTGGGAATGGCATTTTCTGGTTATTTGGAAACATAGTAAGTTTGTTAATTATTAAAAACCTTATGCATGTTTTAATTAATTTGTTTTTGCTTTTTAACATCATGATCAACTTGATCTGATTATAGCATATTGATGGATGGGCTACAATCCTGTTGAGATTTTGGCAGAGGTTTCTCCCCCGAGCTAGCCAGATGTCCTCGAGTCCTCAGTTTCCGATTGTAGATTATACATGTAGTTCTCGATGGACGATTATGACATTGGGTTTCCTCAATCAACTAGAGAGATTCAAGTCCTTTTATGATGATGACACTCAAAAGAAGGAGGAGATGGGGGATACATCTAATCCTGGAGCAGAGGGGATCATCAAATCCAATCCCCCAGATTATATGTATTTGATTGGTCCTGGGGATGGTAGTGATGACCTTTATCTATCCTGGGCTGAATATGATAAGGTTAGTGCTTTTTTTATATCAGTTATCCATTTTGAGTAAACTAATATAGGCGCAAGACATTTCTTGCGTCTTTGCGTGTGTCGCAAAGGTCACCTTGCACCCTTGCGCCCAATCGCAAAGACTTCCTTGCGTCCTTGCGTCAAACGCAAGATTAACCTTGCGTCTTCACTTCGAACGCAAGGTCAACCTTGCGTCCTTACGCCACTCGCAAGGTTAACCTTGCGTCCTTGCGCCACTCGCAAGATAAACCTTGCGTCCTTGCTTATTGATTTTTAATGTTTCTTTTGTTGCAGATTTTGATCCCAGTACATTTTTTAGATCCTGAACATTTTATACTACTCTCTTTGAACTTAGATGAACAGAAAGTATTTGTCTATGATAGTTTAAAGGGTTGTTTAGATAAAGGTCAACTCGATGTTGTCTTCAAAAACTTGTCAGACAAATTGTCGATATATTTGAAGGCTATAGATTACTTTAACAAGAAGCAGGACTCACAAATTGTTGAGTATTATGAGAACAAAGAAGATGTAGAGTTGATGATTGAGGATGCACCGTATGTGTCAATGCAGAGTGGTGGCCATGGTGATTGTGGTGTTTGTGTCTGCATTCATATGGAGAGGATAGTTTTTGGTTGGGATCAGATTGACAACATTGGAGACCCTAAAAAGGCTGCTATGGAGTATAGAATTCGAATGATAAGAACATTCTTCCGTGCAAGCTTTGACACACAGGAACCACCACCACCAAAGGAACCAAAGGTTGTTAAGTAGTTAACTTGTACTGTAAGATGTAATTTTTATACAGTTTTTAGGTAGAACATGTAATTTTGAATGTAAATACTCTGGGATAGACTCAAGGCTATTTTTGCGTCCTTGCGTCTGGTTAAATGACAGACGCAAGGTCTTACTTGCTTCCTCGCGTCTGGTTAAATGTCAGACGCAAGGTTTTGTTTGCGTCCTTGCGACTCCACTTGCATCCGTGCGCAAGCTTTGGTTTTGCGTCTTTACGTCTGATAGTGCTCCAAATAAACATATATTTAGTCGCAATATCATCCCAATATGTAAAGTTTTTAGTTGTAATTATTATATTTTTAAGTTGTAATCGTTTAAATAAATAAATGTGAAGACGAAGCACGAAGATTAAAGAATTGATAAAAAAAAGTGCCACTAAAGCCTGAAAAGTGCCACTAATGCCGTAGTGCACTCAAAAGTGCCACTAAAAGTGAGTTAAAGACTTGCGCGGATTTTGGGAGTTAAGGAAAATAATTTTTTGTGCAAATTACAAATTGCAAAACGCAAAGTACAAGATATCTACGCGTACGAAAGGACGTTCGAAAATTCGGAACCGAGACATGAACCGAGCATCAACGCACGAGTCAACGGAGCAAAAAATTACGAGTCAACTATGCACAAGAATATAATATAATATATATATAATTATATAAAATTTTATATATATATATATATATATAATAATAATAATAATAATAGTAATAATAATAATAATAATAATAATCGAGCCACCCACGTTTTTGGCAAGCAAGTGGTCTGATCCAGCTGGCCATGCGATCGTATGGCCTGGAAGCTAAAATTCCAGCATGGAGGGGAAATCTTGGTCAGGTCTTTAAAAAGCCACGAATTCTGGACGAGTAACACACACATATATCATATATCTCTCCCTCTGTATAATTAATATATATATATATATATATATATATATATATATATATATATATATATATATATATATATATATATATATATATATATATATATATATATATATATATATATATATATATATATATATATATATATATATATATATATATATATATATATATATATATATATATATAAAATATAGTTTAGTTTTATATTAGTTAGTTTGGGTAATGTAAAGGTTATTTTACGGGTTTTAAAGTCGGAACTCTGTCCCTGTAACACTACGCGATTAATAATCACTGTAAGCTAAATTCTCCCCTTTTAATTATGTATCGTACTTAAGTTATTATTATGCTTATTTGAGCCGAAGTAATCGTAATGTTGGACTAAATATTAAGACGGGGTTATTGGGCTTTAGACCATAATTGTGGTTTGGACAAAAGACCGACACTTATGGAAATTGGACTATGGGCTATTAATGGGCTTTATATTTGGTTAACTAAATGATATCTTGTTAATTTAATATAGAGATTTACAACTTGACGTATTTATATATAACCACATACACTTGATCGGGTACGGTAGGCAGGAT
This sequence comes from Rutidosis leptorrhynchoides, assembly GCF_046630445.1. Taxonomy (NCBI): domain Eukaryota; kingdom Viridiplantae; phylum Streptophyta; class Magnoliopsida; order Asterales; family Asteraceae; genus Rutidosis; species Rutidosis leptorrhynchoides. The sequence continues at coordinate 14,672,271 of NC_092335.1, read as the reverse complement.
ATTTATAAATACTAATAATTGTTCATTTGACCGGACACGGGATGGATTAATAGTCAATGGACTCATTAAAACAGGGGTGGATTACATTCAAGAGTAATTGGTGTGGAACGACCCAACCCGTTATCCTTCCAAAAACGTGCCATAAAAAAAATTTGTAACCTAGTTCATCTGGACGGCGTCCAGTTGTGAAGACCAGGACGGTGTCCAGCCATCTGGGACGGCGTCCAAATGTACTAAAATATTCTGATCAGTTTTTCAAACACACGCGAGCGGAAAACCCGCTTCCCGACACTTTTAAACCAAAACACTTTCACAATATGTTATAATAATTAAAACTAAGAGTTTTCCATAATAAAACCGAGTTTTACAACCCCGGGCCCACATCGACCCAAATTACAACCAAGTGACCATTTCGACCCATTTAGTTAAATTCAAAACATAGACCGAGCATGGGATTGGGGATACGCTACCCAATCCTAATCAAATCCAAAAGCAAGTCTTCTAAAGCAACTACGCAAGTCCACTAGTTCCCACGCTTACCCGAACCACCGCATCCATACAATCTATAAAAATGTAAACAACGAGAGGGTAAGCTAACGCTTAGTGAGTGAGAATATACTACATACATATATATGCATAAAATGGACACGCCACATAAGTAATCAAATAACGCATACCGGAGCATCCAAGCATAAAGGCAAGCTAAGCTAAGCATACCGTACGATCACTAAGCATCAAGCTAATAACATCAACAATAAGATAAGTTCACCAACGACGATGTGAACAACGCCAATAAGCTACACCCGGAGGGTTAGCTACATCACAACAATACAACAATAAAGCATAAAACGCCCAAGGTTAAACCCTTAACCCAATACCAAAAGAAGATTGACCAAACTACACGAGCCTTAGTAAATCTGCATCCACACGAGACTACTATCTTCAATATCACAACAACATCGAGGTTGGCCGAACTACACGAGCCTTAGTGAATCCGCAACTACACGAGATCACTACCTCAATAAGATGACCGAACTACACGCGTCATCGTGAATCCGAACTACACGAGACTCACTTCCGATAAGATGACCGAACTACACACGTCATCGTGAATCCGCATCTACACGTGATCCACTTCTCCAATCACAACCCACATCATTGGGGTATCCCAATCCACAACACAATATCAACCCTTCACCATTGGGGTTGTGTAATCCACATCACAATCACATGTGATAACGTACACACAAAGTGTGCACCTCGCCAAAGGTGGTCAACCAAAACGCACAACCTTGCTAATTGAACTATACGTAAGTCCATCAAAACCACCTATATGTGAAGTGAGCTCTATAACCGAGAACCACTCCACTCGACCCGCACCCATCCTACACATACATATGCACATAGGATATTAACACTCACCTTGTCGCCTTGATGAATGCTACCGAATAATCCGCAACTCGCCGATTGAATGTACCTATTCCATTATCACAAATACAACAACACAATTAGGGTGGATTTACAAACCAACCCAATTGACACTTAGTGCAATTTCGACCCAATTGCACTTCCAAGCATAAACCGCGCCCAAACTAACCAATAATCACTAACACAAGTGAAAATGGTCCTAACACACCATTTAAACTCGAACACAATTGTTAAACACGCGTCATACCCGATTTGACACCAAAACCCTAATTTTGACCCATTTCAAAATGAGTTAACCTAACACACCCAAAAGTGTTTCAACACTTCCATAATCACTAAACCTAGTGATTAAACTCAAGATCAAAGCCTAATCAAGGCTAAATCGTCAACTAACCCAAAACCTGCCAAGTGACAAGAATAACTAGTCACCATAAACCCATTTCATCATCTAAGAGGGTTTCACAACAAATCAAGCTCAAACCCTAACTTGAATATCAAATCTAACAAATGAAATTCGGAGTTTGAACTTACCAATACTACCACAACGTAGTCGTGAACGAGATGAACAACTTTAAAACCCGAGCTTTGGTGAGAATCCGACTCCTTCTTCTTCAAATCAAGCTCTCTCTCTCTCTCTAAACCCTTCCTCTCTCTCTAGATGCAAGTGTGCGTGAAAAGAGGTGAAATGAGGATAAGATAGCCCATGGGTCAGTTTTGTGGCTCCCAAACCGACCCTCAAGTGAAAATACCGAAATTCCCCTCTAAAAATCTTAAAGTAAAACAGCTGGCCCGTCAGACAAGTTGGACGGCGTCCTAAATTCTGGACGGCGTCCCATCCTTCTATGCTGGATGGCGTCCCCCTTTCTGGACGGCGTCCCAATCTACTGAAAAGGCTGAAGAAGAAACAGGATGTTACATGGTGTAATTGTTAATATAGTATTAAAACCTTGAATTACACGCAGTCGATAACCTGGTGTAATCATTAAACAAAGTATTAAAACCTTATTACAGTTTAATTCCCCAATTAGTTGGAATATTTGACTTCGAATATAAGGTTAATTTGGCGAAGACCCTCACACTTTATAATTATGACCGATGGACTATTATGGACAAAACCAGATGGACTTATCAAATAATCCAGGACAAAGAACAATTAACCCAGGGTAATAAATTAAAATCAAAACGTCAAACATCATGAGTACGGAAGTTTAAATAAGCATAATATATTTTATTTCATATTTCCTCGTACTGTTATTTATTGTTATTTATTTTATCGTTAGTTAAATATCGTCATTTACTTTACGCTTCGCTTAAAATATAAAATCGACAAACCAGTCATTAAATGGTAAAACCCCCCTTTTATAATAATAATAATTGTAATATATATATATATATTTATATTTTGTACAAATATAGTTATATAAAAATATAGTGTAAAATAAGCCGTCTCCCTGTGGAACGAACCGGACTTACTAAAAACTATACTACTCTACGATTAGGTACACTGCCTATAGTGTTGTAGCAAGGTTTAGGTATATCCATCTGTATATAATTTATATAAAACTTGTGTAATTTGTATCGCATTTCGTAATAAATAATAATAGTATTTCGTGCACCTCCGCTCGCAACATCAGCGTCTATTTAAAGGTCCATCTTTTCGTCTTGCGTTTGTTTAAGTTGTCCGACGCAAACTTTGGTTTTGCGTCCTTGCGCCTTGGGTGTACAATATTAATGTCCCACAAATACAAACAATATAAACTACAAACTGAGACTAGTAAACCATAACCATAACCATAAACACAAATTAAACTAGTAAACATTAATTTTGCATTAAACACAAAACATAAACTACAAACCGAGACTGATAAGCTTGGATAAACTAAAACATGAACTAACTAATTCTGGTCTAAATCGTACATTTGATAAAATTGAGACTGATAAGTTTGAGAAGGTTCGACTTTCTCTTTTGACTTTAACTTTGATTTTGAGGCTTTTTTTTAACCCTCTGAGAAGTAGATTCACCGGTTAGGTCATAAGAAGCGCTGCATGTTGTTCGGTTATGACCTGCTTGCTTGCAACGAGTACATATTCTTACGTATTTATATAAGTTTGAGACATGAACCAATGTGATACATAACATGTAACATCTTCCACTCCGAAGAGTTGTGCTGCTGCAATTACATGTCCGCAAGGTATGCCTGATAATTGTCATTGCCCACCTGTACAAGTTCTATCTTCTAGATTAACGAGGCCGTTTTTCCTTCCATCATGAACCTCTATTAGATTGTTTGTCGATGGAAATTCTTGCCATCTTCTTGATTTGTTTGTCCTCTTGCCTAATTTTCGTTCAACATTTGGAGTAACCGTTGAAGTAAGACTAACTGCTTTGTTGTGATGTTTGAAAAACCAATCCTGTATTGAAGCGCGAAAAAATTCCAATAACATGTAAAGTGGAAGTTTGCGAGCATGTTTGGATAGAGCGTTAATAGACTCTATACTGTTGCTAGTAAGGTATGCATACCTAACATAATCAGCTTGACTTCTGGACCATTTGTTGAAACCAACGTCATGTAGATACTTGTGAGACGCTTTTAATCTTCTTTGAAATACACTAACATGATCTTGAAAATCTGACAAACGGTAAGCCTTAGCCATTTTCCAATAGTGCCATTCAAAATATTTGAATTTATTGAATATCGTTTTTATGTTCATGAATAGATGATGTGCGCAGAAAGAGTGAAAGGCTTCAGGAAACACATTTGAAATACCATGTGCTATTGAAGGAGCACGATCAGAAATAAAGGTAAACTCTGACATACGATTACTCATACCACAACTCTCTAAATAATCTCTTTGATTGCCAAAAAACCATGACCAAACCTCGTTTGTCTCGCCTTCACCAATTCCATAAGCCAATGGCAAAATTCCGTTATTGACATCCATTGCAACAGCAACTAAATTTGTACCCAAGTATCCAGCTTTCAAATGTGCACCATCAATGATGATAATAGGGCAAACATTTTGGACAAATGATCGAATCTGCACGCAAACAAATCAAATGAGATTGCTATTATTTTAAGATAAAACAATTTTAGGATGAATGATACTTACAACTGCTCCAAAAGACATGTAACACATCACGAATCTATTTTCATTGTCGGTCACCACATTTATCATGCTTCCTGGGTTATGAATCTTAATGTTATGAAGATAAATGGGAAGCATTCGGAACGAGTCATTCATACTGCCACGGAGCATCACTATTGCATGACACTTGGCTCTCCATGCTTGATTGTAAGAAATGCTCACCCGAAAATGGTTGCCAACATCATCACGTATATCTTTTGATTTATAGTCTCGATTTGTAGCTTTGAACGATTCCATCAGAATAATTCCTAACACCTTTTTGGTTGCATGTTTATTATTTCTCATAATTTGGGTACGTGGGAATGTGTGTACGTCATGCAATTTCTTTACGATGAAGTTGTCAGTATGGCGTATTTTGTATGCACTACATTTCCACTCACAATTTGGCAACATGCATTTAGCGGTGAATCAAGATTTTTCCGACTTTATAAGCTTAATTTGGAAGTTTTCTTCAAGACATTTTGTGTACAGATGGTTTACAAAATCATCATTGTTTAAAAAAGTTTGTCGAACTTTAATCAAATCGGATACTTTATAATGTAGTGACCCGAACTTTTCCATGATTATATATTAATTGAAAACTATATTTGCATGATTAAATGTTTCCAACATGTTAAGCAATCAAACTTGTTAAGACTTGATTATTTGAAATGAGTTTCATGTAGACAATTGATCACCCAAGTTGACCGGCGATTCACGAACGTTAAAACTTGTAAAAACGACATGACGATATATATATGGATATACATATAGTTAACATTAGATTATGATAAGTAAGTATCTCCATAAGTATATTAACAATGAGTTATATACATAAAAATGAGACTACTAAGTTAAGAAACTCGAAAAGATATATATAACGATTATCGTTATTACAACGTCTTAGTAAGACATATGTATCATATTAAGATATTGTTATGCTATATTTAACATGATAAAATGATAATTATATATATCATTAAGTATGTTAACAATGAACTACATATGTAAAACAAGACTACTAACTTAAGAATTTTGAAACGAGGCATATATGTAACGATTATCGTTGTAACGATATTTTAATGTATATATATCATATTAAGATATATTCATACATCATAATATCTTGATAATGTAATAATTTAACATCTCATTAGATATAATAAACAATGGGTTAAAAACATTAAATGAGATCGTTAACTTAAAGGTTTCAAAACAACACTTACATGTAACGACTAACGATGACTTAACGACTCAGTTAAAATGTATATACATGTAGTGTATTTAGATGTATTAGTACACTTTTGAAAGACTTTAAGACACATATCAAAGTACTTCTACTTAACAAAAATGTTTACAATTGCATTCTCATTCATTTTCATCAACAATTATACTCGTATGCAACCGTATTCGTACTCGTACAATACCCAGCTCCTAGACGTATATACTATTAGTATATACACATAATAATTCAGCTCTTAGCAGCCCTAGATAGTCAACAAACATGTGGAACCAACAATTAGACAACTAGCATGACTTATGAGCAAGGAAACAAAAACAAGAACTCCTTTTAACCCCACTCACCTTCACCACTCACCACCTACTCCATTTCACTTCCAATTTTTAGAAATGCCCCGTCCTAATCCATCTGGATGAAGTCTTCAATAGTTGGTCCCATTGCGAGGTTCTGACCTCTATATGCCATGAACGACTCCAAGTAATATGAGCAAATGCACAGCGGAAGATTTCTTTCATACCTGAGAATAAACATGCTTTAAAGTGTCAACCAAAAGGTTGGTGAGTTCATAAATTTATCATAAAACAATAAAATTCATCATTTTGATAGACCACAAGATTTCAATGCTGCATGATAGAAATGGGCCCGAATCCTATACCCACCTGTAATGTACATGCAATATCTTTTAAATACAGTACACCTTTCTCGTGTACGAAATCATTTTTCATAAATCTTAGTAACTGTACACATATCTCGTGCACAAAAATAACATACACATAACCTGTGTATAAAATCATTCTCTCGATACATAACATTCATATCAATTGGTGGCAATTATCATGTCCACATAATTCAACGGTGGCAATTATCATGTCCACATAATTTCAACGGTGGCAATTATCATGTCCACATAATTTCAACGGTGGCAATTATCATGTCCACATAATTTAACGGTGGCAATTATCATGTCCACATAATTCAATAATAATCCGCAGAACTTCTGTCTGCATAATAATTCATTCGAGGAATGTTTTACTTGTGTCTATCTCGTCAAACATTTATAAAAGCATTTCATGTATTCGGAGTTCAAAATATATTTCAAAAGCATTTAATAAAGCAGTTGTAAAAACAGCGCATGTATTCTCAGTCCCAAAAATGTAAAGAGTAAAAGGGAATCAAATGAACTCACGCATATAAATATTGTAAAACAATTAATAAAGCATTTGCATGTATTCTCAGCCCAAAAACATAATGAGTAAAAAGGGAACAAATGAACTCACCTGATGTATTTTGTAGTAAAAATACATAGAACGACATTGAACAAGTATAGGGTTGGCCTCAGATTCACGAACCTATATCAGTTATATATAGATTAACACACATAATTGAAATCGAACAAATTTATGTATTATTTTTAGTGATATAATTATTATATTTAATAATTTATAAGTTTCCTTAATAATTTAGTTAGATACATTTACTTGATTTACTTTAGATAGATAATTATTATTTATTATAAAAATACTACTATAGTTATGCTATATGTATTAAATACATTTTTATTTATATATATATATATCATTTGTTTGTTAAAACAGTATTTTTGATAGTACTAAGATAATATTTGTAATAACAATAATGATAATAACAGTGATAATGAAAATAATAATAATAAAAATAATGATAATAATAATAATAATAATAATAATAATAATAATAATAATAATAATAATAATAATAATAATAATAATAATAATAATAATATGAATCTACCTTAAAAATAAGTCCCAAAAAAAAATAGGTGCTCTTGCCCGGGTTCAAACCAGCGACCTCTCGCTTAACGAAAACACTCTAAACCATTCCGCTGTCAGTTACTTTCCTGAACTAAATCACATCTTAATTCTATATAACCCGTATTTTATGGTTTCCTTTTCTTTCTTCTTTTTCACCAAACAACACTCATTTGATATCTTCATCATCATCCTTTAAACTCATTGTTGTATCATTATTATTAACATCACAGATCATAATCATCATCATCATAACATTCATATCATGATAAATATTCGGGCATCATCATCTTCATCGATCATAATCATAATTAATTAATATTATGATCATAATCATATCAACCGGTTACTAGTAATCCAACAATAATACTTTGTATAACCAAATAAAATTTGAAGTATGATCATAATTATCACCTTCCTTTCGTTATTAACATCATCAATACTTCTCCTTCACATCGTTCATCTTCATCTCCTTCGTGTGTCTTCCTCACCACCGAAGGTTATCATCGTCATCTAACTCATCACAGTCATCATGTACCGCAACATCATAATCATCTTCAATTATCACTTATTATTAATAACCTTAAATTATCACAGCACAAAATCAATCGTCTAAATTTCTAATCATGTGTGCGTGATGGACTAGAACCCAAAAGAAATCAAAACTTTGTAACATGACCCAATGATAGAACCGGCCCAAATGGAAATAAAAGCCCTCTGCCCAAAATAATCTTATAGGATTCGGTTTCCTTTCCTCATCAAATGCCGATTGAATAAACAAAACAAATATGGAACATCCCTTTCAACATGTCGGCTAATATCAAAAGGAAAAAGAAGAACTTGTGGGGTTTGCTGGATTTGGAACATCTAGTAACGTAGCAGCTAAAAAAAATATATCTATAAAGTCTCGGTGGGAACAACACACACATCTATTGGGTCCTCCATCACCAACTATATCATCATCATATATCTTTATTAAAAGTGGAATCACATGATAACAATTGGAATTTTAATATTTGTACTTGGACCTTTCGGTGGAAGTGGGGTTCGAATAAGAAAGAAATAGGAAGGCAATTATAAATGCAACCTTCATTGATTTCATTTTCCTCTCATTCCTAATGAACTAAAAAAAAAAATACTTGTGCAGCCGACTTGTTTGTATTCATGGACACTCACAAAAAATATAGTTATAGAGAGTGTATAGAGAGAGAGTGGACCTAGGGTTATGGATATTGAAGCTGTAATGATGTTTTAATGGTTACCGTGGTGTGAGTTCTCGCCGGGAAAACAGAAGTATAGTAGCTGCAGTTGCAGCGTATTCAACTTAGTTAGAAACAGAAACAGCGAAGGCGGGTTGCAGGTGGGTTTCGATAGATGTTGGTGTTTATGTTTTTGGATGTCTTGCAAGGGTCTCTCTCGGACAGAAACAACTAACAGCGTAGCAGGAGCGATGATTTGTGGTGATTCAACAGTGGTGTCGATGGTTGATGGTGTTGTGGATTGTTTTGATGAATATGGAATTATCAAAGTGGTAATTAATAGTTATAAGTTGAAGGTGATTATTGGGTAGCTGATTATTGTGGTTACTTACAACGATTGCACCAGTTTCTCGTGGTTATTCATGTTGTTTTTCAGCCGTAATAAGAACTCAAGAGTAGCAGTAGCAGAAGTGTATTTATAATGAAGTTGGTTATCAACACAGAACATGTAGATGAAGTGAGTTTCGTTTAGTAATTAAATAATGTAACGATGCTATTGTTGGTGGTTTGGTTGGGTTGTTTTACGTAGTGGATATTGAATGGATTTTATCTGGCACATAAGTTAATTGATTGACTTATAGTAGGAATGGTCGACAGGAATTTATCAATCAGGAACAGAAATATAAATAAATAAAATTAAAAAGATGAAAAGGATTTGAAACTGATTTTTTTTTTGGATAGTTCCTGTGGCTGATTCATGGATTGTACGAAATTATAGATTGAAGAATCAATTAAGAATAGTTTGAAAGCTATGTTAAACAGAATCGTATATATATCTTCCTATTTTTATGATTTATAAATAATATAGATATAGATATAATAATAATAATAATAATAGAATAACTTATACTTATCAAATTTTATTTATTTTATAACTCATATTAGAATTAATAATACTAATTACACAAATATTAATATCAATATTAATATTAATATTAATATTAGTAATAATAATGAAAGTAATAATAATATTATTGATATATCATTTATATTTTAACTTGTAATTATAAATAATATATTAACTTTACACTATATTATATAATAGTATTTATTAAATATTATATATCATAATATATTAATAACTTTTATTAGAATTCATATATAACCTCATAATAATATATATGTATAATGGTAATTTATTTATTCTATTTATTATTTTACATTCTTAATTCATAATGTTTAAAGTATACTTTATGGATTCAAAATATTATATATGTCCATATATTTATGTTTATATATACCTATTTATTTACAACTAATGTTCGTGAATCGTCGGGATAGTCAAGGGTCAAATGTATACATGAACATAGTTCATAGTTTTTGAGATTTCAATATTGCAGACTTTGCTTATCGTGTCGAACTCATGTAAAGATTAAGTTTAAATTTGGTCGAAAATTTCCGGGTCGTCACAGTATCTACCCGTTAAAGAAATTTCATTCCGAAATTTAGGTGGGATGGTCATGGCTGACAATAAATATGTTTTCATGACTCGTATGAGTTGGAAATAGAGTTTTTATCATTGTTGAGTAATACAGATAAAACAATTCGATTTATCGTAGCGTATGAGAAAAGTTATCACAAAATAGTGAACTGAGTAAATGGTGAGTCGTCTTAACTTTTGACGTAGTCACAATGGATTTCCGGAAATTAAGGGATTTAGAGAAAATCTTTGGAAATCTATAACATCTGATTCTTCGGCGAATAAGGAAATCAGGATCTCTTTAATTAAATGCGGAGATCTGCCTTGATTAGTCTGTCTGGTATTTTCACTATAAATGAACTTCTTCAGTTCCATTATTTTCACCACTCCAATATTTTCTTTCTCTATCCATACTTTCAAATCATCAGTCAATATGCTTCATCCAGTTTTAATTCTGTATGTATTCCTGACTTTCATATCGATCATTCTCCTTTTTCATCTACCACCAGAGGAATCTGTTTACTTCTACTATGCTCTTAAGTTTATAGTGTTTTTAGTTCTCCCGAGTCTTTATATTGCTATACGCATTGATATACACAGTTTGTAATTTATGTGTTTGTGATCGGCTTTATATTCCTTGTTATGTTTCGGAGCTCTTTGCCTTTTTATTCTCTTCTCGACCTCTAGTAAAGCGAGTAATGGTTCAGAATTTGTAAGTATGGAGTTTCGAATGATTATAGTATTCTAAGCAGAAAGGAATGTATTAGCACGATTTGATTTGTCAAATTACCAGAATCCCTGAGAATGGAACTATTAAGAATATATTTTCTTGATATGTTCAGAGGTTAAGTAGAATGAAAGAATTATGTAACATGGTTCATGATAAAGGTATGATCTGTGATCCTTTATCACGTTCCATTAGAAACTCAGCATGACTTACTGTAATATAATCATGTTGGCCGGGCGTCATTATATTATACTTACCCATGCTTCAATTCCCAACACTTCTCCACAATTCATTCATAATTTACATTTAGATTTTACAAAAGTTTCCAATATAATGAAATACAGAAAGCACGAAGAGGTAGATAATTTAGGACAAGAATATTTATGAAAATATACTCAGAAATATCGAAGATATTTATGATGATATTTTGGAATTTCTTAGTTCGAAGGTTGATGAAGAAAAATTTTCCGCAAGATTTTAACATGACTTCGGAGCAAGATATTCTCTAAAGATTTCATCGGATCCAGAATTACCTGGATTCTTTGAATATAGGGTTTGGTCCTTGTATTTGTCCTTGGTCTCCTTCATGGTTAGCTCAATCTTTTTTTTTCAGTACTAAATTTTCTATCGAACGTTCCCAACACTCCATTCTTTAATATCAAACTCTTGGCCACTTAAGCCATCTACAATTTTACTGTTTCCTCTGCATTTAATGCTACCATATCTGAATCACCGGTTATGAATCCGAGGTAGTTTCAAGAGAATTGTGTTTTTAGATGATTAAACGTTGATGGTAATATGGTGGAATATAAAAGGTTCCCCGATAACAATAAAGAGCACGCATATATATATCAAAGTTATAATAAGGTTGTTTCGAACGAAAAGTCGAAGTTGACTTGTTGGAGCTGTGACAAAATTTGCTACTTTGAAAGGGATCGCAAAGTTATTTTTGGTAATAACAATGCAAAAGGAGCTAGCACAGATACGTGTTAAATATTTACTCAGGTTCCGAGTGTTTTCATGTACATAACTATATGCATCAATCTTTTCTTTCGTAGATGAAGTGCGGTTGGTTCCTCCTCTCGATTGAGGTGTTTTCAAAATCATGAAAGGTTTGAACGTAGAATGTAATCGTGAAGATACAAATGAGGTTTAAGGTGAAATCAAGTGGCAAACTTGAAGAATTGTTTAGTTTCATATATTATAATCAATATTTTAATTCATTTTAATTGTCTAATGTTATTAGTCCACAGTTGATAATTCAATAATTCATATATAGTTTAATATATTATATTCGAATTAATTAATACGTGGCGTGACCCGTATACGTCTCAGACTCGATCACAACTCAAACTATATATGTTATTGTAGAATCAACCTCAACCCTGTATAGCTAACTCCAGCATTACTGCATATAGAGTGTCTATGGTTATTCCAAATAATATATATAGATGCGTCGATATGATATGTCAAAACATTGTATACGTGTCCTGATATTTAAAGTGCGTAAAATAAATAACAGAAATTAAATGACGATAAATAAAATTACGAGAATTAAAATTGCGATAAATAAAATGCGATAAATAAAATGTAATCAGTTAGCTAGGAAAAGTTAGCGTGGATTCTTAACAAAATTCCTCATAATTAATTTGTTTGTTTCTAACAAATTTTATTTTGTCAAATGTTTTCTTCATTATGCCACTTGTTGGATTCTGATAAATCAAAATCCAAATATGAAATTGGATGAATATGGTTATTCTGTGGTGAACGGATTTGTATATCGTTGGATGTAAGTAGGATAGTAAACGACTGTTGAATCAGCTTCGAAGAATGTACATTGTAACTTATTAATGTGAAATCTGAATATTCCTCGGGTATTACCTACCCGTTAAAATATTTTCACAATTAACACTTTGTACGAAAGAATTTTTAATTACAATCTTTATGAAAACATATATACATATATATTTTCTTCAGATGTAATCATGGATTCATTGAGTTAATATGATATTAAACTCATTTGGTTTACCGTTAGAACTAGAATACATAATCTCTAAAACATTTAGAGATTACTTAATCGTCATGAAGAACGAAGATAATCGATGTAGAATGATACGTAGAACGATGATTATACTCGAGGTACAGAATGCGATGTTGAGGCATGGATTGTTGATGGTACTGGTGCTGTTACTGATGGTACTGTTGGTGCCGGTGATGTTGCTGAAGCTGGTACATTTTGCACCATATTCTCCAAATTTATTTTTCGAGCGCGAAGTTTGTTGACTTCTTCTATTATTCCGGGGTGATTGTCGGTTGGAACGAGCGAATGAATAAGGTTTAGAATTTTAGATAGAATATAATCTTGGCGAGATATTCGGGAAATGAGAGAGAAAATAGTATTACAAACAGGTTCGCCGGTAAGTGTTTCAGGTTCATCGCCAAGAGGTAAATTCGGTTGGTGGAAGGGATCGCCTTCTTCGCGTCTCCATTGATTAAGTCGACTACGAACCCATCAGATGAATTGGGGATGACTGATTGGTTGATTCATTCCAGTGACACTGCTTTCGGAGCTTAGGTGAAACTCCATATCGAAATAGCTGTCGGAATCCGAGGAATTCGAACTGGTTGAGGGATTCATCTCGTACGACCAGATGAAGGATTTTCGATAAGAAATAGATTATAGGATGTAGATTAGTACCCTGTAATACATAATTTACATATGCATATAATACTAAAATCCCATATGTTACGGAGGAATCTACGGAATCTGTCAGGCAAAGGTAACAATAACAGATACGCTAAGATATGAATTTTGTCTATACACTATTCATGCAATCATTGCAGCATGATGTGTCTAGACTAAAAATGATAAGCAGGTAATTTCCTAAGGATGATAAGTAGATGATTTTCGACACAAAATGATAAGCAAAACTTTTGACATGCAGACACGGTCGAAGTCCAGTCTCACTAATGCATCCTAACAACTTATCAGTTAGACACACTAATGCAGACCTGGTTCGCTAAGACCACCGCTCTGATACCAACTGAAATGCCCCGTCCTAATCCATCTGGACGAAGTCTTCAACAGTTGGTCCCATTGTGAGGTTCTGACCTCTATATGCCATAAACGACTCTATGTAATATGAGCAAATGCACAACGGAAGATTTCTTTCATACCTGAGAATAAACATGCTTTAAAGTGTCAGCCAAAAGGTTGGTGAGTTCATAAATTTATCATAAAACCATAAAATTCATTATTTTGATAGAACACAAGATTTAAATGCTGCATGGTACAAATGGGCCCGAATCCTATACCCACTTGTAATGTACATGCGATATCTTTTAAATACAGTACACCTTTCTCGTGTACGAAATCATTTTTCATAAATCTTACTAACCGTACACATATCTCGTGCACAAAAATAACATACACATAACCTGTGTATAAAATCATTCTCTCGATACATAACATTCATATCAATTGGTGGCAATTATCATGTCCACATAATTCAATGGTGGTAATTATCATGTCCACATAATTCAACGGTGGCAATTATCATGTCCACGTAATTCAATAATAATCCGCAAAACTTCTGTCTGCATAATAATTCATTCGAGGAATGTTTTACTTGTGTCTATCTCATCAAATATTTATAAAAGCATTTCAAGTATTCGCAGTTCAAAATATATTTCAAAAGCATTTAATAAAGCAGTTGTAAAAACAGCGCATGTATTCTTAGTCCCAAAAATGTAAAGAGTAAAAGGGAATCAAATGAACTCACGCATATAAATATTGTAAAACAATTAATAAAGCATTTGCATGTATTCTCAGCCCAAAAACGTAATGAGTAAAAAGGGAAAAAATGAACTCACCTAATGTATTTTGTAGTAAAAATACATAGAACGACATTGAACAAGTATAGGGTTGGCCTTGGATTCACGAACCTATATCAGTTATATATAGATTAACACACATAATTGAAATCGAACAAATTTATGTATTATTTTTAGTGATATAATTATTATATTTAATAATTTATAAGTTTCCTTAATAATTTAGTTAGATACATTTACTTGATTTACTTTAGATAGATAATTATTATTTATTATAAAAATACTACTATAGTTATGCTATATGTATTAAATACATTTTTATTTATATATATATATATATATATATATCATTTGTTTGTTAAAACAGTGTTTTTGATAGTACTAAGATAATATTTGTAATAACAATAATGATAATAACAGTGATAATGATAATAATAATAATAACAATAATGATAATAATAATAATAATAATAATAATAATAATAATAATAATAATAATAATAATAATAATAATAATAATAATAATAATAATAATAATAATAATATGAATCTACCTCAAAAATAAGTGTGATGACCCGAAAATTTTCGACCAAATTTAAACTTAATCTTATATGATTTCGATACGATAAGCAAAGTCTGTTAAACTGAATCTCAAAATTCTTAAACTATTCAATTACCTTTCGTTTATTCACGATGATGCACGAATAATTATATGTAAATAGATACATATACTATAACTTGAAAACGTAACTAAGTGTTGGGTATATGATACTGTGCATTAATCTTATTTGATTGATTACCTGATTGATATATTTAACTACGGAGTTAAAAGATTATGCCAAACGATTCAAGTAAAAGACATTTACTGAGTCTCTTAAGGATTATGATATCATTACGGGTCTCTATTGAGAGGTCCACGTTGATTTGAGAAATCATTCATTTTTAACGGTATTCGGAACAAATGATAAAGTGTTTGTTTAAATAACGTAACTTGGACACATACAATAATAAGGAATATTAACTGTTGGAATTAGATATATGAATAACCTGTGTTATGTATTTTAAAAACGTGTTTATTAAATATTGAATATATATATTTAAATATAATATTAACTTGGTCATAAACAATCTGTTATTATATATATAATAACAAATAACGAGACGATAATTTATAGAAGTAAATGACCAAAATACTCGAAAGTTTAAGATATACTTTGAGTGGTATAGTTTAGGAATAATTTAAGACTATATTTTGATAAAGGTACGAGTCGCGAAACGTAATGTACAAGTTTTCTCAACGTACGAAGGGACACTCGAAAAACCGGAACCGGGACATAAGTCGAGTGATGACGTACGACTTATCGGAACAAAAATTACAAGTCAACTATGCATGTGAATTTAATATAATATATAATTAATTATTTAAATTAAATATATTATATATATTATATTAAATTATGTCGACAAACAAAATTACAAAAAATATGTGAGCTGGATCTGACGGCCATGCGATCGCATGGCAAATAGGCATAAAACCCATGCGATCGCATGGGTATCAGATTCCAAAAAATTGCCTATAAAAGGCCAGTTTCTGCTCGAGTTTATTTAAACATATATTACTCCATAAGTTATTTATTTATTTAAATTATTATTATTATTATTATTATTATTATTATTATTATTATTATTATTATTATTATTATTATTATTATTATTATTATTATTATTATTAATAGTAATAGTATTATTATTATTATTAATTATATCACTTAAAATACTACGACGAGGTCATGAGCGTGTCACTTTCAAAATGGGTTTTCAAGCGGGATAGAGCTAAGGAAACTATGGGTTACTACTAAGGAGGTTATGGGTATTGTTCGAGGGTATTGCTCGTAAGTCAAACTAGTGTTTATCATCTTCGTTGCGTCTACGTACTTTTCTGAAATATTGAATCACAATATTGATACGTAAGCATTTATATTTTATCTTATAAATTAATAGTGTATCCATGTCTAGTGCTCGAGTATATATATTTATGCATGCTTGTATACTAAATTTCGTTATTAAACAGTTTATAATGAATCACTAATTAAATACATATACTACTGGTAAAAGGTATATGATATACATGTTTTTGGAAAGCTGGCGAAAAATCAATAACTTTTCATTTAGATATCGAATAGTTTCGATGAACGGATTAAAAAATATGATCAACTGAATTATGATTGACGTTAATTGAAATTGCTTTTGAATCTGCAATTAAGATTTAAACAACTTATTTACGAGATTGATAAAGTGAACTTTTAACTATTACTAACCGAGTAAATGAATCCTTATATAAGGTACGTCTCGTTTGTTGAACTATTGTTAAAATTGACTTTTTGAAACGACTTTGGATAACTTTTGTATGTCGATCTCGAGCATTAGGATTGTGATACACTATGACCTGACCTAGCTTGATAGACATTTATTGACCAACATATGTTCTCTAGGTTGAGATCTAGGATTATTTGATATTCCGAGTTTCGGTCACATTACGATGAACAACTTTATGTGCTGCTAAGGTGAGTTTCATATGATCCCTTTTACTCAATATATTTTTGGACTGAGAATACATGCGACTATTTATAAATACTGAAAATACTAGATTTATATGCGTGATTTTCATATGATCCCTTTTACTCTCTACATTTTTGGGCTGAGAATACATGCAAATGCTTTATTAACTGATTTACAATATTTATATGTGTGAGTTTCATTTGCTCCCTTTTTAATTGCTTTTGCAATATATATTTTTGGGCTGAGAATACATGCACTTTATTTTAAACGCAATGGATACAAGTATATACTTAATTCTACACTGAGTTTGAACCGAAAATCCCTTAGCTTTGGTAACTAGTAGCTGCCAGTACATAGGATATGGACTGGTGGGCGCGAATAACAGTATATGGATCCATAGGGCTTGACATCCCCGTCCGAGCTAGAGCGCTAGCCTTTTAACGGACGTGTGTTATTTGAGTTTAGGACACGTTGGTTTGCGTGTATTAAAACGAATGGGGTATTTATCATTATAACGTTAAAGCTTAGTTACCAGGGTGCTCTGTTACGTAGAATCTATTGACAAACTTTCGATAAACGTTTCTGGATGAAACAACTGAAATCTTGTGATCCACTTTTATATACAGATTACACGAAACAATAAAACTATGAACTCACCAACCTTTGTGTTGACACTTGTTAGCATGTTTATTCTCAGGTTTCCTAGAAGTCTTCCGCTGTTTGCTTATATGTTAGACAAGCTATGTGCATGGAGTCTTACATGACATACTTTTCAAGGAAACGTTGCATTCACCAAATCATCACCATGTATCTTATTTTGAATTCATTGTCAACGGAAGTATCATTGTAAACTATTATATTATGATGATTGTCAATATGTAGAAATCATCAGATGTCGAAAACCTTGATTTAAATATTCATTTATGGTGTGCCTTTTCAAAAGAATGCAATGTTTACAAAACATATCATATAGAGGTCAAATACCTCGCAATGAAATCGATGAATGACGTATTGTCCATATAGATTTGGAGCGATCGTCACAGTTGGTATCAGAGCGTTGGTCCTAGCGAACCAGGTCTTGCATGAATGTGTCTAACTGATAGTTGTTAAGATGCATTAGTAAGTCTGGACTTCGACCGTGTCTGCATGTTAAAAGTTTTGCTTATCATTTTTTGTCGAAAATTACATGCTTATCATTCTTAAGTCTAGACACGTTTTACTGCATTGATTGTATAAATAGTGTATAGACAAAAATTCATATCTTAGCGTATCTGTTACTGTAAACTTTTCCTGACATCTTCCGAAAATTTCTCTGTGATTTATGGAATTTGGTATTATATATACATATGTAAATTATGTATTGAAGAATACCAAACTAAATTCTATAATCTATTTCATATCAAAAATTATCTATCTAATTATACAAGATGGATCCCGTATCTAGTTCAAATTCCTTAAATTCCGACAGCTATTCCGATATGGATAT
The DNA here is from genome assembly GCF_046630445.1 of Rutidosis leptorrhynchoides. Lineage (NCBI taxonomy): Eukaryota > Viridiplantae > Streptophyta > Magnoliopsida > Asterales > Asteraceae > Rutidosis > Rutidosis leptorrhynchoides. The sequence continues at coordinate 14,653,405 of NC_092335.1, read as the reverse complement.
TCTCCTGAACTCTGAAGAAAGTGTAACTGGAATGAATCAACCAATTAGCCATCATCTATTCTGGATGAATTGGGGATGGGTTCGTAGCCTACTTAATTATTGGAGACAAGAAGAAGGCGATCCCTTCCATCCACCACATTACCCTCTTGGCGAAGAACCTGAAGCACTTACCGGCGAACCTGTTCGTAATACCATTTTCTCTCTCATTTCCAGAGTATCTAGTCATGATTATATACTATCTCACATTCTAAATCTTATTCGTCCGCTCGTCCGAATCGACAATCATCCCGGTGTAGTAGAAGAAGTCAACGAGCTTCGCGCTCGGGTAGTGGCTTTGGAGAATATGGTGCAAAGGTTACAAGCACCAGCAGCATCACCGGCATCAACAGTACCACCGACAACAACACCAACAGTACCATTACCACCACCAACAACATCCGCATCGCAAACCTCAACTTCACAATCTGTTCCACGAGCATCAACGTCATACGCACCGTAGTTACCAAGAAATACCAGCAACAATAACCGATGAAGTATTAACTCATTTCCCCTGAAGAAATTTTATGTATATTTAATATATATGAATTTTGAAATCAAAATAAATCTTTTCGTACCAAGTTATTACGTGTGAATCTTAACTGGTAGGTACTACTCGGTTAATTCATATTACTAATATGCTATGATGTACATACTTCGTTAATGACTTAACCATCGTTAACTACAATCTCTGTTTCCAACTCAATGAATTCCATTTCATAATAAACTAAGTATATTATTCAATTATATGGTTGATTTTATACTTTCATCTTCGATGTATTCGAAACTTTCTAGAAAACATCATTCGTACCTTGCGAAGTTAGCAAGAGTTCCATGAGCACCAACATGATTCACTGAGAAAATATCAATAAAACTGAGTATTGATTACATTAGTGAAATACTCCGTAAAGATTATTAAATCTTTAATGTTTTATTCATTTCTAATTCAAGTCAAAAATCAAATGAGCTTAATATGATATTAACTCATCAAATCTGTATTACATCTGAAGAAAATATACATACATATATTTTCATAAAGACGGTAATAGAAATTCTTTTGTACAAAATATTACTTGTGAAATCTTTAACGGGTAGGTAATTCCCGGGAAATATTTAAGTTCACAATTAATATGTTACACTGTACATTCTTCAACTTTGATTCAAAAATTATTAACTATGCTCACAGCGATATACAATCGTTTCCATACAAATTCAATTACATATTCTGATATTGACGGATCAGAATCCAAGTCAAGATTTAACGGGTGACATCATTCTTAGATCTCTACATCTTTCAAAGCTATACTTTGACTTCAAAAATGTGAAAGATCCTTTAGCATTGTTATTACTGAAAATAACCTTGCAATTCCTTTCCAAAAGTATCCAGTATTATCAACCGTTCAACCAGTCAACGACGACCTTCCAGACTTGTAACTTTGGCATATACGTTTTTGTTACTGGGGAACCTTTCATGTTCCATCACATTAGCAGTAAATTTACCAACAACTTCATTGATCTTTGACCTTCCGAAAAATCCTTATACTCATTGAAATCGTATCATGTACTCATCCAAATCTTGTAACGGCAATTGCCATACCAACTATCAGGAATTAGCAATCAGTATTTTGAAATCTTGTAGCACGTCTACGCCAACAGTTATATGTGTACATATAACGTCTACCTCTTGGACTTACATACTTCGAATGTGAAGTTTCCGAAAAACACCCCAAACTACGAAACTAGTTCTCCGAATTTTGGAAAAATGTTGATGAAGCAGCAAAAACTGTAAACGACCTTAACAGTCAAAAGTTTGATGATAAAGAATAGTATGGTGGTAAAGCTGAGAAAAAGAGAAAGTTTGGAACTGGAAAACGGATTGAGCAAAGTATGAAAGAGGCTGTGGATAAATCACAAGGATGAAACCTGTCTTCAAAGAATCCAAATGATTCAGTATCTGTTGAAGCCATTAACGAATACCTTGCTTCCGAATCTAAACCCTTGCGGACAATATTCTTCATCATCCTCTGATATTAGAAATTCTAAGATATCATCGTATCTTTCATTATAAATATCCTCCATATTTCTGGAGATAATTTCATAATCATTCTTATCAAAAATCAATTTTCTCTTTACGATATCTGTGTTACACCATAAAAGAAACTATTTTAGTTTCTAAATTCTGAAACTTTCAAGTTTTAAATATAAATGTTTTGAAGTAATGTTGGGAATTGAAGCATGAGTTAATATAATATAATGACACTTGATCAACGTGATTATATTACAGTAAGTCATGCTGAGTTTCTAATGGAACGTGATAAAGGTTCACATATCATACCCTCATCATGAACCATGTTACATAACTCTTTCATTCTATATAATCTCTAAAAATATCAAGAAAATATTTTCTTAATGATTCGGTCTTTTTTGAGGTATTCTGGTAATTTGACAAGTCAGATTGTGCTATTACCATTTCTTTCTTAGAACATTAGTTATGTTCATCTGAAACTTCATACCTACGAATTCTGGACCATTATCCGCTTGACTTAAGGTCAGGAAGAGAAAACGAAAGCATGAAGCTCCGAAATATAATGGAGAATATAAAGCCCAATAACAACCTCAAAATTTACAAACCGTGTATATCAATGCGTATAGCAATATAAAGACACGGGAGAATGAAAAACACTATAACCCCAAGGTAATGGTAGAAGAAAGTAACTTCCTCTGGTGATAGATGAAAAAGAAGAATGACAGATATGAAAGTTAGGAGTATATCAAGAATAAGAACTGGATGAAGCATTTCACAATCTTTTGGAAGTATGAAATGAGGAAGAAGATGTAGGAGTGGTGAAAATAATGAGACGAAAGGGGGTTAATTTATAAGCAAAATAACAGACAGAGCAATCGAGGCAGGTGACCACATTTAATTAAAGAAGATCTTAATTTCCTTAAATTCCGAAGAATCAAATCTTATTTAGATTATGAAGACTTTCTATTCCTTAAATTTCGGAAATCAATCGTTACTACGTCAAGAGATAAGACGCATCTCTATTCTCTATTTCACTTTATTACGATAACTTCCCTCATACGCTTCGAGTAATTGGATTGTGTTATCCATATTATTCAACGGTGATAAAACTCTAATTATCAACTCATATACGTCATGAAAACATTTTTATTGTTAGCCATGACGACCTCACTCAAATTTCGGGACGAAATTTCTTTAACGGGTAGGTACTGTGATGACCCGAAAATTTTCGACCAAATTTAAACTTAATCTTATATGATTTCGATACGATAAGCAAAGTCTGTTAAACTGAATCTCAAAATTCTTAAACTATTCAATTACCTTTCGTTTATTCACGATGATGCACGAATAATTATATGTAAATAGATACATATACTATAACTTGAAAACGTAACTAAGTGTTGGGTATATGATACTGTGCATTAATCTTATTTGATTGATTACCTGATTGATATATTTAACTACGGAGTTAAAAGATTATGCCAAACGATTCAAGTAAAAGACATTTACTGAGTCTCTTAAGGATTATGATATCATTACGGGTCTCTATTGAGAGGTCCACGTTGATTTGAGAAATCATTCATTTTTAACGGTATTCGGAACAAATGATAAAGTGTTTGTTTAAATAACGTAACTTGGACACATACAATAATAAGGAATATTAACTGTTGGAATTAGATATATGAATAACCTGTGTTATGTATTTTAAAAACGTGTTTATTAAATATTGAATATATATATTTAAATATAATATTAACTTGGTCATAAACAATCTGTTATTATATATATAATAACAAATAACGAGACGATAATTTATAGAAGTAAATGACCAAAATACTCGAAAGTTTAAGATATACTTTGAGTGGTATAGTTTAGGAATAATTTAAGACTATATTTTGATAAAGGTACGAGTCGCGAAACGTAATCTACAAGTTTTCTCAACGTACGAAGGGACACTCGAAAAACCGGAACCGGGACATAAGTCGAGTGATGACGTACGACTTATCGGAACAAAAATTACAAGTCAACTATGCATGTGAATTTAATATAATATATAATTAATTATTTAAATTAAATATATTATATATATTATATTAAATTATGTCGACAAACAAAATTACAAAAAATATGTGAGCTGGATCTGACGGCCATGCGATCGCATGGCAAATAGGCATAAAACCCATGCGATCGCATGGGCATCAGATTCCAAAAAATTGCCTATAAAAGGCCAGTTTCTGCGCGAGTTTATTTAAACATATATTACTCCATAAGTTATTTATTTATTTAAATTATTATTATTATTATTATTATTATTATTATTATTATTATTATTATTATTATTATTATTATTATTAATAGTAATAGTATTATTATTATTATTAATTATATCACTTAAAATACTACGACGAGGTCATGAGCGTGTCACTTTCAAAATGGGTTTTCAAGCGGGATAGAGCTAAGGAAACTATGGGTTACTACTAAGGAGGTTATGGGTATTGTTCGAGGGTATTGCTCGTAAGTCAAACTAGTGTTTATCATCTTCGTTGCGTCTACGTACTTTTCTGAAATATTGAATCACAATATTGATACGTAAGCATTTATATTTTATCTTATAAATTAATAGTGTATCCATGTCTAGTGCTCGAGTATATATATTTATGCATGCTTGTATACTAAATTTCGTTATTAAACAGTTTATAATGAATCACTAATTAAATACATATACTACTGGTAAAAGGTATATGATATACATGTTTTTGGAAAGCTGGCGAAAAATCAATAACTTTTCATTTAGATATCGAATAGTTTCGATGAACGGATTAAAAAATATGATCAACTGAATTATGATTGACGTTAATTGAAATTGCTTTTGAATCTGCAATTAAGATTTAAACAACTTATTTACGAGATTGATAAAGTGAACTTTTAACTATTACTAACCGAGTAAGTGAATCCTTATATAAGGTACGTCTCGTTTGTTGAACTATTGTTAAAATTGACTTTTTGAAACGACTTTGGATAACTTTTGTATGTCGATCTCGAGCATTAGGATTGTGATACACTATGACCTGACCTAGCTTGATAGACATTTATTGACCAACATATGTTCTCTAGGTTGAGATCTAGGATTATTTGATATTCCGAGTTTCGGTCACATTACGATGAACAACTTTATGTGCTGCTAAGGTGAGTTTCATATGATCCCTTTTACTCAATATATTTTTGGACTGAGAATACATGCGACTATTTATAAATACTGAAAATACTAGATTTATATGCGTGATTTTCATATGATCCCTTTTACTCTCTACATTTTTGGGCTGAGAATACATGCAAATGCTTTATTAACTGATTTACAATATTTATATGTGTGAGTTTCATTTGCTCCCTTTTTAATTGCTTTTGCAATATATATTTTTGGGCTGAGAATACATGCACTTTATTTTAAACGCAATGGATACAAGTATATACTTAATTCTACACTGAGTTTGAACCGAAAATCCCTTAGCTTTGGTAACTAGTAGCTGCCAGTACATAGGATATGGACTGGTGGGCGCGAATAACAGTATATGGATCCATAGGGCTTGACATCCCCGTCCGAGCTAGAGCGCTAGCCTTTTAACGGACGTGTGTTATTTGAGTTTAGGACACGTTGGTTTGCGTGTATTAAAACGAATGGGGTATTTATCATTATAACGTTAAAGCTTAGTTACCAGGGTGCTCTGTTACGTAGAATCTATTGACAAACTTTCAATAAACGTTTCTGGATGAAACAACTGAAATCTTGTGATCCACTTTTATATACAGATTACACGAAACAATAAAACTATGAACTCACCAACCTTTGTGTTGACACTTGTTAGCATGTTTATTCTCAGGTTTCCTAGAAGTCTTCCGCTGTTTGCTTATATGTTAGACAAGCTATGTGCATGGAGTCTTACATGACATACTTTTCAAGGAAACGTTGCATTCACCAAATCATCACCATGTATCTTATTTTGAATTCATTGTCAACGGAAGTATCATTGTAAACTATTATATTATGATGATTGTCAATATGTAGAAATCATCAGATGTCGAAAACCTTGATTTAAATATTCATTTATGGTGTGCCTTTTCAAAAGAATGCAATGTTTACAAAACATATCATATAGAGGTCAAATACCTCGCAATGAAATCGATGAATGACGTATTGTCCATATAGATTTGGAGCGATCGTCACAATAAGTCCCAAAAAAAAATAGGTGCTCTTGCCCGGGTTCGAACCCGCGACCTCTCGCTTAACGAAAACACTCTAAACCATTCCGATGTCACTTACTTTCCTGAACTAAATCACATCTTAATTCTATATAACCCGTATTTTATGGTTTCCTTTTCTTTCTTCTTTTTCACCCAACAACACTCATTTGATATCTTCATCATCATCCTTTAAACTCATTGTTGTATCATTATTATTAACATCATAGATCATAATCATCATCATCATAACATTCATATCATGATAAATATTCGGGCATCATCATCTTCATCGATCATAATCATAATTAATTAATATTATGATCATAATCATATCAACCGGTTACTAGTAATCCAACAATAATACTTTGTATAACCAAATAAAATTTGAAGTATGATCATAATTATCACCTTCCTTTCGTTATTAACATCATCAATACTTGTCCTTCACATCGTTCATCTTCATCTCCTTCGTGTGTCTTCCTCACCACCGAAGGTTATCATCATCATCTAACTCATCACAGTCATCATCGTACCGCAATATCATAATCATCTTCAATTATCACGTATTATTAATAACCTTAAATTATCACAGCACAAAATCAATCGTCTAAATTTCTAATCATGTGTGCGTGATGGACTAGAACCCAAAAGAAATCAAAACTTTGTAACATGACCCAATGATAGAACCGGCCCAAATGGAAATAAAAGCCCTCTGCCCAAAATAATCTTATAGGATTCGGTTTCCTTTCCTCATCAAATGCCGATTGAATAAACAAAACAAATATGGAATATCACTTTCAACATGTCGGCTAATATCAAAAGAAAAAAGAAGAACTTGTGGGGTTTGCTGGATTTGGAACATCTAGTAACGTAGCAGCTAAAAAAAATATATATATATATATATATATATATATATATATATATATATATATATATATATATATATATATATATATATATATATATCTATAAAGTCTCTGCGGGAACAACACACACATCCATTGGGTCCTCCATCACCAACTATATCATCATCATATATCTTTATTAAAAGTGGAATCACATGATAACAATTGGAATTTTAATATTTGTACTTGGACCTTTCGGTGGAAGTGGGGTTCGAATAAGAAAGAAACAGGAAGGCAATTATAAATGCAACCTTCATTGATTTCATTTTCCTCTCATTCCTAATGAACTAAAAAAAATACTTGTGCAACCGACTTGTTTGTATTCATGGACGTTCACAAAAAATATAGTTAGAGAGAGTGTATAGAGAGAGAGTGGACCTAGGGTTATGGATATTGAAGCTGTAATGATGTTTTAATGGTTACCGTGGTGTGAGTTATCGCCGGGAAAACATAAGTATAGTAGCTGCAGTTACAGCGTATTCCACTTAGTTAGAAACAGAAACAGCGAAGGCGGGTTGCAGGTGGGTTTCGATAGATGGTGGTGTTTGTGTTTTTGGATGTCTTGCGAGGGTCTCTCTCGGACAAAAACGACTAACAGCGTAGCAGGAGCGATGATTTGTGGTGATTCAACAGTGGTGTCGATGGTTGATGGTGTTGTGGATTGTTTTGATGAATATGGAATTATCAAAGTGGTAATTAATAGTTATAAGTTGAAGGTGATTATTGGGTAGCGGATTATTGTGGTTACTTACAACGATTGCACCTGTTTCTCGTGGTTATTCATATTGTTTTTCAGCCGTAATAAGAACTCAAGAGTAGCAGTAGCAGAAGTGTATTTGAAATGAAGTTGGTTATCAACACAAGACATGTAGATGAAGTGAGTTTCGTTTAGTAATTAAATAATGTAACGATGCTGTTGTTGGTGGTTTGGTTGGGTTGTTTTACGTAGTGGATATTGAATGGATTTTATCTGGCACATAAGTTAATTGATTGACTTATAGTAGGAATGGTCGACAGGAATTTATCAATCAGGAACAAAAATATAAATAAATAAAATTAAAAAGATGAAAAGGATTTGAAACTGATTTTTTTTTTGGATAGTTCCTTTGGCTGATTCATGGATTGTACGAAATTATAGATTAAAGAATCAATTAAGAATAGTTTGAAAGCTATGTTAGACAGAATCGTATATATATCTTCCTGTTTTTATGATTTATAAATAATATAGATATAGATATAATAATAATAATAATAATATAATAACTTATACTTATCAAATTTTATTGATTTTATAATTCATATTAGAATTAATAGTACTAATTACACAAATATTAATATCAATATTAATATTAATATTAATATTAGTAATAATAATGAAAGTAATAATAATATTATTGATATATCATTTATATTTTAACTTGTAATTACAAATAATATATTAACTTTACACTATATTATATAATAGTATTTATTAAATATTATATATCACAATATATTAATAACTTTTATTAGAATTCATATATAACCTCATAATAATATATATGTATAATGGTAATTTATTTATTCTATTTATTATTTTACATTCTTAATTCATAATGTTTAAAGTATACTTTATGGATTCAAAATATTATATATGTCCATATATTTATGTTTATATATACCTATTTATTTACAACTAATGTTTGTGAATCGTCGGGATAGTCAAGGGTCAAATGTATACATGAACATAGTTCATAGTTTTTGAGATTTCAATATTGCAGACTTTGCTTATCGTGTCGAACTCATGTAAAGATTAAGTTTAAATTTGGTCAGAAATTTTCGGGTCGTCACATTTTATTCCCAATTCTCTCTCAAAATACACACACTCTTCCATGAACATCTAAGTTACTATTTTTCCAGCAAAAATCATCAAATACAAGCTTTGGTTATTACCTATAATCATCATAAAAACAATTACTCAAGAACACATCAAGAACACTTCCAAGTTTACAAGTTTACTTCCAAGTTTCCTAATCCATTCCAAGCAATCATCTAAGATCAAGAAACCTTTATTATTTACAGTAGGTTATCTTTCTAAATCAAGGTAATATTCATATTCAAGCTTTGATTCAATTTCTATAACTATAACTATCTTAATTCGAGTAATAATCTTACTTGAACTTGTTTTTGTGTCATTATTCTATTTCAAGAACTTTCAAGCCATCAAAGATCCTTTGAAGCTCAAGTTAAGTTTTCATCATTTCCAGTAGGTTTACCTACTAAACTTGAGGTATTAATGATGTTCATAACATCATTCGATTCATATATATAAAACTACCTTATTCGAAGGTTTAAACTTGTAATCATTAGAACATAGTTTAGTTAATTCTAAACTTGTTCGCAAACAAAAGTTAATCCTTCTAATATGACTTTTAAAAACAACTAAACACATGTTCTATATCTATATGATATGCAAACTTAATGATTTAAAACCTGAAAACACGAAAGACACCGTAAAACCGGATATACGCCGTCGTAGTAACACCGCGGGCTGTTTTGGGTTAGTTAATTAAAAACTATGATAAACTTTGATTTAAAAGTTGTTCTTCTGGGAAAATGATTTTTCTTATGGAAATGAAACTATATCCAAAAATCATGGTTAAACTCAAAGTGGAAGTATGTTTTCCAAAATGGTCATCTAGACGTCGTTCTTTCGACTGAAATGACTACCTTTATAAAAATGACTTGTAACCTGTATTTCTGACTATAAACTTATACTTTTTCTGTTTAGATTCATAAACTTAAGTTCAATATGAAAACATAGCAACTTGAATCACTCAAAACGGATTTAAAACGAAGAAGTTATGGGTAAAACAAAATTGGATATTTTTGCTTGTTGTAACTACGTGAAAATTGGTAACAAATCTTTATTAATCATATCCTAGCTAACTCATATTGTATTATACATATATTCTAATATATTATGTAATCTTGGGATACCATAGACACGTATGCAAATATTTTGACATATCATATCGACCCATGTATATATATTATTTGGAACAACCATAGACACTCTATATGCAGTAATGTTGGAGTTAACTATACAGGGTTGAGGTTGATTTCAAAAATATATATACTTTGAGTTGTGATCTAGCCTGAGACGTGTATACACTGGGTCGTGGATTGATTCAATATAATATATATCGATTTATTTCTGTACATCTAACTGTGTACAACTAGTTATAGGTTACTAACGAGGACAGCTGACTTAATAAACCTAAAATAGTAAAACGTATTAAAAATATTGTAAATATATTTTGAACATTCTTTGATATATATGTACATATTTGTTATAGGTTCGTGAATCGACCAGTGGCCAAGTCTTACTTCTCGACGAAGTAAAAATCTGTGAAAGTGAGTTATAATCCCACTTTTAAAATCAATTATTTTTGGGATGAGAATACATGCAGTTTTATAAATGTTTTACAAAATAGACACAAGTGATCAAAATTACATTCTATGTTGAATTATTGAACCGAATATGCCCCTTTTTAGCTTGGTAGCCTAAGAATTGGTGTTTATTATAATTGCCACCAATTGACGTGAATCCTAAAGATAGATCTATTTGGCCCAACAAGCCTCATCCGAGTTACGGATGCTTTAGTACTTCGATTTATCATGTCCGATGAGAGTTCTGAAATGATGGGGATATTCTATATGCATCCTGTTAAGGTCGGTTACCAGGCGTTCATCATATGAATGATTTTTATGCAGATTGCATGTTGTTTATGAGAAATGGAAATATGAAATCTTGTGGTCTATTATTACGATTTGATAAATATGTATGTTAAACCTATAACTCACCAACATTTTTGTTGACGTTTAAAGCATGTTTATTCTCAGGTGATTTTTAAGAGCTTCCGCTATTGCATGCTAATTTATGGACAAAAGTTGGAGTCAGCATGCTTGTATAATATTGTTTAAAGACTGCATTCGAAGACTTAAATTGAAGTTTAATATTATTGTAAACCATTATGTAATAATCGTGTGAAAACGATATATTTTAGATTATCATTATTTGATAATCGTCGTAATATTTTTAAACCTTTATCGATAAAATAAAGGTTATGGTTTGTATTAAAATCGAATGCAGTCTTTGAAAAATGTCTCATACAGAGGTCAAAACCTCGCAACGAAATCAATTAATATGGAACGTCATAAATCGATATGAACGGGACATTTCAGTTGGTATCCGAGCGTTGGTCTTAGAGAACCAGAATTTTTGCATTAGTGTGTCTTACCGAGTTGGTTAGGATGCATTAGCGAGTCTGGACTTCGACCGTGTTTTTCTTCAAAAACGATTGCTTAACATTTTTTGTTGAAAACTATATATTATTAACATGTAAATATATTAATCTCTTAATGTGTTTGATATTGTGTGATAGATGTCTACCTCTAGTACAAATCCCATCGACTCACCTAATAATAATGAAGAGTCAAATATACTTTGGGAAGATTCACAAATTCCCGAAGAGGAATGTAACAACCCAACCCATTAACCTTCCGAAAATGTGCCACACAAAACAAAAAAAAAATTTTCTGGAACAGTTGATCTGGACGGCGTCCAAAAGCTTGGACGGCGTCCAGAACTTAAGACTGGGACGGCGTCCAGCCATCTGGGACGGCGTCCAGATGTACTAAAACATTCTGATCAGTTTTTTCGAACACACGCGGGCGAAAACCCGCTTCCCGACACTTTTGAACCAAAACACTTTCACAATAGATTACAATAGTTTAAACTAGGAGTTTTCCACAATAAAAACTGAGTTTTACGACACCGGGCCCACATCGACCCAAAATACCACAAGTGACTATTTCGACCCATTAGTTTATACAAAAACATAGACCGAGCATGGGATTGGGGACACGCTACCCAATCCTAATCAAATCCAAAAGCAAGTCTTCTAAAGCAACTACGCAAGTCCACTAGTCCCCGCGCTTACCCGAGCCACCGCATCCGTGCAATCTATAAAAATGTAAACAACGAGAGGGTAAGCTAATGCTTAGTGAATGATAATATACTACATACATATATATGTATAAAATAGACACGCCACATAAATATCAAATACCGCATACCGAAGCATCCAAGTATAAGGCAAGCTAAGCTAAGCATACCATAGTCACTAAGCAATAAGCTATAGATACATCAACAAATATAAGTTCACCAACGACGATGTGAACAAAGTCAAGAAGTTACACCCGGAGGGTTAGCTACATCACAACAATACAACATTATATGTATACAATATATATATATATATATATATATATATATATATATATATATATATATATATATATATATATATATATATATATATATATATATATATATATATATATATATATATATATATATATATATATATATATAATTTGGTTACGCTTACAACACAATAACCATGGTTAACCAATAGTACAAGGGAACGGCGCTCGCGAAAACGCCATCGGTGTTCATAACATCCGTTAGGGCACTTAACACCTCGCACCACTAACCCATAGGGTGGCACCTTAACACCTCGGCACATCACCCCGAGTGGCATCTTAACACCTCGATGCAACACTCATTATTTTACGGAGTGGTGTCTTAACACCTCGACACTACACTCCTAGGTGGCATCTTAACACCTCGATGCTACACCCGAGTGGCATCTTAACACCTCGATGCTACACTCTTCATGTGAAACATGGTGTCTTAGCACCTCGACACTACACATTTCACGCTACAACAAATAGATACATTATATACCTACACATATAATTATTCCACTCACTATATTAACCCTTCGTCATTTGGGTTATATAAGTCCACATCACACGCCTATGTGATAATGTACACACAAAGTGTGCACCTCACCAACGTGGTCAACCAAAACGCACAACCGTGTCAATTGGACCTATACACAAGTCCAATCATTCCACATATACGAGAAGCGAGCTCTACAAGCGAGAACCCCTTCTCCCGACCCGCACCCATCCTACACATACATATGCATATAGGATATTAACACTCACCTAGTCGTCTTGATGAATGCTTCCAAGTAAACCGCAACGCGCCAAATGGAAAGTACCTATTCCATTATCACAAACACAACAACACAATTAGGGTTGACTTATAAACCAACCCAATTGACACCTAGTGCAAATTCGACCCATATGCACTTCCAAGCACGAAACGCGCCTAAACTAACCAATAATCACTAACACGAGTGAAAATGGTCCTAACACGCCAATTAAACCCGAACACAAGTGTTAAACACGTGTCATACCCATTTTGACACCAAAACCCTAATTTTAACCCATTTCAAAATTAGTTAGCCAAACTCACCCAAAAGAGTTTCAACACTTCCATAATCACTAAACCTAGTGATTAAACTCAAGATCAAACCCTAATCAAGGCTAAAACGTCAACCAACCCAAAACCCGCCAAGTGACAAGATTAACAAGTCACCATGAACCTACTTCATCATCTAAAAGGGTTTCACAACAATCTAGCTCAAAACCCTAACTTGAACATCAAATCTAACAAATTAAATTCGGAGTTTGAGCTTACCAATACCACCACAACGTAGCTAGGAGCGAGATGAACAACTTTAGAACCCGAGCTTTTGCGAGAATCTGACTCCTTCTTCTCCAAATCCCCCCTCTCTCTCTCTAGAACTTCTCCTCTCTCTCTAAATAATGTTGGGAGTGTTTGTGAAGATGAAATATGATCCACAAATGACCAAGGAACCAGACTTGAAGGCTCCAAACCAGCATCTAAGTGATTTTACCATTTTACCCCTTTTAAAATAATTAAAACAGCTGGCTCGACAGACCATTTGGACGGCGTCCCAAACTTTGGACGGCGTCCCACCTTTTGTTGCTGGACGGCGTCCCTCCTATCTGGACGGCGTCCCGACCTACTGCAAAATCAGAAACAAAAACAGGGTGTTACAACTCTCCCCCACTTAGAATCGATCACTTCCTCGTGATCCTCGTCACTTAACCAAACGGACCACACTCCACGGTCCTCAACATAAGTCCGAATCCGACTTTCCTAGTCAACTCTTCCTAAGGAATCACCTTTAACAACTAAAATCGTCTCCCGCGATTTATCAAACCCACTATCCGAGCACTAAAACCATGCTCACTCCCTATCATCGGGAAAACTCAACCAATCTCGGACCGAGATATCAACCCTTCAGCGTACCATTATAGGTACAATGCTAGAAGCAACCAAGTATCAATCCTAAAGTCAACAATCCGAAACGATGAAGACCGGACCACATGAATCCTTACGGATTACACTTACCACTAAACATCCTTTGTAGTGCGCAATACAACCAATACGCCACTATCCTAACATCATAAACAACGGCTAAAACCAAAAGCGCCCAAAACGACTATGGCAATGCTAATCCTAAGGTGTACAAAATCGGCTATTGTCACACCCGTGACAACATGTGAGCGAAACACGGCTATCGCATCACAAATCACACCACACGGTCCTCACGACCCCACCATCGGCGTATAAAACAACCGATAGTTCCCACAACACAAATCAAGAATGGTACTCTCATTTCCCACCGGTACTCGCATTTCCCTATAATGTTATGCCATGCCGACGTAACACTACTCTCCTAATGAAGTCAGCGGACCCTGAAGGCCATGCTTCACCAATCTCAACACCGGATGAAGTCAACAGACCCGAAAGTCATGCTTCACCGATATATCACCTCGCTCATGATGAAGTCAGCGGACCCGAAGATCATGCTTCACCAATCGCATACTCCCATGATGAAGTCAGCGGACTCCGAATGTCATGCTTCATCATTCATCAATACCACGATGAAGTCAGCGGACCCCGAAGGTCATGCTTCATCAATCACATACGCACTTTCGGCCTCAAACAACGAGTAGTGCAACATCGCGCTCTGTTACACTATAGTGAACCCTAGCGGATACCACTAACCATCCATAATCGAGCAAGAACCACATATACCGAACATAGGTACCAAACAATAATTCTCCAAAAGAGAACCCGACTCACACACATCCCTTAACTGAGGGATTTTACCTTGCTCGCCAAACACGTCCATTATCTCTCAACGAGATTCACCAACATACCACCTCAGTGATAATTTACAAATCCAATATCATAAGTACAAGTTAACCAAAATTGTACTCTACCACAAATCGACCCAAACTGTGTCTCGACCAAATTTTCGGATCTACCAAAAGCATCATCCGAAATCTCACACTAAAACTTCCTCGTGCGGGAGTGTAACTCCCCCACTTGGAACTATGTTCCAATATCCACAACTCGTACAATGCTACCAAAGGTAGACTTTACCAACAATTGGGTTCACACGACCCATCACTACATCTTGCTCCAACCATGAGCATACAAAGGATTTCAAACGATCCTTAAACACTTCGAATGAAAAGTGTACTACAAAATGCACAAACTATACTCTCGCAATCATCCAATTGCTTTAGTTTGTCAGATTTCAACCCAGTCACTCATGTACCTAAGGGTTTCTCCGGTACCCTAAGTACAACGTAACCACATCACTATCGGAGTCGAACACCACGCTAGTAGGTATAAGAGAGGCACCTAATGTCGCGTCATGTAGACTCCATTACCAACATACATCAAGGTCCAAAACACTAGATCTCAAGGGTTCCAACCACCCGACGAACCTCACGCTTCATCAACTTTAACACGAGGGCGAACACGCTCTAACATCCGAACACCTAAGCCCATCCACATGGCTTGGTAGAAACATTCCCAATACTAAGGAATGCTTGTTTGCACCAAGTCTTACGCCCTTCGCCCAACAATCAAAACGTCACCATAGGGTACTTCCATTAGGAACGTCACCCATAACAACAATATCAAGCACAACACGATGCATTTAACATACACCAACTCAAACGACACATAATAAATTATTAAAGGACATATTTATTAAAATGAAACGTACCTTAACGTCTCCTTGCCGCCCCCGTCCCCGCTAACTCGGGACATTCTGACTTACGATGTCCTTCTTCTTGGCAATTGAAGCATACCGTGCCATCACCCTTTGGCAACGGACATTTCCAAGACTTGTGACCCCTCACTCCACAATAGTAACACCTAGACGCACTAGAATCCGATATACCCGTCCGTGTACCACCCGTGCTCAAGCTCGGACCCTTAGTCCTCTTACTTGGAGCACCATAGGAAACAACCCTTCTCTCACTTGAAGGTTCACCAACCTTCGATCGCGAATACGACTCGAAATCTCTAGCCGCGGCGAATAACTCCGCAAACGATCTCGCCTGAACTCTGCTAATCTTACTCTTCAAGTCATTATTCAAGGTTCGATAGAAATCTTGCATCAACAAATGATCATTCCCCAAATACTCCTGGAAAAAACGAGCCTTCGCCATAAAGGTCGTCTTGAGAGTATTCAAATCCATAGAACCCTGTTGCAAATTTCGCAACTCATTACGCAATTCCCACAAGTCGGTCGAAGTCCGGAACTCCTCGAAGAATTCCTCCTTAAACTCGTCCCACGATAAGGCCATAAACGTTTCGCCACCGACAAGATCAATCTTACCATCCAACCAATCCCTCGCCCTACCCCGCAACAAACACGTAGCGAGTCTCGTCTTTTTCTCGGGAGGGCAATCAATAGTACGAAAACACCCTTCAACATCCGAGATCCAAGTTGTGCTTACCAAAGGATCCGGTTTTCCGTCATACATAGGGGGTTTAGTCCTCATGAAGATCTTAAGACAACGCTCCATTTCACCACTACTTTGAAGTTCGGAATACTTCCTATCCATTTCTTCTCGAAACGCACTCATTTGCTCCTCAACAGCGGCCGCAACTCTAGCGTTAAACTCCGCGTCATTCGCCTCGATCTCGTTTCGCGTCGTCATTCTAAAGATTGCAAAACGATTAGTCCATGAACGTATAAAACCGCACGCACAACACCGTCCCATCTTGCTAAACACTCGTTGTACATCACTCGTTAGACACGATTTGCACCCGTAATTGTAGTGACCCGAACTTTTCCATGTTTATATATATTAATTGAGATTGATATTTACATGATTAAATGTTTCCAACATGTTAAGCAATCAAATTTGTTAAGACTTGATTAATTGAAATTTGTTTCATATAGACAATTGACCACCCAAGTTGACCGGTGATTCACGAACGTTAAAACTTGTAAAAACTATATGATGACATATATATGGATATATATATAGTTAACATGATACTATGATAAGTAAACATATCATTAAGTATATTAACAATGAACTACATATGTAAAAACAAGACTACTAACTTATTGATTTTTAAACGAGACATATATGTAACGATTATCGTTGTAAAGACATTTAATGTATATATATCATATTAAGAGATATTCATACATGATAATATCTTGATAATATAATAATTTAAAATCTCATTTGATATTATAAACATTGGGTTAACAACATTTAACAAGATCGTTAACCTAAAGGTTTCAAAACAACACTTACATGTAACGACTAACGATGACTTAACGACTCAGTTAAAATGTATATACATGTAGTGTTTTAATATGTATTTATACACTTTTGAAAGACTTCAATACACTTATCAAAATACTTCTACTTAACAAAAATGCTTACAATTACATCCTCATTCAGTTTCATCAACAATTCTACTCGTATGCACCCGTATTCGTACTCGTACAATACACAGCTTTTAGATGTATGTACTATTGGTATATACACTCCAATGATCAGCTCTTAGCAGCCCATGTGAGTCACCTAACACATGTGGGAACCATCATTTGGCAACTAGCATGAAATATCTCATAAAATTACAAAAATATGAGTAATCATTCATGACTTATTTACATGAAAACAAAATTACATATCCTTTATATCTAATCCATACACCAACGACCAAAAACACCTACAAACACTTTCATTCTTCAATTTTCTTCATCTAATTGATCTCTCTCAAGTTCTATCTTCAAGTTCTAAGTGTTCTTCATATATTCTATAAGTTCTAGTTACATAAAATCAAGAATACTTTCAAGTTTGCTAGCTCACTTCCAATCTTGTAAGGTGATCATCCAACCTCAAGAAATCTTTGTTTATTACAGTAGGTTATCATTATAATACAAGGTAATAATCATATTCAAACTTTGGTTCAATTTCTATAACTATAACAATCTTATTTCAAGTGATGATCTTACTTGAACTTGTTTTCGTGTCATGATTCTGCTTCAAGAACTTCGAGCCATCCAAGGATCCGTTGAAGCTAGATCCATTTTTCTCTTTTCCAGTAGGTTTATCCAAGGAAATTAAGGTAGTAATGATGTTCATAACATCATTCGATTCATACATATAAAGCTATCTTATTCGAAGGTTTAAACTTGTAATCACTAGAACATAGTTTAGTTAATTCTAAACTTGTTCGCAAACAAAAGTTAATCCTTCTAACTTGACTTTTAAAATCAACTAAACACATGTTCTATATCTATATGATATGCTAACTTAATGATTTAAAACCTGGAAACACGAAAAACACCGTAAAACCGAATTTACGCCGTCGTAGTAACACCGCGGGCTGTTTTGGGTTAGTTAATTAAAAACTATGATAAACTTTGATTTAAAAGTTGTTATTCTGAGAAAATGATTTTTATTATGAACATGAAACTATATCCAAAAATTATGGTTAAACTCAAAGTGGAAGTATGTTTTCTAAAATGGTCATCTAGACGTCGTTCTTTCGACTGAAATGACTACCTTTACAAAAATGACTTGTAACTTATTTTTCCGACTATAAACCTATAATTTTTATGTTTAGATTCATAAAATAGAGTTCAATATGAAACCATAGCAATTTGATTCACTCAAAACAGATTTAAAATGAAGAAGTTATGGGTAAAACAAGATTGGATAATTTTTCTCATTTTAGCTACGTGAAAATTGGTAACAAATCTATTCCAACCATAACTTAATCAACTTGTATTGTATATTATATAATCTTGATATACCATAGACACGTATACAATGTTTCGACCTATCATGTCGACACATCTATATATATTTCAGAACAACCATAGACACTCTATATGTGAATGTTGGAGTTAGCTATACAGGGTTGAGGTTGATTCCAAAATATATATAGTTTGAGTTGTGATCAATACTGAGATACGTATACACTGGGTCGTGGATTGATTCAAGATAATATTTATCAATTTATTTCTGTACATCTAACTGTGGACAACTAGTTGTAGGTTACTAACGAGGACAGCTGACTTAATAAACTTAAAACATCAAAATATATTAAAAGTGTTGTAAATATATTTTGAACATACTTTGATATATATGTATATATTGTTATAGGTTCGTGAATCAACCAGTGGCCAAGTCTTACTTCCCGTCGAAGTAAAAATCTGTGAAAGTGAGTTATAGTCCCACTTTTAAAATCTAATATTTTTGGGATGAGAATACATGTAGGTTTTATAAATGATTTACAAAATAGACACAAGTACATGAAACTACATTCTATGGTTGAATTATCGAAATCGAATATGCCCCTTTTTATTAAGTCTGGTAATCTAAGAATTAGGGAACAGACACCTTAATTGACGCGAATCCTAAAGATAGATCTATTGGGCCTAACAAACCCCATCCAAAGTACCGGATGCTTTAGTACTTCGAAATTTATATCACATCCGAAGGGTGTCCCGGAATGATGGGGATATTCTCATATATGCATCTTGTTAATGTCGGTTACCAGGTGTTCACCATATGAATGACTTTTATCTCTATGTATGGGATGTGTATTGAAATATGAAATCTTGTGGTCTATTATTATGATTTGATATATAGGTTAAACCTATAACTCACCAACATTTTTGTTGACGTTTTAAGCATGTTTATTCTCAGGTGATTATTAAGAGCTTCCGCTGTTGCATACTTAAATAAGGACGAGATTTGGAGTCCATGCTTGTATGATATTGTGTAAAAACTGCATTCAAGAAACTTATTTTGTTATAACATATTTGTATTGTAAACCATTATGTAATGGTCGTGTGTAAACAGGATATTTTAGATTATCATTATTTGATAATCTATGTAAAGCTTTTTAAACCTTTATTTATGAAATAAAGGTTATGGTTTGTTTTAAAAATGAATGCAGTCTTTGAAAAACGTCTCATATAGAGGTCAAAATCTCGCAACGAAATCAATTAATATGGAACGTTTTTAATCAATAAGAACGGGACATTTCAGTAATAAGGTTTGCAAGTCCTTATTTCGCACACACGCCGCATCGACTCATTAGTACAACGACCGCCTCGCTCGATGATATAAACAAACACAACCACAAACAAAACACAATGCAAGAATCAATATCGCAACACAATAGCATATTAATAATATCTGCATTACTAATATAAACGTTAGTCAACCTACAATCAAGGCACTAACTAAAACCATTCCAACCCGTAATCCTACAAGTCCCGCAACAAATAAGCACACACAAAAGTCTAAGTCTGTGCACCTATCTCAAGTCACCTAAATCCCTTAATATGGAACGTTTATAAATCAATTAACGGGACATTTCAGTTGGTATCCGAGCGTTGGTCTTAGAGAACCAGAATTTTTGCATTAGTGTGTCTTACCGAGTTTGTTAGGATGCATTAGCGAGTCTGGACTTCGACCGTGTTTTTCTTCAAAAAACGATTGCTTAACAATTTTTGTTGAAAACTATATATTATTAACATGTAAATATATTAATCTCTTAACGTGTTTGATATTGTGTGGTAGATGTCTACCTCTAGTACAAATCCCATCGACTCACCTAATAATAATGAAGAGTCGAATATACTTTGGGAAGATTCACAAATTCCCGAAGAGGAATGTAACAACCCAACCCGTTAACCTTCCGAAAATGTGCCACACAAAACAAAAAAAAAAAATTTCTGGAACAGTTGATCTGGACGGCATCCAAAAGCTTGGACGGCGTCCAGAACTTAAGACTGGGACGGTGTCCAGCCATCTGGGACGGCGTCCAGATGTACTAAAACATTCTGATCAGTTTTTTCGAACACACGCGGGCGAAAACCCGCTTCCCGACACTTTTGAACCAAAACACTTTCACAATAGATTACAATAGTTAAAACTAGGAGTTTTCCACAATAAAAACCGAGTTTTACGACACCGGGCTCACATCGACCCAAAATACCACAAGTGACTATTTCGACCCATTAGTTTATACAAAAACATAGACCGAGCATGGGATTGGGGACACGCTACCCAATCCTAATCAAATCCAAAAGCAAGTCTTCTAAAGCAAGTACGCAAGTCCACTAGTCCCCGCGCTTACCCGAGTCACCGCATCCGTGCAATCTATAAAAATGTAAACAACGAGAGGGTAAGCTAACGCTTAGTGAATGATAATATACTACATACATATATATATATGTATAAAATAGACACGGCACACAAATATCAAATACCGCATACCGAAGCATCCAAGTATAAGGCAAGCTAAGCTAAGCATACCGTAGTCACTAAGCAATAAGCTATAGATACATCAACAAATATAAGTTCACCAACGACGATGTGAACAACGCCAAGAAGTTACACCCGGAGGGTTAGCTACATCACAACAATACAACATTATATGTATACAATATACACACATATATATATATATATATATATATATATATATATATATATATATATATATATATATATATATATATAATTATATATATATATATATAATTTGCTTACGCTTACAACACAATAACCATGGTTAACCAATAGTACAAGGGAACGGCGCTCGCGAAAACGCCATCGGTGTTCATAACATCCGTTAGGGCACTTAACACCTCGCACCACTAACCCCTAGGGTGGCACCTTAACACCTCGGCACATCACCCCGAGTGGCATCTTAACACCTCGATGCAACACTCATTATTTTACGGAGTGGTGTCTTAACACCTCGACACTACACTCCTAGGTGGCATCTTAACACCTCGATGCTACACCCGAGTGGCATCTTAACACCTCGATGCTACACTCTTCACGTGAAACATGGTGTCTTAGCACCTCGACACTACACATTTCACGCTACAATAAATAGATACATTATATACCTACACATATAATTATTCCACTCACTATATTAACCCTTCGTCATTGGGGTTATATAAGTCCACATCACACGCCTATGTGATAACGTACACACAAAGTGTGCACCTCGCCAACGTGGTCAACCAAAACACACAACCGTACCAATTGGACCTATACACAAGTCCAATAATTCCACCTATACGAGAAGCGAGCTCTACAAGCGAGAACCCCTTCTCCCGACCCGCACCCATCCTACACATAGATATACATATAGGATATTAACACTCACATAGTCGTCTTGATGAATGCTTCCAAGTAAATCGCAACGCGCCAAATGGAAAGTACCTATTCCATTATCACAAACACAACAACACAATTAGGGTTGACTTACAAACCAACCCAATTGACACCTAGTGCAAATTCGACCCATTTGCACTTCCAAGCACGAAATGCGCCCAAACTAACCAATAATCACTAACATGAGTGAAAATGGTCCTAACACGCCAATTAAACCCGAACATAAGTGTTAAACACGTGTCATACCCATTTTGACACCAAAACCCTAATTTTGACCCATTTCAAAATTAGTTAGCCAAACTCACCCAAAAGAGTTTCAACACTTCCATAATCACTAAACCTAGTGATTAAACTCAAGATCAAACCCTAATCAAGGCTAAAACATCAACCAACCCAAAACCCGCCAAGTGACAAGATTAACAAGTCACCATGAACCTACTTCATCATCTAAAAGGGTTTCACAACAATCTAGCTCAAAACCCTAACTTGAACATCAAATCTAACAAATGAAATTCGAAGTTTAAGCTTACCAATACCACCATAACGTAGCTAGGAGCGAGATGAACAACTTTAGAATCCGAGTTTTTGCGAGAATCCGACTCCTTCTTCTCCAAATCCCCTCTCTCTCTAGAACTTCTCCTCTCTCTCTAAATAATGTTGGGAGTGTTTGTGAAGATGAAATATGATCCACAAATGACCAAGGAACCAGCCTTGAAGGCTCCAAACCGGCATCTAAGTGATTTTACCATTTTACCCCTTTTAAAATAATTAAAACAACTGGCTCGACAGACCATTTGGACGGCGTCCCAAACTTTGGACGGTGTCCCATCTTTTGTTGCTGGACGGCGTCCCTCCTATCTGGACGGCGTCCCGACCTACTGCAAAATCAGAAACAAAAACATGGTGTTACAAGGAACCGGAAGAGAAGGAACCGGAAGAGGAGGAACCGGAAGAGGAGGAACTGAAAGAAGAGGAACCAGAAGAAGAGGAACCCGAAGAGGAGGAACCGGAAGCAGAAGAGGTTTCGGAGGAAGAAATATTGATACCTACAGTAAATCGATTAAATAAAAGAAAATCCTCAACCAACGGACCAAAGTTAAAAATGGTCAATGGTGTTTCCGCCGAGGAAGCAAAATATTGGGAAGATTACCAATTTTCCGATGAATCGGATCCTGATAAGGATTCCGATGATGTTATAGAAATTACCTCGACCCAATTTAATAAAGCAAAAAAAAATAATAAGGGAAAAGGTATAAAAATAGAGAAACCTGATTCCAACCCCGATGAGCTTTATATGTATCGGCAACCTCCATATTTCCTAAATTGTAACAATAACCCGGGAACCTCTAAACCACCAGGTTTTTCTAAACCATTGTGGAAAACGACGGCTCGTATTAGAGGAACACCATATATCCCTAGAAAATTAGGAAAACGAACCATGTTCGAAGAAGAAGAAACCAGTGATTCAGATTAGGGAGTTGTAATCATGTTGTGTATTATATGTATTGTAGTGTGCTTGTACTTTTATGTTCTATGTAAAAATTGCTTGTAGTGTTAGTTAATTATCTTTTATGAATCTAATCCTTGTCTATTTTACAGTATAAAAACAAAATGGACGTTAAGGGTAGACAACCGAATATTTTAGAAGACCTACCATAGGATATGATTGAGTAAATCTTGTCTAGAATCAGTCAGAATTCATCAGCACAATAAGTTATGGCAAAATTAACTTGTCAAACATTTGAAAGACTTTCTAGAAATGCCTTAGTTTATAAAAGGCTTTCCTTTGATAGGTGGGGTATATCGCATTGGGGAGACCGTAAGTTACGCCGTGTTTTCTTTAAAGCGTTAAATGCGGGGAACCCAAATGCAATTTTACGCTACGGGTTAAGAACCTATTTTTACTCAACATATCCTAACATAGGATTTCATGAGTTAGAAAGAGCTTCTAACATGCAACATAAAGAAGCATGTTATACTTACGGGTTAGTGATGTTCGCTTCTCACCAAAGTGAGAAAAAGAACATCGGATTACAACTATTAAATGAAACATTTCCACAGGTGACGAATTCAGTAGTTGGGGTGAGAAACAAGGTTTTTAGATTATTACGGGGCTGTTGGACATTACGAAACCCTTGTCCTTTTGACGACATTACAACATGCTGCCTAGCCAATGGTCATAACGGTTACTTTCCACAAGACCAAGGATGGGAAGTCGTCTTAGTAAAACTAGAATGCATGACTTGTTTCTGGACTTATGAATTACGTGTCTTTATTTCTTTTGCTGAACAACTTGCGTATTAACTAGAATTGCCTTTATAGCTTCCGTGTAGCAAAGTTTTTATGTGCTATATTTCATGCTATATGTAAAATAGCGGTATTGTAAGTTTGCAAAATATTGTATATAAGTTTGAATGTGAAATATTATTGTAATCAGTTTTTCATATAGAATTGTAGTAGTTGAATTGTATATTAGCTACTAAGTATGAACTTAACGGGTAGGTACTGTAGTGACCCGAACTTTTCCATGTTTATATATATTAAATGAAATTGATTTTTACATGATTAAATGTTTCCAACATGTTAAGCAATCAAACTTGTTAAGACTTGATTATTTGAAATGAGTTTCATGTAGACAATTGACCACCCAAGTTGACCGGCGATTCACGAACGTTAAAACTTGTAAAAACGACATGACGATATATATATGGATA
Organism: Rutidosis leptorrhynchoides; assembly: GCF_046630445.1. Lineage (NCBI taxonomy): Eukaryota > Viridiplantae > Streptophyta > Magnoliopsida > Asterales > Asteraceae > Rutidosis > Rutidosis leptorrhynchoides. The sequence continues at coordinate 14,628,011 of NC_092335.1, read as the reverse complement.
TACATATAGTTAACATGAGATTATGATAAGTGAGTATCTCCATAAGTATATTAACAATGAGTTATATACATAAAAACAAGACTACTAACTTAAGGATTTCGAAACGAGACATATATGTAACGATTATCGTTGTAACGACATTTAAATGTATATATATCATATTAAGATATATTAATATATCATAATATCATGATAAGATAATAATTTAACATCTCATTAGATATAATAAACAATGGGTTAACAACATTAAATGAGATTGTTAACTTAAAGGTTTCAAAACAACACTTACATGTAACGACTAACGATGACTTAACGACTCAGTTAAAATGTATATACATGTAGTGTATTTAGATGTATTAATATACTTTTGGAAGACTTCAAGACATATATCAAAACACTAATACTTAACGAAAATGGGTACAGTTACATTCCCATTCTTTTTCATCAAGAATTCTAGTCGTATTCATACCCGTATTATACACAGCTTCTAGACGTACTTACTGTGGGTATATACCAATAGGAACTAGCATGGGATTCCACTCTTGATTATGTCATGTATGACTAATCAATTTTAACTTCTACTATGAACTAGTCAACTAACTAGAACTCCTTTTAACCCCACTCACCACTCACCACTTACCACTCATCATTCACTCCATTTCACTTCCAATTCTCTTTCTAATTCTCTCTCAATACACACACACACACACACATACACACACTCTTATGAACGAATTTTTCCAGTAGCTAATCATCATCTTCATCAAAAATTACTTCAAGAATCAGGCTATAATCATCTTAGGAAGAACACTTCAAGAACACTTCGAAAATCCTTTCAAGTTTACTAGTTTACATCCAAGCTTTCTAATCCATTCCAAGTAATCATCTAAGATCAAGAAACTTTTGTTATTTACAGTAGGTTATCTTTCTTATTCAAGGTAATAATCATATTCAAACTTTGATTCAATTTCTATAACTATAAACTATCTTAATTCGAGTAAAAATCTTACTTGAACTTGTTTTTGTGTCATGATCCTACTTCAAGAACTTTCAAGCCATCCAAGATCCTTTGAAGCTAGATCATTTCTTGTCACTTCCAGTAGGTTTACCTACTAAACTTAAGGTAGTAATGATGTTCATAACATGTAACAACCCAAACCAAACCACGACAATTCCCGTTAAATTTTACAACAAAAAAAAAATCTTGCTGACTGACCCAGTTGCGCGGCGCGCCAACAGGTTGCGCGGCGCGCAGAACCTGTCTGGCAGCCCGCTGTCCCGTTTTACTTAAAATGCCAAAATGTTTGACCCGTTCCCGATGTCTTTAGCCAAAACGCTTTTAACCATGAATTCATATATATAAAACTAGCACGTTTAATTAATAAAATTAAGTTTACGAAGTGGGTCCCACATTGACCCATTTTGCCACCTTAAGTACCGAAATACAACATTTGACCAAAAGACTTTTAATACAAACAAAGCCGAGCATGGCGATTGGGGATACACTACCCAATCCTAAACGATCCAAAAGCAAGTCACTAAAGCAACTATGCAAGTCTTCTAGTCCTCGCGCTTACCCGAGCCACCGTCCGCATCGTATCTATAAAAAGAGTCAATAACGAGAGGGTAAGCTAATGCTTAGTGAATGATAACATACTACATACATATATATGTATAAAATGAATACGCCACACAAAACAAATACCGCATACCGAAGCATCCAAGTATAAAGCATCTACACTAAGCATACCGTACGATCTAAGCAACGAGCTAATGATACAACACAAAAGATAGTCCGCCAACGACAAAGTAAACATCGCCAAATAGCTACACCCGGAGGGTTAGCTACAACATAACAACACATTAATATAATACAATAATAATAATACACAAGGTTAACCCCTTAACCTCAATCACACGAACATTGGCCGAACAACCCGAGCCTTGTGAATTCGCACAACCCGAAATTCACTTCTCAACCATAAGATGACCGAACAACCCGAGTCATCGTGAATCCGCACTACCCGAGATTCACTACCTCAAATAAGGTGACCGAACAACCCGAGTCACCATGAATCCGCACTACCCGAGATTCATTTCACAATACTAAAACCCACGGTCACGGGATTATAAAATCCACCACACAACCATATCAACCCTTCGCCATTAGGGTTATAACAACCAAATCACAACCAAGTGTGATAACGTGCACACAAACGTGTACTTCGCCAAAGATGGTCAACCAAGACGCACAAACGTGCCAATTGGACTCATACACAAGTCCTTCAAATCCACCTATATGTGAAGTGAGCTCTATAACCGAGAATCACTTCACCCGACCCGCACCCATCCTACACATACATATGCATATAGGATATTATCACTCACCTTGAAGTCTTGAAGAAAACTTCCAAGTAAACCGCAACTCGCCGATGGAAAATACCTATTCCATTATCACAAATACCACAACACAATTAGATTGGATTCACAAATTAACCCAATTCGTCACTTAGTGCCATTTCGACCCAAATGCACTTCCAAGCACCAACCGTACCCAAACTAACCAATAATCACTAACACAAGTGAGAATGGTCCTAATATGCCAATTAAACCCGAACACAAGTGCCAAACACGTGTCATACCCATTTTGACACTTAAACCCTAATTTTGACCCATAAAGGTCAAAATCTCATCCTTTACAAGTTTTGACACCAAAACACATTTAACTCGGTTCTATACTTCAACTTAATCCATTTTAAGTTTATAAACCTCATTAAATCGCCAATCGGGTCATAGTCACCACCAAACCCTAATTTGACCCAAAGTCAAAGTTAGTCAACCAAACAACCTCCAATGGGTTCCAATACTTCCATAATCGCTAACTAAAGTGATTAAACTAAATTTCAAGTTCTAAACATGGCCAATTTGTTCACCAACCCAAAATCCACCAACAATTAACAATAAACCCGATTACTAGCATCACTAAACCCATTTCATCACCTAAAAGGGTATTACAACAAATTAACTCAAAACCCTAACTTGAATATCAAATTAAATAGATGAAATTCGGAGTTTGAGCTTACCAATACTATCACCGCGTAGCCGAGAATGAAAGGAACAACTTTAAAACCCGAGACTTTGAACGATTCGAGCTTTTTCTTCACCAAAACCTCCAATCTCTCTCTAAACCTCCCTCTCTCTCTAAGAATGGATGAGGATGATGAATGGATGTGAAATGATCCAAAGTTGGATCTAAACCAACTGATAATGCCCACAAATCCGGCCCCATGTGAAATTACCCAAATACCCTTCATTTAAAATAAATAAAACAAGATAGGTTCTGTCAGCGCGTTTGCGCGGCGCGCGGCCGCTTTGCGCGGTGCGCAGATTGACAGATTCAGCTCTTTTCCAATTTTAATATATATAAGTATTCAACGAAGCCCGATCTCATATGCCTTTAATAAACAAGTATACAAAATAAATATTCGGGTCTTACAACTCTCCCCCACTTAAACTCGATCACGTCCTCGTGATCCTCATCACTTGACCAAACGGACTCCACTTTACGGTCCTCAACATAAGTCCAATCCGACTTTCCTAAGCAATTTTTTTTTTTTTCAACGAATCGCCTTCCACAACTAAATCGTCACCCGCGATTTATCAAAACCACAATCCGAGCACTACAACCATGCCCCTTCCCTAACATCGGGAAAACTCAACCAATCTCGTACCGAGATATAACTCCCTTAGCGTACTATTACCGAGTACAACGCTAAAAGCAACCAAGTCTCAACCTAAGGTCAACAACCCGAAACGATGAAACCGAACCAAACGAATCCTTACGGATATCACCTAATCATTAAACATCCCTTGTAGTGCGCAATACGACCAATACGCAACTACCGTAACAACACAATCCACGGTTAGAAACCGATAGCGCCCAAAGCGGCTATGGGAACACAAATCCCAAGGTGTACGAAATCGTCCATCGTCACACCCGTAACAAACATGTGAGCGAAACACGGCTATCGCATCACTAATCATACCACGTGGTCCTCACGACCCCACCATCGACGCATAAAACGACCGATAGTTCCCACAACATGGTCCTTACGACCCCACCATTGGTGTATCAAACAACCAATAGATTACAACTCAACATGGCCGAAACAACCCGAGCCAAAACACATATGGAGGATGGTCGAAACAACCCGAACCTTAGTGAATTCGCACAACCCGAAATCCACCAACCCAATCCATATATCTCACAACGAAATGACCGCACAACCCGAGTCATCGTGAATACGCGCAAACCGATATTCACTACTACCACCACATAGTATAACCGAGGATGGCCGTACAACCCGAACCTTAGTGAATCCGAACTACCCGACATTCACTACCTCAAACTATGAGCCCAACCAACAGGGACATTCGTACTACCCGAAATATTGTGAATACGAACAACCCGATATTCACGTCCCACAACACAACCCTCTTGATGAAGTCAGCGGACCCCGAAGGTCATGCTCCACCAATCTCATTATCGGATGAAGTCAGCGGACCCGAAGATCATGCTTCACCGATCTCAATACCGGATGAAGTCAGCGGACCCGAAGATCATGCTTCACCGATCTCAACACCACGCTCATGACGAAGTCAGCGGACCCTAAAGATCATGCTCCATCAATCACGTACTCCCATGATGAAGTCAGCGGACCCTAAAGATCATGCTCCATCACGCAACCATACTATAATGAAGTCAGCGGACCCCGAAAGTCATGCTTCATTAATCATCAATACCACGATGAAGTCAGCGGACCCCGAAGGTCATGCTTCAACAACTACATACCATAATCGAGCAAGAACCACCTATATCAAACATAGGTACCGAACAAGAATTCTCCAAAAGAGAACCCGACACACACCTTCCTTAACCGAAGGATTTCACCTTGCTCACCAAACACGTCCATTATCTCTCAACGAGATTTACCACATTACCGCCTCGGTGGGATTCCAATCCAAACCATAAGTACAATTTATCCGAAATCGCACTCTACCACGAATCGACCCAAAACTAGGTCTCGGTAAAAATTCCAGATCTACCAAAATCATCATCCGAAATATCACACTAACACTTTCCTCGCGCAGGAGTGCGACTCCCCCACTTGGAAACACGTTCCTATATCACAACTCGTACACCCGTACGATGCTACCAAAGGTAGACTTTACCAACAATTGGGTACACACGACCCATCACCACACCTTGCTCTAACCTTGAGCACACGAAGGATTTCAATCAATCCTTAAACACTTCGAACGAAAAGTGTACCACGATTACACAAACCATACCCTCGCAATTATCCAATTGCTTTAGTTTGTCAAGTTTCACCTAGTCACTCATGTACCTACGGGTTTCTCCCGGTACCCTAAGTACAATGTAACCACAACACAATCGGAGTCGACACCACGCTAGTAGGTATAAAAGAGGCACCTAATGTCGCGTCATAAAGACTCCATTACCAACACACATCGAGATTTTAAACACTCGGCCTCAAAGGTTCCAATCACCCGACGAACCTCATGGTTCATCACTTCAACACCAAAAGCGAACACGCGCTAAACAATCGAACACCAAAACCATTTCCGTGGCTTGGTAGTAACATTCCCCAAATACTAAGGAATGCTTGGTTACACCAAGTCTTACGCCCTTCGTCCAACAACCAAACATCACCATAGGGTACTTCCGTTAGGAACGTCACCCTGAACCATAACATGCAAATCACTATGCAATTAACAAGTCCGAACATAAACGCCACATAAATAAATATTCAAAGACATATTTATCAAAACGAAACGTACCTCAACATCTCCTTGCGGCATTCGCCGCCGCCAACTCGGGACAATCCGGCTTGCGATGTCCCTCTTTATGACAATAGTAGCACATTCCGCCTTCACTTCTCGGCATCGTGCATTCCCACAACTTGTGACCCCTAACGCCACAATTGAAACATCTAGGCGCACGAGATTCCACCGCGCCCTTTACCACTTTACTCGTACTCGCACTCGGACCCTTAGTCCTCTTACTCGGAGCACCATAAGAAACAACCCTTCCCTCACTTGAAGGTTCGCCCTTTTTCGATCGCGTATAAGACTCGAAACCTCTAGCCACCGCAAATAATTCTGCAAACGATTTCGCGTAGCCCCGGCTAATCTTACCTTTCAAGTCATCATTCAAGGTTCGATAGAAATCCTCCATCAACAAACGATCATTCCCCAAATATTCCGGGCAAAAACGAGCCTTCGACATAAAAGTCGTCTTTAAAGTATTCAAGTCCATAGAACCCTGTTGCAAGTTTCGCAACTCACAACGCAATTCCGATAAATCGGCTGAAGTTCGGAACTCCTCGAAGAATTCCTCCTTAAATTCGCCCCACGATAACGTCATAAACGTTTCACCACCGACAAGATCAATCTTGCCATCCAACCAATCCTTCGCCCTACCCCGCAACAAACTAGTAGCGAGTCTCGTCTTTTTCTCGGGAGGGCATTCCATAGTACGAAAACACCCTTCGACATCCGAAACCCAAGTCGTACTCACCAAAGGATCCGGTTTCCCATCATACATCGGGGGTCTAGTCCTCATGAAGCTCTTAAGACAACGCTCCATTTCACCCCTATTTTGGAATTCGGAATACTTCCCATCCATTTCTTCTCGAAACGCTCTCATTTGCTCCGCAACGGCGGCCGTAACTCTAGCGTTAAATTCCGTGTCATTCGTCTCGGTCTCGTTTCGCGTCGTCATTCTAAAGAATGCAAAACGATTAGTCCACGCACGTATAAAACGACACGCACAACACCACCCCATCTTGCTAAACACTCGTCGTACATCACTTGTTAGACACGATTTGCACCCGTAATAAGGTCTGCAAGTTCTTATTACGCACACACGCTGCATCGACTTGTTAGTACAACGACCGCCTCGCTCGATGATATAAACAAACACAACCAAAATTCTACGCGGTACAAACACACGCGAGAATTACTATCACAACACAAGAGCATATTAATAATATCCGCATTACTAATATAAACGTTAGTCAACCTATAAACAAGGCACTAACTAAACCCATTCCGACCCGTAATCCTACAAGTCCCGCAACAAATTAAGCACACACAAAAGTCTAAGTCTAGGCACCTATCTCAAGTCACCTAAATCCCTTAGACCATGCTCTGATACCACTTGTAACAACCCAAACCAAACCACGACAATTCCCGTTAAATTTTACAACAAAAAAAAAATCTTGCTGACTGACCCAGTTGCGCGGCGCGCCAACAGGTTGCGCGGCGCGCAGAACCTGTCTGGCAGCCCGCTGTCCCGTTTTACTTAAAATGCCAAAATGTTTGACCCGTTCCCGATGTCTTTAGCCAAAACGCTTTTAACCATGAATTCATATATATAAAACTAGCACGTTTAATTAATAAAATTAAGTTTACGAAGTGGGTCCCACATTGACCCATTTTGCCACCTTAAGTACCGAAATACAACATTTGACCAAAAGACTTTTAATACAAACAAAGCCGAGCATGGCGATTGGGGATACACTACCCAATCCTAAACGATCCAAAAGCAAGTCACTAAAGCAACTATGCAAGTCTTCTAGTCCTCGCGCTTACCCGAGCCACCGTCCGCATCGTATCTATAAAAAGAGTCAACAACGAGAGGGTAAGCTAATGCTTAGTGAATGATAACATACTACATACATATATATGTATAAAATGAATACGCCACACAAAACAAATACCGCATACCGAAGCATCCAAGTATAAAGCATCTACACTAAGCATACCGTACGATCTAAGCAACGAGCTAATGATACAACACAAAAGATAGTCCGCCAACGACAAAGTAAACATCGCCAAATAGCTACACCCGGAGGGTTAGCTACAACACAACAACACATTAATATAATACAATAATAATAATACACAAGGTTAACCCCTTAACCTCAATCACACGAACATTGGCCGAACAACCCGAGCCTTGTGAATTCGCACAACCCGAAATTCACTTCTCAACCATAAGATGACCGAACAACCCGAGTCATCGTGAATCCGCACTACCCGAGATTCACTACCTCAAATAAGGTGACCGAACAACCCGAGTCACCATGAATCCGCACTACCCGAGATTCATTTCACAATACTAAAACCCACGGTCACGGGATTATAAAATCCACCACACAACCATATCAACCCTTCGACATTAGGGTTATAACAACCAAATCACAACCAAGTGTGATAACGTGCACATAAACGTGTACTTCGCCAAAGATGGTCAACCAAGACGCACAAACGTGCCAATTGGACTCATACACAAGTCCTTCAAATCCACCTATATGTGAAGTGAGCTCTATAACCGAGAATCACTTCACCCGACCCGCACCCATCCTACACATACATATGCATATAGGATATTATCACTCACCTTGAAGTCTTGAAGAAAACTTCCAAGTAAACCGCAACTCGCCGATGGAAAATACCTATTCCATTATCACAAATACCACAACACAATTAGATTGGATTCACAAATTAACCCAATTCGTCACTTAGTGCCATTTCGACCCAAATGCACTTCCAAGCACCAACCGTACCCAAACTAACCAATAATCACTAACACAAGTGAGAATGGTCCTAATATGCCAATTAAACCCGAACACAAGTGCCAAACACGTGTCATACCCATTTTGACACTTAAACCCTAATTTTGACCCATAAAGGTCAAAATCTCATCCTTTACAAGTTTTGACACCAAAACACATTTAACTCGGTTCTATACTTCAACTTAATCCATTTTAAGTTTATAAACCTCATTAAATCGCCAATCGGGTCATAGTCACCACCAAACCCTAATTTGACCCAAAGTCAAAGTTAGTCAACCAAACAACCTCCAATGGGTTCCAATACTTCCATAATCGCTAACTAAAGTGATTAAACTAAATTTCAAGTTCTAAACATGGCCAATTTGTTCACCAACCCAAAATCCACCAACAATTAACAATAAACCCGATTACTAGCATCACTAAACCCATTTCATCACCTAAAAGGGTATTACAACAAATTAACTCAAAAGCCTAACTTGAATATCAAATTAAATAGATGAAATTCGGAGTTTGAGCTTACCAATACTATCACCGCGTAGCCGAGAACGAAAGGAACAACTTTAAAACCCGAGACTTTGAATGATTCGAGCTTTTTCTTCACCAAAACCTCCAATCTCTCTCTAAACCTCCCTCTCTCTCTAAGAATGGATGAGGATGATGAATGGATGTGAAATGATCCAAAGTTGGATCTAAACCAACTGATAATGCCCACAAATCTGGCCCCATGTGAAATTACCCAAATACCCTTCATTTAAAATAAATAAAACAAGATAGGTTCTGTCAGCGAGTTTGCGCGGCGCGCGGCCGCTTTGCGCGGCGCGCAGATTGACAGATTCAGCTCTTTTCCAATTTTAATATATATAAGTATTCAACGAAGCCCGATCTCATATGCCTTTAATAAACAAGTATACAAAATAAATATTCGGGTCTTACATAACATCATTCGATTCATACATATAAAACTATCTTATTCGAAGATTTAAACTGTAATCACTAGAACATAGTTTAGTTAATTCTAAACTTGTTCGCAAATAAAGTTAATCCTTCTAACTTGACTTTTAAAATCAACTAAACACATGTTCTATATCTGTATGATATGCTAACTTAATGATTTAAAACCTGGAAACACAAAAAATACCGTAAAACCGGACATACGCCGTCGTAGTAACACCGCGGGCTGTTTTGGGTTTGATAATTAAAAACTATGATAAACTTTGATTTAAAAGTTGTTCTTCTAGGAAAATTATTTTTCTTATGAACATGAAACTATATCCAAAAATCATGGTTAAACTCAAAGTGGAAGTATGTTTTTCAAAATGGTCATCAAGACATCGTTCTTTCGACTGAAATGACTACCTCTTACAAAAACGACTTGTAACTTATATTTCTGACTATAAACCTATACTTTTTCTGTATAGATTCATAAAATATAGTTCAATATAAAACCATAGCAATTTGATTCACTCAAAACGGATTTAAAACGAAGAAGTTATGGGTAAAACAAGATTGGATATTTTTTTGATTGTTGTAGCTACGGGAAATATTGTAACAATTCTATACAAATCATAACTTAACAAACTTATATTGTATTATTCATGTATTCTAATATATATTATGTAATCTTGGGATACCATAGACACGTATACAATGTTTTGACATATCATATCGACCCATCTATATAATATATTTTGGAACAACCATAGACACTCTATATGCAGTAATGTTGGAGTTAGCTATACAGGGATGAGGTTGATTCCAAAATAATATATATAGTTTGAGTTGTGATCTAGCCTGAGGCTTGTATACACTGGGTCGTGGATTGATCCAAGATAATTTATATTTATTTCTGTACATCTAACTATGGATAACTAGTTGTAGGTTATTAACGAGGACAGCTGACTTAATAAGCTTAAAACATTATAATGTATTAAAAAATATTGGAAATATATTTTGAACATACTTTGATATATGTACATATTTGTTATAGGTTCGTGAATCGCTCAGTGGCCAAGTCTTACTTCCCGACGAAGTAAAAATCTGTGAAAGTGAGTTATAGTCCCACTTTTAAAATCTAATATTTTGGGATGAGAATACATGTAGTTTTATAAATATTTTACGAAATAGACACAAGTAAATGAAACTACATTATATGGGTGAATGATCGAAGCCGAATATGCCCCTTTTGCTTGGTAGCCTAAGAATTAGTAAACCGATCTACTAATTGACGCAAATTCTAAAGATAGATCTATTGGGCCTAACGAACCCCATCCAAAGTACCGGATGCTTTAGTACTTCGATTTTGTTTTTATCATGTCCGAAGGATTTTCCGGAATGATAGGGGATATTCTTATATGCATCTTGTTAATGTCGGTTACCAGGTGTTCACCATATGAATGATTTTTATCTCTATGTATGGGATGTATATTGAAATATGAAATCTTGTGGTCTATTATTGCGATTTGATAAATATATAGGTTAAACCTATAACTCACCAACATTTTTTGTTGACGTTTTAAGCATGTTTATTCTCAGGTGATTATTAAGAGCTTCCGTTGTTGCATACTAAAATAAGGACAAGATTTGAAGTCCATGCGTGTATGATATTGTGTAAAAACTGCATTCAAGAAACTTATTTTTGATGTAATATATTCTTATTGTAAACCATTATGTAATGGTCGTGTGTAAACAGTATATTTTAGATTATCATTATTTGATAATCTACGTAATGCTTTTTAAACCTTTATCGATAAAATAAAGGTTATGCTTATTTTTAAAAAAAAAAATGAATGTAGTCTTTGAAAAACGTCTCATATAGAGGTCAAAACTTCGCGACGAAATCAATTAATATGGAACGTTTATAATCAATATGAACGGGACATTTCAGTTGGTATCCGAGCGTTGGTCTTAGAGAACCAGAAATTTGCATTAGTGTGTCTTATCGAGTTTGTTAGGATACATTAGTGAGTCTGGACTTCGACCGTGTTTTCTTTAAAATAAAACGATTGCTTAACACTTTTGTTGGAAACTATATATAATTAACATGTAAATATTATGTGATATATTAACCTCTCAATGTGTTTGATATTGTGTGATAGATGTCTACCTCTAGTACAAATCCCATTGATTCACCTAATAATAATGAAGAGTCGAATATATTTTGGGAAGATTCACAAATTCCTGAAGAGGAACCGGAAGAGGAGGAACCGGAAGAAGAGGAACCAGAAGAGGATGAATCGGAAGAGGAGGAACCAGAAGAAGAAGAGGTTCCGGAGGAAGAAATAGTGATACCTACAGTAAATCGTTTAAATAAAAGAAAATCCTCAACCAACGGACCAAAGTTAAAAATGGTCAATGGTGTTTCTGCCGAGGAAGCAAAATATTGGGAAGATTACCAATTTTCCGATGAATCGGATCCCAATGAGGATTCCGATGATGTTATAGAAATCACCTCGACCCAATTTAATATAGCAAAAGAAAATAATAAGGGAAAAGGTATAAAAATAGAGAAACCCGATTCCAATCCCGATGAGCTTTATATGTATCGGCAACATCCGTATTTCCTAAAGTGTAACAATAACCCGGGAACCTCTAAACCACCAGGTTTTTCTAAACCATTGTGGAAAACGACGCCTCGTATTAGAGGAACACCATATATCCCTGGAAAATTAGGAAAGCGAACCAAGTCCGAAGAAGAAGAAACCAGTGATTCAGATTAGGGAGTTGTAATCATGTTGTGTATTATATGTATTATAGTGTGGTTGTACTTTTATGTTCTATGTAAAAATCGCTTGTATTGTTTGTTAATTATCTTTTATGAATCTAATCCTTGTCTATTTTACAGTATAAAAACAAAATGGACGTTAAGGGTAGACAACCAAATATTTTAGAAGACCTACCAGAGGATATGATTGAGGAAATCTTGTCTAGAGTCGGTCAGAGTTCATCAGCACATTTAGTTATGGCGAAATTAACTTGTCAAACATTTGAAAGACTTTCCGGAAATTCCTTAGTTTATAAAAGGCTTTCCTTTGATAGGTGTGGTATATCACATTGGGGAGACCGTAAGTTACGCCGTGTTTTCTTTAAAGCATTAAATGCGGGGAACCCAAATGCAATTTTACGCTACGGGTTAAGAACCTATTTTTACTCAACATATCCCAACATAGGATTTCGCGAGTTAGAAAGAGCTTCTAACATGCAACATAAAGAAGCATGTTATACTTACGGGTTAGTGATGTTCGCTTCTTACCAAAGTGAGAAAAAGAATATCGGGTTACAACTTTTAAATAAAACCTTTCCACAAGTGACGGATTCAGTAGTTGGGGTGAGAAACAAGGTTTTTAGACTATTACGGGGCTGTTGGACATTACGAAACCCTCGTCCTTTTGACGACATTACAACATGCTGCCTAGCCAATGGTCATAACGGTTATTTTTCACAAGACCAAGGATGGGAAGTTGTATTAGTAAAACCAGAATGCATGACTTGTTTCTGGACTTATGAATTACGTGTCTTTATTTCCTTTGCTGAACAACTTGCGTATTAACTAGATTTATCTTCAAAATTGTCATGTATCAAAGTGTAATATATTTCATGTTATATGTAATATAGCGAAGTTGTAAGTTTGAAGAATATTTGTATGTGATATATTATTATAATCAGTTTTTCATATGGAATTGTAGTAGTTGAATTGTATATTAGCTACTAAGTATGAACTTAACGGGTAGGTAGTACCCGAATTTAAACTTATAAAACGCTAATATGAAGAAAAAGATTTTATAAATAAGTTCATATTATGCTACGAAATACTATTGACTACTCTTAATATTTTGTATGATTAACTCGATTCAGTTGGCTATTTTGAAGGAAATGGCACCGACTACTCGACAAACCATGAATATGAGTGAAGAGGAATTTCGTACTTTTCTTGCTGCAAACATAGCTGCAGTACAAGCTGCGCTACATACCAACAATAACTCTGAATCTAGCAATGTAGCTAAAGGCGCAAGAAATCGTGTAGGATGCACCTACAAAGAATTCACTGCCTGCAAACCTTTAGAATTTGAGGGAACCGAAGGACCAATTGGATTGAAATGGTGGACCGAGAAAGTCGAATCGGTGTTTGTCATAAGTAAGTGTACTGAAGAGTACAAAGTTAAGTACGCTACGCATACCTTCACATGTACTGTGTTAATGTGGTGGAACACCTATCTTAAACAGGTAGGACAAAATGCTGCTTACGCACTACCGTGGTCGGCATTCAAGCAATTGATGAACGAGCAGTACCGTCCTAGAAACGAAGTCAATAAAATCAAGGCAGAACTTAGAGAGTTACAAATACAAGGGTTCGACGTTACCATATATGAACGACGATTCACAGAGTTGTGCCTATTGTGTCCGGGAGCATTCGAAGATGAAGAAGAGAAGATCGACGCATTTGTAAAAGGGTTACCAGTAAGGATTCAAGAAGATGTGAGTTCACACGAGCCCGCTTCTATACAGAAGGCAAGTCGAATGGCTCATAAACTCATAAATCAGATTGAGGGAAGAATTAAAGAGCAAGCGGCCGAAGAAGCCAACACGAAACAACTCAAGAGGAAGTGGGTGGAAAACGGTGACAAGAGTTACCAGTACAACAACAACAACAACAACAACAACAACAACAACAACAACAACAACAACAATTACAACAACAATCGCAACAACTATCCTAACAACCGCAACAACAATCGCAACAATAACCGCAATCCTAACAATAACTACAACAAACATCCCAACAACAACAACAACTACAACAACCATTTCAACAACAATAACAATCCCAACAACAACCTCAATAACAACAACGGCAACAAAAACCAAAAACAGCCATGTCATAGGTGTGAAGAAAATCATCAGGGGTTTTGCACGACATTTTGCAACAGGTGTAAAAGAAATGGTCATAGCGCGACAAAGTGTGAGGTCTACGGACCAAAGTTTAATAGAACTAAAGGAACAAATAATGTCGGAACAAGTAATGCCGAAACGAATAGTGTCGGAGCAAGTAATACAAACGATGTTTGTTATAAATGTGGGAAACCGGGCCACATTATTAGAAATTGCCCAAATCAGGGGAATACTAATGGGCAGGGCCGTGGAAGAGTTTTCAATATTAATGTGGCAGAAGCACAAGAAGACCCGGAGCTTGTTACGGGTACGTTTCTTATTGACGATAAATCTGCTTATGTTTTATTTTATTCGAGTGCGGATAAAAGCTATATGAGTAGAGAATTTTGTGCTAAATTAAGTTGCCCATTGACGCCTTTGGATAGTAAATTTTTACTCGAATTAGCAAACGGTAAATTAATTTCAGCAGATAATATATGTCGGGAGAGAGAAATTAAACTGGGGGATGAAACGTTTAAAATTGATTTAATACCAGTCGAGTTAGGGAGTTTTGATGTAATAATTGGCATGGACTGGTTGAAAAAGGTGAGAACAGAGATCGTTTGTTACAAAAATGCGAATCGCATTATATGTGAAAAAGGAAAACCTTTAATGGTGTACGGAGAAAAGAGCAACGCGAAGTTAAATCTTATTAGTAGTTTGAAGGCGCAAAAACTAATAAGAAAATGTTGTTACGCCATTCTAGCACACATCGAGGAAGTTAAACCTGAAGAAAAGAACATCAATGATGTTCCCGTCACAAAAGAATTTCCCGATGTATTTCCGAAAGAATTACCGGGACTACCTCCGCACGGATCTGTTGAATTTCAGATAGATCTTGTACTAGGAGCTACACCAATAGCTCGTGCTCCATACAGACTTGCACCAGTGAGATGAAGGAACTCCAAAGCCAATTACAAGAACTTTTAGAGCGTGGTTTCATTCGACCAAGCACATCACCGTGGGGAGCTCCTGTTTTGTTTGTTAAGAAGAAGGATGGTACATTTAGATTGTGTATCGACTACCGAGAGTTGAACAAACTTACCATCAAGAACCGCTACCCACTACCGAGAATCGACGACTTATTTGATCAACTACAAGGCTCGTCGGTTTATTCGAAGATCAATTTACGTTTCGGGTATCATCAAATGCAGGTGAAGGAGGATGATATTCCGAAGACTACTTTCAGGACGCGTTACGGTCATTACGAGTTTATGGTTATGTCGTTTGGTTTAACTAATGCACCAGCTTTGTTCATGGACCTCATGAACCGAGTGTGTGGGCCATACCTTGACAAGTTTGTCATTTTTTTCATCGATGACATACTTATTTACTCAAAGAATGACCAAGAGCAGGAAGAACATTTGAGAAAAGTGCTAGAGTTGTTAAGAAAGGAAAAACTGTACGCTAAGTTTTCAAAGTGTGCATTTTGGTTGGAAGAAGTTCAATTCCTCGGTCACATAGTGAACAAAGAAGGTATTCAGGTGGATCCAGCAAAGATTGAAACCGTTGAAAAGTGGGAAACCCCGAAAACTCCGAAATACATACGCCAGTTTTTAGGACTAGCTGGTTACTACAGAAGGTTCATCCAAGACTTTTCCAGAATAGCAAAACCCTTAACTGCATTAACGCATAAAAGGAGGAAATTTGAATGGAAGGATGAACAAGAAAAAGCGTTTCAATTGTTGAAGAAAAAGTTAACTACGGCACCTATATTGTCATTACCTGAAGGGAATGATGATTTTGTGATATATTGTGACGCCTCAAAGCAAGGTCTCGGTTGTGTATTAATGCAACTAACGAAAGTAATTGCTTATGCGTCTAGACAATTGAAGATTTACGAACAGAATTATACGACGCATGATTTGGAATTAGGCGCGGTTGTTTTTGCATTAAAGACTTGGAGACACTACTTATCTGGGGTCAAAAGTATTATATATACCGACCACAAAAGTCTTCAACACATATTTAATCAGAAACAACTGAACATGAGGCAGCGCAGGTGGATTGAATTGTTGAATGATTACGACTTTGAGATTTGTTACCACCCAGGGAAGGCAAATGTGGTAGCCAATGCCTTGAGCGAAAAGGACAGAGAACCCATTCGTGTAAAATCTATGAATATAATGATTCACACTAACCTTACTACTCAAATAAAGGAGGCGCAACAAGGAGTTTTAAAAGAGGGAAACTTAAAGGATGAAATACCTAAAGGATCGAAGAAACATCTTAATATTCAGGAAGATGGAACCCGGTATAAGGCAGAAAGAATTTGGGTACCAAAATTTGGAGATATGAGAGAAATGGTACTTAGAGAAGCTCATAAAACCAGATACTCAATACATCCTGGAACGGGGAAGATGTACAAGGATCTCAAGAAACATTTTTGGTGGCCAGGTATGAAAACCGACGTTGCTAAATACGTAGGAGAATGTTTGACGTGTTCTAAGGTCAAAGCTGAGCATCAGAAACCATCAGGTCTACTTCAACAACCCGAAATGGAAATGGGAAAATATTACCATGGATTTCATCACTAAATTGCCAAGGACTGCAAGTGGTTTTGATACTATTTAGGTAATAGTTGATCGTCTCACCAAATTAGCACACTTCCTGCCAATAAGAGAATATGACAAGATGGAGAAGTTAGCACGACTGTATTTGAAGGAAGTCGTCTCCAGACATGGAATTCCAATCTCTATTATCTCTGATAGGGATGGCAGGTTTATTTCAAGATTCTGGCAGACATTACAGCAAGCATTAGGAACTCGTCTAGACATGAGTACTGCCTATCATCCACAAACTGATGGGCAGAGTGAAAGGACGATACAAACGCTTGAAGACATGCTACGAGCATGTGTTATTGATTTCGGAAACAGTTGGGATCGACATCTACCGTTACCAGAATTTTCCTACAACAACAGCTACCATTCAAGCATTGAGATGGCGCCGTTTGAAGCACTTTATGGTAGAAAGTGCAGGTCTCCGATTTGTTGGAGTGAAGTGGGGGATAGACAGATTACGGGTCCGGAGATAATACAAGAAACTACCGAGAAGATTATCCAAATTTAACAACGGTTGAAAACCATCCAAAGTCGACAAAAGAGCTACGCCGACATTAAAAGAAAAGATATAGAATTTGAAATTGGAGAGATGGTCATGCTTA
This sequence comes from Rutidosis leptorrhynchoides, assembly GCF_046630445.1. NCBI lineage: Eukaryota > Viridiplantae > Streptophyta > Magnoliopsida > Asterales > Asteraceae > Rutidosis > Rutidosis leptorrhynchoides. The sequence continues at coordinate 14,610,260 of NC_092335.1, read as the reverse complement.
AGGTTGCACCTTGGAAAGGCGTTGTTCGATTTGTTAAATATCTTTTATGAATCTAATCCTTGTCTATTTTACAGTATAAAAACAAAATGGACGTTAAGGGTAGACAACCGAATATTTTAGAAGACCTACCAGAGGATATGATTGAGGAAATCTTGTCTAGAGTCAGTCAGAATTCATCAGCACAATAAGTTATGGCGAAATTAACTTGTCAAACATTTGAAAGACTTTCTAGAAATGCCTTAGTTTATAAAAGGCTTTCCTTTGATAGGTGGGGTATATCGCATTGGGGAGACCGTAAGTTATGCCGTGTTTTCTTTAAAGCGTTAAATGCGGGGAACCCAAATGCAATTTTACGCTACGGGTTAAGAACCTATTTTTACTCAACATATCCCAACATAGGATTTCATGAGTTAGAAAGAGCTTCTAACATGCAACATAAAGAAGCATGTTATACTTACGGGTTAGTGATGTTCGCTTCTCACCAAAGTGAGAAAAAGAACATCGGATTACAACTATTAAATGAAACATTCCCACAGGTGACGGATTCAGTAGTTGGGGTGAGAAACAAGGTTTTTAGATTATTACGGGGCTGTTGGACATTACGAAACCCTCGTCCTTTTGACGACATTACAACATGCTGCCTAGCCAATGGTCATAACGGTTACTTTCCACAAGACCAAGGATGGGAAGTCGTCTTAGTAAAACCAGAATGTATGACTTGTTTCTGAACTTATGAATTACGTGTCTTTATTTCTTTTGCTGAACAACTTGCGTATTAACTAGAATTGCCTTTATAGCTTCCGAGTAGCAAAGTTTTTATGTGCTATATTTCATGCTATATGTAAAATAGCGGTATTGTAAGTTTGCAAAATATTGTATATAAGTTTGAATGTGAAATATTATTGTAATCAGTTTTTCATATAGAATTGTAGTAGTTGAATTGTATATTAGCTACTAAGTATGAACTTAACGGGTAGGTACTGTAGTGACCCGAACTTTTCCATGTTTATATATATTAAATGAAATTGATTTTTACATGATTAAATGTTTCCAACATGTTAAGCAATCAAACTTGTTAAGACTTGATTATTTGAAATGAGTTTCATGTAGACAATTGACCACCCAAGTTGACCGGCGATTCACGAACGTTAAAACTTGTAAAAACGACATGACGATATATATATGGATATACATATAGTTAACATGAGATTATGATAAGTGAGTATCTCCATAAGTATATTAACAATGAGTTATATACATAAAAACAAGACTACTAACTTAAGGATTTCGAAACGAGACATATATGTAACGATTATCGTTGTAACGACATTTAAATGTATATATATCATATTAAGATATACTAATATATCATAATATCATGATAAGATAATAATTTAACATCTCATTAGATATAATAAACAATGGATTAACAACATTAAATGAGATTGTTAACTTAAAGGTTTCAAAACAACACTTACATGTAACGACTAACGATGACTTAACGACTCAGTTAAAATGTATATACATGTAGTGTATTTAGATGTATTAATATACTTTTGGAAGACTTCAATACATATATCAAAACACTAATACTTAACAAAAATGGGTACAGTTACATTCCCATTCTTTTTCATCAAGAATTCTAGTCGTATTCATACCCATATTATACACAGCTTCTAGACGTACTTACTGTGGGTATATACCAATAGGAACTAGCATGGGATTCCACTCTTGATTATTTCATGTATGACTAATCAATTTTAACTTCTACCATTAACTAGTCAACTAACTAGAACTCCTTTTAACCCCACTCACCACTCACCACTTACCACTCATCATTCACTCCATTTCACTTCCAATTCTCTTTCTAATTCTCTCTCAACACACAAACACACACTTATGAACGAATTTTTCCAGTAGCTAATCATCATCTTCATCAAAAATTACTTCAAGAATCAAGATATAATAATCTTAGGAAGAACGCTTCAAGAACACTTCGAAAATCCTTTCAAGTTTACTAGTTTACATCCAAGCTTTCTAATCCATTCCAAGTAATCATCTAAGATCAAGAAACCTTTGTTATTTATAGTAGATTATCTTTATTATTCAAGGTAATAATCATATTCAAACTTTGATTCAATTTCTATAACTATAAACTATATTAATTCGAGTAAAAATCTTACTTGAACTTGTTTTTGTGTCATGATTCTACTTCAAGAACTTTCAAGCCATCCAAGATCCTTTGAAGCTAGTCATTTCTTGTCACTTCCAGTAGGTTTACCTACTAAACTTAAGGTAGTAATTATTTTCATAACATCATTTGATTCATACATATAAAACTATCTTATTCGAAGATTTAAACTGTAATCACTAGAACATAGTTTAGTTAATTCTAAACGTGTTCGCAAATAAAGTTAATCCTTCTAACTTGACTTTTAAAAACAACTAAACACATGTTCTATATCTATATTATATGCTAACTTAATGATTTAAAACCTGGAAACACGAAAAACACTGTAAAACCGGACATACGCCGTCGTAGTAACACCGCGGGCTGTTTTGGGTTTGATAATTAAAAACTATGATAAACTTTGATTTAAAATTTGTTCTTCTGGGAAAATGATTTTTCTTATGAACATGAAACTATATCCAAAAATCATGGTTAGTATGTTTATCAAAATGGTCATCAAGACGTCGTTCTTTCGACTGAAATGACTACCTCTTACAAAAATGACTTGTAACTTATATTTTTGACTATAAACCTATACTTTTTCTGTATATATTCATAAAATAGAGTTCAATATGAAACCATAGCAATTTGATTCACTCAAAACGGATTTAAAACGAAGAAGTTATGGGTAAAATAATATTGGATATTTTTTTGATTGTTGTAGCTACGGGAAATATTGTAACAATTCTATACAAATCATAACTTAACAAACTTATATTGTATTATTCATGTATTCTAATATATATTATGTAATCTTGGGATACCATAGACACGTATACAATGTTTTGACATATCATATCGACCCATCTATATAATATATTTTGGAACAACCATAGACACTCTATATGCAGTAATGTTGAAGTTAGCTATACAGGGTTGAGGTTGATTCCAAAATAATATATATAGTTTGAGTTGTGATCTAAGATTGATCCAAGATAATTTATATTTATTTCTGTACATCTAACTATGGACAACTAGTTGTAGGTTATTAACGAAGACAGCTGACTTAATAAGCTTAAAACATTATAACGTATTAAAAAATGTTGTAAATATATTTTGAACATACTTTGATATATATGTACATATTTGTTATAGGTTCGTGAATCGACCAGTGGCCAAGTCTTACTTCCCGACGAAGTAAAAATCTGTGAAAGTGAGTTATAGTCCCACTTTTAAAATCTAATATTTTGGGATGAGAATACATGCAGTTTTATAAATGTTTTATATAATAGACACACGTAAATGAAACTACAATATATGGGTGAATGATCGAAGCCGAATATGCCCCTTTTTCTTGGTAGCCTAAGAATTAGTAAACCGATCTACTAATGGACGCGAATCCTAAAAATAGATCTATTGGGTCTAACGAACCCCATCCAAAGTACCGGATGCTTTAGTACTTCGATTTTGTTTTTATCATGTCCGAAGGATTTCCCGGAATGATAAGGGATATTCTTATATGTATCTTGTTAATGTCGGTTACCAGGTGTTCACCATATGAATGATTTTTATCTCTATGTATGGGATGCATATTGAAATATGAAATCTTGTGGTCTATTATTGCGATTTGATAAATATATAGGTTAAACCTATAACTCACCAACATTTTTTTTGACGTTTTAAGCAAGTTTATTCTCAGGTGATTATTAAGAGCTTCCGCTGTTGCATACTAAAATAAGGACAAGATTTGGAGTCCATGCTTGTATGATATTGTGTAAAAACTGCATTCAAGAAACTTATTTTTGATGTAATATATTCTTATTGTAAACCATTATGTAATGGTCGTGTGTAAACAGTATATTTTAGATTATCATTATTTGATAATCTACGTAATGCTTTTTAAACCTTTATCGATAAAATAAAGGTTATGCTTGTTTTAAAAAAATGAATGCAGTCTTTGAAAAACGTCTCATATAGAGGTAACAACCTCGCGACGAAATCAATTAATATGGAACGTTTATAATCAATATGAACGGGACATTTCAGGTACTACCCGAATTAAAACTATAAAACGCTAATATGAAGAAAAAGCTTTTATAAATAAGTTCATATTATGCTACGAAATACAATTGGCTACTCTTAATATTCTATATGATTAACTTAATTCTTTTGGCTATTTTTGAAGGAAATGGCACCGACTACTCGTCAGAACTTGAACATGAGCGAGGAAGACTTCCGTGTTTTCCTTGCTGCGAACATAGCTGCGGTGCAAGCCGCAATGCAAAATAACAACAATAACTCTGGTTCTTGCAGTGGAACAAATTTCACAAGAACTCGTGTAGGATGCTCCTACAAAGAATTCACTGCATGCAAACCTTTGAAATTCGATGGAACCGAGGGTCCAATCGGATTGAAACGGTGGAACGAAAAGGTTGAATTGGTGTTTGCCATAAGTAAATGTACTGAAGAAGACAAAGTAAAGTACGCTACACATACCTTCACAGGTATTGCGTTAACATGGTGGAACACCTATCTCGAGCAGGTGGGACAAGATGCTGCTTACGCACTACCGTGGTCAGCATTCAAGCACTTGATGAACGAGCAGTATCGTCCCAGAAACGAGGTCAATAAGCTTAAGGTAGAGCTTAGAGGATTACGAACGCAAGGTTTTGACATCACCACGTACGAACGACGATTCACAGAGTTGAGCCTATTATGTCCAAGAGCGTTCGAAGATGAAGAGGAGAAGATTGACGCATTTGTAAAAGGGTTACCAGAAAGGATTCAAGAAGATGTGAGTTCACACGAGCCCGCCTCCATACAAAAGGCAAGTCGAATGGCTCACAAACTCATAGTTTAGATTGAGGGAAGGATTAAAGAACAGGCGGCCGAAGAGGCCAACACGAAACAAGTCAAGAGAAAGTGGGAGGAAAACAGTGACAAGAGTTACCCATACAACAACAACAATCACAACCACAATCGCAACAACTATCCCAACAACCGCAACATCAATCGCAACAACAACAATCGCAATCCCAACAATAACTACAACAAGCGTCCCAACAACAATAACTTCACCAAACGTCCCAACAACAATTACAACCACATTAATCCCAATAACAATCTCAATAACAACAATGACAACAACAATCAGAAAATTTCATGCTATAGGTGTGAAGGATATCATCCGGGTAAATTTTGTGAAGTAGTATGTACCAAATGTAATAGGAAGGGTCATGCTGCTTCGAAGTGTGAAGCATTCGGACCAGTGACTAAAAGAACAAATACTGCCCACATTATTTGTTTCGGATGCGGAAAGAAGGGCCACTACAAAACTACGTGCCCAAACCAGGGAAATAATAATGGGCAAAGCCGTGGGAGAGTTTTTAACATTAATGCGGAAGAAGCGCAGGAAGACCCGAAGCTTGTTACGGGTACGTTTCTTATTGATGAAAAACCTGCTTATGTTTTATTTGATTCGGGTGCGGATAGAAGCTATATGAGTAGAGATTTTTGTGCTAAATTAAGTGGTCTATTGACGTCTATGAATAATAAATTTTTACTCGAATTAGCAAACGGTAAATTAATTTCGGCAGATAAAATATGCCGGAATCGAGAAATTAAACTGGTTAGCAAAACGTTTAAGATTAATTTGATACCAGTAGAGTTAAGGAGTTTTGATGTGATAATTGGCATGGACTAGTTGAAAAAGGAGAGAGCAGAGATCGTATGTTACAAAAATGTAATTCGCATTGTACGAGAAGAAGGAAAACCCTTAATGGTGTACGGAGAAAAGAGCAACGCAAAGCTAAAACTTATTAGTAATTTGAAGGCGCAAAAGCTAATAAGAAAAGGTTGCTATGCTGTTTTAGCACATGTCAAGAAAGTACAAACCGAAGAAAAGAACATCAATGATGTTCCCGTCGCAAAAGAATTTCCCGATGTATTTCCGAAAGAATTACCGGGACTACCTCCACACCGATCCGTTGAATTTCAAATAGATCTTGTACCAGGAGCTGCACCAATAGCTCGTGCTCCATACAGACTCACACCCAGCGAAATGAAGGAACTCTAAAGCCAACTACAAGAACTTTTAGAACGTGGTTTCATACGACCAAGTACATCACCATGGGGAGCTCCTGTTTTGTTTGTCAAAAAGAAGGATGGTACATTCAGGTTGTGTATCGACTACCAAGAGTTGAACAAACTTACCATCAAGAACCGTTATCCACTACCGAGAATCGACGACTTATTTGATCAACTACAAGGCTCGTCAGTTTATTCGAAGATCGATTTACGTTTCGGGTATCATCAAATGCGGGTGAAGGAGGATGATATTCCGAAGACTACTTTCAGGACGCGTTACGGTCATTACGAGTTTATGGTTATGTCGTTTGGTTTAACTAATGCACCAGCTTTGTTCATGGACCTCATGAACCGAGTGTGTGGGCCATACCTTGACAAGTTTGTCATTTTTTTCATCGATGACATACTTATTTACTCAAAGAATGACCAAGAGCAGGAAGAACATTTGAGAAAAGTGCTAGAGTTGTTAAGAAAGGAAAAACTGTACGCTAAGTTTTCAAAGTGTGCATTTTGGTTGGAAGAAGTTCAATTCCTCGGTCACATAGTGAACAAAGAAGGTATTCAGGTGGATCCAGCAAAGATTGAAACCGTTGAAAAGTGGGAAACCCCGAAAACTCCGAAATACATACGCCAGTTTTTAGGACTAGCTGGTTACTACAGAAGGTTCATCCAAGACTTTTCCAGAATAGCAAAACCCTTAACTGCATTAACGCATAAAAGGAGGAAATTTGAATGGAAGGATGAACAAGAAAAAGCGTTTCAATTGTTGAAGAAAAAGTTAACTACGGCACCTATATTGTCATTACCTGAAGGGAATGATGATTTTGTGATATATTGTGACGCCTCAAAGCAAGGTCTCGGTTGTGTATTAATGCAACTAACGAAAGTAATTGCTTATGCGTCTAGACAATTGAAGATTTACGAACAGAATTATACGACGCATGATTTGGAATTAGGCGCGGTTGTTTTTGCATTAAAGACTTGGAGACACTACTTATATGGGGTCAAAAGTATTATATATACCGACCACAAAGTCTTCAACACATATTTAATCAGAAACAACTGAACATGAGGCAGCGCAGGTGGATTGAATTGTTGAATGATTACGACTTTGAGATTCGTTACCACCCAGGGAAGGCAAATGTGGTAGCCAATGCCTTGAGCGAAAAGGACAGAGAACCCATTCGTGTAAAATCTATGAATATAATGATTCACACTAACCTTACTACTCAAATAAAGGAGGCGCAACAAGGAGTTTTAAAAGAGGGAAACTTAAAGGATGAAATACCTAAAGGATCGGAGAAACATCTTAATATTAGGGTAGACGGAACCCGGTTTAGGACTGAAAGAATTTGGGTACCAAAGTTTGGAGATGTGAGACAAAAGGTACTTAAGGAAGCACATAAAACCAGATATTCAATACATCCCGGAGTGGGGAAGATGTACAAAGATCTCAAGAAACACTTTTGGTGGCCGGGTATGAAAGCCGATATTGCTAAATACGTAGTAGAATGTTTGACGTGTTCTAAGATCAAAGCTGAACATCAGAAACCATCAGGTCTACTTCAACAACCTGAAATCCTGAAATGGAAATGGGAAAACATTACCATGGATTTCATTACTAAATTGCCAAGGACTGCAAGTGGTTATGATACAATTTGGGTAACAGTCGATCGTCTTACCAAGTCAGCATACTTTCTGCCAATGAGAGAAGATGATAAAATGGAGAAGTTGGCACGATTATACTTGAAGGAAGTTATCTCCAGACATGGAATACCAGTCTCTATTATCTCAGATAGGGATGGCAGATTTGTTTCAAGATTTTGGCAGACATTGCAACAAGCATTGGGGACTCGTCTAAACATGAGTACTGCTTATCATCCACAAACTGATGGGCAAAGTGAAAGGACGATACAGACCCTTGAAAACATGCTACGAGCATGTGTTATTGATTTCGGAAACAGTTGGGATCGACACCTACCCTTAGCAGAATTTTCCTACAACAATAGTTACCATTCGAGTATTGAGATGGCGCAGTTTGAAGCACTTTATGGTAGAAAGTGCAGGTCTCTGATTTGTTGGAGTGAAGTGGGGGATAGACATATTACAGGTTCGGAGATAATTCAAGAAACTACCGAGAAGATCATCCAAATTCAACAACGATTGAAAACAGCCCAAAGTCAACAAAAGAGCTATGCGGATATTAAAAGAAAAGATATAGAATTTGAGATTGGAGAGATGGTCATGCTTAAGATTTCACCTTGGAAAGGCGTTGTTCGATTTGGTTAACGGGGGAAACTAAATCCAAGGTACATTGGACCATTCAAGATTATAGATCGTGTCGGACCAGTAGCTTACCGACTTGACTTACTGCAACAACTCGCCGGGGTACATAATACTTTTTATGTCTCGAATTTGAAGAAATGTTTTGCTAAAGAATATCTCACGATTCCATTAGACGAGATTACAATTAACGAAAAACTACAATTCATTGAAGAACCCGTCGAAATAATGGATCGTGAGGTTAAAACACTTAAGCAAAACAAGATACCAATTGTTAAGGTTCGATGGAATGCTCGTAGAGGACCTGAATTCACCTGGGAGCATGAAGATCAGATGAAGCTGAAATACCCTCACTTATTTCCAGAAGATGCGTCAACACCTTCAACAGCTTAAAATTTCGGGACGAAATTTATTTAACGGGTAGGTACTGTAGTAACCCGAACTTTTCCATGATTATATATTAATTGAAAACTATATTTGCATGATTAAATGTTTCCAACATGTTAAGCAATCAAACTTGTTAAGACTTGATTATTTAAAATGAGTTTCATGTAGACAATTGACCACCCAAGTTGACCGGTGATTCACGAACGTTAAAACTTGTAAAAACGACATGACGATATATATATATATATATATATGGATATACATATAGTTAAAATGAGATTATGATAAGTAAGTATCTCCATAAGTATATTAACAATGAGTTATATACATAAAAATGAGACTACTAAGTTAAGAAACTCGAAACGATATATATAACGATTATCGTTATTACAACGTCTTACTAAATACATATGTATCATATTAAGATATTGTTACACTATATTTAACATGATAAAATGATAATTATATATATCATTAAGTATGTTAACAATGAACTACATATGTAAAACAAGACTACTAACTTAAGAATTTTGAAACGAGGCATATATGTTACGATTATCGTTGTAACGACATTTTAATGTATATATATCATATTAAGATATATTCATACATCATAATATCTTGATAATGTAATAAGTTAACATCTCATTAGATATAATAAACAATGGGTTAACAACATTAAATGAGATCGTTAACTTAAAGGTTTCAAAACAACACTTACATGTAACGACTAACGATGACTTAACGACTCAGTTAAAATGTATATACATGTAGTGTATTTAGATGTATTAGTATACTTTTGAAAGACTTAAAGAGACATATCAAAGTACTTCTACTTAACAAAAATGTCTACAATTGCATTCTCATTCATTTTCATCAACAATTCTACTCGTATGCAACCGTATTCGTACTCGTACAATACCCAGCTCCTAGACGTATATACTATTAGTATATACACATAATAATTCAGCTCTTAGCAGCCCTAGATAGTCAACAAACATGTGGAACTAACAATTAGACAACTAGCATGACTTATGAGCAAGGAAACAAAAACAAGAACTCCTTTTAACCCCACTCACCTTCACCACTCACCACCTACTCCATTTCACTTCCAATTTTCTTCCCAATTCTCTCTCAAAACACACACACTCTTCCATGAACATCTAAGTTACTATTTTTCCAGCAAAAATCATCAAATACAAGCTTTGGTTATTAACTATAATCATCATAAAAACAATTACTCAAGAACACATCAAGAACACTTCCAAGTTTACAAGTTTACTTCCAAGTTTCCTAATCCATTCCAAGTAATCATCTAAGATCAAGAAACCTTTGTTATTTACAGTAGGTTATCTTTCTAAATCAAGGTAATATTCATATTCAAGCTTTGATTCAATTTCTATAACTATAACTATCTTAATTCGAGTAATAATCTTACTTGAACTTGTTTTTGTGTCATGATTCTATTTCAAGAACTTCCAAGCCATCAAAGATCCTTTGAAGATCAAGTTATTTTTTCATCATTTACAGTAGGTTTACCTACTAAACATGAGGTAGTAATGATGTTCATAACATCATTCGATTCATATATATAAAACTACCTTATTCGAAGGTTTAAACTTGTAATCACTAGAACATAGCTTAGTTAATTCTAAACTTGTTCGCAAACAAAAGTTAATCCTTCTAACTTGACTTTTAAAATCAACTAAACACATGTTCTATATCTATATGATATGCTAACTTAATGATTTAAAACCTGAAAACATGAAAAACACCGTAAAACCGGATATACGCCGTCGTAGTAACACCGCGGGCTGTTTTGGGTTAGTTAATTAAAAACTATGATAAACTTTGATTTAAAAGTTGTTCTTCTCGGAAAATGATTTTTCTTATGAACATAAAACTATATCCAATATTCATGGTTAAACTCAAAGTGGAAGTATGTTTTCCAAAATGGTCATCTAGACGTCGTTCTTTCGACTGAAATGACTACCTTTACAAAAATGACTTGTAACCAGTATTTCCGACTATAAACTTATACTTTTTCTGTTTAGATTCATAAACTTAAGTTCAATATGAAACCATAGCTATCGTCGATTTATTGGCGACTTGACTAACTCTTAGAGCCTAAATTAAATTCCAGGCAGGATTTAAAACCCATGAAAATTTGATTCTACCATTTTCATGGCGTCTATTATTATTTTTGTTTTAGTATTTTTTAAAAAACTTTTTCCTACTTAAAGGCCGGAGGTCCTCTCGGAAGCAATCTCTTTATCCGTTGAATAAAGAGAGGGATGACTTTCTCTACTTTTGAGAGTGTTTCACTCTGGGTGGAGAAATGTCTTTATTCTCGGATAGGGGAAGGATTGTCTACATATCACCTCCCCCATACACCACTCATGTGGTATTGGGTTTTGTTGTTGTTGTTGTTGTTGTTGTTGTTGTAAGTTATGAGTAAAACAAGATTGGATATTTTTGCTTGTTGTAACTACGTGAAAATTGGTAACAAATCTATATTAATCATATCCTAGCTAACTCATATTGTATTATACATGTATTCTAATATATTATGTAATCTTGGGATACCATAGACACGTATGCAAATGTTTTGACATATCATATCGACCCATGTATATATATTATTTGGAACAACCATAGACACTCTATATGCAGTAATGTTGGAGTTAGCTATACAGGGTTGAGGTTGATTCCAAAAATATATATACTTTGAGTTGTGATCTAGCCTGAGACGTGTATACACTGGGTCGTGGATTGATTCAAGATAATATATATCGATTTATTTCTGTACATCTAACTGTGGACAACTAGTTGTAGGTTACTAACGAGGACAGCTGACTTAATAAACTTAAAACAGTAAAACGTATTAAAAATGTTGTAAATATATTTTGAACATACTTTGATATATATATATATATACATATTTGTTATAGGTTCGTGAATCGACCAGTGGCCAAGTCTTACTTCCCGACGAAGTAAAAATCTGTGAAAGTGAGTTCTAGTCCCACTTTTAAAATCTATTATTTTTGGGATGAGAATACATGCAGTTTTATAAATGTTTTACAAAATAGACACAAGTGATCAAAATTACATTCTATGTTGAATTATTGAACCGAATATGCCTCTTTTTAGCTTGGTAGCCTAAGAATTGGTGTTTATTATAATTGCCACCAATTGACGCGAATCCTAAAGATAGATCTATTTGGTCCAACAAGCCTCATCCGAGTTACGGATGCTTTAGTACTTCGATTTATCATGTCCGATGAGAGTCCCGGAATGATGGGAATATTCTATATGCATCCTGTTAAGGTCGGTTACCAGGTGTTCATCATATGAATGATTTTTATGCAGATTGCATGTTGTTTATGAGAAATGAAAATATGAAATCTTGTGGTCTATTATTACAATTTGATAAATATGTAGGTTAAACCTATAACTCACCAACATTTTTTTTGACGTTTAAAGCATGTTTATTCTCAGGTGATTATTAAAAGCTTCCGCTGTTGCATGCTAATTTATGGACAAGAGTTGGAGTCAGTATGCTTGTATAATATTGTTTAAAAACTGCATTCGAAGACTTAAATTGATGTTTAATATTATTGTAAACCATTATGTAATAATCGTGTGAAAACGCTATATTTTAGATTATCATTATTTGATAATCGTCGTAATATTTTTAAACCTTTATCGATAAAATAAAGGTTATGGTTTGTTTTAAAATCGAATGCAGTCTTTGAAATACGTCTCATATAGAGGTCAAAACCTCGCAACGAAATCAATTATTATGGAACGTTTATAAATCGATATGAACGAGACATTTCATATAACTGGTTGGTATTTGGCTCGTAGATTCAGTCACTTGGTCATGCTCACTCAATAAAAGTAGCATATTCCAGAATACATCTTTTTTTCTTCATCTTCTTCATCTTCATCTTGGTCTTCTCTGTCATTTTCCAGTGACGACCAGGAAATTTCCGACCAAATTTAAACTTAATTCGTATTTGATTTCGACACGATGAGCAAAGTCAGTAATGTTGAGTAACAAAGTTTGTAAACTATATTCATAATATCATTTGACCTTTGACTACTCCCGAACGATTCACGAACAACTAATTTGTAAATAGATATATATAATTTTATTTGAAATATTATTTGAAATAATATATGAGTTAATTGTTGGAAATAAATATATAAAATAATATCAGTATATTTAATATTATTAATTTAATATATATAGATATGCATATAATTAAATATATATATATATATATATATATATATATATATATATATATATATATATATATATATATATATTATAAAAAGAAATATTATATATTGTAAATGTTATTATCAATGTTGAAAAATAATAATAATATATAATAATTATTATTTAAAGAGTATATATATAAAGTATATAGAATATATATTTTGTGATTTCGAAGTTATTTAATAAACGACGGTAACGTTCAATTGTCATTCGATAGATAGTAAACGAGTTAAAAAGGAACTTATGTGATTTTAAAATAAACGGTGATTCGAAAATGGGTTTTATAAATTATAGACTTAGTAAAAATGTATTTAGGAGCTATATATTAAATTTTAAAACTTTTTATATTTTACTTGGGGTTGGGAGTGAATAATTAATGTAATTTTTATTTAATAATTAATGATCGAATTTTATACCATAATGACCAAAATAAATAATTGTAGTTAATCTAAAAATTTGAGATTTTTCTGTGTACTTTTATCCGCCACTAAGTAACAACGGTGTACGAAATAATAGTCCGTGAAAAACTGTCGGTAGCATACCAACAAATGAATTTCACATGATCTTAAATTATGGTACTGTGTTTGGGTTCATTCATTCCCACTTGATTTATTATGTTTCATCCGTGATTTAATGGATACTGTGAGTAATTGAAGATTTCCATCCACTACCTATTTTATATATGTATATATCTAATACTAGTACACCAACTAACCATTTATCTATCTTCTCATCTGTGTAATCAAACTACCACATATCACTCCCACTTCCACCATTTCGTTCAACCAACAATTACCATAAAAGTTACATGTTTCTGCATTTGTTTTCTGTTTAAACCGAGCCTCAATAATCACCATGGAAAGTCATCACTACCACCGAAAGTTGCTGTTGTAGCAGCTGTACAACACACTTATATAATCACCACTATCTCCACCTCCAAAACAATCTACATCGCCACCAATCTGCTTTGTTTTTTTGCTCAAGACCACCACCACAAATCCATACGAACCACCTTCGATCATCTCTTACTGCCACGCCTACTTTCTGTTTCAAACGAACCCAAGTCATCACTATTATCAAACATATCCTTTACCCTTTCTGTTCCTAGTTCAGCTCATGTAATCACCATCATTTAAAGACCACTAGTTTCATTTTCACAAGATGATGTTGTCGACTAGAAACCACCTGCAACCATACACCATTCACCACTACATAATCACCACCATCGTGTATTATCATAAACCGCCACCACCATCGAGCATGAACAAACCCGTCACCTCACCTTAATCACAACCGGGAACCACCTCACCATTTCAAATCATTGAACCACCATCACCCTACAATCTTCAATCACATGAACTCACATCCATCTTTAGTCGACCCCTCACTACAGGAAAACCACCACACCCATTATTTTTTTTTTTACACAATTAATCCTCACTTGAACTAATATTGTATTGCTAAGTGGAACCAAAAATTGAAGTAAGTGGTAGACCAAGTTTAATATAAGGGATGCTTTATTAGGTGGAGTATATAGTATAGATCATGGGGTTGATGAATAAGATATTGATGATGATGATGATGACGATAAGGCAATTAAATAGGGATAGTTCCTGCTTTGTGTTTCGAATCCTATGATTCAACTTCGTGGACTTGGTTTCAATTCCTGCTTTGGGCCGAGAACTCCCTTTCAAATTATTGGGCCATGTTTCTTTTTCTCTTGGGCTTAGTTAGGTTATTAACTTGGGCCAAGATCCAAGTGTCTTGATTGAGCCGTTTTCTTGTGTGTTATCGGGCCAAAGTAAACAGGATAGATCATAGGGTTGAAAAATAATACGATGAGATTTATTAGGCTTAGATAATTTTGAACCGAGAAACAAATTCAATATATGGTTGCTGTCCATGGCAGTAGCCACCGCAGAATTTGTTTTCCTGTTCGATGATAACAAATGATGATGATGATGGCATGCTATACATATGACGATAATGATAATGTAAAATGAACGATGATGAATGATATATGATGATGATTAGATTAGGATCGTGTTCATGGGATGGGTACAGTAGCGAAATAATGATGAAGATACATGGTGCAAGTGATGATGATAATTGGGTTTTGTTTAATGAAAAAGATGAAAAATAAGGGAAATAAATAAT
Organism: Rutidosis leptorrhynchoides; assembly: GCF_046630445.1. NCBI lineage: Eukaryota > Viridiplantae > Streptophyta > Magnoliopsida > Asterales > Asteraceae > Rutidosis > Rutidosis leptorrhynchoides. The sequence continues at coordinate 14,594,889 of NC_092335.1, read as the reverse complement.
TACGGGTTAAATATAATTAGGTCCCCTATATTCACATAAAACGGATTAGAGGAAGGGTTAAGACGGGAGGTCTTGAGTTCGAGCCCGGGCAGCGGCTATTTTTTTTTAAGCTGTTTCTTCAAAGGTTGTGATCTTTTATTATTATCATTATTATTATTATTATTATTATTATTATTATTATTATTATTATTATTATTATTGTTATTATTATTATTATCACTAGTATTATTATTCAATATTATTATTATCATTATTTTAATTATTATTAACATAACTATTATTAATAGAATGAATATTATTATTATGATTATGATTAAGATTATTGTTATTACATATTTTTAATATTGTTATTATTATTATTGTTATCTATATAAAAAAATCAATAAAAGTATTTTTATTAAATGTTAGAATTATTAGTATTATCATTATGTATTATTACTATTAATAATGTTAGCAAATCATTATAAATATTATTATTATCATGTGTAGTATTAATATATAATTACTAAAATCATTATCATAAATATCATTAACAGTAAAATTAATATTTTATAGTTATTATTATCATTATCAGTATCATTAAAATAATTATTAACATTATTACCTTTATTAGTAATATTAAGTATTATAATTATTATCATTTTTACCAATATTAATATAATTTTGGTATCATTATAATAATTATTTTTAACAAACAAATGATATATATATAAAAATATATTTAACATAATAAAATTTAATATTTTTATATACAAAAAGAATATATGAGACATATATATATTACTAATATAAAAATGATATAATTAATAAATTATATATATATATATACTTATTCGATTACGACTATGTGTATTAATATATATACAAATGATATAGGTTCGTGAATCCGAGGCCAACCCTGCATTGTTCAATCTCATAATATGTATTTTTACTACAAAATACAGTATTGTGAGTTTCATTACTCCCTTTTTAAATGCTTTTGCAATATATATTTTTGGGACTAAGAATACATGCGCTTTTATAAATGTTTTACGAAATAGACACAAGTAATCGAAACTACATTATATGGTTGAATGATGCCGAATATGCCCCTTTTGCTTGGTAACCTAAGAATTAGTAAACCAGTCTACTAATTGACGCGAATCCTAAATATAGATCTATTGGGCCCAACAAACCCCATCCGTTGTAGCGGATGCTTTAGTAATTCGAGTTTTTATATCATGCCCGCTGGATGTCCCAGAATGATAGGGGATATTCTTATATGCATCTTGTTAATGTCGGTTACCAGGTGTTCAATCCATATGAATGATTATTTTTGTCTCTATGCATGGGACATATATTTATGAGAAATCGAAATGAAAATCTTGTGGTCTATTAAAATGATGGAAATGATTATTTATGTTAAACTAATGAACTCACCAACCTTTTGATTGACACATTAAAGCATGTTTATTCTCAGGTATTAAAGAAATCTCCCGCTGTGCATTTGCTCATTTTAGAGATACTACTTGTACTCATTCATGACATATTTCAAAATACGTTGCATTCGAGTCGTTGAGTTCATCAAGATTATTATTAAGTCAATTATAGATTGGATATATTCTGAAGTGGTATGCATGCCTGTCAACTTTCGATGTGATGAAAGTTTGTCTTTTAAAAACGAATGCAATGTTTGTAAAATGTATCATATAGAGGTCAATTACCTCGCGATGTAACCAATTGATATGAATCGTTTATAATCGATATGAACGGGTCCTTTCATTTTCTTCCTCCGAATCACTAGACGCGACAAGTGATTCAAAAGGGTGATCTGTTTTTTTAATTTTACATACGTTCTTAACTCCATAGTAGAATAAATCAAACTCTTCTGTGTTTGGAGGTGGTATTTCAGATCGTGCTTCTTCCAAATTGGGTGTCTGAATGTTTGTTTGGGCCTCGTGTGTTGGCAGGTTTTGTTGGACATCGTGAGTTGGTAGGTTTTGATGAACATTGTGTGTTGGTAAGATTTGCAATGACTGTAAGCTTTCTGGGAGTTGATGCATTGTAACTTTGTCGACAATATAAATATCAATAGGAGCATTTGATATTGCATATTGTAGAAAATCACGAAAGTCTTCATAATCACCAGTAATATCAAAAACAAGATTATCGACAACATATCTCATTGAAACAGGTGCATTAGGTGGCAAATTAATTTTTCTAAGAACATTTTTTAACAATATTCTTCGAGTAATTGGTTTTTGGGGAGCAACTGGGAGTTTTAATCGTGTTCTAAAACAATCTAGAGGCAAATACATAGGTAAGTTATTAATAAATTGAAAAGAACCACCACAACATATATGAATAACAAAGGTTTCATTATCACTACAACTCATTATTTAAAACAACAAGAGAAAAACTGGTGGAAAGTTACCTTAATGATGCTTGAAATGATATGATTTATGTGGAAATAAAGTGAAATGAAATTGGTAATCTGTAGTTCCAGGTAGAATGATTATATAGAAATAAAAGGTTATCCATAATAGTACAAAAATCTAGCAAAATCTTATCCACGAAATCAATGAAATCTTATCGGGATAAGAAGCAAAATGCAAGACGCAAGACGCAAGGACGCAAGGCGCAAGACGTAAAAAGCAAGGACGCAAGGCTGTTTGTTGCGTTTGGGCCTAAACGCAAGGACGCAAGGACGCAAGGCGTCTTGCGCCTTGCGAGGGCAAATTGTCAAACTTTTTTTAAGGGCTGTCAGTCAACAAGCTTAAAAAAATGGGCATTTTGGTGATATTCCCGAATTTAATGTATCTCATATTTTCATACAACCCTTCGTATCTTCATTATTTCCCAAATGATCCATATCCACTTTCTTAGCCCAAATTACTCTGACTTCATATTCAAAAGCCCAAAACTATAAAATCTGATATTTTTTATAGTATTGAATTAAGTAAATATAATGTTGAGTTCCATCAAACATTTTCACTTTATACGGAGTTGTTGCAGGTACTATTTTCACGAAATTTTTCATCTTTTCTAGCTATTTCATCTTTTGCCTCTCATTTTTCTCTCTAAATTCTTAAACAACCCAAAAATATTCTAGATCTATTACACCACAATATTCTACAAATTGAATCTCACCATTACCGCCACTAAATCTGTAGTGAAATTACGAACAAACACATACAAACGTTACCAGAGGTGATCGAATAATCCGCTGTCACGGGCCGCTTTTCTTGCCCGGAAACACGTTTTCTGGCCGCCTACTGATTTTCCGGCTTTGGCCGTCAGCCGTCTAGACGTCCATCTTGACCGTTTGGGTGACGGTGGCGCTGTAAGGAGGTTGATGGTGGCGGTGGTAAGAAGTTGATGGTGGCGGTGGCAGCTGGCTGATTGTGGTGAAGTATTGGTGGTGGTGACAGAAGGTAAAGTGGGGGTGGTGGCAGGAGCCTAGGAGGTGTGTGGTGGTGGCAAAATAGTAATTATAAAATAATAGAAGTAAAAGGTTGAAAATACCCCCGTGAACAGTAAAGGTGTTCATGGGAATTAGTATAGATTATAATTATAATAATAATATAATACTCCCTCCATTCCAAATCTATTGTCCCCAGACAAAAAACACGCAGTTTTAGGAAATTTCACTAACTTTATTCTCCACCAATAATATATCTTCTCTCTCCAGAATAACCTCTTTTGATTGGCTGAAAAAGAATCTAGACAATTAATTTGGAACATCTCAAAATAGAATAATGGACAATAGATTTGGAACGAAGAGAGTAATATACATTAGTTTGCTAGTAACATGCACATGCATATTTGAATTTTTAGTACAATACTTAAATAAACAGATAGAAAACAAAGAAGTAAAAGAAGTTATTAAAAAAATCTAAACGATAGTCAATAAATTTGGGGAGGTGATTCTCACACACCACTTTTTGATTCATACATACTTTTGTACCATAAATTTACAATAATATGCTTACATTTATCTAGGGAGTTGAACTTCTATTATTATTTTAAACATAAATAAGGGTATTATAGTTAATTTGATGTGTATGTATCAAAAAGTAGTGTGTGAGGATCACTAGTTTTTCTTTATCATCCATAAATATAAATATACTATACATTTAATTAATTGATATTAGAAAGTCAATATCAACGGTTATGTATAATAAATTAATAATACGTTTGTTACTCCGTAAATGACAATTCTAATAAGGGTGTTTATAAATATCTTTATAAAAACATTCGTTAGTAACAAAAACAAAAACAAAGATTTTTAATAAATATTTTTAATGGGAGTTGGTGTTTCAAACATCACTTTTGATCAATTTAATCCAAATTTCTTAAAATACCCTTATATGAAATATCTTAGACTATCGGAGGATATATTTGAAAATTTTAAAGGTAGAAGGTTTGTCCTGTTTGGGTTACTCGAAAAAGTGAGTATCCGACCCACACTCTAGTGTACGAACCAGCATGATCACTCCATGGCTTTTTCTAACGCTACACTGACAACTATAGAATATTCAACTCTAAGCATGATTCGAATATGAGACCTCTCGCAAAGAACTTGGGGCTTCAAACATTGGACTATCTTTGAAAGAAATGTTTGAAATATAACATAAGATAATGGTGAATTTGATTATAAAATGAAAAAATAACTGGAAGTATCACCTCTCATTTCTAATACTCCGTATTTATTAGTGGCCGTTACTCAAATTATTCATGAAAGACTTTGATACTATTTTTTCGTTTCACTCAATTGTCCAAATTACTATTTTGACATTCCACTTTAAGTGTTCATTTTCATTTCAAATAAACAGAGGAGAATATAGTGAAAAAGAAAGATATTTTATTTGTTGAAATGAAGTTAATAAGATTTTTTTAGAACTCTGTGAAATAGTGTTGGGAAAATGAAAATTTGATGAGTCAAAAGTAGGCTAAGATTTTAGAATCTGGAGATTTAGAGTCTGAAGTTGCAGACTCTGGAATTTGCTGAAGTCAACGGTTGAAGTTTTCTTGAAGCCAAAGTTAAAGATTATTCTGGAGATATACTTAAAGTTTAAGAAGATATGATTTGAAGATTCAGTTTTATCTCCAGAATTGACTTTTGAATTAATAGCTAATTTGTTTGATTTTTAGTATTATCTTTTCCTTATTTATAGCGAAGTAGTTTTGGAAACCAAATCTCCAGATTTGGTGTTTATCTGTATAAATAGGGACGTATGGTTTAGTTTGAAGATGTAATTTACACGATCAATATCATTGTCTTCTATTCTATTATCGTGTTCTCTCAATTTCTGCACTAATTCTTATTTATTGTTTAAGTGAGAGTCTGGTGTTCATAGTTCAATTACTGTGAACTAATAACTGGTATCAGAGCGGGTAAGGTGTAAATCCTATTACGGTGATCTTTACAAACGATCCATATTTTTATAAATATGTCTACCAGTACCATTCCTACCCCAGTTATGGCTGGAATAGGTGTGCCAATATTCGATGGCACAGACTTTGCAACTTGGAAATTAAAAGTCCTGTGGTTTTTAGGATCTATTCATGAAGAAGCTGAGCATGTTCTTACAACAGGACTCATTATTCCTGGTTCAATGATAGCTGCTGTTCCTGCCACATATACTGTTGCTGCACAACCTGCCTATTTTCGAGAAACACCAAGAGAAAGGTGGACCGAAGCAGAAGCTATCAAGTTCAAACAGGATAGCAAAATAAGGAGTATTATTGGGAATGCTATTACTGTTCCAATTCTCAGAAAGATCAGTCACACCAAGACTGCTAAAGCTATGTGGGATCTGTTGCTTAATGACTATGAAGGAGTAATTGTTGTTAAGACTCAGAAGAAGAAGAATCTGATTAGATGCTATGAAAATTTTGCTGCTGAGCCTAAAGAATCTTTAAGTGATCTTCATTCAAGATTTCAGGTTCTGATAAATGACCTTGAAAGTGTTGGTGTAGAGAAAACACAACAAGTGTTATGTCAAAAGTTCATTGAATTGTTACCTTCAAACTTTGAGTCTGTAATTACATCTATGGTAATTAGTGAGAAGATAGATAACTATGAGTTGAGTGAATTGTTTGGTATACTATCAAACTTTGAGGAAACACAATTGAAGAACAAGATCAATGCTAAGAAAACTGCTAAAGATCCAGAAGCTGCATTGGTGGCTACCACAAAGAAGAATAAGCAGTTATTCTCTAGTTATTCTAACAAGGCTGAATCTGAGAGTGATGAAACTTCTGATGATGATAGTGAATCTGATGAAGATGAGGAGATCAAAGATTTGGAAGTCCAGATGGCTCTTTTGACTCAAAGGATTGAGCAGAAAAAGTTTGGTTATAAGAAGGGTAAAGGCAAGGGTACTTTTGATCCAAAGAAAGCTAAATGCTTTAAGTGTGGCAAGTTAGGACACATAGCTGCTGACTGCTGGTCTAAGGGTGAAGGAGGTGCTAACTCCAACAAGTCTGTTGACAAATCAAGAAAGTACAAACTTAAGTACATGAAGTTAAAGAGTGAAGCAGAAAGATCTAAGAACAAAGAATGAGAGAAAGCTTTGTATACAGGAGCATGGGAAGATGAAGACTCATCATCTGATGAGGAGGAGGATAAGTGTCTTATGGCTATAATTGATGGTGGTTCTAGCAAGTTTGAGGAAGATCTGAAAGCTATTGAGAAGATGGATAAAGACTCTATTTGTAATAAAGTTTCTGCTTATAAGGTACAAAACTTTGTGAACTATCTTGATAATGAAAAAGTGAGAATATTTCAGTACTTGCTTCTTGACTTTCAATGGTGTTTAGATGATATTGATAGGTTAAGAACATAAATTTTTGATCTTAAAAACACTATCAAAGACAAAGATGCTGAAATTAAAGTCTTGAAAAAATATGAGGTAGAACTTGACACATATAAAATGGCATACACAGAAGAAACTAAAAGGTTAAATATTGAATTAGGAAGATCAATTAAAAGGTCAAAACATTATGAATCAATTTGTAAATCTTGGTGTGTATCTTCCAAAAAGAATTCTGATGCTATTGCAAAATAAATTCCAAATGATGTCAAAGCTATACTGGGTGAAAACTACATATTAGATAATAATGTGGAAGTTGATCCAAGTGTATTCAAACCTGACCTTCTACCAAACACATTTGTAAAATTTGATGGTGACAAAAAGATTTTAACCAATGCTTTTGTAAGGTCATTAGATCCTGTTGAACCTTCTGAGACTATAATACTTGAAAGTAAAAATCTATTAGAGTCTGAACTTTTAAAACCTTTAGACTCTAGCATTTTAGTCTCTCAAAATAATAGTGTATGTTCTGACCTAGAGTCTGACACCCAAGAGTCAATTGCAATAACAACTCTAAATCATCCTCTGACACTGACACTTGTCCAGATCCAAAATGGTTAACTAAAAGAAGGTCAAAGTCAAAACAAGCTAAGACTATTCAAAAACTCAAAAAGGAAATTTCTAAGCTCAATGAAAAAATCAAGAGTCAAGAAAAACCTTCAGTTAAAAGAACATCTTGTTTTCCTAAGGAAATTAAGAAGATATGGAAACCCAAAATTTGTGAAAATAAAAGTGTCTTAAAATCTGTTAAGGACAAGTTGATCTGGATTGGAAACAAAGCTTTTGTTTGGAGAGTGAAGAGCACTCCAATTGAACCCACTAAAAAGTGGGTTCCCCTTAAAAACTAATCATTCTCTTTTGTTTGTGTCTTGTGTAGCAGGGTAATATGTGGTATCTGGATAATGGTTGCTCAAGACACATGACTGGATGCAAAGAGCATCTTGTAGGGTTTATTGAAGAAAATGGTCCCTCTGTAAGATATAGGGATAATTCTGTTGTAAAGACTATTGGTTATGGTACTGTTAAAGCTGGAAGTGTTACATTTAAGAAAGTTGCTTTAGTTGAAGGGCTGAATCATAATCTGCTAAGTGTGAGCCAAATTGCTGATGAAGACTGTGAAATTAGAATTTGGAAGAAAGCTGGTATTATTTATGATCCTAAAGGAAGGCCAACTCTTGTGGCCTGGAGATTTCAAAATGTGTATATGCTGGATCTAGAATCTGTTGATGCTGGAATTGAGACATGTCTGTACTCTCAGACTGTCCCAGAACTTAATTGACTTTGGCACAAAAGGCTTTCTCATCTTAATTTCAAAAATATCAATGAGCTTTCCAAGAAGAAGCTTGTAAGATGTCTTCCACAGCAACCTTTCAAGAAAGATAAACCTTGTTCTGCTTGTATTATGGGTAAACATACCAAAACAAAGTTTCCCTCAAAAACTCTAGCTACCATTAGTGTTCCACTTCACATGCTTCACATGGATCTGTTTGGTCCAATGAACACTAGTAGTCTGAGTGAAAAAAGATATACTTTGGTAATTGTTGATGAGTATTCCAGATTTACATGGGTTATTTTCTTAGCTGCAAAAAGTGATGCTCCTGAAGAAATCATCAACTTGATCAAGAAAGAGCAGGTGCAGAAGGGTGTTCTTGTCAAACAGTTGAGAAGTGATCATGGTACTGAGTTCAAAAATGTTACATTAATTGATTTTTGTGTAGAGTCTGGAATTGGTCAAAATTTCTCTGCTGTTAGAACTCCACAACAAAATGGAGTTGCTGAAAGAAGAAATAAGACACTCATTGAAGCAGCCAGAACCATGCTATGCCAATCAAATGTTGCCCTATGGTTCTGGGCTGAAGCTGACAATACAACATGTTACACTCAAAATAGGTCCTTGATTGTGAAGAAACATGGTAAAACTACTTATGAGTTATATCATAAAAGGTGCCTACTATTCAATACTTCCATGTATTTGGGTGTAAATGCTATATTTTAAATCAAAGAGATCAGCTTAATAAGATGAGGCCAAAGTCCGATGAAGGTATATTTATGGGATATTCTTCTTTATCCAAAGCTTATAGAGCATATAATCAGAGGAGAATGAAGATTGAAGAATCCATTAATGTTTCCTTTGATGAAAGTTCTTTAGAAATGGACCGGTCATGTAGTACTGAGCTATCTGCACTTAGTGAATTATCTAATTTAATTTCAGGGAATAGTGTTCAGACTCTAGATTCAGAGTCTGAGTCAGATGAACCAAATTTGTCTGGATTGAGAAATGAAGTTGCAGATGATACTCACACAGAAGAACCTTCACAGGAATAAAAATCTGTTGTCAATCAAGAAAGTGGTGATCAGTCATCAAATACCACTTTGGATCTCATTGTTTCTACTAGAAAATCTTCTAGAAACATAGTTCCTCCAAAGCATCTTGAGAATTATGTTGTGGATCCTACAGGTCTGCCTAAACCTAGTTCTTCTGCTCAGACACCTGTGTCTGATTTTGCTATAGCAAATTACTTCTTCTTTTCTTGTTTTCTTTCACTAATTGAGCCTAAAGAAGTATATGAAGCATTGGCTGACAATGATTGGGTTGAGGCTATGACTGAAGAATTGACAGAATTTGAAAGTAATGATGTTTGGGAATTGGTTCCAAAGCCTGCTGGTAAAACTGCAATAGGCACAAAATGGGTTTTTAGAAACAAGGTTGATAAAGATGGTATTGTAATCAGAAATAAAGCAAGGTTGGTTGCTCAAGGGTACAGACAAGAAGAAAGAATAGACTATGATGAGACTTTTACTCCTGTTGCTAGAATTGAAGTTATTAGACTGTTTCTGGCATATGCTGCTCACAAAGATTTCAAGGTGTTTCAAATGGATGTGAAGAGTGCTTTCCTGAATGGTAAATTGCAAGAAGAGGTTTATGTGAAACAACCTCCTGGTTTTGTAAGTAAGAAATTTCCTAAGCATGTTTACATATTGAAGAAAGCATTGTATGGTCTGAAGCAAGCTCCCAGAGCCTGGTATGATACCTTGTCAATATTTCTTCTAGAAAAGAATTTTTTCAGAGGAGCCATTAACAAGACTTTGTTTATCAAAAAGGACAAAGGTGATGTGTTACTTGTTCAAATTTATGTTGATGACATTATTTTTGGGTCTACAAATCCACACTTTAGAAAATGGTTTTCTGACATTATGTCTGAAGAGTATAGAATGAGTAATTTATGTACTTTAAACTATTTTCTTGGATTGCAAATAAAACAGAGTTCTGAAAGCATTTTTATTAACCAAAGTAACTACATTTCTGACATGTTAACTAAATATGGTTTTAAAAATCGTTCTTCTTTAAGAACTCCAATGAGTGTTTCTGAAAAGCTTGATAAAGATGAATCTGAAAAACTCACTTGTCAATCAACCTATAGAGGTATGATTGGATCTTTGCTATATTTAACTGAAATTAGACCTGATATAATGTTTGCTACATGTCTTTGTGCACGTTACCAATCTGATCCTAGGGAGTCTCATTATAAAGCTGTGAAAAGAATTTTTAGGTACTTAAAAGGTACCCCTAACCTGGGTCTTTGGTACTCTAAAGACTCAGAGTTTGATCTAATTGCTTACACAGATGCAGACTATGCAGGTTGCAAATTAGACAGAAAAAGCACTTCTGGTGGATGTCAATTACTAGGTGGAAAATTGGTCAGCTGGTCTAGTAAAAAGCAGAATTCCGTGGCCACTTCCACAGCAGAAGCTGAATATGTTGCTGCAGGAAGTTGTTGTGCTCAGTTACTTTGGATGCAACATCAACTTCTGAATTTTGGGTTAACATTGACCAACACTCCAATAATGTGTGACAATGAAAGTGCAATTGCTATTACTGAGAATTCAGTGTTTCACTCAAGAACCAAGCATATTGAAATCATGCATCATTTTATAAGGGATTGTGTTGAAAAGGGCAAAGTGTTTTTAAAGCATATTGACACTAAGGATCAATTGGCAGATATTTGCACTAAAGCACTTCCTGAGAAAAGGCATTTTTATTTTCTTGGAATGTTAAATCAATCAATTGAAATGTTGTCCAGTGATGATACTCTCTAAACTGTTGTTGTAAAAAAAAAAAAAAATAGAGTCTGGATTACGTCATATTCAAAGTCTGGATGACATCATGTTATTTAGAGTCTGGAAAGGTTTACTCTGCTGGTGTATTTTTTACTGTAAACTTGTTTCCTTATTTGGTCAATAAAGGTTTTCTTTATTCGGTTTCTAAAGTAAAAAATTAAATTTTGAAGGGGGTTAATGGTAACTTTTTGAAATTTTTTGTGTTAGGGGTATTTATATGTCCCCTAATTTTTCTTCTTCAAAATCTTCTTCAAATTAATCTTCGAACATAAACCCTGATTCCTCTCTTTCGATCATCATCTTCTTCAAAATCTCTCTCAGTTTTCATAATTCACTCGTGTTCTTGCAAGTTTTTGATTAAAGCTAATGGCAAATACGAAGTTCATTCCTTTTGTTCTTGTTCCCACCGATAACATGATTAGGGTAAAAGAAATCAGAGGAGAGAAGGATGTGCAGGTTTCGGCTAATAATAGGGTTGCTTGTGCTACTATTCCTGCGAATTTTGCTAATGAAGGGTATGAGGATCTGGTATTGTTCATGTGAAATCACCCTTTGAAGGAGGCTTTCTTCAAGATAACGATCATGTTTCCAGAGATGTTAGGAGAATTTTGGTATACTTGCGTTGGAAACAGAGAAGCTAGATCTATCACTGGTACTTATAGAGATGGTAACAATTCTTTAACTATTACTGAAAATCATTTGAGAATTGCTTTGAATCTTCCTGTTCAGGATAACTTGTTAGAACTGTGTCAAGGTCTGCTGTGAGATCTTGTTTTCCTATGGTTGGTCAGCCTTTAACTAATTCTTCTGTTAAGATTAGTATGTTCTCTCCAAGGTGGATGTTTTTGTTATCGAATGTCATTAGAAGTTTGAGCTTCAAATGTGGTAGTCTGACTGAGGTTAATGATTTTGAGGCACATCTGTTTCATGCTATACTTACAGGAAGAAATATTGATTTTGCACGTTTAATCTTCAATGAACTCTTGGTTCTCACTGAAAAAACTCCAAGAGATCATAATGTGCCTTTTATCAGGTTTTTAAGTTTAATGTTTGAACAAGCTATGACTCATGCTTCGTATGATGGGCTTAAAGTGTTTCGTGTGTATGAGTATACCTTTATTCCAGAATGTAGTGTCAGAATGTTTCACATCCACATTGTGAATGATCAAGAGGTAGCTCTTACTCCTGCTATGTTGCATTGGGTCAATCTTGGCCGTGCAGACCAACCTACAGATTCTGAACAATCAGGGTCTGCAGGGGCATCTTCTTCAGAATCTGAGCAACCAGGGTCTACAGAAGGTTACAACAATGATCGACCATCTTTAGAATCTGAGCAATCAGATTCTACCCCCACACAAACTCCATCCCATGTTTCACAAACAGAGCAGGCTGAAGACATGGATGAGGAAATCCCACCTCGTTCTAACCCATCTTCACCCATTGCTACTGATCAAATTTTCCACTCAACCCACCTTATGAACCCACCAGTTCATACTGAGAATACCACCATATCTAAAACCTTAGATAATAAAGCACTTGTGGATTCACCTCAAAAATTCACTAGGAAGAGTGCTGCACGTACTGCTCCATCACCTCTGTTAGAGGTTGGTGAGAGGAGTGCTTTGACCCAACCTGAACCTGGTAGTTTAGTTAACTTGGATACCCAAATTACAGTCACTGAGAAAATCCACTCAGTTGACTTACATGAAGAAGTCCCAATCTTGGACTCAAATAACCAAATCCAAAATCCAACTGAAATGGCCAAGCCAACTTTTACCCCAGACTTAAGTCTGCCACTACCCACCCAAAATATTCCATCCTTACACCTTCTTTCACAGGCTGCCAATATCACACTCATGTCACAGGGTGAGATACAGGCCTCAAAATCTTCTATGTCCAAAGATCAGCTTTCTTTACAACAGGAAGGCTGTGAGGACATACCAACCCTACCCTTATTCACTGGCACTACTTCTCAGTCTGAGGTACAGTCTCCATGGTTGGCCTACATCAGGCTTTAACCAAGTTGACTAAGGAGTTTGATGACAAGCTTTCTGTTGTGCAGTCTAAGATTAATAATTTTAACTTTAATAATAATTTTGTTTCTAAAGATGAGTTGCTGGAGGTAAGGTGGTTGGTTGGGGATATGCAGGGGTTGACTAGTACAGGTGGTTCAGGGTCTGTGACAGAGTTTAATCATAGGTTGACTGAGCTGGAAAAACGAATGGTTGGTGTTGATGAACTGAGACAATATTTTACTGGGTTTGGTTCTGATATTTGTTCCCTCAAGAATCAACAGACTGAAATTTGGAAGTTCATATCTTCTCTGCTTTTAGATAATGTCAAAAAGGGTGGGAAAAGAAAGAGGTCAAATGATGCAGGTATTGCAGATGCAGATATTGCAAGTGTTGAGGGGGAGCAATATAAGAGGACTCACATTGAGGGGGAGCAACAAATTGAGGGTGGAAATGTTGTTGATAAGGGTGCTGGTGACAAGCAGGGTAATTCTAGTGGTGTTTTGGTTGCTGCTACACAAAGAGCAGATGGTGATCTCAGAGCCCATATGAACAAGAGATTCAGATTCAGAAGATATGATGGTGATGTTGTGAAAGTTGAAGTTGAAAAATCTGAGTTTGAAGGTGTGATTTTGCTGTTAACAATGGCACATTTGCTAGACAGAAGGTTAAGAGTAAAAATGAATCAAATTGTTCGTTTAGGTTTTTGGGAATGGAGAGGCATTGCTGTTTGTATCAAGGAGTATGCAGGGGATCAAGTTATTGTGAATGAAGTGTTAAATAGAGTGTGCATGTTGGTTCACTTGGTATTTGAAGAGGGATTCATCAGTATTAAAGATTATGAAGTGTTTTGTGAAACTTTTAACCTGGAAATGAAGAAGAGAAGAGTTAAGGGACATGTTGAAAGATATGCTGTTCCTGAGCATTTGAAGTTTGTTGATGACAAGTATGTTGAATACTTGGATGGCTTGATGATAAAGACTTCTGAAAATCAAAAGATGTTGATTAGATGTGATCAGTTTGAAGAAGCAAGCATTGATATGTTGATTAATATTTTGTCCAGGTGTGAAACAGAGCAAACATTTCCTTTTAGGGTGCAATTGTTGAAACACTTGTATAGCAAGCTGAATATGTTGAAGAAAATTTCTCACATGAAGAGCAAGTGTAAGCTGATTGAAAAGGAGTATGCTAAGGTGATTAATTAGGTGTACAAGTTGTTTTGACATCATCAGATATGGGGAGATTGTTGGAAAAATGAAAATCTGATGAGTCAAAAGTATACTAAGATTTTAGAATCTGGAGATTTAGAGTCTGAAATTGCAGACTCTGAAATTTGCTGAAGTCAACGGTTGAAGTTTTCTTGAAGCCAAAGTTAAAGATTATTCTGGAGATATAGTTAAAGTTTAAGAAGATATGATTTGAAGATTCAGTTTTATCTCCAGAATTGACTTTTGAATTAATAGCTAATTTGTTTGATTTTTAGTATTATCTTTTCCTTATTTATAGCGAAGTAGTTTTGAAAACTAAATCTCCAGATTTTGTGTTTATCTGTATAAATAGGGACGTATGGTTTAGTTTGAAGATGTACTTTACACGATCAATATCATTGTCTTCTATTCTATTATCGTGTTCTCTCAATTTCTGCACTAATTCTTATTTATTGTTTAAGTGAGAGTCTGGTGTTCATAGTTCAATTACTGTGAACTAATAAATAGTAACTAAACCCTTTTTTTGAAAGACGGTAACTAGAAATTTATAATAGGACGGATGATGTATGTGACGGAGGAGGTAGCGAGTTTTTCACCACCACCACTTTATTTCACTTTTTACTTTATTTCACTTTTGCTCACTGTACCCACATCATTTATGGCGTACTTTCATGAATCAAATTTAAGGACCTAAGTTATGCAAAACTGGAACCCACATAGTTTATTTTCGTCATTGTTAACATTTTAAACCTTTGATCTGAACGGAGCAACAGGTGGTGGTAAGTCATTGTCGGTGTCATTGACGGTGCAGGAAGAAGTAGAGATCCCAGGATCCAGCAAGGTCGTCTCAGCTTCCCGTTGCTAACCATCACAACGCGTAAAACGGAGCGTTATGGTCTTAGAAGCCCATCTCATGATAATGTTTAGAACCTGATTTAGAAGCCCATCTCAAGATAAAGCCCAAGTTTTAGAATGAGCAGTTGAAAGAAAATGACATTTGTCTCTTTAAGATTTTTTTTTTAGGTAAGCGAGGAAAACCTCCTATAAACAAGCACATTGGCTCATCCATAGAAGGTAAAACCTCAGGTAATCAAGCCTCCCGAACGCGAGACCTGGTACTGAGTAAATTGCGCATTATGCACACCCTCTAGTCACACTCCCTTTTTGAACAATTTGGCATAGCCAAGGAGGTGGTGTGCTTCATTGGACAACTCAATGGCCACCAAGCCTGAGTGGTTAACAATACGTTTAACCATATTTAACAGTACTTAGAAGCTCATCTACAGATACGGCCCCAGGTTTTAGGTTCTCATACAAGCCCAGATCCAACTAAAGACTGGGCCAACTATATTTTCCTAAGGAGTTGGGATTGGCTAATTTGCTGTACCCATTGATTGATTGATAGTACCGTTTACCACTAAAGCATATACTTTTGCAACTTTTGACTTCTTTTACTTAATGAGAATCCATCATGATCTAGTGCAAACTTACACCTTTAGGACGAAAAGAAAACGATGCAACGGTTGTCATATAACCTTTTAAAAGCACGTTTAAAAGTACCTAAGATTAAAACTTTTTAAATAGCCTTGTAGATCCTCTAAAGGCCACACGTTAACGTACTTATACATATCCCTAAAGACCGTAAACCTAAGCGTCACATGTTTTGAGCCAAGCCTTTAAGATATATATAGTCGGGTATTTTCTAAGTATTTTTTAAACAAATTTAAACTACTATCGATGACGTATGTATGATGCATCTTGTCAAAGCATTTAAAATTCGTTTTCATGCACGTATAGTTAAGTTCGAATAAATATTGGGAATCTTAACATATGAACCAAGAATTGCATCGTATGAAATCTCCACAAACCTTTCTAAATTTAAAGAGATCTTTTAATGATAAAAGTGAATAAAAAAGATCTTGACGGAGCAATCGACTAAGTGAGGTGATTTGTACAGCACAAAAATTTATTCATACATCTTTAAACATGGTTTACGGGGTTCATTACAATTGGTTGAGTGGTAAAAAGTCGCAGTTGGTTCTAGGCATGTATCCTTGAAAAAATAGGTGCATGTTCAAATCTTGAAGGGGAGTTTTCTCCAAGGTTGTGCTTCTGGTATTCTTCACTTTGTGCGGACCAAGCAGTTAACCTAAAGCATTTCGAGTACGCTTTGCGCGATGGATGCAAGAGTTTCTTCCTAACGGTTGTGTGGGTGGCAAATGAGAGAATTCGATACCAAAATTGCCGTTCTAAAAAAAATGTAATGCAAGATTGATAGTGTACAACTAAGTGTATAAATAATTTTTTTAGTGTCCAAATTACCAGATATAATATATAAATCATAAACCTAAACCATATACTACATAATATTTCACTTTTAGAAGGCATATATGCCCCCATAACATGGCCATGTGCCATTGGTTAAGACTTAAGAGCAAATATGCCCCTTTTAGATTGTATTGTGCCCATTTCTTCTTAAAGTATAAACCACTTTTTTATATGAATAAATAAACAAATAATAATAATAATTAGAAAATAGGTTCCCCAAGTAGACTAAAACATAGGTTACTATATATGGGTTATGTACAAGGTGAGTTGGCCACTAGATTGGTTGGTTGGTTGGCGTTAAGTCTTGCATTATTGAGTCTTTACTTGAGAAAGCAAAAGAAAATGGAGTAGCTTTTTCCACAGTGATTGGAGAATGGGACATTCCCACTTTCACCCCAACACAAACCATGATTTGATCCCATTCCTTTTACTACCATCATATTTATTACTAATAGTATTTATTTTTATTTTTAGAAGTTAATTTATAGTCTTGTTTGAAAATATTGTACTCCATATTATTTAACCAGATATTACTTGTCAAATGGTTTTAAATTAATGTTTTATTTTTCTAAAGGTATAAATTAAATTATAATGGATTATTAAAAAATTTAAATTGAAGTATTATATGATAATGATTTTACACCATCTGCTTAATAAGATCCAACAATCTATCTATCTATTTAACACTAAACACTTAAGCACAACTTAGAGTATTCATATAACATATTTAACATGGCAAAAGATATCTTCTAGATGATTTTCAATATATTTTATATTTTATAAGATTAAAGCTACTCAATAGCCTTATAATTTCATTTTTATTCCAACTCCAATGTAGGCTATATAATTGGGTGTCAAAGTCAACAACTTCCGCTATCTAATTAACTTAGTAAGAATATTTTAACTGTTTAAATTATTATTGGATGAACACTTTCGGGCATTTGAAAATTTAAGGTTCATAGTCTAATGAAGATGAATATGAAGATGCAAATAACATGACAATTAAGCAATTTAATCGGTTTAGTCGGTAACATGTTACCTTTTGTATACATGAATATACTTTTTGAAAGTATGTAACCTACATTGATATTTTTTTTCGAGTATATAACTTATATTGAAACAAAAATGAAAGTATAAAGCTATGGAATAACTTTAATCCTAATTTATACTACTTTATGGAAGAGATAAGATGCTCATAGGCGAATAGAGCCTTGGACTACCTTTACAATATAAAACAGTCGAACACATTTGGTGTATATCAGAACACGTTGCTAACAATTAAGGACTGTATAGTAACTGATCATACTGACTGGATTCAAGATATACGTCAATTTCTCTTTGAACACGAAATAAAATAAAAAAAATCTGAAATTACGTAAAAAATATAAGTTATAAATTACTATAATTGTGTTATTTAATTCTTCATTTTGAATTTATTAAATCGATTAAAATATACATGTTAAATGTTTGTAAACAAATTTTCAATAAATTTTGGAATCATTATTAGCATTTGACATAAAACGAGCAAAAAGATTAGCTCGTGCGTTGCTACGGAATTGATTTTGCTTGATAACCGATGATTCAAATTATGACGGAAAATTGTAACCATATATGGTTTTGTTGTATACATTAAACTCTCTTTTGGCCGTTTATAATTAAAATTTGCAATTTAGAATTTGGTACAAACATTTTATTAAATAAGAGTTAAAATTAGAATTATAATATTAATAGCTAAGATTTAATAATAAAAAATCATTAAGAAATGAAAATTATACAAAATAATATCTTATTGGTTACATTTAGATAAGTTAGGATCTCGCTTCATTGCGGATATTTAAATTGGTTGTTGTTAAGAATTAAGATTTAACATTAATAATAATAATAATAATAATAATAATAATAATAATAATAATAATAATAATAATAATAATAATAATAATAATAATAATAATAATAATAATAATAATAATAATAATAATCTCTTTATATTATAATAACAAAACTAAAAATAGATCATTTAAAATCAAATCACTAATCCTAGCCTTTCATTATTATTAACATCCGTAATCTAGACCATCCAAATTTTCTAATCAAAATTATGACCTCATAATCACCTTGATTATTTGTTTGATGACTAAATTACCCTTCTAATTAACAGGCGGAATAATACTAAAAAATAATAGGGGACTTAAAGACACGGAGAAAATAACAAAATTAGGGGTTCTAAAAAAATATCATTCATTCAGGACGTATAGCTTAAAAAACCCTAACTTTCTCTCCCAAAATAATCAAGTAATATCTCAATTCGGTTATTATGTTTACATCATCGTCATCGTCACGATCGTTTGCTACGAGAATCATAGCTGTCTTCTTCACGATTATAAGGTTTTACACATATCTCTTGAACCAATTATGATTTCTACTTCCATCTTTTTCAAGAATCTAACGCAAAAAATGTTATCAATCAAGGATTGCGGGTTGAATTATGCTGAAAGATCGATTGTTACTCGATCATCGTTTTCTTCGGAATCAAAAGGTAACTTCATCTCCATTTTCTCAGTTGAAAATTTGATCTAGGGTTCGATTCTAAATGTATGTATTCAATATTTGTATATCCAACTTTACTTTTCTGTTCTTAGTTTAACAACAACATTGTTAATTAGTTCATTACATTTAAAGTGTTGTTCTAATTTTTTTTATTCTGTTTCTATGATTTGTAGATGAAGCAGCAGAAATTAAAGAAACACGAGAACAAGAAAAAGCATGACGCAGAGAAACAAAGGAAGATTTAATAACAAAAAAAGTATTGCGAGAAGAAAGACGAGATAGGTATCGTATGCAAGACAAGTTGCAGAAGAAAATGCGCCGAGAATGAACCCCGTTGCATCATGTATGAGGTGAGAGATCGTTAATTATCAAGTTAAGGTCCGTACTACAGGTTAAATCTTACAGTTTTTTTTTTTTTTTTTTTGAAATTATCTAATATGGAAATTTGAATACTTTGTGCACATTCAAATGGAGTTGAACTTTTCAATTGATTCGTCTGTTGTATCACATTACATGATGTTTTGAGTTTATTATAGCTTTGAACAACTACAAGTCTTGTCCAGTAGCAAGTATATAAATTGAATCTGATCATTGTCTACTTTGATAATGAGGTATGTTAATATCAAATCAAGATGGACTTACCATTGTCCAGTAGCAAGTATATGAACTGAATCTGATCATTGTCTACTTTGCTAATGAGGTATGTTAATATTTTGAACGGTATGCACATACTAATCTCTTACACCACATGTAGTTCAAGTAGCGGTAGCAAATTGCTTAACGAAAATGATTGGTCCAACGATTTGGGTTCAACGAGTTAAGTTGTTGCGAGTTAGAAACCTATTGTGATAGTTGGGTTGATTTGTAAACACGTTTGACCTCCTATTGATCTTTTACTCCGTTATATATATTAAGCGAATTAAAAACATATACTGTATACTATATACTATTACATTTATAATGCAATGCTTTAAACTGGATGATCGTTGTATTAAACTTTCATAATTGTATATTTAATAAAGTATATATTGAATGTTGTAATTTTTTTTACTTGCAGCTCAAGGAGAGAACTTCAATGAAACAAGTTGGAGAAAACATCACCTAATAGAAATGCTATGACGCCCCGTACAAAACCATCGTGTACGATTCGTCAACAACAGGATCTTTACACGGTTGAATACTACATGCTGTTTGAAAACCAGTTTGCATTCATAAAAACACAGCGTTTTACAAAAGACAACGTGCATCCTACGAATAGGAGCATAAACATAAGTATTTGACCCTAAGGTCGTTACAAAGCTATTGTTTGAAATTAACATAAACTACGAATGCAAAAGAAAAGTTCCATGAATGAGACATCTCTAGTAATGCAGCGGATAACTAATACAGCAGGTCCTTAACAGCAAGACAGCAAATCTAACAGAGGAAGCAAGAAACCTCTAGGCACCTGAGAAATACACGCTTAAAAGTCAACACGAATGTTGGTGAGCTATAGTTTAAGTTGTAACAGTAACGCAAGGTAGGCCATGAGATTTCAGTATAACAAAACCTTATGAAAAGTATATGTATAACCGTGGGCACCCGGTAACTAGACTTAATGTTTATAGCCCCCTGAAAGTACACTTGGAGAGTGCGTATGTTCACGAAGTATTAAACACCCGTTAAATGCTAGTGCGACTAGCCTGAGTGGGGATGTCAAACCCTATAGATCCATATCTAAGATTCGCGTTCACCGGTTCAAAAACCAATGACTAAACGTTACCGTGCTAAGGGGAATGTTTATGCCGTTGTATAACCCACACACACATATAAAGTTTAAGTACTCGTGCCTAGTATTTAAAACATAAAAAGCGCATGTATTCTCAGTCCTAAAATAGTTAAAGTAAAAAGGGATGCTATAACTCACAGTGATAAAAGCGGTAAAGTCGGTAATGAAAGTACGCAAGTAGTAAGTCGGTCCGAAAGGTCGTCAACCTAAATCAAAGGTTACTAGGTCAGTAGGTTGTCTTTATAAATTCTAATAGTGCATAAAATAAGTTTAAGTATCATCATCATTCATTCATCATAAAAGCTAAGTAAGTTCGACAAGAATAGAGATCGAAACAATAGGCTGACTTCGGTCAGCTGCTGCGACCTCTACGTAAATCGAAAAGATGCATAGTCAGTGGCTATGGCTCCGTATATGAGTTCCCTAACAGCTGACCAATTTTCAGAACCTAACTCATCTTCGTTTGACCGTGGCGACGGTTTAAGTGCGAGTAGGTCAGAAATTTCAGCACAACGTTAATAGGGTGTAGTGACTCTCGGAGGGCCATAAATCCTAAACCGTAACTCGGATTAAGACGAGGCCTAAATGGAAAATCATCTACTTGAACCGAACTAACTGAAAATCAACTTTACAGTAGCCCAGGTTGAAATCTCCCGTTCTTATTGATTAAAAACGTTCCATATTAATTGATTTCGTTGCGAGATTTTGACCTCTATATGAGACGTTTTTCAAAGACTGCATTCATTTTTAAAACAAACCATAACCTTTATTTCATAGATAAAGGTTTTAAAAAGCTTTACGTAGATTATCAAATAATGATAATCTAAAATATCCTGTTTACACACGACCATTACATAATGGTTTACAATACAAATATGTTACAACAAAATAAGTTTCTTGAATGCAGTTTTTACACAATATCATACAAGCATGGACTCCAAATCTCGTCCTTATTTAAGTATGCGATAGCGGAAGCTCTTAATAATCACCTGAGAATAAGCATGCTTAAAACGTCAACAAAAATGTTGGTGAGTTATAGGTTTAACCTATATATATCAAATCATAATAATAGACCACAAGATTTCATATTTCAATACACATCCCATACATAGAGATAAAAATCATTCATATGGTGAACACCTGGTAACCGACATTAACAAGATGCATATATAAGAATATCCCCATCATTCCGGGACACCCTTCGGATATGATATAAATTTCGAAGTACTAAAGCATCCGGTACTTTGGATAGGGTTTGTTAGGCCCAATAGATCTATCTTTAGGATTCGCGTCAATTAGGGTGTCTGTTCCCTAATTCTTAGATTACCAGACTTAATAAAAAGGGGCATATTCGATTTCGATAATTCAACCATAGAATGTAGTTTCACGTACTTGTGTCTATTTTGTAAATCATTTATAAAACCTGCATGTATTCTCATCCCAAAAATATTAGATTTTAAAAGTGGGACTATAACTCACTTTCACAGATTTTTACTTCGTCGGGAAGTAAGACTTGGCCACTGGTTGATTCACGAACCTATAACAATATATACATATATATCAAAGTATGTTCAAAATATATTTACAACACTGTTAATATATTTTGATGTTTTAAGTTTATTAAGTCAGCTGTCCTCGTTAGTAACCTACAACTAGTTGTCCACAGTTAGATGTACAGAAATAAATCGATAAATATTATCTTGAATCAATCCACGACCCAGTGTATACGTATCTCAGTATTGATCACAACTCAAACTATATATATTTTGAAATCAACCTCAACCCTGTATAGCTAACTCCAACATTCACATATAGAGTGTCTATGGTTGTTCCGAAATATATATAGATGTGTCGACATGATAGGTCGAAACATTGTATACATGTCTATGGTATCTCAAGATTACATAATATACAATACAAGTTGATTAAGTTATGGTTGGAATAGATTTGTTACCAATTTTCACGTAGCTAAAATGAGAAAAATTATCCAATCTTGTTTTACCCATAACTTCTTCATTTTAAATCCGTTTTGAGTGAATCAAATTGCTATGGTTTCATATTGAACTCTATTTTATGAATCTAAACAGAAAAAGTATAGGTTTATAGTTGGAAAAATAAGTTACAAGTCGTTTTTGTAAAGGTAGTCATTTCAGTCGAAAGAACGACGTCTAGATGACCATTTTAGAAAACATACTTCCACTTTGAGTTTAACCATAATTTTTGGATATAGTTTCATGTTCATAATAAAAATCATTTTCTCAGAATAACAACTTTTAAATCAAAGTTTATCATCGTTTTTAATTAACTAACCCAAAACAGCCCGCGGTGTTACTACGACGGCGTAAATCCGGTTTTATGGTGTTTTTCGTGTTTCCAGGTTTTAAATCATTAAGTTAGCATATCATATAGATATAGAACATGTGTTTAGTTGATTTTAAAAGTCAATTTAGAAGGATTAACTTTTGTTTGCGAACAAGTTTAGAATTAACTAAACTATGTTCTAGTGATTACAAGTTTAAACCTTCGAATAAGATAGCTTTATATGTATGAATCGAATGATGTTATGAACATCATTACTACCTTAAGTTCCTTGGATAAACCTACTGGAAAAGAGAAAAATGGATCTAGCTTCAATGGATCCTTGGATGGCTCGAAGTTCTTGAAGCAGAATCATGACACGAAAACAAGTTCAAGTAAGATCATCACTTGAAATAAGATTGTTATAGTTATAGAAATTGAACCAAAGTTTGAATATGATTATTACCTTGTATTAGAATGATAACCTACTGTAAGAAACAAAGATTTCTTAAGGTTGGATGATCACCTTACAAGATTGGAAGTGAGCTAGCAAACTTGAAAGTATTCTTGATTTTATGTAACTAGAACTTGTAGAATATATGAAGAACACTTAGAACTTGAAGATAGAACTTGAGAGAGATCAATTAGATGAAGAAAATTGAAGAATGAAAGTGTTTGTAGGTGTTTTTGGTCGTTGGTGTATTGATTAGATATAAAGGATATGTAATTTTGTTTTCATGTAAATAAGTCATGAATGATTACTCATATTTTTGTAATTTTATGAGATATTTCATGCTAGTTTCCAAATGATGGTTCCCACATGTGTTAGGTGACTCACATGGGCTGCTAAGAGCTGATCATTGGAGTGTATATACCAATAGTACATACATCTAAAAGCTGTGTATTGTACTAGTACGAATACGGGTGCATACGAGTAGAATTGTTGATGAAACTGAACGAGGATGTAATTGTAAGCATTTTTGTTAAGTAGAAGTATTTTGATAAGTGTATTGAAGTCTTTCAAAAGTGTATAAATACATATTAAAACATTACATGTATATACATTTTAACTGAGTCGTTAAGTCATCGTTAGTCGTTACATGTAAGTGTTGTTTTGAAACCTTTAGGTTAACGATCTTGTTAAATGTTGTTAACCCAATGTTTATAATATCAAATGAGATTTTAAATTATTATATTATCATGATATTATCATGTATGAATATCTCTTAATATGATATATATACATTAAATGTCTTTACAACGATAATCGTTACATATATGTCTCGTTTAAAAATCATT
This sequence comes from Rutidosis leptorrhynchoides, assembly GCF_046630445.1. Classification (NCBI taxonomy): domain Eukaryota; kingdom Viridiplantae; phylum Streptophyta; class Magnoliopsida; order Asterales; family Asteraceae; genus Rutidosis; species Rutidosis leptorrhynchoides. The sequence continues at coordinate 14,570,453 of NC_092335.1, read as the reverse complement.
AAGTTAGTAGTCTTGTTTTTACATATGTAGTTCATTGTTAATATACTTAATGATATGTTTACTTATCATAGTATCATGTTAACTATATATATATATCCATATATATGTCATCATATAGTTTTTACAAGTTTTAACGTTCGTGAATCACCGGTCAACTTGGGTGGTCAATTGTCTATATGAAACATATTTCAATTAATCAAGTCTTAACAAGTTTGATTGCTTAACATGTTGGAAACATTTAATCATGTAAATATCAATCTCAATTAATATATATAAACATGGAAAAGTTCGGGTCACTACACAGGTGGCCTGATCAGATACGAAAATTAGTGGACAAGTGCTCCGGTGGGGTTCTTGGTGCTTGATGCTCATCACGGTTCTCATCCTTGATGCTTGTAGCTTCAAGTGTATAACTCGTTGATGGTTTAGCATCACTTTTGACCAAGATTCTACCATCAATACATAATATGTTAAGACCAAGTGGTAACATAACTCATTTAAGAGTCTTAGATGGATGATGAACCAAGGTTGCATCATATCCTTAGGCTTAACACAATTACAAGTCCTATTTACAAACAAAGTTACAAACTTTACATCAATCAAACAAGTATGAGCACAATATAAGTCAAATGAGGTGATGGAACCCTAAGCTAGAGAGCTTGGATCCTATTCATACAAGTTACAAGGTTGCAAAGCTAGAAAGCTTGAACCTTTATTGTTCTTGAAGATCTTGAAGCATAAAGCTTGGATCTTTAAGTTTCATGAAGATCATAAACATAAGTTTTGATTGTTATAACAAAACAACAAGATCATAAGCTAGAAAACTTAGATCCAACAACAAGATATGAAGATTCAAGCTAGAAAGCTTGCATCTTGGTTGTTCTTGAAGATCTTGAAGCATAAAGCTTGGATCTTTAAGATACATGAAGATTACAAACACAAGTTTGAATCTTTATAACAAAATAACAAGATTAAAGTAAGAAAAATATAGATCTACAAAGTTAGTGAAGATTCAAAGCTAGAAAGCTTGAATCTTCCATGTTCTTGAAGGATTCATGCTTGAATCAACAAGATATAATCAAGATCAAGGCTAAAGAGCTTGATCTTCCATAATGATGATGATACACGAATTAGAAAGGTGAAAGAAGAAGAAAAAGATCAAAAACTTACAAGTGAGAAATGCTAGAAAGGAAGTAAGAGAGTAAGTGTGTGTGAAATTCAAATGAGTGCATGTGTAAAATGAGAGGAAGATGGCTAGTATTTATAAGCAAAATTTGACAAGGATTGATGACTTGGAAGGGCCTAGGGCCGTGATTTTCAAAGGGGGGGGGGGAGGGGGAGACACCATTTTGCTTTTTGGTTAGTGATTGTCTAAAGCATGTACTTATGCTAGAATCCCATGTAACAATATGGATAATCCTTATCCAAATGCTAGTATGACTCATCTAATTAATTTATTTTATTTATTATGGGTCACTAGTAATAATACTTGGGCTAATTAATTGGGCCAGTAGCTAGTGTAGGGTGGGCTAAGGTCCAATAAGGTAGAAAGTCGAACAAGACTAACTATTGTGATCTAGTAAATAATTAATTAAAATTAAGCATCCAAAAACCCAGGTAATTATTATTATAAAATAATAATTAATATTTCGCAGTCATAATATTCCGGTTATGACAAAAGTTAAACGTGCGCGTAGTTCGTGGTTTATTCGAAACGTTAAATAACACTAACGGTTATAAAAGCATCCGGTGAACAAGTTAAGTATCCTACGTACTCTAAGGCACGTTTTAACATATAATTGGAAGTAAACCACGTATATCAAGTTTCCAGAGTATAAAGTAACACAGTACGCACAGATACGCAGTTTCGCAAAAATACAAGGCACAAAAGCAAGTCGAAAAAGTCGGGTCGTTACATTACCCACCTGTTATTGGAAATTTCATCCCGAAATTTAAGCTGAGGCAGGTGTTGGAGTCGGGAAAAGGTGAGAAATACTTCTGCATCATTTGATCCTCTCGTTCCCAGGTAAACTCAGGTCCACGCTTGGCATTCCATCGATCTCGGACAATTGGAATCTTATTGCGTTTCAAAGTTTTGACCTCACGGTCCATAATTTCGACAGGATCTTCCACGAAGTAGAGTTTGTCATCAATCATAAGTTCTTCCAATGGTATGATATGTTCCGGTGGAGCAAGGCACTTCTTCAAATTTGATACATGGAAGGTTGGATGAACAGCACTCAACTGAGTCAGAAGATCCAGCCGATAAGCAACGGGTCCAACACGTTCCAAAATTTCAAAAGGACCAATGTATCGCGGGTTTAACTTTCTACGCTTTCCAAAATGAATTACACCCTTCCAGGGTGCGAACTTCAACATTACTCGGTCACCCACGTTGAATTCGAAGTCTTTACGTTTAAGATTAGCATAACTCTTTTGGCGATCGCGGGCCGGCTTAAGTCTCGCTTGAATCTGAGAAATCTTCTCCGTCGTTTCATGGACTATCTTGGGTCCGGTGATTTTCACTTCGCCTAACTCGGCCCAACAAATAGGAGAACGGCACTTGCGGCCATACAACGCTTCAAAAGGCGCGGCTTTAATACTTGAGTGATAACTGTTGTTGTAAGAGAATTCGGCTAGTGGCAGATGCCTTTCCCAAGACTTTCCGAAGTCAATAACACAGGCACGCAACATGTCCTCCAAAGTCTGAATCGTTCGTTCGCTCTAACCGTCGGTCTGGGGGTGATACGCGGTGCTCATGTCGAGACGAGTTCCCAAGGCTTCTTGCAAAGAACAGCAGAATCTGGAAGCAAAAAGGGGATCGCGATATGAGATAATTGATAGGGGTACACCATGACGAGACACAACTTCTTTGATGTACAGTTGAGCAAGTCTCTCCATTGTATCTGTTTCCTTCATTGTTAGGAAATGAGAAGATTTGGTAAGACGGTCAACGATAACCCAGATTGTATCGTATCCGCCCACCGTCTTTGGTAGCTTCGTGATGAAATCCATCGTAATTGCTTCCCATTTCCATTGTGGGATTTCTGGTTGTTGGAGTAATCCAGATGGCATCTGATGTTCAGCCTTTACCTTCGAGCAAGTCAAACACCTCCCAACATAAGCTGCAACATCCTTCTTAAGATTTGGCCACCAATACTGTTCCTTAAGATCGTGGTACATTTTTCCGGCTCCTGGATGAATCGAATATCTCGATTTGTGGGCTTCATCAAGTAAAAGGCTTCGTAAATCTCCATAACGAGGTACCCAAATCCTTCCGGCATAACATCGGAGTCCAGACTCCTTAACCTCGAATTTAGAGACCAGGATGTTCAGGTATTCACGAGATATGTTCTCCTCCTTGAGAGCCTCTTCTTGGGCTACTCGGATCTGGCTATGGAGGTTCGAATGGATGGTGATGTTCAGAGCCCGAACACGAAGAGGTACCGTTCTCTCCTTTCGACTCAGAGCGTCGGCTACAACATTGGCCTTACCAGGATGGTAACGAAGTTCACAATTATAGTCGTTCAGCATCTCAATCAATCGTCGTTGTCTCATGTTCAGGTGTTTCTGGTCAAAGATGTGTTGGAGACTTTTGTGATCGGTGAATATGGTACTCTTTATCCCATAAAGATAGTGTCTCCATAACTTCAAAGCGAAGACAACGGCTCCAAGTTCGAGATCATGGGTAGTGTAGGTTTGCTCATGAATCTTCAGCTGACGAGATGCATAAGCAATGACCTTCGTTCTTTGCATCAATACACAACCAAAACCATTCTTCAAAGCATCGCAGTACACAACAAAGTCATCACTGCCTTTAGGAAGAGATAAGATAGGTGCGGTGGTTAACTTCTGCTTCAGGGTTTGAAATGCTGCTTCTTGTTCGGTTTCCCAAACGAATTTCTTTCCTTTGTGAGTCAGTGCGGTCAAAGGACGCAAAATCAACGAAAAACTTTCAATAAACCTTCTGTAGTAACCGGCAAGACCTAGAAATTGGTGGATGTGAGTCGGAGTAGTGGGTGTCTCCCACTTGCTGATAGCTTCAATCTTGGCGGGGTCAACTTTGATAGCTTGATCACTCACAATATGACCCAGAAATTGGACTTCCTTCAGCCAAAATTCACACTTGGAGAATTTGGCATAAAGCTGCTCTCATCTCAAGAGTTCAAGCACTAACTGAAGATGTTGCTCATGTTCTTCTTCGCTCTTGGAGTAGATGAGGATATCATCTATGAAGACGATAACGAATTTATCTAGATAAGGCTTGCAGACACGATTCATGAGATCCATGAACACGGCTGGTGCGTTGGTTAATCCGAACGGCATCACGAGAAACTCGTAATGACCATAGCGGGTTCTAAACGCAGTCTTCATCACATCACTCTCTTTCACCCTCAACTGGTGGTAACCGTATCGCAAATCGATCTTAGAGTAAATGCTTGATCCTTGCAGCTGATCAAAAAGATCGTCAATTCGGGGAAAAGGATATCGGTTCTTGATCATCAATTTGTTGAGTTCGCGGTAGTCGATACACATGCGGAAGGATCCATCCTTCTTCTTCATGAATAAAACAGGTGCGCCCCAAGGCGACAAGCACGGTTGGATAAACCCTCGGTCGAGCAATTCCTGAAGTTGACTCTGCAATTCTTGCAGTTCGGAAGGTGCTAGTCGATAAGGTGCGCGAGCTACAGGTGCAGCTCCCGGCACTAGATCGATCTGTAATTCCACGGCTCTCGGTGGAGGTAATCCAGGCAGTTCTTCCGGAAAGACGTCGGGGAATTCATTCACGGTTCGCACAACATTCACACTCTTCTCCTCTGTTTCTAAAGCCTTCACCTGTGCTAAAACAGCAAGACGTCCTTTCTTCATGATCTTATGCGCTTTCATACAACTAATGAGGTTCAGCTTCGAGTTACATCTCTCTCCATAAATAGTCAATGGCTCACCGTCTCCTTGTAGTATACGAAGAGCTTTATCTCCACAGATAATATCGGCCCTTACTTTGGTCAACCAGTCCATGCCGACAATCACGTCAAAGCTTCCCAATTTGATGGGTATCAAGTCAATTTCGAAATCTACGCCAGCTATGTTAATAATAGCTCCTCGGCCAATTTGGTCAACTTTCTCAAGTTTCCCATTGGCTACCTCAACTAGCATATTCTCCTCTAAAGGCACTAATGACCAATCTATCTTAGAGCAAAAGTTTCTACAGACATAGCTTCTATCGGCACCAGTATCAAATAGGACAGAGGCTAATAGATTGTTGATAGTGAATATGCCTGTAACCAAGTCGGGGTTCTCACGTGCATCCCTTGCATTAACGTTGAAAGCTCTAACACGCGGTGGTCTGCCGTCCTTCTTTTTATTGGGGCAATCATTCCTAAAGTGGCCCTGCTGTCCACACTCATAGCATTTCCTTGGCCCATTTTGGTTTTTCCTCACAGCAGGAATGGGAATCTTGCAGTCCTTGCCAATATGCCCGGTCCTTTTGCACTTTTCACAGACCACATTACAGTACCCGGTATGGTGCTTGTAGCACCTCTTGCACTGCGGTAGAGTACCCTTGTAGTTGGGGTTTGAGCTGGTATTCGGGTTGGGGTTCCTTCCGTCGTTAGGCCTCTTAGCGGGGGTTTGATCATAGGTTCTCCCCTTGTTGTTGTAGTCCCACTTACGATTCTCACCACTGGCTCCTGATTCGGATTTACCCTTCTCCGGTTCTTTGCTGATAATTTGGTTCATAAGGGTATGCGCCATGCGCATAGCTGCCGGGACGTTGGGTGGATTAGAAGAGGTGACATTGCCTTGAATGGACTTGGGAAGTCCCCACAAGTATCGCTCCATTCTCTTAAACTCTGGGGTAACCATTGTGGGACACATCAGCGCTAATTCCAGATACCTACGGTTGTAACCATCAAGATTGTTGCCCACAAGCTTTAACTCCCAGAACTCGGCCTCCATTTTCTGTATCTCTGTCCTGGGGCAGTACTCTTCGATCATGACCACCTTGAATTCCTCCCACGGAATGACATAAGCCTCATCAATACCCTTAGCTTGAGCCAGTGTGTTCCACCAGGTTAGGGCACCGTCTGACAGCGTGCATGAGTCATACTTTGTTTTGTTCGCCTCTGAGCAGTTGTTGACGAGGAACACAACTTCCAATTTCTCAAACCACCTAATCAAACCAACTGGCCCCTCAGTGCCACTAAAGTTGTGGGGCTTGCAGCTTTGAAACTCTTTGTAAGTACAACCGTTCTGGACGTTCTGTTTAACCGGTGGGGCTGGGGGAATGACATTTTCCATGGCTGCGCCTACTCGTTCCGTAATCATTTCCTCAATCTGTGCTGCTGTGGGTGCTGCTCGTCCGTTAACCATTGCTCTTCTAAACAGAAATTTTGACTTAAGTCAAAATCCAGCATTTAATATATATAATAATACAGTATATGGTAAACAGGGGAACAACACAAGGCATGCCAATTAAGTAACGCAACCAGGTACAAATACTGCAAAACCAACATACAGTAACGTAAATAGAACACTGTGGAAGAATTAATACAAAGATCCATTCATTAATAAAGAGTTGCATACATCTGCATAGGTTCGTACAATACATAAGTAAAACATGAACTACAAACGAGATTACATAATAAAATCTACTACAAAGCCCTATGGTGACGGTGGGTAAAGGATGTCCATTACGTGGGACATCTGGTCCTCGAGCTCAGTTACCCGAGCGCGAAGGATCTCCACCTCCCTCATCAGTTCCTCGAGAGAGGGAGGGGCTGGCAGAGCAGGCGGTGCTGCTGGTGCAGGTGGTGCCGGTGGTGCAGATGGTCCGGCTCCAGAAGTAGAGGCTGCAAAGCGGTAAGGCTTACGCACGAAAGGATCAGAAGGGTAAGGTACAACCCGCTTACGGGCGGTAACCCTACGACGCTAACCATGTGCGTTAGTGAACACTCGACCTCCGTTGATCCGCGGAATAACGGTGCCATCGAAACGGTACCGCTTCTTCGGCGGGGTGGAGGGTGGCTGTACAGGTGCATCATCAGGGTCCTCCTCTTCTGAGTCATCGTCACCGGAGTCGTCTGTGGATGAGTCATCGGATGATGAATCGTCGAAAACAGCTGGTGGTGGCAGCGCTCGGTGACCGGTAGTCATGATCCGGTATCTGAAAGGTGGGATCGGTATGTGAAATGTCCCGTTCTTATTGATTAAAAACGTTCCATATTAATTGATTTCGTTGCGAGGTTTTGACCTCTATATGAGACGTTTTTCAAAGACTGCATTCATTCTAAAACAAACCATAACCTTTATTTCATCAATAAAGGTTTAAAAAGCTTTACGTAGATTATCAAATAATGATAATCTAAAATATCCTGTTTATACACGACCATTACATAATGGTTTACAATACAAATATGTTACAACAAAATAAGTTTCTTGAATGCAGTTTTTACACAATATCATACAAGCATGGACTCTAAATCTCGTCCTTATTTAAGTATGCGACAGCGGAAGCTCTTAATAATCACCTGAGAATAAACATGCTTAAAATGTCAACAAAAATGTTGGTGAGTTATAGGTTTAACCTATATATATCAAATCGTAATAATAGACCACAGGATTTCATATTTCAATACACATCCCATACATAGAGATAAAAATCATTCATATGGTGAACACCTGGTAACCGACATTAACAATATGCATATATAAGAATATCCCCATCATTCCGGGACACCCTTCGGATATGATATAAATTTCGAAGTACTAAAGCATCCAGTACTTTGGATGGGGTTTGTTAGGCCCAATAGATGTATCTTTAGGATTCGCATCAATTAGGGTGTCTGTTCCCTAATTCTTAGATTACCAGAGTTAATAAAAAAGGGCATATTCGATTTCGATAATTCAACCATAGAATGTAGTTTCACGTACTTGTGTCTATTTTGTAAATCATTTATAAAACCTGCATGTATTCTCATCCCAAAAATATTAGATTTTAAAAGTGGAACTATAACTCACTTTCACAGATTTTTACTTCGTCGGGAAGTAAGACTTGGCCACTGGTTGATTCACGAACATATAACAATATATACATATATATCAAAGTATGTTCAAAATATATTTACAACACTTTTAATATATTTTGATGTTTTAAGTTTAATAAGTCAGCTGTCCTCGTTAGTAACCTACAACTAGTTGTCCACAGTTAGATGTACAGAAATAAATCGATAAATATTATCTTGAATCAATCCACGACCCAGTGTATACGTATCTCAGTATTGATCACAACTCAAACTATATATATTTTGGAATCAACCTCAACCCTGTATAGCTAACTCCAACATTCACAGATAGAGTGTCTATGGTTGTTCCGAAATATATATAGATGTGTCGACATGATAGGTCGAAACATTGTATACATGTCTATGGTATCTCAAGATTACATAATATACAATACAAGTTGATTAAGTTATGGTTGGAATAGATTTGTTACCAATTTTCACGTAGCTAAAATGAGAAAAATTATCCAATCTTGTTTTACCCATAACTTCTTCATTTTAAATCCGTTTTGAGTGAATCAAATTGCTATGGTTTCATATTGAACTCTATTTTATGAATCAAAATAGAAAAAGTATAGGTTTATAGTCAGAAAAATAAGTTACAAGTCATTTTTGTAAAAGTAGTCATTTCAGTCGAAAGAACGACGTCTAGATGACCATTTTAGAAAACATACTTCCACTTTGAGTTTAACCATAATTTTTGGATATAGTTTCATGTTCATAATAAAAATCATTTTCTCAGAATAACAACTTTTAAATCAAAGTTTATCATAGTTTTTAATTAACTAACCCAAAACAGCCCGCGGTTTTACTACGACGGCGTAAATCCGGTTTTACGGTGTTTTTCGTGTTTCCAGGTTTTAAATCATTAAGTTAGCATATCATATAGATATAGAACATGTGTTTAGTTGATTTTAAAAGTCAAGTTATAAGGATTAACTTTTATTTGCGAACAAGTTTAGAATTAACTAAACTATGTTCTAGTGATTATATGTTTAAACCTTCGAATAAGATAGCTTTATATGTATGAATCGAATGATGTTATGAACATCATTACTACCTTAAGTTCCTTGGATAAACCTACTGGAAAATAGAAAAATGGATCTAGCTTCAACGGATCCTTGGATGGCTCGAAGTTCTTGAAGCAGAATCATGACACGAAAACAAGTTCAAGTAAGATCATCACTTGAAATAAGATTGTTATAGTTATAGAAATTGAACCAAAGTTTGAATATGATTATTACCTTGTATTAGAATGATAACCTACTGTAAGAAACAAAGATTTCTTGAGGTTGGATGATCACCTTACAAGATTGGAAGTGAGCTAGCAAACTTGAAAGTATTCTTGATTTTATGTAACTAGAACTTGTAGAATATATGAAGAACACTTAGAACTTGAAGATAGAACTTGAGAGAGATCAATTAGATGAAGAAAATTGAAGAATGAAAGTGTTTATAGGTGTTTTTGGTCGTTGGTGTATGGATTAGATATAAAGGATATGTAATTTTGTTTTCATGTAAATAAGTCATGAATGATTACTCATATTTTTGTAATTTTATGAGATATTTCATGCTAGTTGCCAAATGATGGTTCCCACATATGTTAGGTGAATCACATGGGCTGCTAAGAGCTGATCATTGGAGTGTATATACCAATAGTACATACATCGAAAAGCTGTGTATTGTACGAGTACGAATACGGGTGCATACGAGTAGAATTGTTGATGAAACTGAACGAGGATGTAATTGTAAGCATTTTTGTTAAGTATTGAAGTCTTTCAAAAGTGTATAAATACATATTAAAACACTACATGTAAATACATTTTAACTGAGTCGTTAAGTCATCGTTAGTCGTTACATGTAAGTGTTGTTTTTAAACCTTTAGGTTAACGATCTTGTTAAATGTTGTTAACCCAATGTTTATAATATCAAATGAGATTTTAAATTATTATATTATCATGATATTATCATGTATGAATATCTCTTAATATGATATATATACATTAAATGTCTTTACAACGATAATCGTTACATATATGTCTCGTTTAAAAATCATTAAGTTAGTAGTCTTGTTTTTACATATGTAGTTCATTGTTAATATACTTAATGATATGTTTACTTATCATAGTATCATGTTAACTATATATATATATCCATATATATGTCATCATATAGTTTTTACAAGTTTTAACGTTCGTGAATCACCGGTCAACTTGGGTGGTCAATTGTCTATATGAAACATATTTCAATACAGTCGTGCTAACTTCTCTATCTTGTCATATTCTCTTATTGGCAGGAAGTGTGCTGACTTGGTGAGACGATCAACTATTACCCAAATAGTATCATAACCACTTGCAGTCCTTGGCAATTTAGTAATGAAATCCATGGTAATGTTTTCCCATTTCCATTCCGGGATTTCAGGTTGTTGTAGTAGACCTGATGGTTTCTGATGTTTAGCTTTGACCTTAGAACACGTCAAACATTCTCCTACATATTTATCAATATCGGCTTTCATACCTGGCCACCAAAAATGTTTCTTAAGATCCTTGTACATCTTCCCCGTTCCAGGATGTATTGAGTATCTGGTTTTATGAGCTTCTCTAAGTACCATTTCTCTCATATATCCAAATTTTGGTACCCAAATTCTTTCAGCACTATACCGGGTTCCATCTTCCCGAATATTAAGATGCTTCTCCGATCCTTTGGGTATTTCATCCTTTAAATTTCCCTCTTTTAAAACTCCTTGTTGCGCCTCCTTTATTTGAGTAGTAAGGTTATTGTGAATCATTATATTCATAGATTTTACTCGAATGGGTTCTCTGTCCTTCCTGCTCAAGGCGCCGGCTACCACATTTGCCTTTCCCGGGTGGTAACGAATCTCAAAGTCGTAATCATTCAACAATTCAATCCACCTACGCTGCCTCATATTCAGTTGTTTCTGATTAAATAAGTGTTGAAGACTTTTGTGGTCGGTATATATAATACTTTTGACCCCATATAAGTAGTGCCCCCAAGTCTTTAATGGAAAAACAACTGCGCCTAATTCCAAATCATGCGTCGTATAATTTTACTCGTGAATCTTCAATTGTCTAGACGCATAAGCAATCACCTTTGTTCGTTACATTAATATACAACCGAGACCTTGCTTTGATGTGTCACAATAAATCACAAAATCATCATTTCCTTCAGGCAATGACAATATAGGTGCCGTAGTTAGCTTTTTCTTCAATAACTGAAACGCTTTCTCTTGTTCATCCTTCCATTCAAATTTCTTCCCTTTATGCGTTAATACAGTCAAGGGTTTTGCTATTTTGGAAAAGTCTTGGATGAACCTTCTGTAGTAACCAGCTAGTCCTAAAAACTGGCGTATGTGTTTCGGAGTTTTCGGGGTTTCCCACTTTTCAACAGTTTCTATCTTTGCCGGATCCACCTTAATACCTTTTTTGTTCACTATGTGACCGAGGAATTGAACTTCTTCCAACCAAAATGCACACTTTGAAAACTTAGCGTACAGTTTTTCTTTCCTCAATACTTCTAGCACTTTTCTCAAAGGTTCTTCGTGCTCTTGATCATTCTTTGAGTAAATAAGTATGTCATCGATGAAAACAATGACAAACTTGTCAAGATATGGCCCACACACTCGGTTCATAAGGTCCATGAACACAGCTGGTGCGTTAGTCAATCCAAACGGCATAACCATAAACTCGTAATGACCATAACGTGTTCGGAAAGCAGTCTTTGGAATATCATCTTCTTTCACCCGCATTTGATGATACCCGGAACGTAAGTCAATCTTTGAATAAACAGACGAGCCTTGTAGTTGATCAAATAAGTCGTCGATTCTCGGTAGTGGGTAGCGGTTCTTGATGGTAAGTTTGTTCAACTCTCGGTAGTCGATACACAACCTGAATGTACCATCTTTCTTCTTGACAAACAAAACAGGAGCTCCCCACGGTGATGTGCTTGGTCGAATGAAACCATGCTCTAAAAGTTCTTGTAATTGGCTTTGCAGTTTTTTCATCTCGCTGGGTGCGAGTCTGTAAGGAGCACGAGCTATTGGTGCAGCTCCTGGTACAAGATCTATTTGAAATTCAACGGATCGATGTGGGGGTAATCCCGGTAATTCTTTCGGAAATACATCGGGAAATTCTTTTGCAATCGGAACATCATTGATGCTCTTTTCTTCAGTTTGTACTTTCTCGACGTGTGCTAGAACAGCATAGCAACCTTTTCTTATTAGTTTTTGTGCCTTCAAATTACTAATAAGATGTAGCTTCGTGTTGCCCTTTTCTCCGTACACCATTAAGGGTTTTTCTTTTTCTCGTATAATGCGAATTGCATTTTTGTAACAAACGATCTCTACTTTCACTTCTTTCAACCAGTCCATACCGATTATCACATCAAAACTCCCTAACTCTACTGGTATCAAATCAATCTTAAATGTTTCGCTAACCAGTTTAATTTCTCGATTCCGACATATATTATCTGCTGAAATTAATTTACCATTTGCTAATTCGAGTAAAAATTTACTATCCAAAGGCGTCAATGGACAACTTAATTTAGCACAAAAATCTCTACTCATATAGCTTCTATCCGCACCCGAATCAAATAAAACGTAAGCAGATTTATTGTCAATAAGAAACGTACCCGTAACAAGCTCTGGGTCTTCCTGTGCCTCTGTCGCATTAATATTGAAAACTCTTCCGCGGCCTTGTCCATTCGTGTTCTCCTGGTTCGGGCAATTTCTAATAATGTGGCCCGGTTTTCCACATTTATAACAAACTACATTGGCATAACTTGCTCCGACACTACTTGCTCTGCCATTACTCATTCCGACACCATTTGTTCCTTTCGTTCTATTAACCCCTGGTCCGTAGACCTCACACTTCACCGCGCTATGACCATTTCTTTTACACTTGTTGCAAAATTTGGTGCAGAACCCCGAGTGATACTTTTCACACCTTTGGCATAGCTGCTTCTGATTGTTGTTGTTGTTGCGGTTATTATTGTTGTTGGGATGATTGTTGTAGTTGCTGTTGTTGTTGTTGTTGTTGTTGTTGTTGTTGGACCGTTTGTTGTAGTTGCGATTGTTGGGATAATTGTTTCGATTATTGTTGTAATTGCTGTTGTTGTTGTATTGGTGATTCTTATCACCGTTTTCCTCCCACTTTCTTTTGACTTGCTTCACATTGGCCTCTTCAGCAGTCTGTACTTTAATTCTTTCTTCAATCTGATTCACTAGTTTGTGAGCCATTCTACATGCCTGTTGTATGGGGGCGGGCTCGTGTGAACTTATATCTTCTTGGATTCTTTCCGGTAATCCTTTCACAAATGCGTCGATCTTCTCTTCCTCATCTTCAAATGCTCCCAGACACAATAGGCACAATTCTGTGAATCGTCTTTCGTACGTGATAATATCAAATCCTTGGGTTCGTAACCCTCTAAGTTCTGTCTTGAGCTTATTGACCTCGGTTCTGGGACGGTACTTCTCGTTCATCAAGTGCTTGAATGCTGACCACGGTAGTGCGTACGCATCGTCTTGTCCCACTTGCTCTAGATAGGTATTCCACCATGTTAACACAGAACCTGTGAAGGTATGCGTAGCGTACTTCACTTTGTCCTCTTCATTACACTTACTTATGGCAAACACCGATTCGACCTTCTCGGTCCACCGTTTCAATCCGATCGGTCCTTCGGTTCCATCAAATTCCAAAGGTTTACAGGCAGTGAATTCTTTGTAGGTGCATCCTACATGATTTCCTGTACGGCTAGATCCAAGGTTATTGTTAGTATGTAGCGCAGCCTGTACAACGGCTATGTTTGAAGCTAGAAAAGTACGGAATTCCTCTTCATTCATATTCACGGTGTGTCGAGTAGTCGGTGCCATTTCCTTCAAAATAGTCAAATGGAACAAGTTAATCATACAGAATATTAAGAGTAGTTAATAGTATTTCGTAGCATAATATGAACTCATTTATAAAAGCTTTTTCTTCATATTAGCGTTTTATAAGTTTAAATTCGGGTAGTACCTACCCGTTAAGTTCATACTTAGTAGCTAATATACAATTCAACTACTACAATTCTATATGAAAAACTGATTATAATAATATTTCGCGTTCAAACTTTTACACAATATTTTACAAACTTACAATACCGCTTATTTTACATATAGCATGAAATATAGCACACAATAAATTTGATACAAGATGGTTGTGAAGATAATTCTAGCTAGTACACAAGTCGTTCAGCAAAGGCAATAAAGACACGTAATTCATACGTCCAGAAACAAGTCATGCATTCTGGTTTTACTAGGATTACTTCCCATCCTTGGTCTTGTGGAACATAACTGTTATGGCCGTTGATAAGATAGCGTGTTGTAACATCATCAAAGGGATGAGGGTTACGTAATGTCCAACAGTCCCGTAACAATCTAAAAACCTCATTTCTTACCCCAATTATCGACTCCGTCACTTGTGAGAACGTTTTATTTAATAGTTGTAGCCCGATGTTCTTGTTCTCACTTTGGTGAGAAGCGAACATTACTAATCCGTAAGCATAACATGCTTCTTTATGTTGCATGTTAGCCACTTTTTCTAAATCACGAAGTCCAATATTCGGATATATTGAGTCAAAATAATTTCTTAACCCATTGCGTAAAATAGCATTTGGGTTCCCCGCAATATATGCGTCATAGTAAACACATCGTAACTTATGGATTTCCCAATGTGATATCCCCCATCTTTCGAACGAAAGACTTTTATAAACCAAGGCATTCTTGGAACGTTCTTCGAATGTCTTACAAACTGATCTCGCCTTAAATAGTTGTGCCGAAGAATTCTGACCGACTCTAGACAAGATTTCATCAATCATGTCTCCGGATAGGTCTCTTAAAATATTGGGTTGTCTATCCATTTTGTATTTTTATACTGTAAAATAGACAAGAGTTAGATTCATAAAAAAAATACTTATTAATACGAGCAATTTTTACATATATCATAAAGCATAAGCACACTATATTACATATATTACACCACACGAATACAACTATCTTATTCCGACTCGCTTGTTTCTTCTTCTTCGGTTTTGGTTCGTTTTGCCAACTTTCTAGGGATATATGTTGTTCCCCTAATACGAGCCGTCGTTTTCCACATTGGTTTAGAAAAACCTGGTGGTTTAGAGGTTCCCGGGTCATTGTTACAACTTAAGGACTTCGGGGGTTGACGATACATATAAAGTTCATCGGGGTTGGAATTAGATTTCTCTATTTTTATGCCCTTTCCCTTATTATTTTCTTTTGCCTTTTTAAATTTAGTTGGGGTAATTTCTATAACATCATCGGAATTCTCGTCGGAATCCGATTCATCGGAGAATTGGTAATCCTCCCAATATTTTGCTTCCTTGGCGGAAACACCATTGACCATAATTAACCTTGGTCGGTTGGTTGAGGATTTTCTTTTACTTAACTGTTTTATTATTTCCCCCACCGGTTCTATTTCTTCATCCAGTTCCGATTCTTCTTCCGGTTCCGATTCTTCTTCCGGTTCCGACTCTTCTTCCGGTTCCTCTTCGGGAACTTGTGAATCAGTCCACGAATCATTCCAATTTACATTTGACTCTTCATTATTATTAGGTGAGTCAATGGGACTTGTTCTAGAGGTAGACATCTATCACATAATATCAAACGCGTTAAGAGATTAATATATCACATAATATTCACATGTTAAAAATATATAGTTTCCAACAAAATTTGTTAAGCAATCATTTTTCAAGTAAACACGGTCGAAGTCCAGACTCACTAATGCATCCTAACAAACTCGATAAGACACACTAATGCAAAATTCTGGTTCTCTAAGACCAACGCTCGGATACCAACTGAAATGTCCCGTTCTTATTGATTAAAAACGTTCCATATTAATTGATTTCGTTGCGAGGTTTTGACCTCTATATGAGACGTTTTTCAAAGACTGCATTCATTTTAAAACAAACCATAACCTTTATTTCATCAATAAAGGTTTAAAAAGCTTTACGTAGATTATCAAATAATGATAATCTAAAATATCCTGTTTACACACGACCATTACATAATAGTTTACAATACAAATATGTTACAACAAAATAAGTTTCTTGAATGCAGTTTTTACACAATATCATACAAGCATGGACTCCAAATCTCGTCTTTATTTAAGTATGCGACAGCGGAAGCTCTTAATAATCACCTGAGAATAAACATGCTTAAAACGTCAACAAAAATGTTGGTGAGTTATAGGTTTAACCTATATATATCAAATCATAATAATAGACCACAAGATTTCATATTTCAATACACATCCCATACATAGAGATAAAAATCATTCATATGGTGAACACCTGGTAACCGACATTAACAAGATGCATATATAAGAATATCCCCATCATTCCGGGACACCCTTCGGATATGATATAAATTTCGAAGTACTAAAGCATCCAGTACTTTGGATGGGGTTTGTTAGGCCCAATAGATCTATCTTTAGGATTCGCGTCAATTAGGGTGTCTGTTCCCTAATTCTTAGATTACCAGACTTAATAAAAAAGGGCATATTCGATTTCGATAATTCAACCATAGAATGTAGTTTCACGTACTTGTGTCTATTTTGTAAATCATTTATAAAACCTGCATGTATTCTCATCCCAAAAATATTAGATTTTAAAAGTGGGACTATGACTCACTTTCACAGATTTTTACTTCGTCGGGAAGTAAGACTTGGCCACTGGTTGATTCACGAACCTATAACAATATATACATATATATCAAAGTATGTTCAAAATATATTTACCACACTTTTAATATATTTTGATGTTTTAAGTTTATTAAGTCAGCTGTCCTCGTTAGTAACCTACAACTAGTTGTTCACAGTTAGATGTACAGAAATAAATCGATAAATATTATCTTGAATCAATCCACGACCCAGTGTATACGTATCTCAGTATTGATCACAACTCAAACTATATATATTTTGGAATCAACCTCAACCCTGTATAGCTAACTCCAACATTCACATATAGAGTGTCTATCGTTGTTCCGAAATATATATAGATGTGTCGACATGATAGGTCAAAACATTGTATACGTGTCTATGGTATCTCAAGATTATATAGTATACAATACAAGTTGATTAAGTTATGGTTGGAATAGATTTGTTACCAATTTTCACGTAGCTAAAATGAGAAAAATTATCCAATCTTGTTTTACCCATAACTTCTTCATTTTAAATCCGTTTTGAGTGAATCAAATTGCTATGGTTTCATATTGAACTCTATTTTATGAATCTAAACAGAAAAAGTATAGGTTTATAGTCGAAAAAATAAGTTACAAGTCATTTTTGTAAAGGTAGTCATTTCAGTCGAAAGAACGACGTCTAGATGACCATTTTAGAAAACATACTTTCACTTTGAGTTTAACCATAATTTTTGGATATAGTTTCATGTTCATAATAAAAATCATTTTCTCAGAATAACAACTTTTAAATCAAAGTTTATCATAGTTTTTAATTAACTAACCCAAAACAGCCCGCGATGTTACTACGACGGCGTAAATCCGGTTTTACGGTGTTTTTCGTGTTTTCAGGTTTTAAATCATTAAGTTAGCATATCATATAGATATATAATATGTGTTTATTTGATTTTAAAAGTCAAGTTAGAAGGATTAACTTTTATTTGCGAACAAGTTTAGAATTAACTAAACTATGTTCTAGTGATTACATGTTTAAACCTTCGAATAAGATAGCTTTATATGTATGAATCGAATGATGTTATGAACATCATTACTAACTTAAGTTCCTTGGATAAACCTACTGGAAAAGAAAAAAATGGATCTAGCTTCAACGGATTCTTGGATGGCTCGAAGTTCTTGAAGCAGAATCATGACACGAAAACAAGTTCAAGTAAGATCATCACTTGAAATAAGATTGTTATAGTTATAGAAATTGAACCAAAGTTTGAATATGATTATTACCTTGTATTAGAATGATAACCTACTGTAAGAAACAAAGATTTCTTGAGGTTGGATGATCACCTTACAAGATTGGAAGTGAGCTAGCAAACTTGAAAGTATTCTTGATTTTATGTAACTAGAACTTGTAGAATATATGAAGAACACTTAGAACTTGAAGATAGAACTTGAGAGAGATCAATTAGATGAAGAAAATTGAAGAATGAAAGTGTTTGTAGGTGTTTTTGGTCGTTGGTGTATGGATTAGATATAAAGGATATGTAATTTTGTTTTCATGTAAATAAGTCATGAATGATTACTCATATTTTTGTAATTTTATGAGATATTTCATGCTAGTTGCCAAATGATGGTTCCCACATGTGTTAGGTGAATCACATGGGCTGCTAAGAGCTGATCATTGGAAGGTATATACCAATAGTACATACATCTAAAAGCTGTGTATTGTACGAGTACGAATACGGGTGCATACGAGTAGAATTGTTGATGAAACTGAACGAGGATGTAATTGTAAGCATTTTTGTTAAGTAGAAGTATTTTGATAAGTGTATTGAAGTCTTTCAAAAGTGTATAAATACATATTAAAACACTACATGTAAATACATTTTAACTGAGTCGTTAAGTCATCGTTAGTCGTTACATGTAAGTGTTGTTTTTAAACCTTTAGGTTAACGATCTTGTTGAATGTTGTTAACCCAATGTTTATAATATCAAATGAGATTTTAAATTATTATATTATCATGATATTATCATGTATGAATATCTCTTAATATGATATATATATACATTAAATGTCTTTACAACAATAATCGTTACATATATGTCTCGTTTAAAAATCATTAAGTTAGTAGTCTTGTTTTTACATATGTAGTTCATTGTTAATATACTTAATGATATGTTTACTTATCATAGTATCATGTTAACTATATATATATCCATATATATGTCATCATATAGTTTTTACAAGTTTTAACGTTCGTGAATCACCGGTCAACTTGGGTGGTCAATTGTCTATATGAAACATATTTCAATTAATCAAGTCTTAACAAGTTTGATTGCTTAACATGTTGGAAACACTTAATCATGTAATTAACAATTTCATTTAATATATATATAAACATGGAAAAGTTCGGGTCACTACAGTATGACACGTCCATCAGGAAGGCGTCGGCACCAATGGTTATGCTCATTACGGAACGGAACGTCCCCGTATTCCCCGGGAATCACAACACCACCAGAGGGGGCCTGTGGCTCCGAGGGTCTTGGGGCAAGTTGTAATGACCCGGAAATTTCCGACCAAATTTAAACCTTGATCTTTATATATTTTCGACACGATAAGCAAATCTGTAATGTTGAGTCTAGAAAGTTTGAAATCTATATTCGGATAATTAGTTACCCTGTTGATCATGCCTGATGATTCACGAACAATTGGGTGTAAATAAATATATAAATATATGTATATTTATATATATATATATATATATATATATATATATATATATATATAGATAAAGTATATATATATATAATAATCTGATTACATGTTACAATATAGTTGTTATGTTATTATTACATTCATTATTATCATTAATAATATTACTTTCATTATATTACTATTATTAGAATAAGTATTAATATTAATGATAGTGTTATTATTATGTATAATATATAATACATAATGAAATTTGATATAATTGATTTGTTATTATTTGTATTATTGATATCATTAAATATATCATAATTAGTAGTAAGATTACAATTTTGTTTACTCTTAAAGGATATTTATTATTATGATTATTTTATAGTGATTAATATCATTATTAATGAAAATCATTATTATTGTTACAGTTATCATTTTTTTATTATAAAAATTATACAGATTTTTATTATTATCAGTAATAACATTATTATTATCATTTTAATATTATTATTATTATACTTATTAATTAATATAATAATTATTATTAGTAATATATATATATATATATATATATATATATATATATATATATATATATATATATATATATATAATTATTAATATTAATTAAACAAAATAAAAGGACCAAAAATTACACGAATTCAGTAAATTTTCTTATTCTGCTTTCCAAATTTTGTTTCATTCTCTTTTACTGGATGATATTGTCTGTAAGCTAGTTAACATATCGAATATTATAACAGTTATAATCCAAAAACAGTTAAGATATCGATATCAACCTTTATTATATTTATTTATTTATTTTTTGTTCTTATCTGCTAATTGATTCTAGCTGTCAACTAATAGGCTCCATAAATTGATCCAGTTGTTATTTATTTACCACGACATCATTCACAGACTTACATTATCATTTTTCAATTTCAAGTATTACTTACAGATTTATTTTAGACAAATTAAATCAGAATTGGAGAAAACCAGACGAACGGCCCTATTTTTAATTCAATCTTCAAACAAATTGATCCCTTAATGAATTCCAAAAAGTGTTAATGCCATATTGTTAGAAAACTTTATTGAAAACTATCTGGAAAGTTTTAGGATCCAATTTTATCTATTGAAATTCAATTCTTGAGTCAAAGTTAAGATTTCAAAAGGTCAAACTCTTGTTCATCAACAAATTCGAATTCAAATCGATGTTTCTGATTCAATTGAGGTTACAGTTAGATTGTAGGAAGGATTTGAAGCATCTTTTATGTTTTAATCATTGTCTAAAACACATTTAAAATTCGAATTTAGATTTGAGTTATATCGTGTTTATTTTCTGTCACAGCGGTATTTTTCCTTCTGTTGGTTTAAAATAATTCGAAGCCAGATAATCGTTTCTGTTTATATTTGAATCCTAAAACAACTTTTGGTATTTAAAGTTTAAGATCAAATGGGTACTGAGTCTGTGAAGAAGAAAAGGGGAATACCAGAAGATACGAGTAATATATAAATTAAAACCTGAATACTAACAGAAAAGCAAGCCGGCTCAGCTGGTTAAATGGGGTGTTTGGTGTGTTGTGGGTTTAGCAAGTGGTCACGGGTTCGATCCCGGTCTTTGGCAAATACTTTTTAGAAACAGAATTGGAAGGGTATACATTTCTACTTCCTTTTTATTATTGTTATTATTATTATTATTATTGTTATTATTATTGTTATTATTATTATTAAAAACTATCATTTTTATTATCAAAACTAATATTATTTATTTTTTTATCATCAATATTAAAATTATCATTTAAATTAACATTATTATTATTAAAATTATCGTTTTTATAATTATTATCTAATATTATTATTATCATTACCATTAACAATATTATCAATAAAATTATTATTATTACTATTATTATCATTATTATTATTATTAAAGATTGTTAAAATTATTATTTTTTTATCATCATTATTATCATTATTTTAGTATTATTATAATTATTATTTTTAACAAACAAATGATATTTATATAAAATATATCAAAAGTATACTAATATTATATATTATCTTAAATGGGTAATTACTATATTAAAATTTAATATGATAAGTATTAGTTATATAAAATATATAGATTAAATATAAAATTTATCTATATAACATATAATATAACAAGTATACTATTAATTATATATATATATATATATATATATATATATATATATATATATATATATATATATATATATATATATATATATATAAATTGTTCGATTACTATTTGGTGTTAATAGATATACAATTAATATAGGTTCGTGAATCCGAGACCAACCCTACAATTATTAAATGACGTCATATGTATTTTTACTACAAAATACAGTATGGTGAGTTTCATTTGCTCCCTTTTTAATTGCTTTCGCAATATATATTTTTGGGACTGAGAATACATGCGCTGCTTTTATAAATGTTTTACGAAATAGACACAAGTGTTTAAAATACATTCTACGTTGAGTTGTACCACTGGCATACTTCCCTGTAGCTTGGTAACTACTATTTACATGGGTATTGTAAACGCGATTCCTGTTGATAGATCTATCGGGCCTGACAACCCCAACCGGACTGGACGACCAGTATTCAACGGTTGCACAGTACTTCGTATTGTAAATTACACTTGGTACGGTGTAGTGAGATTTCATAATAAAGGGAATATGCGACGTTGATTAAATGTTAAGTATGGTTACCAAGTGCTCAACCACTTAGAATATTTTTATTAAATTGTTTGTGTATATGAAATCTTGTGGTCTATTAAGGTATAGAAATGATTATTATGATAAACCTATGAACTCACCAACCTTTTGGTTGACACTTTTAAGCATGATTATTCTCAGGTACGAATTAAGTCTTCCGCTGTGCATTTGCTCATTTTAAGGACATTATTTAGAGTCGATCATCGCAATGGGACCAAATGTTGATGATTTCGTCCAGGTGGATTAGGACGGGTCGTTTCAGGTGGTATCAGAGCGTTGGTCTTAGCGAACCAGGTCTTGCATTAGTGTGTCTAGCTGATAGTTGTTTAGATGCATTAGCGGGTCTGGACTTCGACTGTGTCTGCATGTCAAAAGTTTTGCTTATCATTTCGTGTCGAAAATTACCTGCTTATCATTCTAAGTCTAGACACGTCCTACTGCCTTTATTGCATAGATAGTGTACCGACAAATCCATATCTTAGCGTATTTGCTAATTCATATCTTAGCGTATCTATTACGATAAATTTTGCCTGATATCTCCTGTAAATTTCACCGTAATTTAATGAATCCCGGTACTATATATATCTATGCATATTATGCATTGAGAATACCATCCAACTATCATTTGCTGTCACTAAGCTTTTCATACCAAAAATCTTTTCTGTGATCGCGTACGATGGCCTCTACGAATCCACCAAGTTCCTCTGACTCCGAAGATAGCGTGACGGGAGCGCACCAACCGATCAACTACCGTGATTTCTTTAGAAAGTGGAGATGGGTTCGCGAAATACTTACCCTATGGAGAAATGAAGAAGGTACTCCATATCACGAGCCGAACTTACCACCTAACGTCGGAGTGCTCGATCCACTTACCGGCGAACCTGTTCGCAATACCGTTTTCACTCTTTTCGCACGGATTTTTTTGCCTCGAAGGTCGACTCGATGTAGTTAAAGATAGTATTCGTCCTCTACTTCCGAATTCTAATCTGATAGGATTATTAGAAGAAGTTAGAAGACTTCGAACTAAATATCAAGAATTGACAAACCTTACGGAAGAATGGGTAGAACTAATTCATAGACTCGAGCGTAAAGTAGAAACCCTGGAGGTGATGGTGTTCGATTTGGAAGCTAAGCTCGCATCTACTACGCAGGTACCACAAGCAGTACCAACACCAACAGCAACACCACCCGCACCAGCATCATTTCCATCACCACAAGCTCCGTAAACACCACAGACACCGAAGAGTACCGAGAATGATGAATTATGAATATTAATTCATTACTTTCTGATCACGATTAAAGGATATATGTATATATTTATGTATATCTCGAGATCGTAATAAAAATTCTATTCATAATAACTATGACGTGTGAATTGTAACGGGTAGGTAATACCCGAGAAAGATAAAAGAAGCTATAAAGGGCTTCTATCATAATTAATTCACATATGTTATCATTCACATCTTTCATCATCAATTTAACAATCGATATATATAAATCCATGATTGCATCTGAAGAAGATATATATGTAAGTATATTTTCATAAAGATTGTAATTAAAAATTCTTTCGTACAAACTTTTAATGGTGAAAATATTTTAACGGGTAGGTAATACCCGAGGAAAATTTAGATTTCACATTAATAAGTTACACTGTACATTCTTCAATTCAGATTCAGCAGTCATTAACAATACTGCTCAAATCTACATATATACGTATCCGTTCACCAAAGAACAACTATTTTCATTCAAATTCAATTTCATATTTGGATTTTGGCCTATCAAAATTCAACAGTGGCTTAATGAAGGAAACATTTGACAAAATAAAATTTGTTAGAAACAAACAAATTAACTATGAGAAATTTTGTTAAGAATCCACGCTAACTGTTTCTAGCTAACTGTTCCCAGCTAACTGTTAATTCCGTATTACATTTTAATTCTTGCAATTTACATTCTCGCAATTTTATTTATCGTCATTTAATTTCTGCACTTTACATACCGTCGGGACACATGTACACAATACGTCGGATTAATTCTGAGACAATACGTTGTATACGGGTCATGATATATATTTATTTATTTTACGCATTTTAAATAACGGGACACGTATACAAGGTTTCGACTTATCATATCGACCCATCTATATATATATTTCGGAACAACCATAGACACTCTATATGTGAATGTGGGAGTTGGCTATACAGGGTTGGAGTTGATTCCAAAATATATATGTGGTTTGAGTAATACTGAGACCGGTACACGGGTCACGATACGTATTAATTAATTCGAATATTATATATTAAACTGTATATGAATCATTGGACTATTGGATCATTGGACAATTGGACTATTGGACTGCTAACTTTGGACAACTAAAATGAATTAAAATATTGATTATAACATATGAAACTAAACAATTCTTCAAGTTTGCCACTTGATTTCCTCATTTGTACCTCGACAATTACAATCCGCGTTCAAATCTTTCATGATTTTTGAAAGAAAAAAAAACACCTCGATTGGAAGGATGAACCAGCCGCACTTCATCTACGGAAGAAAAGATTTATGCATCTGAAAAACTCTCGAACCCAAATTCATAGTTTAACACGTACCTGTGTTAAATCCTTTACCATTTACTAGCAAAAACAACCTTATGACTCTTTTTCAAAGTATCCAATTTTGTCACAGCTCCAGCAAGTTAACTTCGACTTCTCAGTAAGACTACTCTTATTATAACCTCGATATATACACGTTGTCTTTTCGCCATCGTTACCGGAAAACCTTTTATATTCCACGACATCATCAGCAGATGTACCAGCAGCTCGTCGTCTCCTTGGCAGAACCCGCAATTAGTAATTTGAAAATCTCACAGAACTTCTCCAGTTATACCTATAACGTCTATCCCTAAGAATTTCATACTCCAAACGTGAAGTTTCTGAAAAACACCCTGAACTGCGAACTAGTTCTTGAAATGCTGATGAAGCAGCAAAAACTGTAAACGACTTTAACAGTCAAAAGTTTGACAATAAAGTACAGTATGTTGGAAAAGCTCAGAAAAAGAGAAGGTTGGGAACTGGAAAACGAATTGAGCAAAGTATGAAAGAGGTTGTGGACAAATCACAAAGAATAAGTTTGACTTCAAAGAATCCAAACAATTTCGTGTCTGCTGAAATCATTAGCAAACACCTTACTCCTCATTCTAAACTTTCACAAACAAATCTTCCTCGTTATCCATCGATGATAGGAAATCTAAGATATCATCGTGCCTTTCATTATAAATATCCTCAATATTTCTGAGGATATTTTCACAACTATTCTTATTTGAAATCATTTATCACTCCGTAATATCTGTGTTATAATATAAAAGAAACTGTATTAGTTTCTAAATCCTGAAACCTTCGAGTTTAAAATATGAATGTTTTGAAGTAGTGTTGGGAACTGATGCATGAATTAGTATAATATAATGACACTTGATCAACGTCATTATATTACAGTAAGTCATGTTGAGTTTCCAATGGAATATGATGATTCACAGTACCATCATCATGTGCCATGTTACACGGCTCTTACATTCTATATAAATTCTAAAAATATCAAGAAAAATATTTCTTGATGATTTGGTCTTTTCCAAGATATTCTGGTAATTTGACAAATCAAAATCGTTCCATTACCATTTCTTTCTAAGAGCATTAGCTATGTTCATTTCGAATCTCATACCTACGAATTCCGGACCATTACTCACTTGACTCGAGGACGGGAAGAGGAAACGAAGGAATAAAGCTTCAAAAATAGAAATTGGAGTACAAATCGCAGCAGATAGGAGAAAGCATTAACTATGGATGACAATGATTATAGAAGGGAGAAGCAAGGATATCGAAGTATAAGGGAAGATATAAAACCCAACAACTACCCAGAAATTACAAACCGTGTATATCAATGCAGATAGCAATATAGAGACACGGGAGAACTAGAAACACTATAAACACAATAACATAGTAGAAGTAGATAGATTCTTCTGGTGGTAGATGAAAAAGAAGAATGACAGATGTGGAAATTAAGAGTATATCAAGGATCAGAATGGGATGGAGCATATTGACGAATGTCTTAAAGTAGGAATTAAGGAGAAAGAGTAGAAGATGTAAGTTGTGAAAAATAAGGAAACGAAGGAGTGAATTTATAGTAAAGTATCCGACAGAGAAATCGAAACAGATTGCCGCATTAAATCAAAGAAGATCCTGATTTTCCAAATCACCAAAGAACCAAATCTTATTACGTAAGATTTTCTTTAAATCTCTTAAATTCCGGAAATCAATAGTAACTACGTCATCGGTTGAAACAAATATATATATTTACTCATTTCACTCTTTTGTGATAGCTTCACTCGTACGCTTCACATGATCGAATCGTTTTATCTATATCTCTCAATAATGATAAAACTCCATTATCACTTCATAATCATCATAAAAACATTCCTATTGTTATCTATGACAACCTCTACCAAATTTCGGGGACGAAATTTCTTTAACGGGTAGGTACTGTAATGACCCGAAAATTTCCGACCAAATTTAAACCTTGATCTTTATATATTTCCGACACGATAAGCAAATCTGTAATGTTGAGTCTAGAAAGTTTGAAATCTATATTCGGATAATTAGTTACCCTGTTGATCATGCCTGATGATTCACGAACAATTGGGTGTAAATAAATATATAAATATATGTATATATATATATATATATAGATAAAGTATATATATATAATAATCTGATTACATGTTACAATATAGTTGTTATGTTATTATTACATTCATTATTATCATTAATAATATTACTTTCATTATATTACTATTATTAGAATAAGTATTAATATTAATGATAGTGTTATTATTATGTATAATGTATAATACATAATGAAATTTGATATAATTGATTTGTTATTATTTGTATTATTGATATCATTAAATATATCATAATTAGTAGTATGATTACAATTTTATTTACTCTTAAAGGATATTTATTATTATGATTATTTTATAGTGATTAATATCATTATTAATGAAAATCATTATTATTGTTATAGTTATCATTTTTTATTATAAAAATAATACAGATTTTTATTATTATCAGTAATAACATTATTATTATCATTTTAATATTATTATTATTATACTTATTAATTAATATAATAATTATTATTAGTAATATATATATATATATATATATATATTTAATTATTAATATTAATTAAACAAAATAAAAGGACCAAAAATTACACGAATTCAGTAAATTTTCTTATTCTGCTTTCCAAATTTTGTTTCATTCTCTTTTACTGGATGATTCTGTCTGTAAGCTAGTTAACATATCGAATATTATAACAGTTATAATCCAAAAACAGTTAAGATATCGATATCAACCTTTATTATATTTATTTATTTAATTTTTGTTCTTATCTGCTAATTGATTCTAGCTGTCAACTAATAGGCTCCATAAATTGATCCAGTTGTTATTTATTTATCACGACATCATTCACAGACTTACATTATCATTTTTCAATTTCAAGTATTACTTACAGATTTATTTTAGACAAATTAAATCAGAATTGGAGAAAACCAGACGAACGACCCTGTTTTTAATTCAATCTTCAAACAAATTGATCCCTTAATGAATTCCAAAAAGTGTTAATGCCATATTGTTAGAAAACTTTATTGAAAACTATCTGGAAAGTTTTAGGATCCAATTTTATCTATTGAAATTCAATTCTTGAGTCAAAGTTAAGATTTCAAAAGGTCAAACTCTTGTTCATCAACAAATTCGAATTCAAATCGATGTTTCTGATTCAATTGAGATTACAGTTAGATTGTAGGAAGGATTTGAAGCATCTTTTATGTTTTAATCATTGTCTAAAACACATTTAAAATTCGAATTTGGATTTGAGTTATATCGTGTTTATTTTCTGTCACAGCGGTATTTTTCCTTCTATTGGTTTAAAATAATTCGAAGCCAGATAATCGTTTCTGTTTATATTTGAATCCTAAAACAACTTTTGGTATTTAAAGTTTAAGATCAAATGGGTACTGAGTCTGTGAAGAAGAAAAGGGGAATACCAGAAGATACGAGTAATATATAAATTAAAACCTGAATACTAACAGAAAAGCAAGCCGGCTCAGCTGGTTAAATATGGTGTTTGGTGTGTTGTGGGTTTAGCAAGTGGTCACGGGTTCGATCCCAGTCTTTGGCAAATACTTTTTAGAAACAGAATTGGAAGGGTATACATTTCGACTTCCTTTTTATTATTGTTATTATTATTATTATTATTATTATTATTATTATTGTTATTGTTATTATTATTGTTATTATTAATATTAAAAACTATCATTTTTATTATCAAAAATAATATTATTTATTTTTTTATCATCAATATTAAAATTATCATTTAAATTAACATTATTATTATTAAAATTATTGTTTTTATAATTATTATCTAATATTATTATTATCATTACCATTAACAATATTATCAATAAAATTATTATTATTACTATTATTATCATTATTATTATTATTAAAGATTGTTAAAATTATTATTTTTTATCATCATTATTATCATTATTTTAGTATTATTATAATTATTATTTTTAACAAACAAATGATATTTATATAAAATATATCAAAAGTATACTAATATTATATATTATCTTAAATGGGTAATTACTATATTAAAATTTAATATGATAAGTATTAGTTATATAAAATATATAGATTAAATATAAAATTTATCTATATAACATATAATATAACAAGTATACTATTAATTATATATATATATATATATATATATATATATATATATATATATATATATATATATATATATATATATATATATATATATATATATTGTTCGATTACTATTTGGTGTTAATAGATATACAATTAATATAGGTTCGTGAATCCGAGACCAACCCTACAATTATTAAATGACGTCATATGTATTTTTACTACAAAATACAGTATGGTGAGTTTCATTTGCTCCCTTTTTAATTGCTTTCGCAATATATATTTTTGGGACTGAGAATACATGCGCTGCTTTTATAAATGTTTTACGAAATAGACACAAGTGTTTAAAATACATTCTACGTTGAGTTGTACCACTGGCATACTTCCCTGTAGCTTGGTAACTACTATTTATATGGGTATTGTAAACGCGAATCCTGTTGATAGATCTATCGGGCCTGACAACCCCAACCGGACTGGACGACCAGTATTCAACGGTTGCACAGTACTTCGTATTGTAAATTACACTTGGTACGGTGTAGTGAGATTTCATAATAAAGGGAATATGCGACGCTGATTAAATGTTAAGTATGGTTACCATGTGCTCAACCACTTAGAATATTTTTATTAAATTGTTTGTGTATATGAAATCTTGTGGTCTATTAAGGTATAGAAATGATTATTATGATAAACCTATGAACTCACCAACCTTTTGGTTGACACTTTTAAGCATGATTATTCTCAGGTACGAATTAAGTCTTCCGCTGTGCATTTGCTCATTTTAAGGACATTAATTGGAGTCGATCATCGCAATGGGACCAAATGTTGATGATTTCGTCCAGGTGGATTAGGACGGGTGGTTTCACAAGTAGAGCTGGAATCTCCGGGGGGTCCTGGGCTCCGTCTGAGGTAACCACTGGGGCAGGCGTACGGCTGCTGGTTCCGGAGGATGAAGCGCCGGGGTCACTAGTTAACGGGACCTGTGTGTCGGTAGCAGCAGTAGGTGATGTGGCTGACGAGTCTGAATCGCTGCCCAAAATGATGACAGGTGGAATATCCGACATCTGAACAAGGAAAAATAACTTTTCCATGTCAGTAAGTCATAAAGCAAGAACGTATTAGGTACTACAGCAACCTAGCATGGCAGTAATAATAACAGTGCTAAACAGAAATAACATGCGGATACAGATAGTAACATGCATTAGCGGAAGTAAGCATACAGCTAGTTCGCATGGCAGTAAAGATAAGCAATAGCATGCAGTAAGATCATACAGCTGAAAAAGTAGACAAAAGCATGTAGTAAGTTTCGCAGAAACAAGTAAACTAGCCAGTTGTAGATTATTCCTATTAGTTAATCCTACTCGGGTCGGTCTAGACTCACTAATGCAACCTAATTCCCTACAACCAATGCTCTGATACCAAATGTGACGCCCCGTACAAAACCATCGTGTACGATTCGTCAACAACAGGATCTTTACACGGTTGAATACTACATGTTGTTTGAAAACCAGTTTGCATTCATAAAAACACAACGTTTTACAAAAGATAACGTGCATCCTACGAATAGGAGCATAAACATAAGTATTTGACCCTAAGGTTGTTACAAAGCCATTGTTTGAAATTAACATAAACTACGAATGCAAAAGAAAAGTTCCATGAATGAGACATCTCTAGTAATGCAGCGGATAACTAATACAGCAGGTCCTTAACAGCAAGACAGCAAATCTAATAGCGGAAGAAAGTAACCTCTAGGCACCTGAGAAATACACGCTTAAAAGTCAACACGAATGTTGGTGAGCTATAGTTTAAGTTGTAACAGTAACGTAAGGTAGGCCACGAGATTTCAGTATAACAAAACCGTATGAAAAGTATATGTATAACCGTGGGCACCCGGTAACTAGACTTAACGTTTATAACCCCCTGAAAGTACACTTGGCTAGTGCTTATGTTCACGAAGTATTAAACACCCGTTAAATGTTAGCGTGACTAGCCCGAGTGGGGATGTCAAACCCTATGGATCCATATCTAAGATTAGCGTTCACCGGTTCAAAAACCAATGACTAAACGTTACCGTGCTAAGGGGAATGTTTATGCCGTTGTATAACCCACACACATATAAAGTTTAAGTACTCGTGCCTAGTATGTAAAACGTAAAAAGCGCATGTATTCTCAGTCCCAAAATAGTTAAAGTAAAAAGGGATGCTATAACTCACAGTGATAAAAGCGGTAAAGTCGGTAATGAAAGTACGCAAGTAGTAAGTCGGTCCGAAAGGTCATCAACCTAAATCAAAGGTTACTAGGTCAGTAGGTTGTCTTTATAAATTCTAATAGTGCATAAAATAAGTTTAAGTGTCATCATCATCATTCATTCATTCATTATAAAAGCTAAGTAAGTTCGACAAGAATAGAGATCGAAACAATAGGCTGACTTCGGTCAGCTGCTGCGACCTCTACGTAAATCGAAAAGATGCATAGTCAGTGGCTATGGCTCCATATATGAGTTCCCTAACAGCTGACCAATTTTCAGAACCTAACTCATCTTCGTTTGACCGTGGCGACGGTTTAAGTGCGAGTAGGTCAGAAATTTCAGCACAACGTTAATAGGGTGTAGTGACTCTCGGAGGGCCATAAATCCTAAACCGTAACTCGGATAAAGACGAGGCCTAAATGGAAAATCATCTACTTGAACCGAACTAACTTAAAATCAACTTTACAGTAGCCTAGGTGGCCTGATCAGATACGAAAATCAGTGGACAAGTGCTCCGATGGGGTTCTTGGTGCTTGATGCTCATCACGGTTCTCATCCTTGATGCTTGTAGCTTCAAGTGTACAACTCGTTGATGGTTTAGCATCACTTTTAACCAAGATTCTACCATCAATACACAATATGTCAAGACCAAGTGGTAACACAACTCATTTAAGAGTCTTAGATGGATGATGAACCAAGGTTGCATCATATCCTTAGTCTTAACACAATTACAAGTCCTATTTACAAACAAAGTTGCAAACTTTACATCAATCAAACAAGTATGAGCACAATCTAAGTCAAATGAGGTGATGGAACCCTAAGCTAGAGAGCTTGGATCCTATTCACACAAGTTACAAGGTTGCAAAGCTAGAAAGCTTGAACCTTTATTGTTCTTGAAGATCTTGAAGCATAAAGCTTGGATCTTTAAGTTTCATGAAGACCATAAACACAAGTTTTGATCTTTATAAAAAAACAACAAGATCATAAGCTAGAAAACTTAGATCCAACAACAAGATATGAAGATTCAAGCTAGAAAGCTTGCATCTTGGTTGTTCTTGAAGATCTTGAAGCATAAAGCTTGGATCTTTAAGATACATGAAGATTACAAACACAAGTTTGAATCTTTATAACAAAATAACAAGATTAAAGTAAGAAAAATATAGATCTACAAAGTTGGTGAAGATTCAAAGCTAGAAAGCTTGAATCTTCCATGTTCTTGAAGGATTCATGCTTGAATCAACAAGATATAATCAAGATCAAGGCTAAAGAGCTTGATCTTCCATAATGATGATGATACACGAATTAGAAAGGTGAAAGAAGAAGAAAAAGATCAAAAACTTACAAGTGAGAAATGCTAGAAAGGAAGTAAGAGAGTAAGTGTGTGTGAAATTCAAATGAGAGCATGTGTAAAATGAGAGGAAGATGACTAGTATTTATAAGAAAAATTTGACAAGGATTGATGACTTGGAAGGGCCTAGGGCCGTGATTTTCAAAGGGGGGGGAGGGGGAGATAACATTTTACTTTTTGGTTAGTGGTTGTCTAAAGCATGTACTTATGCTAGAATCCCATGTAACAATATGGATAATCCTTATCCAAATGCTAGTATGACTCATCTAATTAATTTATTTTATTTATTTTATTTATTATGGGTCACTAGTAATAATACTTGGGCTAATTAATTTGGCCACTAGCTAGTGTAGGGTGGGCTAAGGTCCAATACGGTAGAAAGTCCAACAAGACTAACTATTGTGATCTAGTAAATAATTAATTAAAATTAAGCATCCAAAAATCCAGGTAATTATTATTATAAAATAATAATTAATATTTCGCAGTCATAATATTCCGGTTACGACAAAAGTTAAACGTGCGCGCAGTTCGTGGTTTATTCGAAACATTAAATAACACTAACGGTTATAAAAGCATCCGGTGAACAAGTTAAGTATCCTACGTACTTTAAGGCACGTTTTAACATATAATTGGAAGTAAACCACGTATATCAAGTTTCCAGAGTATAAAGTAACACAGTACGCACAGATACGCAGTTTCGCAAAAATACAAGGCACAAAAGCAAGTCGAAAAAGTCGGGTCGTTACAAATGCAAGCCTTAAAGGTGACATCTGATTTACAGAGCTTTCATGTGATTTTAATTATAATTTAGCAGTAGTAGGTATGAAAATATGCTTATTATGTACCTTTCTTGCTTGAGGGATTCCAATTGTAGCCCATTTTGACACCTGACTTATTCTTTATTGCTAAATGCTAAGTAAGACTTATGCAGTTATGATGCACTATTCTTCTTAAGCATAATCTAGAAGCACAAACTTATCAAACATTTGAAAGGGACAATGTCAAATACTCTTCTCTAATGGCTTTAGAGGTGACAAGATGGGCGGGTTGAGTGGGTTCAGTAACTGGTTGAAATGTAATCTAAATTGCAAATCTCACCTTGAATTATTTGATTGCTTGGTTTCCAACATACATGAGTTTAGGGCAGGCTGCACATTTGATCAAAAATAGTTTGAATTAAACTACATTAAAACGGGTCTTTTTGTAGCATTTATAAGAGGAGTTGTGAATCTTCTAAAGATTTGTAATCTAAATTGCAAATCTCACCTTGAAATGTTTTCTTACCTGGTTTTTGACCGACATGAGTTTAGCCTGCACATTTAACCAAATATAGTTTGAATTAAACGACAAAGGTGACATTTCTTCTAAGTACTATATCAGCTCCGAATAAAACCAGCAGGGGGACATGTTATCACTCATGCAGTCACTATGAGCTTGATGTTTGTGGAAGGCAAAGGTGAATATCGTGCCTGCGGAGTTTTTGATGCACCAATTCTACCAGAGTCAGAAGCAATATCTATACATATAAGTTATTTCTGCTTAGTACGGATATTTTTTTAGTATGCTTTCTCCTAAGCTATTTAAATAACAAGTTATAACTGTACTCGATTTATTTGTTACATTTGTAAATTCTTAGAGTAAAAGTAGTAAAAGTAGTTTTAGAATTTTATATAATGTCAAAATAGATCAACAATTAGCATCATTTGTTTGTTGCATTCATGTTGTTCATCTCTGAATTAGCATCATTTTGTCGTATGGAAGGTTATGATTTCCTGCATTTTTATATCTGTAACCTGATGCGAACATTGTTGATCGAATAAGGTTTGAGCAACCCTAGACTCATTGATTTTTCTTTAATTAGTGTAACAGAATGCCTTATCGACAGAGGTATTATCGTCAAAAGAATCATATTTAGCAGTGAATTTGAGATGTATGAACAGCACTTCTGGGATAGGAA
The DNA here is from genome assembly GCF_046630445.1 of Rutidosis leptorrhynchoides. NCBI lineage: Eukaryota > Viridiplantae > Streptophyta > Magnoliopsida > Asterales > Asteraceae > Rutidosis > Rutidosis leptorrhynchoides. The sequence continues at coordinate 14,535,933 of NC_092335.1, read as the reverse complement.
TTGAACAGCTATTAATGTAAGATTATTATAAGACTATGCTTTCTTTTATGTTTCTGATTTTAGTTGCCTTAAGAAGTGCAGGTTGTCATTTACTCTTATTGCAGGCAAAAGAAATTTATGAGAAGGCTGCTCATAGTGAGGTACATTATCGCGTCTTCACCATTCATATATATATAATCTTATAATATACTTAAATGATAGATGCTTTCCGTTGAATTGATTATGTTTTATGTGCAACTAATTATTTCTTTTTATAGCCATATGCATTTCTTAAATGTCAAACTACATTAGGTGCTAATTTATAATGGAACGCCTACTGTTATATAACAAAAAACTATAGTGCACTATACTTCTTTTAATTTTCTAATAAGATGACAACAATTGTGGGTTTTTTTTTTTTATATTGTTATGTGTTAGAAGATTTAGAAGAACCTAAAATTCTCAGATGGTTGAGATCATGCACAAATATTCGGTATGTTACCAAATGACAAAAATGAAGGAACAACTACTGTTTGCGTAACTATTTGACTCACGTGGTAGCCAAACACACATTTTTGCTTCTTGGACGCTTTGTATTTTTCATTTGTGTTTGTTTGTTATAAGAGGTTGGAAGACATTGTAGTGAGATGATTAGTTATTCAGTGAACAAAAATCTTAATTAATGCTTGTAATGTTTGATTTTACCTTAACAAAGTTACCTACTCATTCTACATTGGTATTATGTGTGTTTGTTTTTAATATGCGTGTTTGTTTATTTGAATACCTGTTATTTGGTTTTTTTTTTTTTTTTTGCAACATCAATAGATCACTATTCTGTTATTTTATGATTTTCCAATCCACCGTTCAAATACTATATGAACTCCTATTACTTGATCCAATTCAATTTCAATTAAACTCATAAAAAAATTCCGCGAATTCGCGGATTTTAAGCTAGTAATAATAATAATAATAATAATAATAATAATAATAATAATAATAATAATAATAATAATAATATTATTATTATTATTATTATTATTATTATTATTATTATTATTATTAGGTTTTTTCTAAAGACACCTATAAAGGTTGTCATTAAGAATTAAATTAACGTAAAAGTAGTGGTACATTAGCTAAGTTGAGAAAATACTTTAATATATTATACATATGATTTAATCACGCAGATTTGCATGAGTGACCACCAAGTTGTCCAATGAAGCATATCACCGAGGTTTTACCTTCTATATGGGAGCTAATGTACTCGTTCATGAGAGTTTTCTTGCTTACCCAAAAAAATTGAGAAAAGTAATTTTATAGAAATGGTTTGACTATTTTCAATGTACAAGAAATTTTACATTCAGTTCTTTTAATGACAGCCGTTAAAAAAAAAATTCTTTTAATGACAATTTTTAAGGTTTGCCATTAAAAAAATGCTATTATTATTAATTAGTTAAAAAGAACAAAAACATGACTAGCTCAATTTGATGTGTCTCATAGTCTTAGAATTTAGATGTATGATGAATGATGATATATGGAAAAATTAGTTAATCTTATTAAGAAAAGAAAATATGTTTGCTCAGGTGACTACCAGTCACGTGTCATCATCGATTCTCTTGGCACCCAATTAAGTACTACCGGTTAATATGTCGCCACGTTTTCATAAATAACGTCCTCCCATTTTATTAAAGGGTCGATCCGTACACCACTTCAAATTTGCCATACACCACCAAATTAATTATTTAGACATTTTTACCCTTTCTTTTACGCTATCAAATTTGTCATACACCACCAAATGAAGGGTATAAATGTCCAAATAATTTATTTGGTGGTGTATGGCAAATTTGAGGTGGTGTACGAATCAATTCCCATTTTATTATAACGAGTATTATTTTCGTTCAAGTATACTCGATTAATAACGAGTATGTGGAGTCTAATGTTCCTATTGTTGATTTGGTATATTTATTATTATTATTATTATTATTATTATTATTATTATTATTATTATTATTATTATTATTATTATTATTATTATTATCATTACGTTATATACTAAAAGTGGTGACATATGTTGTAGTTTTAGTTAAATTTGATTATAGTTTTGACTTTGCGTTCACATTACAACCGGTCCCTCAACTTCGCCTATATTTCCACAACATTCTCTCAAGTTTACACTTTTTAAGGGATAAAAAGTATAAATATATAATTTAATTAAAATATAAGACATTAATTCCACCCGAATTTATAACGGGCCATATTTTCTCGCTGGGTGCGAGTTAAAATTTTCAGAGACCACCGTTCAACTCGAAAAAATCTTCCGAACCCAACGGGACTAACTATACGCGAAACGGACATTTCTCAAAAAAACGCTAAACACAACGACAACTCGTATCTTCTCGCTCAGCACGAGTTAAATTTTTTCGACGGTAGCGTCAGACTCGAAATAATTTTATGAACAAAAAGAAACTAACCACGTTCGAAACGGGCGCTTTTTAAAAAACGCAAACCACAACGACAGCCCGTATCTTCCTCCTCGACGCGAGTTAAATTTTTTCGACAGCACCGTTAGACTCGAAATAATTTTATCAATAAAACGAAACTAACTACGTTTGAAACGAATACTTTTTAAAAAACACTGAATACGACGACACCTACAACGGCGCTTAACACACGACCCGTTTTCCCCTCTGTAAATACACAACGCTACATTAAATATGAATACGCAGGCCGAAATTCCCCGCCGCAACGCGCGGGCCGGTCCGGACTAGTTATTATTATTATTATTATTATTATTATTATTATTATTATTATTATTAATTTTTGCACTTAAATTTGTTTTTATCGATAACTCACTCTCCCTAGTAAGACACTAACTAAGAGAAGAGCCTCGGCAATTACAATGGGTTATATAATAAGTCACCAGTCCTAACGGGGATTACATTTACTTCTACTACACAAACAATTATTTGGAAAATGTTTAATAGCATCAAAAAGGATCTCTTTCTTCATTCGGGGTGATCCAAAAAGCACACTGTTCTGGTATCTCCGTATGAGCTGTTGATTTGGTTATTAATGAAGAGATCAATGAGGACATTTTACTTCCATCTTCTTTCGCGCATGTTAAACCTCTATAAATTGGTGTTCTTGGTGAGGGTACTTCGGGTTTAATTCTGGTAATGAAGTGTTAGAGACCCCTATGATTATTGTGGAGATGAAGTAGATCGGAATGTTGGCTTTTTCGAGGTCTTGAGAAGCCAGGATGGATCCCTCCTTCCGTGCCGGGTATTAGGATTGGTAGCTCTTCGGTAAAGGTTTCATCATATGCGATTGAAAATTGAGCGGACAAGAAATTTAGACGATAAAAGGTTGACGGTGTGGTTGTCAAGCAAATCATCAAGACCTGGAATGGTAAAACGGTTGTCAGTTAGTGCGTGATCAGTTTGCTTTTTTTATTGTTGTTTGTCGTTTGTTGGTAAGTCTTAGATTTTTATATTGGTTCTTATACTTTGTTTATGTTCCGGCACCGTTTTGTTGATCCGGATGCTAATGACTCAGGTTAGTTAGCTTTTGCTCTTTGTTTAGTACTAGAGTTCGTTTAGTGCTTTCGAACCTTGCAGTGCTTTTGATTCGCTTGTATCCTTCTTTGTCTTATTCATTATATAGAAAATGCTTTGTTTTAATGTTATCATTACCACCATATAGGAAACCATTCTTAAAACAAATTGGATCCACTATATATATATATATATATATATATATATATATATATATATATATAATACAAATTATAATTATTAAGTCGTAAAGTACACATAATCGATATCATTTGATGACTGTGAGAATAGCTAAATCTAATGGCGATAAATAACAATTGAATGCCATCAATTGTCATGGATGGCTAAGAGCACTAGGTGCCCGTCGTCGATTTCCAGCGTCGTCCACCACCGATGGAGTTTCCATCGCTGGTGGACACCCCTGCAACGTTGATTCCGATGTTGGCCACCAAGGTCGTGACTCCGACGGTGGTTTAAGTGTTTTTTTGTGGGGTTCAAATTTGAATTTGTAGCCGTTGGCACGTATGTTTTTCAAACTTTGCTTAATTTTTTTCATACTCTGAATTTTAAAAGAACAATTGAAGTTTTATAATGGGTTTTGGAGGTGTGTTTTTAAGGAAAAGATGAAGATAAAGAAGAAAAGTCGATGGTTTTAAGTATGGTGGTCCTCATTAATTTGTTTTCAAATTTCAATATTTCAGTTACTTTTTTTGCATGTTTATATTTTATTATAAAAATGTGTAAATATTTACTAATGAGAAGTTTTTACATATTTATAAACAGAAAAGTTTTTTATATTTCACAATTAATAAAAAACAATACTTAATAATAAAAAGGCGTTAAAAGTAAAAATACAAAATAAAATATGTAAATGGACAATGAAATGAACTCTGTGAACATCTTCATCTCTGTCACTATCAGTCAATTTTAATGTCCATTTCAAACACCGAAATAGACCTTGATCAAAAGACTACGAGCACTTAGTGCTCTAAGAACCCAGTGACTAATTGATGGGAATTTGCCTAAATTGAAATGAAAAGTTGAGTTTGATTGGACCCACTTAATACATTAATGGTAGCAAAAAGTGTTAACTAGTCCGGTCCGGCCCGCGCGATGCGGTGGGGGCTTTCGGCCGGCGTATTCATATTTAGTGCAATTTTATTTACAGAATGAAAAACGGCACATGTGTTACGCGTCGTTAAAATTTAACTCGCGGCTAGCAGGAAGATACGGGCTGTTGTTGTGTTTAGCGTTTTTAAAAAGTGTTCGGTTCGGACGTGCTTAGTATCGTTTCGTTGGTAAGATTATTTCGAGTCTGACGGTGTTGGCGAAAAAATTTAACTCGCGGCGAGCAGGAAGATACGGGTTGTCGTTGTGTTTAGCATTTTTTAAAAAGTGCCTTAGAACGTAGTTAGTATCGTTTTGTTCATAAAATTATTTCGAGTCTGACGGTCCTCTCGGAAAAATTTAACTCGCGGTGAGCGGGAAGATACGGGCTGACGTTGTGTTTTACCGTTTTTTAAAAAGTGTCCGTTTCAAACGTAGTTAGTTTTATTTTGTTCGTGAAAATATTTTGAGTTTAACGGAGTTGTAAGTGAAATTTAACTCGGAGCGAGGCGGAAGATACGGGCTGGCGAAATGTTTGGGTGGTTTTTTTATTTTAATTTAGGGAATTTGCATTTTACTCCCGTGAATTTTGGTATTTTTTTTGCAAGTTGGGTGTAGTTGAGGGAGGAATAATTAAAATTGCTAGTGTGAAAGGTGTTGCTCACTGGTGTTGTTTTTGGCTTATCATACGACAAAGAATCCCATCTCGTTTACTAATATAAGGGTTAAATCAGTTCCATCCATCCAATATGGTGGGTAATCCGTCGAATCAAATGGTTGTAAACTTTTAATTAGACATAATTAATTGTTCATGTCACATTTGTTTCGTGACACACCACCTTCTTTTAATAAATCATAGACATCTTTAAAAAGCATTCATCATAATTATTTAGCATATATAATCGTTTGACATAAACGCATCCTCTTGTTCCAAATCTTCATTTTAAATATGAATTTAATCTGGTTTTGCATGAATACTAAAGAAAACAGTAATTAAATCTCCAAAGACAGGAGTTAACACTTTATTAATCAACCAAGAACAACTAACACATATCCAACAAAAGTATCACAACAGTAACAATCAAAACCGATTCTCTCAACAGTTAATAAACACGTGAACTAGACCTCACAACAACAATCTAGAAGATGAAATCACGAAACCCTAATTTTTGTGTAATAGAGAGAAAACGAGAGAATATATTACAGATGAAAATATGTAAAGTAGTGAATGAATAAATTAAAAGGAAAAATCCTTTAAATAGGACGAGTTAATGAGGTGGGCTTTATCCTCTTGATGATCATTTGGACTTCTTTTATCACTTGAAAATAACCCAAATTGAAAGTAATAGTCCAGAAATAGATTAACTTCAAGAACACTCTGTAGGAGCTGTTCGGATCTTCGGATCGATGTTCTAGCGAATTCGTGACGTTCGGGTGTCGATTTAGTCGAACCAATCAAGAATGATTGATTAGATCGAAGCCTAGAGTCGTTAATTCGACTTGGTGGGTTTTTGGGACTGCTTGTGGTAGAGAGAAAACACCAGGAACGGTTTTAGGGTTATGGAGCGATTAACCTACAAATGAAGCATACATCCTCCTTATATACTTAGTCTTGATGGACAGGCCCGTCTCGCTTTTATTTGGCCCGTATGATAGAACTGGGGACTTAAAATATGCACCAACAAACTCCCCCTAGGACCTAGTTCTATCAACATTCTTTCTTTACTCGAATTTGTACACCAGCAAACTATCTTGAGGATCAATATACTCCCCCTTGGATGTGGCTTTACATTTAATTTCACGAGACTTTCCCGTAAGCACCAATAAACTCCCTTAACTGGCACATATATTCTCTCTTCATCTTTATCTTCGTCATATTCCAATGATAATCGCAAGCCGATACAATCATCATGAAATACGATTACTTGAACTTTTAAGAAAAATCTATGTCGATACTCGGAGACTTATTCTCAGCAATCTTCAAAGCTCAACAGTCATCAGATTAACCCTAACTTATGACTGTTATGACTTCAGGTTCTTCAATCTCTTCAAATATTCTTAGAAGCAGCGGAATTTAAGATTTGACTTTGTTTGGCCCATAAATAATCAGACGATTCTGATTACCCCACAGTAACTTCAATATCTTTCTAAAGCTTCATAACCTGCACATGTAAACATCACAAAGTACAATGACATATATAATCATGAGCACGTTAGACATAATCAATCCCTCGTTTCTTTACAACGTAAACATTATAAACATCGAGACGATTAATTAAGCAGCTTTATTCATTTCTTTCACGTACGCCATTCCTTCACTTCATCAGAACTCCAGAAACTCCAACTTTAACTTCTTCTTGCAGTTATCATGGATCGTACGTATATCAACTTTAACAAAATGTTGATCATATAAAACATTTAGTTCAAAAACACACACTGGTTTAACCTTTTTGACTCAACATTTTTCACAAACATACAAACTTCACATCACGTTGTAAACATTCAAAAACTCTTGAATTTTCAAAAAGAAAAGCAAATTTTGAATTTCAACCATCAAAAACATTTTTCACATTTCACACAAACTCAGCTTCAGTCTAATACGTCAATTTGAAATCACATGAGTAACCAAAAAAATAAATAAGACATAAAATATTTTTTGGATTTTCTAAAATTTATGCTAAAAGACACTAAAAATATTTTTGTATTTTTCATAGTATGAATGCATGTATGAAAAACAGATGCAATTACACTAAATTAATAACATGAATTTTAACAGAAATAAAATCACATATTTTTGCGAGATGTTGATCTTAATATGAAATCAATACTAAACTATAGTAGCAAATCATCATCGTTCAATTCTTAAGATTAAGTATCTACAGATTAAAACTCTGATTATAGATATCAAGTCACATTAATCTTTCATATTCTTTCCTCATAGACATTTTCATGATCACGTTGAATAATTACTTTAACATATTGCTATGTTAGATTAGATCGTAGAATCAGTCCTCATTTGAGATCGCACGATGTATCAGGTAGTCAATTGAGCACTAAAGTCCAGACGCTGTCCGTTATCACTAGCACATACTTTTGATCTAATTGTTCAGGTGGTACTCTCACAGTATTTTGAATATTCCTGTCAGCCTTGGGCTTCTACCTCAATCTATACCTTCGATTTAGATGGCTCGGGTAGATCTCATAGTATTTAGAATATTCTGAGATGTGCATACACAAACGCTATAAACCCCATGCTTTTCATCTGTAATAGCATAACTTAGAGTACATATATGTAAATATATTTCTAGCTTCTTGTCTTAATGGGTATATCATATATCACAGGCACAAGGATGCTCGGCAGTTCAATGTGAACCCCTGGATCAACAATCCAAGCCATGCGAGAGCGGGACACTATGAATGATTTGAGATTTGAGCACATATCTTCTTTAATTATGGGACTCTCCTCATTATATTTCTTCTTGATTGATTTTGACTTGAATACTTCATCTTTGAACATTTGAATATTGTTTTCATCTTGTTGAAACTTGACTTGAACTTTATGCAGATGCTCGTTGACTTCATAATTACTTTATGTAGTGACCCGAACTTTTCCATGTTTATATATATTAATTGAGATTGATATTTACATGATTAAATGTTTCCAACATGTTAAGCAATCAAATTTGTTAAGACTTGATTAATTGAAATATGTTTCATATAGACAATTGACCACCCAAGTTGACCGGTGATTCACGAACGTTAAAACTTGTAAAAACTATATGATGACATATATATGGATATATATATATAGTTAACATGATACTATGATAAGTAAACATATCATTAAGTATATTAACAATGAACTACATATGTAAAAACAAGACTACTAACTTAATGATTTTTAAACGAGACATATATGTAACGATTATCGCTGTAAAGACATTTAATGTATATATATCATATTAAGAGATATTCATACATGATAATATCATGATAATATAATAATTTAAAATCTCATTTGATATTATAAACATTGGGTTAACAACATTTAACAAGATCGTTAACCTAAAGGTTTCAAAACAACACTTACATGTAACGACTAACGATGACTTAACGACTCAGTTAAAATGTATATACATGTAGTGTTTTAATATGTATTTATACACTTTTGAAAGACTTCAATACACTTATCAAAATACTTCTACTTAACAAAAATGCTTACAATTACATCCTCGTTCAGTTTCATCAATAATTCTACTCGTATGCACCCGTATTCGTACTCGTACAATACACAGCTTTTAGATGTATGTAATATTGGTATATACACTCCAATGATCAGCTCTTAGCAGCCCATGTGAGTCACCTAACACATGTGGGAATCATCATTTGGCAACTAGCATGAAATATCTCATAAAATTACAAAAAATATGAGTAATCATTCATGACTTATTTACATGAAAACAAAATTACATATCCTTTATATCTAATCCATACACCAACGACCAAAAACACCTACAAACACTTTTATTCTTCAATTTTCTTCATCTAATTGATCTCTCTCAAGTTCTATCTTCAAGTTCTAAGTGTTCTTCATAAATTCCAAAAGTTCTAGTTTCATAAAATCAAGAATACTTTCAAGTTTGCTAGCTCACTTCCAATCTTGTAAGGTGATCATCCAACCTCAAGAAATCTTTGTTTCTTACAGTAGGTTATCATTCTAATACAAGGTAATAATCATATTCAAACTTTGGTTCAATTTCTATAACTATAACAATCTTATTTCAAGTGATGATCTTACTTGAACTTGTTTTCGTGTCATGATTTTGCTTCAAGAACTTCGAGCCATCCAAGGATCCGTTGAAGCTAGATCCATTTTTCTCTTTTCCAGTAGGTTTATCCAAGGAACTTAAGGTAGTAATGATGTTCATAACATCATTTGATTCATACATATAAAGCTATCTTATTCAAAGGTTTAAACTTGTAATCACTAGAATATAGTTTAGTTAATTCTAAACTTGTTCGCAAATAAAAGTTAATCCTTCTAACTTGACTTTTAAAATCAACTAAACACATGTTCTATATCTATATGATATGCTAACTTAATGATTTAAAACCTGGAAACACGAAAAACACCGTAAAACCGGATTTACGCCGTCGTAGTAACACCGCGGGCTGTTTTGGGCTAGTTAATTAAAAACTATGATAAACTTTGATTTAAAAGTTGTTATTCTGGGAAAATGATTTTTATTATGAACATGAAACTATATCCAAAAATTATGCTTAAACTCAAAGTGGAAGTATGTTTTCTAAAATGGTCATCTAGACGTCGTTCTTTCGACTGAAATGACTACCTTTACAAAAATGACTTGTAACTTATTTTTCCGACTATAAACCTATAATTTTTCTGTTTAGATTCATAAAATAGAGTTCAATATGAAACCATAGCAATTTGATTCACTCAAAACGGATTTAAAATGAAGAAGTTATGGGTAAAACAAGATTGGATAATTTTTCTCATTTTAGCTACGTGAAAATTGGTAACAAATCTATTCCAACCATGACTTAATCAACTTGTATTGTATATTATGTAATCTTGAGATACCATAGACACGTATACAATATTTCGACCTATCATGTCGACACATCTATATATATTTCGGAACAACCATAGACACTCTATATGTGAATGTTGGAGTTAGCTATACAGGGTTGAGGTTGATTTCAAAATATATATAGTTTGAGTTGTGATCAATACTGAGATACGTATACACTGGATCGTGGATTGATTCAAGATAATATTTATCGATTTATTTCTGTACATCTAACTGTGGACAACTAGTTGTAGGTTACTAACGAGGACAGCTGACTTAATAAACTTAAAACATCAAAATATATTAAAAGTGTTGTAAATATATTTTGAACATACTTTGATATATATGTATATATTGTTATAGGTTCGTGAATCAACCAGTGGCCAAGTCTTACTTCTCGACGAAGTAAAAATCGGTGAAAGTGAGTTATAGTCCCACTTTTAAAATCTAATATTTTTGGGATGAGAATACATGCAGGTTTTATAAATGATTTACAAAATAGACACAAGTACGTGAAACTACATTCTATGGTTGAATTATCGAAATCGAATATGCCCCTTTTTATTAAGTCTGGTAATCTAAGAATTAGGGAACAGACACCCTAATTGACGTGAATCCTAAAGATAGATCTATTGGGCCTAACAAACCCCATCCAAAGTACCGGATGCTTTAGTACTTCGAAATTTATATCATATCCGAAGGGTGTCCCGGAATGATGGGGATATTCTTATATATGCATATTGTTAATGTCGGTTACCAGGTGTTCACCATATGAATGATTTTTATCTCTATGTATGGGATGTGTATTGAAATATGAAATCTTGTGGTCTATTGTTACGATTTGATATATATAGGTTAAACCTATAACTCACCAACATTTTTGTTGACGTTTAAAGCATGTTTATTCTCAGGTGAATACTAAGAGCTTCCGCTGTTGCATACTAAAATAAGGACAAGATTTGGAGTCCATGTTTGTATGATATTGTGTAAAAACTGCATTCAAGAAACTGATTTCGAGTAACATATTTGTATTGTAAACCATTATGTAATGGTCGTGTGTAAACAGGATATTTTAGATTATCATTATTTGATAATCTACGTAAAGTTTTTTAAACCTTTATTTATGAAATAAAGGTTATGGTTTGTTTTAAAAATGAATGCAGTCTTTGAAAAACGTCTCATATAGAGGTCAAAACCTCGCAACGAAATCAATTAATATGGAACGTTTTTAATCAATAAGAACGGGACATTTCAGTTGGTATCCGAGCGTTGGTCTTAGAGAACCAGAATTTTGCATTAGTGTATCTTATCGAGTTTGTTAGGATGCATTAGTGAGTCTGGACTTCGACCGTGTTTACTTGAAAAATGATTGCTTAACAAATTTTGTTGGAAACTATATATTTTTAACATGTGAATATTATGTGATATATTAATCTCTTAACGCGTTTGATATTATGTGATAGATGTCTACCTCTAGAACAAGTCCCATTGACTCACATAATAATAATGAAGAGTCGAATGTAAATTGGAATGATTCGTGGACTGATTCACAAGTTTCCGAAGAGGAACCGAAAGAAGAGTCGGAACCGGAAGAAGAATCAGAACCGGAAGAGGAGGAACCGGAGGAGAAAATAGAACCGGTGGGGGAAATAATAAAACGGTTAAGTAAAAGAAAATCCTCAAATAAACCGACCAAGGTTAATTATGGTCAATGGTGTTTCCGCCAAGGAAGCAAAATATTGGGAGGATTACCAATTCTCCGATGAATCGGATTCCGACGAGAATTCCGATGATGTTATAGAAATTACCCCAACTGAATTTAAAAAGGCAAAAGAAAATAATAAGGGAAAGGGCATAAAAATAGAGAAATCTAATTCCAACCCCGATGAACTTTATATGTATCGTCAACCCCCGAAGTCCTTAAGTTGTAACAATGACCCGGGAACCTCTAAACCACCAGGTTTTTCTAAACCAATGTGGAAAACGACGGCTCGTATTAGGGGAACATCATATATCACTAGAAACTTGGCAAAACGAACCAAAACCGAAGAAGAAGAAACAAGCGAGTCGGAATAAGATAGTTGTATTCGTGTGGTGTAATATATGTAATATAGTGTGCTTATGCTTTATGATATATGTAAAAATTGCTTGTATTAATAAGTATTTTTTTTTATGAATCTAACTCTTGTCTATTTTACAGTATAAAAACACAAAATGGATAGACAACCCAATATTTTAAGAGACCTACCCGGAGACATGATTGATGAAATCTTGTCTAGAGTCGGTCAGAATTCTTCGGCACAACTATTTAAGGCGAGATCAATTTGTAAGACATTCGAAGGACGTTTCAAGAATGCCTTGGTTTATAAAAGGCTTTTGTTCGAAAGATGGGGGATATCACATTGGGAAATCCATAAGTTACGATGTGTTTACTTTGACGCATATATTGCGGGGAACCCAAATGCTATTTTACGCAATGGGTTAAGAAATTATTTTGACTCAATATATCCGAATATTGGACTTCGTGATTTAGAAAAAGCGGCTAACATGCAACATAAAGAAGCATGTTATGCTTACGGATTAGTAATGTTCGCTTCTCACCAATGTGAGAACAAGAACATCGGGCTACAACTATTAAACAAAACGTTCCCACAAGTGACGGAGTCGGTAATTGGGGTAAGAAATGAGGTTTTTAGATTGTTACCGGACTGTTGGACATTACGTAACCCTCGTCCCTTTGACGACGTTACAACACGCTGTCTTATCAACGGCCATAACGGTTATGTTCCACAAGACCAAGAATGGGAAGTAATCCTAGTAAAACCAGAATGCATGACTTGTTTCTGGACGTATGAATTACGTGTCTTTATTGCCTTTGCTGAAAGACTTGTGTACTAGCTAGAATTATCTTCACAATCATCTTGTATCAAATTTATTGTGCGCTATATTTCATGCTATATGTAAAATAAGCGGTATTGTAAGTTTGTAAAATATTGTGTAAAAGTTTGAACGCGAAATATTATTATAATCAGTTTTTCATATAGAATTGTAGTAGTTGAATTGTATATTAGCTACCAAGTATGAACTTAACGGGTAGGTACTACCCGAATTTAAACTTATAAAACGCTAATATGAAGAAAAAGCTTTTATAAATGAGTTCATATTATGCTATGAAATACTATTAACTACTCTTAATATTCTGTATGATTAACTTATTCCATTTGACTATTTTGAAGGAAATGGCACCGACTACTCGACACACCGTGAATATGAATGAAGAGGAATTCCGTACTTTTCTAGCTTCAAACATAGCCGCAGTACAGGCTGCGCTACATACCAACAATAACCTTGGATCTAGCAGTACAGGAAATCGTGTAGGATGCACCTACAAAGAATTCACTGCCTGCAAACCTTTGGAATTTAATGGAACCGAAGGACCGATCAGATTGAAACGGTGGACCGAGAAGGTCGAATCGGTGTTTGCCATAAGTAAGTGTACTGAAGATGACAAAGTGAAGTACGCTACGCATACCTTCACAGCTTCTGCGTTAACATGGTGGAATACCTATCTAGAGTAAGTGGGACAAGACGATGCGTACGCACTATCGTGGTCAGCATTCAAGCACTTGATGAACGAGAAGTACCGTCCCAGAACCGAGGTCAATAAGCTCAAGACAGAACTTAGAGGGTTACGAACCCAAGGATTTGATATTATCACGTACGAAAGACGATTCACAGAATTGTGCCTATTGTGTCCGGGAGCATTCAAAGATGAGGAAGAGAAGATCGACGCGTTTGTGAAAGGATTACCGGAAAGAATCCAAGAAGATATAAGTTCACACGAGCCCGCCTCCATACAACAGGCATGTAGAATGGCTCACAAACTAGTGAACCAGATTGAAGAAAGAATTAAAGAACAGACTGCTGAAGAGGCCAATGTGAAGCAAGTCAAAGGAAAGTGGGAGGAAAACGGTGATAAGAATCACCAATACAACAACAACAGCAATTACAACAATAATCGCAACAATTATCCCAACAATCGCAACATCAATCGCAACTACAACAAACGGCCCAACAACAACAACAACAACAACAACAACAACAGCAACTACAACAATCATCCCAACAACAATAATAACCGCAACAACAACAACAATCAGAAGCAGCTATGCCAAATGTGTGAAAAGTATCACTCGGGGTTCTGCACCAAATTTTGCAACAAGTGTAAAAGAAATGGTCATAGCGCGGCGAAGTGTGAGGTCTACGGACCAGGGGTTAATAGAACGAAAGGAACAAATGGTGTCGGAACGAGTAATGGCGGAGCAAGTAGTGTCAGAGCAAGTTATGCCAATGTAGTTTGTTATAAATGTGGAAAACCGGGCCACATTATTAGAAATTGCCCGAACCAGGAGAACACGAATGGACAAGGCCGCGGAAGAGTTTTCAATATTAATGCGGCAGAGGCACAGGAAGACCCGGAGCTTGTTACGGGTACGTTTCTTATTGACAATAAATCTGCTTACGTTTTATTTGATTCGGGTGCGGATAGAAGCTATATGAGTAGAGATTTTTGTGCTAAATTAAGTTGTCCATTGACACCTTTGGATAGTAAATTTTTACTCGAATTAGCAAATGGTAAATTAATTTCAGCAGATAATATATGTCGAAATCGAGAAATTAAACTGGTTAGCGAAACATTTAAGATTGATTTGATACCAGTAGAGTTAGGGAGTTTTGATGTGATAATCGGTATGGACTGGTTGAAAGAAGTGAAAGCAGAGATCGTTTGTTACAAAAATGAAATTCGCATTATACGAGAAAAAGGAAAACCCTTAATGGTGTACGGAGAAAAGGGCAACACGAAGCTACATCTTATTAGTAATTTGAAGGCACAAAAACTAATAAGAAAAGGTTGCTATGCTATTCTAGCACACGTCGAGAAAGTACAAACTGAAGAAAAGAGCATCAATGATGTTCCCGTCGCAAAAGAATTTCCCAATGTATTTCCGAAAGAATTACCGGGACTACCTCCACATCGATCTGTTGAATTTCAAATAGATCTTGTACCAGGAGCTGCACCAATAGCTCGTGCTCCTTATAGACTCGCACCCAGCGAGATGAAAGAACTGCAAAGCCAACTGCAAGAACTATTAGAACGTGGTTTCATTCGACCAAGCACATCACCATGGGGAGCTCCTGTTTTGTTTGTCAAGAAGAAAGATGGTACATTCAGGTTGTGTATCGACTACCGTGAGTTGTACAAACTTACCATCAAGAACCGCTACCCACTACCGAGAATCGACGACTTATTTGATCAACTACAAGGCTCGTCTGTTTATTCAAAGATTGACTTACGTTCCGGGTATCATCAAATACGGGTGAAAGAAGATGATATTCCAAAGACTGCTTTCAGAACATGTTACGGTCATTACGAGTTTATGGTCATGCCGTTTGGTTTAACTAATGCACCAGCTGTGTTCATGGACCTTATGAACCGAGTGTGTGGACCATACCTTGACAAGTTTGTCATTGTTTTCATTGATGACATACTTATTTACTCAAAGAATGACCAAGAACACGGTGAACATTTGAGAAAGGTGTTAGAAGTATTGAGGAAGGAAGAATTGTACGCTAAGTTTTCAAAGTGTGCATTTTGGTTGGAAGAAGTTCAATTCCTCAGTCACATAGTGAACAAAGAAGGTATTAAGGTGGATCCGGCAAAGATAGAAACTATTGAAAAGTGGGAAACCCCGAAAACTCCGAAACACATACGCCAGTTTTTAGGATTGGCTGGTTACTACAGAAGATTCATCCAAGATTTCTCCAAAATAGCAAAACCCTTGACTGCATTAACGCATAAAGGGAAGAAATTTGAATGGAAGGATGAACAAGAGGAGGCGTTTCAATTATTGAAGAAAAAGCTAACTACGGCACCTATATTGTTATTACCTGAAGGGAATGATGATTTTGTGATTTATTGTGACGCATCAAAGCAAGGTCTCGGTTGTGTATTAATGCAACGAACGAAGGTGATTGCTTATGCGTCTAGACAATTGAAGATTCACGAACAAAATTATACGACACATGATTTGGAATTAGGCGCGGTTGTTTTGCATTAAAGACTTGGAGGCACTACTTATATGGGGTCAAAAGTATTATATATACCGACCACAAAAGTCTTCAACACATATTTAATCAGAAACAACTGAATATGAGGCAGCGTAGGTGGATTGAATTATTGAATGATTACGACTTTGAGATTCGTTACCACCCGGGGAAGGCAAATGTGGTAGCCGATGCCTTGAGCAGGAAGGACAGAGAACCCATTCGAGTAAAATCTATGAATATAATGATTCATAATAACCTTACTACTCAAATAAAGGAGGCGCAACAAGGAGTTTTAAAAGAGGGAAATTTAAAGGATGAAATACCCAAAGGATCGGAGAAGCATCTTAATATTCGGGAAGACGGAACCCGGTATAGGGCTGAAAGGATTTGGGTACCAAAATTTGGAGATATGAGAGAAATGGTACTTAGAGAAGCTCATAAAACCAGATACTCAATACATCCTGGAACGGGGATGATGTACAAGGATCTCAAGAAACATTTTTGGTGGCCGGGTATGAAAGCCGATGTTGCTAAATACGTAGGAGAATGTTTGACGTGTTCTAAGGTCAAAGCTGAGCATCAAAAACCATCAGGTCTACTTCAACAACCCGAAATCCCGGAATGGAAATGGGAAAACATTACCATGGATTTCATCACTAAATTGCCAAGGACTGCAAGTGGTTTTGATACTATTTGGGTAATAGTTGATCGTCTCACCAAATCAGCACACTTCCTGCCAATAAGAGAAGATGACAAGATGGAGAAGTTAGCACGACTGTATTTGAAGGAAGTCGTCTCCAGACATGGAATACCAATCTCTATTATCTCTGATAGGGATGGCAGATTTATTTCAAGATTCTGGCAGACATTACAGCAAGCATTAGGAACTCGTCTAGACATGAGTACTGCCTATCATCCACAAACTGATGGACAGAGCGAAAGGACGATACAAACGCTTGAAGACATGCTACGAGCATGTGTTATTGATTTCGGAAACAGTTGGGATCGACATCTACCGTTAGCAGAATTTACCTACAACAACAGCTACCATTCAAGCATTGAGATGGTGCCATTTGAAGCACTTTATGGTAGAAAGTGCAGGTCTCCAATTTGTTGGAGTGAAGTGGGGGATAGACAGATTACAAGTCCAGAGATTATACAAGAAACTACCGAGAAGATCATCCAAATTCAACAACGGTTGAAAACCGCCCAAAGTCGACAAAAGAGCTACGCTGACATTAAAAGAAAAGATATAGAATTTGAAATTGGAGAGATGGTCATGCTTAAAGTTGCACCTTGGAAAGGCGTTGTTCGATTTGGTAAACGAGGGAAATTAAATCCAAGGTATATTGGACCATTCAAGATTATTGATCGTGTCGGACCAGTAGCTTACCGACTTGAGTTACCTCAACAACTCGCGGCTGTACATAACACTTTCCACGTCTCGAATTTGAAGAAATGTTTTGCTAAAGAAGATCTCACTATTCCGTTAGATGAAATCCAAATCAACGAAAAACTTCAATTCATCTAAGAACCCGTCGAAATAATGGATCGTGAGGTTAAAAGACTTAAGCAAAACAAGATACCAATTGTTAAGGTTCGATGGAATGCTCGTAGAGGACCCGAGTTCACCTGGGAGCGTGAAGATCAGATGAAGAAGAAATACCCGCATCTATTTCCAGAAGATTCGTCAACACCTTCAACAGCTTAAAATTTCGGGACGAAATTTATTTAACGGGTAGGTACTGTAGTGACCCGAACTTTTCCATGTTTATATATATTAATTGAGATTGATATTTACATGATTAAATGTTTCCAACATGTTAAGCAATCAAATTTGTTAAGACTTGATTAATTGAAATATGTTTCATATAGACAATTGACCACCCAAGTTGACCGGTGATTCACGAACGTTAAAACTTGTAAAAACTATATGATGACATATATATGGATATATATATATATATAGTTAACATGATACTATGATAAGTAAACATATCATTAAGTATATTAACAATGAACTACATATGTAAAAACAAGACTACTAACTTAATGATTTTTAAACGAGACATATATGTAACGATTATCGTTGTAAAGACATTTAATGTATATATATCATATTAAGAGATATTCATACATGATAATATCATGATAATATAATAATTTAAAATCTCAGTTGATATTATAAACATTGGGTTAACAACATTTAACAAGATCGTTAACCTAAAGGTTTCAAAACAACACTTACATGTAACGACTAACGATGACTTAACGACTCAGTTAAAATGTATATACATGTAGTGTTTTAATATGTATTTATACACTTTTGAAAGACTTCAATACACTTATCAAAATACTTCTACTTAACAAAAATGCTTACAATTACATCCTCGTTCAGTTTCATCAATAATTCTACTCGTATGCACCCGTATTCGTACTCGTACAATACACAGCTTTTAGATGTATGTACTATTGGTATATACACTCCAATGATCAGCTCTTAGCAGCCCATGTGAGTCACCTAACACATGTGGGAACCATCATTTGGCAACTAGCATGAAATATCTCATAAAATTACAAAAATATGAGTAATCATTCATGACTTATTTACATGAAAGCAAAATTACATATCCTTTATATCTAATCCATACACCAACGACCAAAAACACCTACAAACACTTTCATTCTAAAATTTTCTTCATCTAATTGATCTCTCTCAAGTTCTATCTTCAAGTTCTAAGTGTTCTTCATAAATTCCAAAAGTTCTAGTTTCATAAAATCAAGAATACTTTCAAGTTTGCTAGCTCACTTCCAATCTTGTAAGGTGATCATCCAACCTCAAGAAATCTTTGTTTCTTACAGTAGGTTATCATTCTAATACAAGGTAATAATCATATTCAAACTTTGGTTCAATTTCTATAACTATAACAATCTTATTTCAAGTGATGATCTTACTTAAACTTGTTTTCGTGTCATGATTTTGCTTCAAGAACTTCGAGCCATCCAAGGATCCGTTGAAGCTAGATCCATTTTTCTATTTTCCAGTAGGTTTATCCAAGGAACTTAAGGTAGTAATGATGTTCATAACATCATTCGATTCATACATAAAAAGCTATCTTATTCAAAGGTTTAAACTTGTAATCACTAGAACATAGTTTAGTTAATTCTAAACTTGTTCGCAAATAAAAGTTAATCCTTCTAACTTGACTTTTAAAATCAACTAAACACATGTTCTATATCTATATGATATGCTAACTTAATGATTTAAAACCTGGAAACACGAAAAACACCGTAAAACCGGATTTACGCCGTCGTAGTAACACCGCGGGCTGTTTTGGGCTAGTTAATTAAAAACTATGATAAACTTTGATTTAAAAGTTGTTATTCTGGGAAAATGATTTTTATTATGAACATGAAACTATATCCAAAAATTATGCTTAAACTCAAAGTGGAAGTATGTTTTCTAAAATGGTCATCTAGACGTCGTTCTTTCGACTGAAATGACTACCTTTACAAAAATGACTTGTAACTTATTTTTCTGACTATAAACCTATACTTTTTCTGTTTAGATTCATAAAATAGAGTTCAATATGAAACCATAGCAATTTGATTCACTCAAAACGGATTTAAAATGAAGAAGTTATGGGTAAAACAAGATTGGATAATTTTTCTCATTTTAGCTACGTGAAAATTGGTAACAAATCTATTCCAACCATGACTTAATCAACTTGTATTGTATATTATGTAATCTTGAGATACCATAGACACGTATACAATGTTTCGACCTATCATGTCGACACATCTATATATATTTCGGAACAACCATAGACACTCTATATGTGAATGTTGGAGTTAGCTATACAGGGTTGAGGTTGATTCCAAAATATATATAGTTTGAGTTGTGATCAATACTGAGATACGTATACACTGGGTCGTGGATTGATTCAAGATAATATTTATCGATTTATTTCTGTACATCTAACTGTGGACAACTAGTTGTAGGTTACTAACGAGGACAGCTGACTTAATAAACTTAAAACATCAAAATATATTAAAAGTGTTGTAAATATATTTTGAACATACTTTGATATATATGTATATATTGTTATAGGTTCGTGAATCAACCAGTGGCCAAGTCTTACTTCTCGACGAAGTAAAAATCGGTGAAAGTGAGTTATAGTCCCACTTTTAAAATCTAATATTTTTGGGATGAGAATACATGCAGGTTTTATAAATGATTTACAAAATAGACACAAGTACGTGAAACTACATTCTATGGTTGAATTATCGAAATCGAATATGCCTCTTTTTATTAAGTCTGGTAATCTAAGAATTAGGGAACAGACACCCTAATTGACGCGAATCCTAAAGATAGATCTATTGGGCCTAACAAACCCCATCCAAAGTACCGGATGCTTTAGTACTTCGAAATTTATATCATATCCGAAGGGTGTCCCGGAATGATGGGGATATTCTTATATATGCATCTTGTTAATGTCGGTTACCAGGTGTTCACCCTATGAATGATTTTTATCTCTATGTATGGGATGTGTATTGAAATATGAAATCTTGTGGTTTATTGTTACGATTTGATATATATAGATTAAACCTATAACTCACCAACATTTTTGTTGACGTTTAAAGCATGTTTATTCTTAGGTGAATACTAAGAGCTTCCGCTGTTGCATACTAAAATAAGGACAAGATTTGGAGTCCATGTTTGTATGATATTGTGTAAAAACTGCATTCAAGAAACTGATTTCGAGTAACATATTTGTATTGTAAACCATTATGTAATGGTCGTGTGTAAACAGGATATTTTAGATTATCATTATTTGATAATCTACGTAAAGTTTTTTAAACCTTTATTTATGAAATAAAGGTTATGGTTTGTTTTAAAAATGAATGCAGTCTTTGAAAAACGTCTCATATAGAGGTCAAAACCTCGCAACGAAATCAATTAATATGGAACGTTTTTAATCAATAAGAACGGGACATTTCACTTTAGATGCTCAAAGCATTCATAGGTGTTCTCCCTTAAAGACAAGAACGGCCCGTGATGGTCGGATATACTTTTAGACATTATTTTCGAAATATATTTACCTCTATGTAAGCTAACCTTTCTATGTTTAGATTCAAGCATTACGAGCCGATAGAATTTGATATACAATATCTGTACAAAATATCCTCACCTTGTATTGATCACATGAATATCCCAATTAGTCGTTAGACTCAATGGTAGAGCAAATTTTGATTATTGCTTGGGGATATTCATCGCCAAATATGTCTAGTATAAATCTCAATAGGGAATACCCTCACCTTCTGTTGATTTCCTGAACAATTATTTCTAGAATATGCACACGTGATAATTAGGTGACTACCGTTCAACCGCTGTAAATCTTTCCATGATTTCCTCATCAAGATATTTACATGATTATGAGTGTGATCATCTCATTCTATGATTGAGTCATAAGGCTTAATAGTACTTGATATGAATAATCACTGATTTAATCTATACTACTTACAATACAAGCCAAACGATAAACATGCAAGTTCAGTAATACAGTCATCTCCCCAACATGTTGATCAAGCAACTCATTTTTTTGATTTTCTATTTTTTTGTGTTTTTCATTTTATCATTTTTTTGTATTTTCGGATGTGGCCATTTTCTCCCCCTAAAATACTAAAACCGAAAATGTTTTTGGCTTTTGGATTTTATGCAATTCGAAAATAAAATACAATGTAGAAATTTAAACTGCCTAACATGCAAATTTAAACAAATATAATAAAGAAAACATGAAAAGAGTTGGTTACTCATTTGACGTTTCATTTCTGGGACGATATCAGACTGATTTTTGACACCAAATTACGTTACTCAACGCATTCTACACTGAATTGTGTAGAATCAAACAACATACGTTTCATTCCGGGTTGCATACAAAAGTATATACAGGCCATTCTCCTGGTTAGTTACGTACGGACCGCCCCAATGTCGACAATCCATGTACTATCAACAAGGTTAAACAAACATGGCGACCTGCACAAGCTCAAAAACAAAATTAGTTCAAAATGGGAACCCAAGCCCGAATGGCAGTAGGATTCCCATAGACACCAACAACCTGAAGATCCACCCATTTTCCAGTGGATCCTAACGGTGTCATATTCACATCACTATCACTAGTACTACAACCTCCCCCAGATTTAGATCTCCAGACACGACGCTTACATGGCGACCGTTTATGATAAAATGGTGTTTCATTAATGTTCGTGGAAATCTTAGCAGTTGAAGTAAAAAAACGGTTTTTAATAGGTGAGGTTGAACGATTTTTGAAAAATTTATTATACTTCCATTTTGACTTAGAAGAATTTTCATTAAACGTCTGATTCAGGTCAACCTTCCTATGTGGTGTTTGCAAGTATTTCGGACATTTCAAAGCAACATGTCCATATTCTCCACAATCAAAACATGTCCTATGGTCTACAAATTTTCTAGGACGGTGAGTCCTTCTCTCTTTGAAAACAAATTCCTGATTAGCCTTTCGTCTATGTGGTGGAATGTACGCACTTTTGAGATTTGGAGTCTTTAAGGACACACCGGGAATAGTTTGATACTCTAATTCCTCTTTCTTAGGAGAAGTAACAGGTTTGGTCATTGGATTGAGATCAGACTTAACCTTTGAATTCGATTTAGACTTAGAGGACTTGGATTTAGTAGCTCTACTTGGTTTTGACTCAGGTCTATCAACAGGTTTTGACACAATCTCCTCCATTGTCTCATCATTAGTAAGAACTTCGTCAACAAACTTAGGCACACTACTAGTCTTATGACCCTCACTCTTAGAAAGTTCTTCAGGTGGTGGAGTAAGAACATACTCATTTTCTAAGTTCAGTCCTTTCTCATACTTAACAGGTGTTTGAAATACAAGCTTCTCCTTAGGATTCCTAGACTTCTCAACTTTTCTTGATTTTGGTTTCTTACTAGCACTAACCCTACGAGCATTCTCAGGATTTTTCTGCATGGTGATGGGCTTAGTCACAGGTCAGAATGGTTTGCTGTCCTTCCCAGTGTCGATATCAGTATCGGACTCTGTCTCATAAACAACTTCTAAAGGTTTCTTAACCTCTACCTTCTCACTCTTATCCTTAAGGTCAATGGGTGTCTCCTTAGACTCACCGTATTGCTATTCAACAATATCATCCTTACACTTCTCACTAGGTTTATTAAGATATTCATGCATAAGAGGAGGTGCACACTCATTGTAACTAACACCTTTCTGTTTATCATCCTTAGGAGGATTAGAGGTCTGTAGCACACACTTTGATCTCTGCCAATTGTCAATCCTAGCCTTTTCAGTTTCATATTTAATCTTAAAAGATTCCTTTTCTTCCTTAAGGCTCTCTATCTGATTCAAATACATGGCAATGCTTTCTGATCATCTATAATAGTTGACTTTAAGTGACCTACTTGATTCTCTAAAGACTTAATAACATCAACATATTCTTTCTGTTTATTAAGATAGAAAAGTGCATCATCATAGTTCTTCTTATTAGTCTGATTCTCTAAACTCAGATTCTTAAGTTCAAGTCTAAGTTTAGGACAGGTTTCACAAGCAACAGGTATCTCATTAAGCTTAGAAATAACACATTCAAGTCTATCAATTTCCTGTTCAAAATCAACACATTTAGAACAAACATAAGTAGGTTCATTACATACCTTATCATTACTCGACGTGTTGGCCATGAATGCACAGTCGGTAGTCAAGTTCGAGACCTCAATTTCTGACTCTGACCTAGAACTGTCTGACACTATCCCCAGCTTCTCAATACTATCAGCAACAGCATTCACAACCTGCTCTTCTTCCCTAGCCGGATTTTCAATCTCAGTAGCAGCATCACCATGATCACTTGAAGATTCGTCTTTAAAACAAACACTAACCATCTCAACCTCATTCTTAAACCCGGATGCAGACACATCGATTATCTTAGAATCTTGAAGTATATTCCGTCTAGTACATTGCTCCAGTTTGTAGTGACCCGAACTTTTCCATGTTTATATATATTAAATGAAATTGATATTTACATGATTAAGTATTTCCAACATGTTAAGCAATCAAACTTATTAAGACTTGATTAATTGGAATCGGTTTCATATAGACAAATGACCACCCAAGTTGACCGGTGATTCACGAACGTTAAAACTTGTAAAAACTATATGATGACTTATATATGGTTATATATATAGTTAACATGATTTTATTATAAGTATGTATCTCATTAGGTATTTTAACAATGAGTTATATACATAAAAATGAGACTATTAAATTAAGAAACTCGAAAACGATATATATAACGATTATCGTTATAACGTCTTACTAGGTACATATGAATCATATTAAGATATTGATACACTTGGTTAATTATGTTAAATGATAAGTAAATATATCATTAAGTGTATTAACAATGAACTACATATGTAAAAATAAGACTACTAACTTAATGATTTTGAAACGAGACATATATGTAACGATTATCGTTGTAACGACATTTAATGTATATACATCATATTAAGAGATATTCGTACATCATAATATCATGATAATATAATAATTTAAAATCTCATTTGATATTATAAACATTGGGTTAACAACATTTAACAAGATCGTTAACCTAAAGGTTTCAAAACAACATTTACATGTAACGACTAACGATGACTTAATGACTCAGTTAAAATGTATATACATGTAGTGTTTTAATATGTATTCATACACATTTGAAAGACTTCAAGACACTTATCAAAATACTTCTACTTAACAAAAATGCTTACAATTACATCCTCGTTCAGTTTCATCAACAAATCTACTCGTATGCACCCGTATTCGTACTCGTACAATACACAGTTTTTAGATGTATGTACTATTGGTATATACACTCCAATGATCAGCTCTTAGCAGCCCATGTGAGTCACCTAACACATGTGGGAACCATCATTTGGCAACTAGCATGAAATATCTCATAAAATTACAAAAATATGAGTAATCATTCATGACTTATTTACATGAAAACAAAATTACATATCCTTTATATCTAATCCATACACCAACGACCAAAAGCACCTACAAACACTTTTATTCTTCAATTTTATTCATCTAATTGATCTCTCTCAATTTCTATCTTCAAGTTCTAAGTGTTCTTCATAAATTTCAAAAGTTCTAGTTTCATAAAATCAAGAATACTTCCAAGATTGCAAGTTTACTTCCAAGTTTTCTAAATCCATTCCAAGTAATCATCCAAGATCAAGAAACCTGTGTTACTTACAGTAGGTTATCTTTCTAATACAAGGTAATAATCATATTCAAACTTTAATTCAATTTCTATAACTATAACAATCTTATTTCGAGTGGAAATCTTACTTGAAATTGTTTTCGTGTCATGATTCTGCTTCAAGAACTTCCAAGCCATCCAAGGATCCTTTGAAGCTAGATCCATTTTTCTCATTTCCAGTAGGTTTATCCAAGGAACTTGAGGTAGTAATGATGTTCATAACATCATTCGATTCATACATAAAAAGCTGTCTTATTCAACGTTATAAACTTGTAATCACTAGAACATAGTTTAGTTAATTCTAAACTTGTTCGCAAATAAAGTTAATCCTTCTAACTTGACTTTTAAAATCAACTAAACACATGTTCTATATCTATATGATATGCTAACTTAATGATTTAAAACTTGGAAACACGAAGAACACTGTAAAACCGGACATACGCCGTCGTAGTAACACCGCGGGCTGTTTTGGGTTAGTTAATTAAAAACTATGATAAACTTTGATTTAAAAGTTGTTCTTCTGGGAAAATGATTTTTCTTATGAACATGAAACTATATCCAAAAATCATGATTAAACTCAGAGTGAAAGTATGTTTTCTAAAATGGTCATCTAGACGTCGTTCTTTCGACTGAAATGACTGCCTTTACAAAAATGACTTGTAACTTATATTTCCGACAATAAACCTATACTTTTTCTGTTTAGATTCATAAAATAGAGTTCAATATGAAACCATAGCAATTTGATTCACTCAAAACGGATTAGAAACGAAGAAATGGCGAGTAAAACAAGATTGATAAAAACTACTCATTTTACCTACGTGAAAGTTAGTAATAAATCTATTCCAACCATAACCTAATCAACTTATATTGTATATTATGTAATCTTGAGATACCATAGACACGTATACAATGTTTCGACCTATCATGTCGACCCATCTATATATATATTGCGGAACAACCATAGACACTCTATATGTGAATGTTGGAATTAGCTATACAGGGTTGAGGTTGATTCCAAAATATATATATATAGTTTGAGTTGTGATCAATACTGAGATACGTATACACTGGGTCGTGGATTGATTCAAGATAATATTTATCGATTTATTTCTGTACATCTAACTGTGGACAACTAGTTGTAGGTTACTAACGAGGACAGCTGACTTAATAAACTTAAAACATCAAAATGTATTAAAAGTATTGTAAATATATTTTGAACATACTTTGATATATATGTATATATTGTTATAGGTTCGTGAATCAACCAGTGGCCAAGTCTTACTTCCCGACGAAGTAAAAATCTGTGAAAGTGAGTTATAGTCCCACTTTTAAAATCTAATATTTTTGGGATGAGAATACATGCAGGTTTTATAAATGATTTACAAAATAGACACAAGTACGTGAAACTACATTCTATGATTGAATTATCGAAATCGAATATGCCCCTTTTTATTAAGTCTGGTAATCTAAGAATTAGGGAACAGACACCCTAATTGACGCGAATCCTAAAGATAGATCTATTGGGCCTAACAAACCCCATCCAAAGTACCGGATGCTTTAGTACTTCGAAATTTATATCATATCCGAAGGGTGTCCCGGAATGATGGGGATATTCTTATATATGCATCTTGTTAATGTCGGTTACCAGGTGTTCACCATATGAATGATTTTTATCTCTATGTATGGGATGTGTATTGAAATATGAAATCTTGTGGTCTATTGTTACGATTTGATATATATAGGTTAAACCTATAACTCACCAACATTTTTGTTGACGTTTAAAGCATGTTTATTCTCAGGTGAATACCAAGAGCTTCTGCTGTTGCATACTAAAATAAGGACAAGATTTGGAGTCTATGTTTGTATGATATTGTGTAAAAACCGCATTCAAGAAACTGATTTCGATGTAACATATTTGTATTGTAAACCATTATGTAATGGTCGTGTGTAAACAGGATATTTTAGATTATCATTATTTGATAATCTACGTAAAACTTTTTAAACCTTTATTTATGAAATAAAGGTTATGGTTTGTTTTAAAAATGAATGCAGTCTTTGAAAAAACGTCTCATATAGAGGTCAAAACCTCGCAACGAAATCAATTAATATGGAACGTTTTTAATCAATAAGAACGGAACATTTCAGTTGGTATCAGAGCATTGGTCTTAGAGAACCAGAATTTTGCATTAGTGTGTCTTATTGATTTTGTTAGGATGCATTAGTGAGTCTGAACTTGAAAAATGATTGCTTAACAAATTTTGTTGGAAACTATATATTTTTAACATGTGAATATTATGTGATATATTAATCTCTTAACGTGTTTGATATTATGTGATAGATGTCTACCTCTAATACAAGTCCCATTGACTCACCTAATAATAATGAAGAGTCAAATGTAATTTGTAATGATTCGTGGACTGATTCACAAGTTCCCGAAGAGGAACCGGAAGAAGAATCGGAACCGGAAGAAGAATCGTAACCGGAGGAGGAGGAACCGGAAGAAGAAATAGAACCGGTGGGGGAAATAATAAAACGGTTAAGTAAAAGAAAATCCTCAACCAACCGACCAAGGTTAATTATGGTCAACGGTGTTTCCGCCAAGGAAGCAAAATATTGGGAGGATTACCAATTCTCCGATGAATCGGATCCCGACGAGGATTCCGATGATGTTATAGAAATTACCCCAACTGAATTTAAAAAGGTAAAAGAGAACAATAAGGGAAAGGGCATAAAAATAGAGAAATCTGATTCCAACCCCGATGAACTTTATATGTATCGTCAACACCCGTATTTCTTAAGTTGTAACAATAACCCGAGAACCTCTAAACCACCAGGTTTTTCTAGACCAATGTGGAAAACGAAGGCTCGTATTAGGGGAACATCATATATCCCTAAAAACTTGGCAAAAAGAACCAAGTTCGAAAAATAAGAAACGAGTGAGTCGGAATAAGATAGTTGTATTTGTGCGGTGTAATATATGTAATATAGTGTGCTTATGCTTTACGATATATGTAAAAATTGCTTGTATTAATAAGTATTTTTTATGAATCTAACTCTTGTCTATTTTACAGTATAAAAACACAAAATGGATAGACAACCCAATATTTTAGAAGACTTACCCGGAGACATGATTGATGAAATCTTGTCTAGAGTCGGTCAGAATTCCTCGGCACAACTATTTATGGCAAAATCAGTTTGTAAGACATTCGAAGAACGTTCCAAGAATGCCTTGGTTTATAAAAGGCTTTCGTTTGAAAGATGGGGGATATCTCATTGGGAAACCCATAAGTTACGATGTGTTTACTTTGACGCATATATTGCGGGAAGCCCAAATGCTATTTTACGCAACGAGTTAAGAAATTATTTTGACTCAATGTATCCGAATATAGGACTTCATGATTTAGAAAAAGCGGCTAACGTGCAACATAAAGAAGCATGTTATGCTTACGGGTTAGTAATGTTCGCTTCTCACCAAAGTGAGAAAAAGAACATCGGACTACAACTATTAAACAAAACGTTCCCACAAGTGACAGAGTCGGTAATTGGGGTAAGAAATGAGGTTTTTAGGTTATTACGAGACTGTTGGTCATTACGTAACCTTCGTCCTTTTGACGACATTACAACACGTTGTCATACTATCGGTCACAACGGTTACGTTCCACAAGACCAAGGATGGGAAGTGGTATTAGTAAAACCAGAATGCATGACTTGTTTCTGGACGTATGAATTACGTGTCTTTGTTGCCTTTGCTGAACGCCTTATTTATTAACTAGAATTATCTTTGTAACTACTTTGTATCAAAGTTTTATCTGCTATATTTCATGCTATATGTAAAAAAAAAAAAAAGCGGTATTGTAAGTTTGCAAGTTATTGTATAAAGGTTTGAATATGATATTTTTTTTCTGATTAGTTTTTCATATAGAATTGTAGTAGTTGAAATAGTATGTTAGCTACTAAGTATGAACTTAACGGGTAGGTACTACCCGAATTAAAGAGTATATTACGCTAATATGAAGAAATACTATTGACTACTCTTGATATTCTATATGATTAACTCGTTTCATTTGACTATTTTGAAGGAAATGGCACCGACTACTCGACACACCTTGAATATGAGCGAAGAGGAATTTCATGCCTTTCTTGCTTCAAACATAGCCGCAGTACAGGCTGCGCTACATACCAACAATAACCTTGGATCTAGTAATACAAGAAATCGTGTAGGATGCACCTACAAAGAATTCACTGCCTGAAAACCTTTGGAATTTGATGGAACCGAAGGACCGATCGGATTGAAACGGTGGACCGAGAAGGTCGAATTGGTGTTTGCCATAAGTAAGTGTACTGAAGAGGACAAAGTGAAGTACGCTACGCATACCTTCACAGGTTCTGCGTTAACATGGTGGAATACCTATCTAGAGCAAGTGGGACAAGATGATGCTTACGCACTACCGTGGTCAGCATTCAAGCACTTGATGAACGAGAAGTACCGTCTCAGAACCGAGGTCAATAAGCTCAAGACAGAACTTAGAGGGTTACGAACCCAAGGATTTGATATTACCACGTACGAAAGACGATTCACAGAATTATGTCTATTGTGCCCGGGAGCGTTCGAAGATGAGGAAGAGAAGATCGACGCATTTGTGAAAGGATTACCGGAAAGAATCCAAGAAGATATAAGTTCACACGAGCCCGCCTCTATACAATAGGCATGTAGAATGGCTCACAAACTAGTGAACCAGATTGAAGAAAGAATTAAAGAACAGACTGCTGAAGAGGCCAATGTGAAGCAAGTCAAAAGAAAGTGGGAGGAAAACGGTGATAAGAATCACCAATACAACAACAACAGCAATTACAACAATAATCGCAACAACTATCCTAATAATCGCAACATCAATCGCAACTACAACAAACGGCCCAAAAACAACAACAACAACAACAACAACAACAACAGCAACTACAACAATCATTTTAACAACAATAATAACCGCAAGAACAACAACAATCAGAAGTAGCTATTCCAAAGGTGTGAAAAGTATCACTCGGGGTTCTGCACCAAATTTTGCAACAAGTGTAAAAGAAATGGTCATAGCGCGGCAAAGTGTGAGGTCTACGGACCAGTGGTTAACAGAACGAAAGGAACAAATGGTGTCGGAACGAGTAATGGCGGAGCAAGTAGTGTCAGAGCAAGTTATGCCAATGTAGTTTGTTATAAATGTGGAAAACCGGGCCACATTATTAGAAATTGCCCGAACCAGGAGAACACGAATGGACAAGGCCGCGGAAGAGTTTTCAATATTAATGCGGCAGAGGCACAGGAAGACCCGGAGCTTGTTACGGGTACGTTTCTTATTGACAATAAATCTGCTTACGTTTTATTTGATTCGGGTGCGGATAGAAGCTATATGAGTAGAGATTTTTGTGCTAAATTAAGTTGTCCATTGACGCCTTTGAATAGTAAATTTTTACTCGAATTAGCAAATGGTAAATTAATTTCAGCAGATAATATATGTCGAAATCGAGAAATTAAACTGGTTAGTGAAACATTTAAGATTGACTTGATACCAGTAGAGTTAGGGAGTTTTGATGTGATAATCGGTATGGACTGGTTGAAAGAAGTGAAAGCAGAGATCGTTTGTTACAAAAATGCAATTCGCATTATACGAGAAAAAGGAAAATCCTTAATGGTGTACGGAGAAAGGGCAACACGAAGCTACATCTTATTAGTAATTTGAAGGCACAAAAACTAATAAGAAAAGGTTGCTATGCTATTCTAGCACACGTCGAGAAAGTACAAACTGAAGAAAAGAGCATCAATGATGTTCCCGTCGCAAAAGAATTTCCCGATGTATTTCCGAAAGAATTACCGGGATTACCCCTACATCGATCCGTTGAATTTCAAATAGATCTTGTACCAGGAGCTGCACCAATAGCTCGTGCTCCTTACCGACTCGCACCCAGCGAGATGAAAGAACTGCAAAGCCAATTACAAGAACTTTTAGAGCGTGGTTTCATTCGACCAAGCACATCACCGTGGAGAGCTCCTATTTTGTTTGTCAAGAAGAAAGATGGTACATTCAGGTTGTGTATCGACTACCGAGAGTTGAACAAACTTACCATCAAGAACCGCTACCCACTACCGAGAATCGACGACTAATTTGATCAACTACAAGGCTCGTATTTTTATTCAAAGATTGACTTACGTTCCGGGTATCATCAAATGCGGGTGAAAGAAGATGATATTCCAAAGACTGCTTTCAGGACACGTTACGGTCATTACGAGTTTATGGTCATGCCGTTTGGTTTAACTAATGCACCAGCTGTGTTCATAGACCTTATGAACCGAGTGTGTGGACCATACCTTGACAAGTTTGTCATTGTTTTCATTGATGACATATTTATTTACTCAAAGAATGACCAAGAACACGGTGAACATTTGAGAAAGGTGTTAGAAATATTGAGGAAGGAAGAATTGTACGCTAAATTTTCAAAGTGTGCATTTTGGTTGGAAGAAGTTCAATTCCTCGGTCACATAGTGAACAAAGAAGGTATTAAGGTAGATCCGGCAAAGATAGAAACTGTTGAAAAGTGGGAAACCCCGAAAACTCCGAAACACATACGCCAGTTTTTAGGAATAGCTGGTTACTACAGAAGGTTCATCCAAGACTTTTCCAGAATAGCAAAACCCTTGACTGCATTAACGCATAAAGGGAAGAAATTTGAATGGAAGGATGAACAAGAGAAAGCGTTTCAGTTATTGAAGAAAAAGCTAACTACGGCACCTATATTGTCATTGCCTGAAGGGAATGATGATTTTGTGATTTATTGTGACGCATCAAAGCAAGGTCTCGGTTGTGTATTAATGCAACGAACGAAGGTGATTGCTTATGCGTCTAGACAATTGAAGATTCACGAACAAAATTATACGACGCATGATTTGGAATTAGGCGCGGTTGTTTTTGCATTAAAAACTTGGAGGCACTACTTATATAGGGTCAAAAGTATTATATATACCAACCACAAAAGTCTTCAACACATATTTAATCAGAAACAACTGAATATGAGGCAGCGTAGGTGGATTGAATTGTTGAATGATTACGACTTTGAGATTCGTTACCACCCAGGGAAGGCAAATGTGGTAGCCGATGCCTTGAGCAGGAAGGACAGAGAACCCATTCGAGTAAAATCTATGAATATAATGATTCACAATAACCTTACTA
Organism: Rutidosis leptorrhynchoides; assembly: GCF_046630445.1. Classification (NCBI taxonomy): domain Eukaryota; kingdom Viridiplantae; phylum Streptophyta; class Magnoliopsida; order Asterales; family Asteraceae; genus Rutidosis; species Rutidosis leptorrhynchoides. The sequence goes on along the minus strand of NC_092335.1, from coordinate 14,503,059 downwards.
CTTAAATAAAGGTGGCGCAACAAGGAGTTTTAAAAGAGGTAAATTTAAAGGATGAAATACCCAAAGGATCGGAGAAGCATCTTAATATTCGGGAAGACGGAACCCGGTATAGGGCTGAAAGGATTTGGGTCCCAAAATTTGGAGATATGAGAGAAATGGTACTTAGAGAAGCTCATAAAACCAGATACTCAATACATCCTGGAACGGGGAAGATGTACAAGGATCTCAAAAAACATTTTTGGTGGACGGGTATGAAAGCCGATGTTGCTAAATACGTAGGAGAATGTTTGACGTGTTCAAAGGTCAAAGCTGAGCATCAGAAACCATCAGGTCTACTTCAACAACCCGAAATCCCGGAATGGAAATGGGAAAACATTACCATGGATTTCATCACTAAATTGCCAAGGACTGCAAGTGGTTTTGATACTATTTGGGTAATAGTTGATCGTCTCACCAAATCAGTACACTTCCTGCCAATAAGAGAAGATAACAAGATGGAGAAGTTAGCACGAGTGTATTTGAAGGAAGTCGTCTCCAGACATGGAATACCAATCTCTATTATCTCTGATAGGGATGGCAGATTTATTTCAAGATTCTGGCAGACATTACAGCAAGCATTAGGAACTCGTCTAGACATGAGTACTACCTATCATCCACAAACTGATGGGCAGAGCGAAAGGATGATACAAACGCTTGAAGACATGCTACGAGCATGTGTTATTGATTTCGGAAACAGTTGGGATCGACACCTACCGTTAGCAGAATTTTCCTACAACAACAGTTATCATTCTAGTATTGAGATGGCGCCGTTTGAGGCACTTTATGGTAGAAAGTGCAGGTCTCCGATTTGTTGGAATGAAGTGGGGGATAGACAGATTACGGGTCCGGAGATAATACAAGAAACTACCGAGAAAATCATCCAAATTCAACAAAGATTGAAAACCGCCCAGAGTCGACAAAAGAGCTACGCGGACAGTAAAAGAAAAGATATAGAGTTTGAAATTAGAGAAATGGTCATGCTTAAGGTTTCACCTTGGAAAGACGTTGTTCGATTTGGTAAACGGGGGAAACTAAATCCAAGGTACATTGGACCATTCAAGATTATAGATCGTGTCGGACCAGTAGCTTACCAACTGGAGCTACCTCAACAACTCGCGGCTGTACATAACACTTTCCACGTCTCAAATTTGAAGAAAGGTTTTACTAAAGAAGATCTCACTATTCCGTTGGACGAAATCCAAATCAATGAAAAACTTCAATTCATTGAAGAACCCGTCGAAATAATGGATCGTGAGGTTAAGAGACTTAAACAAAACAAGATACCGATTGTTAAGGTTTGATGGAATGCTCGTAGAGGACCCGAGTTCACCTGGGAGCGTGAAGATCAGATGAAGAAGAAATACCCGCATCTATTTCTAGAAGATTCGTCAACACTTTCAACAGCTTAAAATTTCGGGATGAAATTTATTTAACGGGTAGGTACTGTAGTGACCCGAACTTTTCCATGTTTATATATATATATTAAATGAAATTGATATTTACATGATTAAGTATTTCCAACATGTTAAGCAATCAAACTTATTAAGACTTGATTAATTGGAATAGGTTTCATATAGACAAATGACCACCCAAGTTGATCGGGGATTTACGAACGTTAAAACTTGTAAAATCTATACGATGACATATATATGGTTATATATATAGATAACATGATTTTATTATAAGTATGTATCTCATTAGGTATTTTAACAATGAGTTATATACATAAAAATGAGACTATTAAATTAAGAAACTCGAAAACGATATATATAACGATTATCGTTATAACGTCTTACTAGGTACATATGAATCATATTAAGATATTGATACACTTGGTTAATTATGTTAAATGATAAGTAAATATATCATTAAGTGTATTAACAATGAACTACATATGTAAAAATAAGACTACTAACTTAATGATTTTGAAACGAGACATATATGTAACGATTATCGTTGTAACGACATTTAATGTATATACATCATATTAAGAGATATTCGTACATCATAATATAATGATAATATAATAATTTAAAATCTCATTTGATATTATAAACATTGGGTTAACAACATTTAACAAGATCGTTAACCTAAAGGTTTCAAAACAACATTTACATGTAACGATTAACGATGACTTAATGACTCAGTTAAAATGTATATACATGTAGTGTTTTAATATGTATTCATACACTTTTTAAAGACTTCAAGACACTTATCAAAATACTTCTACTTAACAAAAATGCTTACAATTACATCCTAGTTCAGTTTCATCAACAAATCTAGTCGTATGCACCCGTATTCGTACTCGTACAATACACAGCTTTTAGATGTATGTACTATTGGTATATACACTCCAATGATCAGCTCTTAGCAGCCCATGTGAGTCACCTAACACATGTGGGAACCATAATTTGGCAACTAGCATGAAATATCTCATAAAATTACAAAAATATGAGTAATCATTCATGACTTATTTACATGAAAATAAAATTACATATCCTTTATATCTAATCCATACACCAATGACCAAAAACACCTACAAACACTTTCATTCTTCAATTTTATTCATCTAATTGATCTCTCTCAATTTCTATCTTCAAGTTCTAAGTGTTCTTCATAAATTCCAAAAGTTCTAGTTTCATAAAATCAAGAATACTTCCAAGATTGCAAGTTTACTTCCAAGTTTTCTAAATCCATTCCAAGTAATCATCCAAGATCAAGAAACCTGTGTTACTTACAGTAGGTTATCTTTCTAATACAAGGTAATAATCATATTCAAACTTTAATTCAATTTCTATAACTATAACAATCTTATTTCGAGTGAAAATCTTACTTGAAATTGTTTTCGTGTCATGATTCTGCTTCAAGAACTTTCAAGCCATCCAAGGATCCTTTGAAGCTAGATACATTTTTCTCATTTTTAGTAGGTTTATCCAAGGAACTTGAGGTAGTAATGATGTTCATAACATCATTCGATTTATACATAAAAAGCTGTCTTATTCAACGTTATAAACTTGTAATCACTAGAACATAGTTTAGTTAATTCTAAACTTGTTCGAAAATAAAGTTAATCCTTCTAACTTGACTTTTAAAATCAACTAAACACATGTTCTATATCTATATGATATGCTAACTTAATGATTTAAAACTTGGAAACACGAAGAACACTGTAAAACCGGACATACGCCGCCGTAGTAACACCGCGGGCTGTTTTGGGTTAGTTAATTAAAAACTATGATAAACTTTGATTTAAAAGTTGTTCTTCTGGGAAAATGATTTTTCTTATGAACATGAAACTATATCCAAAAATCATGATTAAACTCAAAGTGGAAGTATGTTTTCTAAAATGGTCATCTAGACGTCGTTCTTTTGACTGAAATGACTGCCTTTACAAAAATGACTTGTAACTTATATTTCTGACTATAAACCTATTCTTTTTCTGTTTATATTCATAAAATAGAGTTCAATATGAAACCATAGCAATTTGATTCACTCAAAACGGATTAGAAACGAAGAAATGGCGAGTAAAACAAGATTGATAAAAACTACTCATTTTACCTACGTGAAAGTTAGTAATAAATCTATTCCAACCATAACCTAATCAACTTATATTGTATATTATGTAATTTTGAGATACCATAGACACGTATACAATGTTTCGACCTATCATGTCGACCCATCTATATATATATATTGCGGAACAACCATAGACACTCTATATGTGAATGTTGGAGTTAGCTATACAGGGTTGAGGTTGATTCCAAAATATATATATAGTTTGAGTTGTGATCAATACTGAGATACGTATACACTGGGTCGTGGATTGATTCAAGATAATATTTATCGATTTATTTCTGTACATCTAACTGTGGACAACTAGTTGTAGGTTACTAACGAGGACAGCTGACTTAATAAACTTAAAACATCAAAATGTATTAAAAGTATTGTAAATATATTTTGAACATACTTTGATATATATGTATATATTATTATAGGTTCGTGAATCAACCAGTGGCCAAGTCTTACTTCCCGACGAAGTAAAAATCTGTGAAAGTGAGTTATAGTCCCACTTTTAAAATCTAATATTTTTGGGATGAGAATACATGCAGGTTTTATAAATGATTTACAAAATAGACACAAGTACGTGAAACTACATTCTATGATTGAATTATCGAAATCGAATATGCCCCTTTTTATTAAGTCTGGTAATCTAAGAATTAGGGAACAGACACCCTAATTGACGCGAATCCTAAAGATAGATCTATTGGGCCTAACAAACCCCATCCAAAGTACCGGATGCTTTAGTACTTCGAAATTTATATCATATCCGAAGGGTGTCCCGGAATGATGGGGATATTCTTATATATGCATCTTGTTAATGTCGGTTACCAGGTGTTCACCATATGAATGATTTTTATCTCTATGTATGGGATGTGTATTGAAATATGAAATCTTGTGGTCTATTGTTACGATTTGATATATATAGGTTAAACCTATAACTCACCAACATTTTTGTTGACGTTTAAAGCATGTTTATTCTCAGGTGAATACTAAGAGCTTCCGCTGTTGCATACTAAAATAAGGACAAGATTTGGAGTCTATGTTTGTATGATATTGTGTAAAAACTGCATTCAAGAAACTGATTTCGATGTAACATATTTGTATTGTAAACCATTATGTAATGGTCGTGTGTAAATAGGATATTTTAGATTATCATTATTTGATAATCTACGTAAAGCTTTTTAAACCTTTATTTATGAAATAAAGGTTATGGTTTGTTTTAAAAATGAATGCAGTCTTTGAAAAAACGTCTCATATAGAGGTCAAAACCTCGCAACGAAATCAATTAATATGGAACGTTTTTAATCAATAAGAACGGAACATTGCAGTTGGTATCAGAGCGTTGGTCTTAGAGAACCAGAATTTTGCATTAGTGTGTCTTATCGATTTTATTATGATGCATTAGTGAGTCTGGACTTCGACCGTGTTTACTTGAAAAATGATTGCTTAACAAATTTTGTTGGAAACTATATATTTTTAACATGTAAATATTATGTGATATATTAGTCTCTTAACGTGTTTGATATTATGTGATAGATGTCTACCTCTAATACAAGTCCCATTGACTCACCTAATAATAATGAAGAGTCAAATGTAATTTGGAATGATTCGTGGACTGATTCACAAGTTCCCGAAGAGGAACCGGAAGAAGAATCGGAACCGGAAGAAGAATCGGAACCGGAGGAGGAGGAACCGGAAGAAGAAATAGAACCGGTGGGGGAAATAATAAAACGGTTAAGTAAAAGAAAATTCTCAACCAACCGACCAAGGTTAATTATGGTCAACGGTGTTTCCGCCAAGGAAGCAAAATATTGAGAGGATTACCAATTCTTCGATGAATCGGATCCCGACGAGGATTCCGATGATGTTATAGAAATTACCCCAACTGAATTTAAAAAGGCAAAAGAGAACAATAAGGGAAAGGGCATAAAAATAGAGAAATCTGATTCCAACACCGATGAACTTTATATGTATCGTCAACACCCGTATTTCTTAAGTTGTAACAATAACCCGGGAACCTCTAAACCACCAGGTTTTTCTAAACCAATGTAGAAAACGACGGCTCGTATTAGGGGAACATCATATATCCCTAAAAACTTAGCAAAAAGAACCAAGTTCGAAAAATAAGAAACGAGTGAGTCGGAATAAGATAGTTGTATTTGTACGGTGTAATATATGTAATATAGTGTGCTTATGCTTTACGATATATGTAAAAATTGCTTGTATTAATAAGTATCTTTTATGAATCTAACTCTTGTCTATTTTACAGTATAAAAACATAAAATGGATAGACAACCCAATATTTTAGAAGACTTACCCGGAGACATGATTGATGAAATCTTGTCTAGAGTCGATCAGAATTCCTCGGCACAACTATTTATGGCAAAATCAGTTTGTAAGTCATTCGAAGAACGTTAATGCCTTGGTTTATAAAAGGCGTTCGTTTGAAAGATGGGGGATATCACATTGGGAAACCCATAAGTTACGATGTGTTTACTTTGACGCATATATTGCGGGGAACCCAAATGCTATTTTACGCAACGGGTTAAGAAATTATTTTGACTCAATGTATCCGAATATAGGACTTCATGATTTAGAAAAAGCGGCTAACATGCAACATAAAGAAGCATGTTATGCTTACGGGTTAGTAATGTTCGCTTCTCACCAAAGTGAGAAAAAGAACATCGGGCTACAACTATTAAACAAAACGTTCCCACAAGTGACGGAGTCGGTAATTGGGGTAAGAAATGAGGTTTTTAGGTTATTACGAGACTGTTGGTCATTACGTAACTTTCGTCCTTTTGACGACGTTACAACACGTTGTCATACTATCGGTCACAATGGTTACGTTCCACAAGACCAAGGATGGGAAGTGGTATTAGTAAAACCAGAATGCATGACTTGTTTCTGGACGTATGAATTACGTGTCTTTGTTGCCTTTGCTGAACGCCTTATTTATTAACTAGAATTATCTTCACAACTACTTTGTATCAAAGTTTTATGTGCTATATTTCATGCTATATGTAAAAAAAAGTGTTATTGTAAGTTTGCAAGTTATTGTATAAAGGTTTGAATATGATATATTTTTTGTGTGATTAGTTTTTCATATAGAATTGTAGTAGTTGAAATAGTATGTTAGCTACTAAGTATGAACTTAATGGGTAGGTACTACCCGAATTAAAGAGTATAAAACGCTAATATGAAGAAAGATCTTTTATAAATAAGTTCATATTACGCTACGAAATACTATTGACTACTCTTGATATTCTATATGATTAACTCATTTCATTTGACTATTTTGAAGGAAATGGCACCGACTACTCGACACACCTTGAATATGAGCGAAGAGGAATTTCATGCCTTTCTTGCTTCAAACATAGCCGCAGTACAGGCTGCGCTAACAATAACCTTGGATCTAGCAATACAAGAAATCGTGTAGGATGCACCTACAAAGAATTCACTGCCTGCAAACCTTTGGAATTTGATGGAACCGAAATACCGATCGGATTGAAACGGTGGACCGAGAAGGTCGAATCGGTGTTTTCCATAAGTAAATGTACTGAAGAGGACAAAGTGAAGTACGCTACGCATACCTTCACAGGTTCTGCGTTAACATGGTGGAATACCTATCTAGAGCAAGTGGGACAAGATGATGCTTACGCACTACCGTGGTCAGCATTCAAGAACTTGATGAACGAGAAGTACCTTCCCAGAACCGAGGTCAATAAGCTCAAGACAGAACTTAGAGGGTTACGAACCCAAGGATTTGATATTACCACGTACGAAAGACGATTCACAGAATTATGCCTATTGTGTCCGGGAGCGTTCGAAGATGAGGAAGAGAAGATCGACGTGTTTGTGAAAGGATTATCGGAAAGAATCCAAGAAGATATAAGTTCACATGAGCCCGCCTCCATACAACAGGCATGTAGAATGGCTCACAAACTAGTGAACCAGATTGAAGAAAGAATTAAAGAACAGAGTGCTGAAGAGGCCAATGTGAAGCAAGTCAAAAGAAAGTGGGAGGAAAACGGTGATAAGAATCACCAATACAACAACAACAGCAATTACAACAATAATCGCAACAACTATCCTAACAATCGCAACATCAATCGCAACTACAACAAACGGCCCAACAACAACAACAACAACAACAACAACAACAACAACAACAACAACAACAACAACAACAACAACAACAACAACAACAACAACAACAACAACAACAGCAACAGCAACTACAACAATCATCTTAACAACAATAATAACCGCAAGAACAACAACAATCAGAAGCGGCTATGCCAAAGGTGTGAAAAGTATCACTCGGGGTTCTGCACCAAATTTTGCAACAAGTGTAAAAGAAATGGTCATAGCGCGGCGAAGTGTGAGGTCTACGGACCAGTGGTTAACAGAACGAAAGGAACAAATGGTGTCGGAACGAGTAATGGCGGAGCAAGTAGTGTCGGAGCAAGTTATGCCAATGTAGTTTGTTATAAATGTGGAAAACCGGGACACAATATTAGAAATTGCCCGAACCAGGAGAACACGAATGGACAAGGCCGAGGAAGAGTTTTCAATATTAATGCAGCAGAGGCACAGGAAGACCCGGAGCTTGTTACGGGTACGTTTCTTATTGACAATAAATCTGCTTACGTTTTATTTGATTCGGGTGCGGATAGAAGCTATATGAGTAGAGATTTTTGTGCTAAATTAAGTTGTCCATTGACGCCTTTGGATAGTAAATTTTTACTCGAATTAGCAAATGGTAAATTAATTTCAGCAGATAATATATGTCGAAATTGAGAAATTAAACTGGTTAGCGAAACATTTAAGATTGACTTGATACCAGTAGAGTTAGGGAGTTTTGATGTGATAATCGGTATGGACTGGTTGAAAGAAGTGAAAGCAGAGATCGTTTGTTACAAAAATGCAATTCGCATTATACGAGAAAAAGGAAAATCCTTAATGGTGTACGGAGAAAAGGGCAACACGAAGCTACATCTTATTAGTAATTTGAAGGCACAAAAACTAATAAGAAAAGGTTGCTATGCTGTTCTAGCACACGTCGAGAAAGTACAAACTGAAGAAAAGAGCATCAATGATGTTCCCGTCACAAAAGAATTTCCCGATGTATTTTCGAAAGAATTACCGGGATTACCCCTACATCGATCCGTTGAATTTCAAATAGATCTTGTACCAGGAGCTGCACCAATAGCTCGTGCTCCTTACCGACTCGCACCCAGCGAGATGAAAGAACTGCAAAGCCAATTACAAGAACTTTTAGAGCGTGGTTTCATTCGACCAAGCACATCATCGTGGAGAGCTCCTGTTTTGTTTGTCAAGAAGAAAGATGGTACATTCAGGTTGTGTATCGACTACCGAGAGTTGAACAAACTTACCATCAAGAATCGCTACCCACTACCGAGAATCGACGACTAATTTGATCAACTACAAGGCTCGTATTTTTATTCAAAGATTGACTTACGTTCCGGGTATCATCAAATGCGGGTGAAAGAAGATGATATTCCAAAGACTGCTTTCAGAACACGTTACGGTCATTACGAGTTTATGGTCATGCCGTTTGATTTAACTAATACACCAGCTGTGTTCATGGACCTTATGAACCGAGTGTGTGGACCATACCTTGACAAGTTTGTCATTGTTTTCATTGATGACATACTTATTTACTCAAAGAATGACCAAGAACACGGTGAACATTTGAGAAAGGTGTTAGAAGTATTGAGGAAGGAAGAATTGTACGCTAAATTTTCAAAGTGTGCATTTTGGTTGGAAGAATTTCAATTCCTCGGTCACATAGTGAACAAAGAAGGTATTAAGGTGGATCCGGCAAAGATAGAAACTGTTGAAAAGTGAGAAACCCCAAAAACTCCGAAACACATACGCCAGTTTTTAGGACTAGCTGGTTACTACAGAAGGTTCATCCAAGACTTTTCCAGAATAGCAAAACCCTTGACTGCATTAACGCATAAAGGGAAGAAATTTGAATGGAAGGATGAACAAGAGAAAGCGTTTCAGTTATTGAAGAAAAAGCTAACTACGGCACCTATATTGTCATTGCCTGAAGGGAATGATGATTTTGTGATTTATTGTGACGCATCAAAGAAAGGTCTCGGTTGTGTATTAATGCAACGAACGAAGGTGATTGCTTATGGTCATGCTTAAGGTTTCACCTTGGAAAGGCGTTGTTCGATTTGGTAAACGGGGGAAACTAAATCCAAGGTACATTAGACCATTCAAGATTATAGATCGTGTCGGACCAGTAGCTTACCAACTGGAGCTACCTCAATAACTCGCGGCTGTACATAACACTTTCCACGTCTCAAATTTGAAGAAAGGTTTTGCTAAAGAAGATCTCACTATTCCGTTGGACGAAATCCAAATCAATGAAAAACTTTAATTCATTGAAGAACCTGTCGAAATAATGGATCGTGAGGTTAAGAGACTTAAACAAAACAAGATACCGATTGTTAAGGTTCGATGGAATGCTCGTAGAGGACCCGAGTTCACCTGGGAGCATGAAGATTAGATGAAGAAGAAATACCCGCATCTATTTCTAGAAGATTCGTCAACACTTTCAACAGCTTAAAATTTCGGGACGAAATTTATTTAACGGGTAGGTACTGTAGTGACCTGAACTTTTCCATGTTTATATATATATTAAATGAAATTGATATTTACATGATTAAGTATTTCCAACATGTTAAGCAATCAAACTTATTAAGACTTGATTAATTGGAATAGGTTTCATATAGACAAATGACCACCCAAGTTGACCGGTGATTCACGAACGTTAAAACTTGTAAAAACTATACGATGACATATATATGGTTATATATATAGTTAACATGATTTTATTATAAGTATGTATCTCATTAGGTATTTTAACAATGAGTTATATACATAAAAATGAGACTATTAAATTAAGAAACTCGAAAACGATATATATAACGATTATCGTTATAACATCTTACTAGGTACATATGAATCATATTAAGATATTGATACACTTGATTAATTATGTTAAATGATAATTAAATATATCATTAAGTGTATTAACAATGAACTACATATGTAAAAATAAGACTACTAACTTAATGATTTTGAAACGAGACATATATGTAACGATTATCGTTGTAACGACATTTAATGTATATACATCATATTAAGAGATATTCGTACATCATAATATCATGATAATATAATAATTTAAAATCTCATTTGATATTATAAACATTGGGTTAACAACATTTAACAAGATCGTTAACCTAAAGGTTTCAAAACAACATTTACATGTAACGACTAACGATGACTTAATGACTCAGTTAAAATGTATATACATGTAGTGTTTTAATATGTATTCATACACATTTGAAAGACTTCAAGACACTTATCAAAATACTTCTACTTAACAAAAATGCTTACAATTACATCCTCGTTCAGTTTCATCAACAAATCTACTCGTATGCACCCGTATTTGTACTCGTACAATACACAGCTTTTAGATGTATGTACTATTGGTATAGACACTCCAATGATCAGCTCTTAGTAGCTCATGTGAGTCACCTAACACATGTGAGAACCATCATTTGGCAACTAGCATGAAATATCTCATAGAATTACAAAAATATGAGTAATCTTTCATGACTTATTTACATGAAAACAAAATTACATACCCTTTATATCTAATTCATACACCAACGACCAAAAACACCTACAAACACTTTCATTCTTCAATTTTCTTCATCTAATTGATATCTCTCAAGTTCTATCTTCAAGTTCTAAGTGTTCTTTATAAATTCCAAAAGTTCTAGTTTCATAAAATCAAGAATACTTCCAAGTTTTCTAAATTCATTCCAAGTAATCATCCAAGATCAAGAAACATGTGTTACATACAGTAGGTTATCTTTCTAATACAAGGTAATAATCATATTCAAACTTTAATTCAATTTCTTTAACTATAACAATCTTATTTCGAGTGGAAATCTTACTTGAAATTGTTTTCGTGTCATGATTCTGCTTCAAGAACTTTCAAGCCATCCAAGGATCCTTTGAAGCTAGATCCATTTTTCTCATTTCCAGTAGGTTTATCCAAGGAACTTTAGGTAGTAATGATGTTCATAACATCATTCGATTCATACATAAAAAGCTGTCTTATTCAACGTTATAAACTTGTAATCACTAGAACATAGTTTAGTTAATTCTAAACTTGTTCGCAAATAAAGTTAATCCTTCTAACTTGAATTTTAAAATCAACTAAACACATGTTCTATATCTATATGATATGCTAACTTAATGATTTAAAACTTGGAAACACGAAGAACACTTTAAAACCGGACATACGCCGTCGTAGTAACACCGCGGGCTGTTTTGGGTTAGTTAATTAAAAAATATGATAAACTTTGATTTAAAAGTTGTTCTTCTGGGAAAATGATTTTTCTTATGAACATGAAACTATATCCAAAAATCATGATTAAACTCAAAGTGGAAGTATGTTTTCTAAAATGGTCATCTAGACGTCGTTCTTTCGACTGAAATGACTACCTTTATGAAAATGACTTGTAACTTATATTTCCGACTATAAACCTATACTTTTTCTGTTTAGATTCATAAAATAGAGTTCAATATGAAACCATAGCAATTTGATTCACTCAAAACGGATTAGAAACGAAGAAATAACGAGTAAAACAAGATTGATAAAAACTACTCATTTTACCTATGTGAAAGTTAGTAAAAAATCTATTCCAACCATAACCTAATCAACTTATATTGTATATTATGTAATCTTGAGATACCATAGACACGTATACAATGTTTCGACCTATCATGTCGACTCATCTATATATATATATATATATTGCGGAACAACCATAGACACTATATATGTGAATGTTGGAGTTAGCTATACAGGGTTGAGGTTGATTCCAAAATATATATATATAGTTTGAGTTGTGATCAATACTGAGATACGTATACACTGGGTCGTGGATTGATTCAAGATAATATTTATCGATTTATTTCTGTACATCTAACTGTGGACAACTAGTTGTAGGTTACTAACGAGGACAGCTGACTTAATAAACTTAAAACATCAAAATGTATTAAAAGTATTGTAAATATATTTTGAACTTACTTTGATATATATGTATATATTGTTATAGGTTCGTGAATCAACCAGTGGCCAAGTCTTACTTCCCGACGAAGTAAAAAATCTGTGAAAGTGAGTTATAGTCCCACTTTTAAAATCTAATATTTTTGGGATGAGAATACATGCAGGTTTTATAAATGATTTACAAAATAGACACAAGTACGTGAAACTACATTCTATGGTTGAATTATCGAAATCGAATATACCCCTTTTTATTAAGTCTGGTAATCTAAGAATTAGGGAACAGACACCCTAATTGACGCGAATCCTAAAGATAGATCTATTGGGCCTAACAAACCCCATCCAAAGTACCGGATGCTTTAGTACTTCGAAATTTATATCATATCCGAATGGTGTCCCGGAATGATGGGGATATTCTTATATATGCATCTTGTTAATGTCAGTTACCAGGTGTTCACCATATGAATGATTTTTATCTCTATGTATGGGATGTGTATTGAAATATGAAATCTTGTGGTCTATTGTTACGATTTGATATATATAGGTTAAACCTATAACTCACCAACATTTTTGTTGACGTTTAAAGCATGTTTATTCTCAGGTGAATACTAAGAGCTTCCGCTGTTGCATACTAAAATAAGGACAAGATTTGGAGTCCATGTTTGTATGATATTGTGTAAAAACTGCATTCAAGAAACTGATTTCGATGTAACATATTTGTATTGTAAACCATTATGTAATGGTCGTTTGTAAACATGATATTTTAGATTATCATTATTTGATAATCTACGTAAAGCTTTTTAAACCTTTATTTATGAAATAAAGGTTATGGTTTGTTTTAAAAATGAATGCAGTCTTTGAAAAAACGTCTCATATAGAGGTCAAAACCTCGCAACGAAATCAATTAATATAGAACGTTTTTATTCAATAAGAACGGAACATTTCACAGTTCCTTCTCTCTCAACTTGGATATAAACGAATTAAGAGTAAGAACATTATTGCAAGCCCATGCTCTTGATTCAATCTGCTCAATATATGCATCCCATTTCCAAAGCAATCCTTCCTTGAGAACTTTTACAGCCTTAGCTTGCGTCACCTCAATTCCACAACTTTTCATCTCGGATATTAGATGACAATACCTCGTTATTGTGTCTTCTAAACTCTCAGTACTCAGTGCTTTAAAATTTTTCCATTCATGTTTCAAAGCTTTTTCCTTATTTTTCTCCTTTCCGTTAACCATTGCAATGAATATCGCGAAATATTGATAAAAACTACGAAATTTTGACTTTTTGGTCAAAGTCAACTGTCAACTCGGGTCAAAGACAGCAAAGATTCTGAAAAGTTGGACTTGATCCTCCTATTATTAATTAATCGAATTATGGGGTTTTTTTTTTTTTAAAAAACAAAAATTAATTAATTGTGAATTATTCTTTGAAAAATGGGTCCTCATGAAATCAAATATAAAGTACTCCGTAAATGTAAACTTGGTTTTCTTTTTGACTCCTTGCACACGTAGACCCCACACACAATACTTTTCTTTTCTTTCTTCAACATCTGCATTCTTATATTCCTTTTCAAAATTGCATAAACCAACACACCCTTATTTTCCTTTCTTGCTTTTATTGATTGATTTAATCTCCTGTTTTTTTTTTCTTTTTGGTTCTTCGTGACAATACAAAACCCAAAAAAAAAAAAAATGGTTGGCTCTTTCACGCAACACAAACGCCAACACAGCTCACGATATTATTACTCTCTGAATCACAGTCGGCCGACGGAAGGGGGACAATCGGTCAATGGAGATAGACAATCGGTCGAGGGTTACACAGTTTGTCGAAGGAGTAAGACAATCGGTCGATGGTGATGTTCTAAGTCGGTCGATTGAAAGCTGACACTCGGTCGAGGGAGGCTAGACAATCGGTCGAGTGAAACAAGACACTCGGTCGAGAGAGTGTGACAATCGGTCGAGGGAAGAGGACAGGCGACCGATCGAGTTCTTGGTGAATTTGCAGAAACCGGCGGCGGGCAGCGGTGGTGTGTGGTGGTTCAATGGCGGTTTTGACTCAAAATGAGGAATTAGACAACGAAAAATTGCAGAAAGGTATGTCGTTTGATTTAAAACACTTCTACAATTTTAGATTTTCCAAAAACCTATTAGATCTAACAAACCCGATGGATTTTAAAGACGAAAATTTTGAATAAAAAACAAAGATTTCTCAATGATTACGAGATGAAAATCGATTCTGTAAATTGAAACGTGTTTGTATGATGACAAGGAACATATATCACGAATCAATTCGAACAATAACACTCAAAAATCGAGTTTTTCAATTTTAGAACCAAAAACTTGAAAAATACCCAAAAATCAATTTTTTTAACAAACTCAAAAACGAAATCACGCTATGAACGATCGATCCTACAACCATACGCTCTGATACCACTGTGTAGGAGCTGTTCGGATCTTCGGATCGATGTTCTAGCGAATTCGTGACGTTCGGGTGTCGATTTAGTCGAACCAATCAAGAATGATTGATTAGATCGAAGCCTAGAGTCGTTAATTCGACTTGGTGGGTTTTTGGGACTGCTTGTGGTAGAGAGAAAACACCAGGAACGGTTTTAGGGTTATGGAGCGATTAACCTACAAATGAAGCATACATCCTCCTTATATACTTGTCTTGATGGACAGGCCCGTCTCGCTTTTATTTGGCCCGTATGATAGAACTGGGGACTTAAAATATGCACCAACACACTCCTATAGCTTTGACTTGTATAACTTTAGTCCCTCGGTGTCTTCAAGCTTAACACAATGAGTCCTTCAGCATAGCATAGCATCAATACTTCGAGTATTCCTACACAAAATACTTAACCCAGAAGTAAATATACAGTATACAAACTATTTATGTTTAGATTGAATGACATAAATAATAAATGTATAATTCCAATAAATACATCAACAATAATATTCAATTTCGTGTATACAAAGTATGAGAGAGATAAGTTATAAACTAAAATTCTAAACATTCCTTCACGAGAAGGTAATGATAGCCGATCCTGAACCTAGTAGTTTTTTGTGAACACACCCCATGCGCATCTAACAACCAATTGACCAACTATAAGATCGACACCAAGATAACTCGATGTTACTAATCAAATGAGAGCTTGAATAAGATCACCCATATAACAACCCTAGGTTCAAAACGTCGCCAATTCCAACAAACCCATTCGAAAGGACACATCCCTTCCGCAAAAAATGATTTCACGTACACAAAAAGCAAATAAATAGGGAAAACCCGATTTTTTCTAATCTTGTACTCTCTCTGTCTCATTATAAGTGTTCTGTTTGACTTTTTGAGGTCTTACTTCTATGATTTTGACTTCAAATATTCTTTTTGTGTGTTAGGTACTATTTGATGAAACTTATATCAATGAAAACACATTTTAAAATCGAATCTATTCATATAAGTTTCATCAAATACTATATAACAAAAATAAAAATATTTGAAGTCAAAATTTTAAAAGTAAGACCTTAAAAAGTCAAACATGACACTTATTATGTGACGGAGGGAGTATATTATATGGCAGCACCCGGTAAAGGTTGTATAATATTTTAGGTTGTAAGAATTGAAGGAGCAAACTTAAAAGGGTATAAAATGATGATGTTTGACACATATGGTTGTTTTTTGAACAATTACTCGACAAGGTTAATGATACTAGTAGTTACTGATTTTTTAGCCATCGCATATGTTACGTGAAAACTTGTAAGCAGTCGAGCACTAAAATTATGAAAAATCAAGATCCAGACTTGAACTGCTGAAAAAACCTATGTCTAAACATCTTTGCATTAATTCCTAACTCATAGACAATTCTCATATTTGTTAAATTGTGTACTTTTTTCTGTATACGGAGTATATTATTTTATTTATAATATATCATAAAGTATAATATTAAAAATGCTTTAATGTAAAATAGATAGATTAACTATCAAGGGTTGGTTTGGTGGTATAATGCTTGGAAAATTCAAAAGGGATTCAGGTTCAACCCCACTTTCTACACTTTGGGGGGCTTGCTCTTCAAAAAAAAAAAAAAAAAAAAAAAAGTTTACTTAAAATGATTAAAAATAAGGGTTGATTAAAATTTTGTAAAGTTGACTCGATTATTTTTGTTAAACCTATTAAACATAGAAAGGGTTATTAATTAATGAGGGTTGATAAAAATCTTATAGAGTTGACTCCTTAAGTCCTATCTGTCGACTCGATAGACTTTAGCCCCACATGTGTCTTTTCTATAGAGGCAAACCTTTTCAAAGGAGAATGCGTCAACAAATTTTTCTCTAATATATATATATATATATATATATATATATATATATATATATATATATATATATAAAGATGATACAGTGAGAACTTTTTTAGTGTAAGAACTCTAGAAACTCCAAAATACACCCAAATACACTTAAATTCGAGCAAAAAATGGAGAATTCGAGGAAAAATACAAAACACAGATGAACAAAAATTTATAGTCGAGCAAAAAAAAATTTCGAAAAAAAATGTAGAACACATCTTTGTTCGAATATCAAAATTTTTGTTCGACTACCTATGTGTTCTACATTTTTGCTTTCGAATTTCAAAAATGTAGAACACATTTTTGTTCGAATATCACAATTTTTATTCGAATATCAAATTTTTGTTCGTCCTTCTTTTTTTTGTTCGACTTTCTCCATTTTTGCTCGACTATCATGTTTTTTGCTCGTTCGTGTCCTATTTTTTGCTCGACTATCATGTTTTTTGCTCGTTCGTGTCCTATTTTTTGCTCGAATATGGAGTTTTTTGCCCAAATTTCCCATTTTTGCTCGAATTTCAGTGTATTTTTGAGTTCTCAGGGTTCTCACATAAAAAAAGTTCTCATTTGATCTCTCTAATATATATATATATATATATATATATATATATATATATATATATATATATATATATATAGGCAGAATCAATGGGAAAGTAACCAATCGGGGGAAGCAAAATTTATTTTTTTTCGTTTTTTTTGGATTTTTTTTCCCTGCATCAAGATCACACGAAAATATGAACATTTAGAAGAGACACTTCGTGATGAATGTTATTATTTAGGCGGGAAAACGATCGACAAAAATAACATTCAAGATAATATTATTCGTGAAGAATATGAACGTTTTTTTTTCATGTTTTGTGAAGTAAAATTTAGCCCGATTTAGAGTTTAGGGTTTGGTGTTTTGGGTTTATTCCATAAACCCAAAACCCTAAACCCAAAACCCTAAACTCTAAACCGTTCGTGTTAAAAACTCAATCTAAATCCTAAATCTAAACCCTAAATCTAAACCCTAAACTCTAAATTTCTAAACCCTAATATCTAAACCCTAATATCTAAACCCCAATAGCTAAAACCTCAACATACGCTCGAAAAACACGATAATTGTTATATATTGCTTCTTCGAGCGTTTTTCCGCCAAAATAAAAACATTTATCACAAAGTGTCTCTACTAAATGTTCATATTTTCATCCCATCTATAATGTTCGTGAACAAAGTTTTTTCAAAAAACGAAAGAAAAAAAAAATTTTTGCTTCCCCCCGATTGGTTACTTCCCTCTTGATCCTACCCATATATATATATATATATATATATATATATATATATATATATATATATATATATATATATATATATATATATATATAACGCGTGATGATAATCCTACCTATCACCTCCTGATTAATTCTGCCACATATTACTTCAACAATTTTCGTTAGATTTTTCTTTTTTAAATTAATTAATCCTAGATTTTTTTTCCTCTTTAAATATTTTCGGAGTATTATATAATCTAAAAAATGTCATATTGAGTATAAGGTAATAATGCTTTTTATTTAGTTTATCTGCAAGCCATAAAATTTACATCACGTCATTGAATTTCTTTGACTTTATATATGGCACAAGCACGTTAAAAATTACCATTTGTAAATGTGTACAAATTGACTTTTAAAGTTATCCGATAGTTATAAATTCTATTTTAGCATTAACTAGTTTCCGAACCCTCGCTTCGCGCCGGGGGTTCAGTTTTCAATGTATTTTATTGCGTTTAGTTTTTAAATTATTTCGTGGCTAACGATGATGTCGTTGAAGCGCAACTTGAGTCTAACTAAAAGGTATTACCCGTGAAAGATTTAAATGTTATTTTAAATTAACAATATATGTGCATCTATGCGTTTCGCTATGGAATTGTCGACTTTTAAAAATTTAACGCAAAATCAACGTGTATGAAAAGTACCTCAAATATTTATCGTTTTTTAAAAAACGTCCGTTTTGCGTATAGTTAGTGACATTGTGTTCCTAAAATTATTTCGAGTTTAACGATGGTGTCGGAAAAATTTAACTCGTTGCGAGCGAGAAGATATGACCCGTTGAATATTTGGGTGGAGTTTATTTATATTTTTTTTATTTATGAAAATGTTTATTTGACACTTTACCCCCCTGTTTGGTCGATTTGAATTTTTGAAAAAAGCGTTGAGGGCTTTGTTGGTGAAGTGAAATTTAGTATAAAAAAGGTGAAAAGTCAAAAATACCCCTATACTATTCATCAGTTTTGTCTATTAGATATATGTATATATAATTAAATTAAATTTTATATTATAATATTAGAGAAAGTAAAAAACGAATTTTAAATTCAATCAATAGAACTTGACTCAAAGGTTAAATTCATTAGGTGAATTTTCAGGATGGTAAGTAAAAACCAATAATTTGTTCGAGTCATAAAATACAGAATTTAATAAATTTCTCTCACGAACTAAAACAACTTTCATTCAAAGCCAAAAGTTCAAATGAGAATCATTAAAAAGGCGAGAACTGCAAGAACTTAAGTACATAATATGATATTTAAATAAACTTAAGTATATCAAACCTTTTTTTGTGATGACCCGTCCAAATCCATTTGGACGAATACATCACTAATTGATTTCATAGTGAGGTTTTGACCTCTATATGATAGATTTTATAAACATTGCATTCTTTGAAAAGGCACACCATAAATGAATATATAAATTCAAGGTTTTCGACATCTGATAATTTCTACGTATAGACAATCACCGTATATAACAGTTTTTAACAATACATCTGTTGACAATACAGTCAAATAAGATACATGGTGATGATTTTGTGAATGCAAAGTTTTCTCGAATAAAGCATGTATGACTCCATTTACATAGCTTGTATAACGTATAAGCAAACAGCGGAAGACTTCTAGGAACCTGAGAATAAACACGCTTAAAAGTGTCAACACAAAGGTGGGTGAGTTCATAGTTTTAATGTTGCGCATAATCTGTATATAAAGGTGGATCACAAGATTTCAGTTGTTTCATCCAGAAACGTTTATCAAAATATTCTACGAAATTGAGCACCCTGGTAACTAAACTTTACCGTTATAATAAGTACCCCTGTTTTAACATACATGCAACCAACATGTACAATACACGCAAACCAACGTGTACTAAAATCAAATAGCATACGTCTGTTTTATAGTTCATGCTAGAGTTTCTATACCTGGAACAGATGGAGATGTCAAGCCCTATGGATCCATATATAACTACTCGCGCCCACCAGTTCTTATAACCGGCAGTTACTAGTTACCAAAGCTAAGGGATTTTCGGTTCAAACTCGGTGTAGAATTTAGTATATACTTGTATCCATTGCGTTTAAAATAAAGTGCATGTATTCTCAGCCCAAAAATATAGATTGCAAAAGCAATTAAAAATGGAGCATATGAAACTCACCTTAGCAGCACATAAGGTCATTCACCGAAATGTGACCGAAACGCGGAATGAAAAATAACCGTAGATCTCAACCTAGAGAACATATGTTGGTCAATACATGTCTAACAAGCTCGGTCGGGTCATAGTGTATCACAATCCTAATGCTCGAGACCGACATGAAAAAGTTAACAAAAGTCATCTCAAAAGTCACCTGACCCAATATGATCATTAAATCTATACATGTTTATTATATTAACATAGTATAAGTCTTGATAATTGAACGAATTTATAGTTTATCAAACTCAAAATATTATTTATTTCAGGAGCTATATTATATTTGAATTATCATGGCAATCGAAAATGTTTTATTATTTCACATAGTTTTCTAATACTTGTAAAATCAGATTATAGTGTTTATAAAGCTTTAAAACATGATAAGACAGTCAACTTTGACAATTGTTAAACAAAACGAGACGTGTCTTATATAAGAATTCATTTACTCGATTAGTAATATCTAAAAATCCAATTTATCAATTGATAATGCTAAAAACGAACATATATTTCATAGCATTATTCCTCAAGAAAGACAAGCTTTTAGTTGCAATTGTTTTATTTACAAGTAATATTCGTTTAAAATAATAAAAGGTGAAGACAAAAGACAGATTCGACGAATTGAAGACGCAAACGACCAAAAAGCTCAAAAGTACAAAATACAATCAAAGAGGTTCCAATTATTGATAAGAAACGTCTCGAAATTACAAGAGTACAAGATTCAAAACGCAAAGTACAAGATATTAAATTATTCGCAAAGACGTTCGAAAATCCGGAACCGGGACCAGAGTCAACTCTCAACGCTCGACGCAACGGACTAAAAATTACAAGTTAACTATGTATATAAATATAATATAATATATAATTAATTATATAAATTATATATATATTATATTTATATAATAATCCGTCGGCAAGAAATGCTCCAAAATGGTGTGAACTGTAAAATCGAACTCCGCGACTTGCGGAGTTCAAAGAGGGAAAAGGCCGCGACTCGCGGAGCTCACCTGGACTCAAATCCCTATAAAAGCAAACGCAGTTTGATCGCAAAAATATTCAAAAAAAATTCAATCTCTCTCTATATATGTATACGTAAATATATATAATTTATATTTTAATTTTAATTTTAATTTTAAATTCTAATAATAAGGGTATGTTAGCGAATGTTGTAAGGGTGTAAGTCGAAATTCTGTCCGTGTAACGCTACGCTATTTTTAATCATTGTAAGTTATGTTCAACCTTTTTAATTTAATGTCTCGTAGCTAAGTTATTATTATGCTTATTTAAAATGAAGTAATCATGATATTGGGCTAATTACTAAAATTGGGTGATTGGGCTTTGTACCATAATTGGAGTTTGGACAAAAGAATGACACTTGTGGAAATTAGACTATGGGCTATTAATGGGCTTTATATTTGTTTAACTAAATGATAGTTTGTTAATTTTAATATAAAGATTTACAATTGGACGTCCCTATAAATAACCATATACACTCGATCGGATACGATGGGCGGGGTATTTATATGTACGAATAATCGTTCATTTAACCGGACACGAGAATGGATTAATAGCCACTAGAATTATTAAAACAGGGGTGAAATTATGTACAAGGACACTTGGCATAATTGATAACAAAGTATTAAAACCTTGGGTTACACTCAGTCGACATCCTGGTGCAATTATTAAACAAAGTATTAAAATATTGTTACAGTTTAAATTCCCAATTAGTTGGAATATTTAACTTCGGGTATAAGGATAATTTGACGAGGATACTCGCACTTTATATTTATGACTGATGGACTGTTATGGACAAAAACCAGACGGACATATTAAATAATTCAGGACAAAGGACAATTAACCCATGGGCATAAAACTAAAATCAACACGTCAAACATCATGATTACGGAAGTTTAAATAAGCATAATTCTTTTATTTCATATTTAATTTCCTTTATTTTATATTTAATTGCACTTCTAATTATCGCACTTTTATTTATTGTTATTGTATTTAATTGCACTTTTAATTATCGTACTTTTTAATTATTGTATTTTATTTCATCGCACTTTTATTTATCGCAATTTCATTATTGTTATTTACTTTACGCTTTAAATTAAGTTATATTTATTTTTATTATTTTACATTAGGTTTTAACTGCGACTAAAGTTTTAAAATCGACAAACCGGTCATTAAGCGGTAAAAACCCCTCTTTATAATAATAATATTACTTATATATATATTTGTATTTTTATAAAATATAACTAATATAGCGTTAAGCTTTGTTTAAAGATTTTTCCCTGTGGAACGAACCGGACTTACTAAAAACTACACTACTGTACGATTAGGTACACTGCCTATAAGTGTTGTAGCAAGGTTTAAGTATATCCATTCTATAAATAAATAAATATCTTGTGTAAAATTGTATCGTATTTAATAGTATTTCCTTGTAAAATTTAATAGTATTTTATACCCCTTAGCTTTAACTATCAAGTATTTTTGGCGCTACTGCCGGGGAACTCAATTTCTTGCTTAAACGCCGGAAGCGAAACGCTAAATATAAAAAAAAATTATTTTTAGTTTACTTTTATAAAAAGACGCTTTTGTAAAAATACGTTTTAAATATTCGGAAATATAAAAAGAAAAACAAAAATATAAATATTTTTAAGAATTTGTTAAATATTTAAGTTTTATAAAGTTTCTTTATTTTTATTTTATAAAAATATAAGTTTTATTTATTTTGTTTTTATTTTAAACATAAAATCGAAAAACCGAAAAAAAAACATTTATAAATCTAGTTTTAAGAGTTTTATTTATAAAATTATAAAATATTTCTATTTTTATTTTAGGTTTTAAAATATAAGTTTTATTAAATTTATATAAATATATTTTATTTAAAACAGAAAAATAAATAAATAAAATATAAATAAAACTGACCTGTTGAATTTTGACCTGCATCTCGTCTGAGCCTGAACCCTCCGCGACTCGCGGAGTTATTGAACCGGACCAACCGCGACTCGCGGAGCCGTCTGACCCGGGCCACACAGGAACCCTAACATCATTAATTACGGGATAATTATTATTATTATTAATTTTAAAACCTAATTAGTGTTTGATTAGTTAATTAATTTTAATTAATTTAGTTTTATTTATTTAATTTGTAATATTAAGTTTATTTAGTTTTATTAATATATAAAAATTAATAGTTTTATAAAATAAATAATATAAAAATAATATTTTTATAAAAAATTGTCTTTTTTACAACCTTTAGTATATTTTTATATTTTGTCCCTTTTTATTTGTTTTTAGCGTAACTTTTGTGTTTTTCGCTAGTTTTTAGTTTTAAACTTAATTTTTGCCATAGTTATTTTTATTTATAGATTTTTAGGTTTTGTCGTAAAATCCCTTAAGTGCTTTTTCTTTAGACTAAGATCTAGGTGCTTTAGAATTTTGCGACGCCTTTTTAAATTTTAGTGTTTTTTTTTAAGTTATTGCCATTTGGGATATAGTTTTACTTGTAAGCTTTAATATTTTTAGACACCTTTTACCTATGTATCAATTATCATTCCAATTAGTAATCTCAATTTGTGATTATAATTTTAAGTTAGTGGTAGTAATAAGGTTGGGTTAGTCGAGTGTTTTTAAGTTTTAAAGTCATTTTTTTTCTTTCGTATTTTTCGACGCCTTTTATTTTTCGACCTTTTTCGACGCGCTCTTTTTCTTTCTTATTTCTCGCTATTCTAGTTTTAGAACATAGATTTTTATTCTACTTCTTATCTAAATTTCTTAAAATTCCGAAAATTTATTTTAAGTGGTTAAATTGATAGACATCAAAATTTTCTGGTTCGTAGTAATAGTTGGATTTGTACGTGGACCGGGTTATTGGAGCCAAACAGTCCTCAATTATATTGAGACCAAACGAATCCTGCCCCTCTGCTGCATCTTTTGGCTATTCGAAACGTGGGCAAAATCAGAAAAGTCTATTAATTGGATAACTTATATAATTTTTTCTTTCCTTTTAAAAACTAATAGGATATTCAGTGAATGCACCGAGCAAGACGTTCACCACCTTTTGTACGTTCACCACCTGTAACCAGATCAAGACATCTAGCTAATATTACCGCCGTTGATTTTCCTTTAGAATCATCATCCAGTCGACCAAGTACTCCAAGTCAAATTTCCGATAATTCATTTTTTGAACCCGACCTCACAATTGAGAATCCGGAGAATATTCAGGGACAATTCATAGATCCTGAACCATTAAATTTTTCTCCGGAACCACCAATCATTCAAATAGAGATTGTTGAGGAACGAACCATTAAATCAGAATCCTCTAGTGATTCCGATTCAACAAATTCAATTATGGAGAATCTGGAACCTTTAAGTATGGAAGACCGAATGAGAGCTAAACGCACTGGCCAAGGTCACGCAATTACTCATCCAGACATTAATGCGCCAGATTATGAAATCAAAGGACAAATTCTACATATGGTGACTAATCAATGCCAATTTAGTGGTGCGCCGAAGGAAGATCCAAATGAACATCTTCGTACCTTTAATAGGATCTGCACACTATTTAAAATCCGAGAAGTGGAGGATGAACAGATATATCTCATGTTATTTCCCTGGACTTTAAAGGGAGAAGCCAAAGATTGGTTGGAATCGTTACCTGAAGGGGCGATTGATACATGGGACATTTTAGTTGAAAATTTTCTTAAACAATTCTTTCTGGCATCTAAAGCCGTAAGACTTCAAGGAAAAATTGTTACGTTCACACAGAAACCGAATGAAACTCTATATGAGGCGTGGACTAGATTTGGAAAGTTATTAAGAGGATGTCCGCAACATGGTTTAGACACCTGTCAAATAGTACAAATATTCTACCAAGGATGCGACATCACTACAAGGAAAGACATCGATATAGCAGCTGGTGGTTCTATTATGAAGAAAACTGAAACTGATGCTTATAAAATTATTGATAACACTGCTTCCCACTCACATGAGTGGCACCAAGAAAAAGATATCGTTAGATCATCTAAAGCAGCTAAAGCCGATTCTAGCCATGACTTAGATTCCATTTCTGCAAAGATAGATGCTGTCGAGAGACGAATGGAAAAGATGACTAAAGATATACACTCAATACGAATTAGTTGTGAGCAGTGTGGAGGACCACATTTGACAAAAGATTGTCTTAGTATTGAACTAACAATGGAACAAAGAGAGAATATTTCATACATAAACCAAAGGCCTGGAAATAATTATCAGAATAATTATCAACCGCCAAGACCGATCTACAATCAAAACCAGAATTATAACAGAAATGTTCCATACAACAACCAACAAGGTCCTAGCAATCAACAAGTATCCAATAATACTTACAATCAGCAAAGACCTAATTTTCAAAACAAACCACCACAAACCGATGATAAAAAGCCAAATTTAGAAGATATGATGACGAAGCTAGTTGAAACTCAAACGCAGTTTTTCACATCTCAAAAACAAACGAACGAACAAAATGCTCAAGCATTTAGAAATCAACAAGCTTCTATTCAAAATTTGGAACAAGAAGTAAGTAACCTAGCAAGGTTAATAGGTGAAAGAAAACCGGGAAGTTTACCTAGTGATACAAATGCGAACCCCCAGAATGAAACAGTTAAAGCTATTACAACAAGAAGTGGTACAACACTTAAACCACCTGAAATACCTGTAACTTCTGATGAAGCTATTCCTACTCCACAAGAACCACACCCTGATCAAGATAAGGAAAAAGAACCGGTAGTTGAAAAGGTTAATGAAGATAACACAGTTAAGGCTAAACCTTATGTTAAACCATACCAACCACCACTTCCTTACCCGAGTAAAATGAAAAAAAGAGAAACTTGAAGCCGAGCAATCCAAATTCTTGGATATGTTTAAACAGATAAATGTAAATCTTCCTTTCATTGATGTGATTTCAGGAATGCCTAGATATGCTAAATTCTTGAAAGATCTAATCTCAAATAGAAAGAAAATGAAAGAACTCTTGGCCATTACTATGAATGCTAATTGTTCAGCAGTGCTGTTGAATAAGATACCAGAAAAATTATCTGATCCAGGAAGTTTCACAATTCCATGTTTTCTGGGTAGTCTAAGTTCAATAGAAGCATTGGCAGACTTAGGTGCTAGTATAAATTTAATGCCGTATTCACTATACGCTAAACTAGACCTTGGAGAATTGAAACCAACCAGAATAAGTATACAACTAGCCGATAGATCAATAAAATATCCTAGAGGGATAATGGAGAACATGCTAGTTAAAGTTGGTACTTTAGTATTTCCAGTAGATTTTGTTGTTCTGGACATGGAAGAAGATTCTCAAGTTCCTCTCATATTAGGAAGACCATTCTTAAACACGGCTAAAGCAATGATAGACGTGTTTGGTAAGAAACTGACCCTAAGTATAGAGGACGAGAGTGTTACCTTTTCAGTTGATAGAGCAATGCAACAACCGCAATCTGCAGATGATACATGTTATTATATTTGTGATGACCCGGTAATTTCTGACCAAATTTAAACTTAATCTTTATATGTTTCCGACACGATAAGTAAAGTCTGTTATGTTGAGTCTCGAAAACTTTGGAACAGATTACATGAATGCATTTACCCTTTGACTATCCCGACGATTCACGAACAATTGTTATAAATAAAAATGAATATATAAATAAGTATAAATATATAAATAATTATACATTATAAATTAAATTATTATGTGATTTAGTATTATGAAAGATAATTTAATATAATTTAAAACTTGATATTTAAAAACATAATTATATATATATATATATATATATATATATATATATATATATATATATATATATATATATATATATATATATATATATATATATATATATATTTATGAATCCTATATATGATTATTGACTATATGAATATTGTATTATTTTAAAAGATATAAATATTAAATATTCTGTATGTGCCAAAATATATAATATAGGATATAAATATTAAAAATTATAACATGTGATATTAATATATTAATTGCAAGATAAGAATATAGTTGTTGTAGTAACACTAATATTATTAATATTACTTTCATTATTATTAATATCAGTATTATTAGTATTAATATCAGTATTATTAATAATATATACATATATATGTGTATATGAAATTTGATACAATTAATTTATTACATTATTGTTAATACCATTATCATTGTTAATAATATTATTATTATAATTAGTAGTAAAATTTTAAATTTTAGTTATTATAATTTATATTATTATCAGAATATTTGTTAGCACTCATTATAATATAAAATAATACATATAATTATACTACATGGGCTATAATAAGTAAATACTAATATAGTTAAATATAGTTGTTATAATAATATTGTTATTATTGTTAAATATTAATACCAGTGTTATTAATACCCTTATTTTAAAAATATTATATATAGATATAAAATTGGATATATATAAATATTACTATTATTAATATTATTATCAATACTAATATAATTTGTATTATTATTATAATTATCATTAATAACATTATTATTATCAAATTTCATTAGAATCCTTATTATTGTGACTTATTATTATTATTACTCTTAATATTATTATTATTATTAATATTATTATTTATATTTAGATTATTAGTAATATAATTATAAATAGCAATTATTAACAATAATTATAAAATTGGTACGTACGAATTAATCCAAATTCAATTGGAAATCACTTTCACCCTTTATGTTCTTGTCTCTAAACTAGTACCATGGGATTTAGAATCTTATATCAAGACAAAATACGTTACACATCTATATCACCTTTTTTTTAATTTTTCTATTTTTATTATTTATTTATGTTGTTCTGTAAATTCTTGGCGACTTTAAGGGTTATATAATTGACCAAAATTTCAGTCTTAACCATTCCAAATAAATCCGTCAGAGTTCATATTATTTTTTTTTTTTTTATTTTTTTTCCCCGATACCTCTGATGTGTAACTTTTTGCTCAGTATTCGAAACCGAATTTTTTTTAAAAATCTAAAAATGCAGAAGTGTCCTAATTCATGTCGTAATTGTTTCCTTAAATTCTCAAGTCTTAATTCGTTATATCGAGTTTCAATTTCGAAGTCAAAGATTTCGAACAAAAAGTCAAACGATTTGTATATCGAGAAATTCGAATTTGTTTTAAAGTTTTTGAATCAATTAATGATTTGAAAAGTTTATATGAATGATTTAGAATGTATTTCGTGTTATAATATTTTTCTAAAACACATTACAAATCGAAAAACAATTTTTTTTTTTAAAAGCAGCGAGCTGCGTAGCAGTTTTTTTTTTATTTATTAATTAACCCAATTTATAACAAATTATCATCTAGGTGTTAGATATTATGTCCAAGGATCGATTTTGTAACAAATAATTAGTTTGAGAAGGTTATGAATTCGTTTTGTTTTTTTTGCAAGAGGAAGAAGAAGTAGAATGGGGGAAGTAATAAACGGGTTATAAACCTTTAGTAGGGAATATAAACAGAAAAGTGAGCAAGCAGATGAATGGTTAAGGGTGTGTTGGCTTGAACATGAGGTCGTGAGTTTGAGTCTCTACCTGGGCTATCTGGGCTGTTATATTTTTTTTTAAATACCTTAAGGTAGTCTATCCTTCTTTATTATTATTATTATTATTATTATTATTATTATTATTATTATTATTATTATTATTATTATTATTATTATTATTATTATTATTATTATTATTATTATTGTTATTATTATTGTCTTATTATTATTAGTATTTATTATTAATATGATAATTGTTATTAATTATAATATTTAGAAGTAGCCTTATTACTTTTATGAGAATAATAAAGTTTAGTATTAGATCATTAAAAATTAAGACTTGCATCGTTTTAAAATTATTGGTATTATTGTTATTATTACTAGTATTATCATTAGTTATCATATATCATTATTATTATTATAATTTTAATTATAACTAAGAACGTTGTTAATATTACTATTATTATTA
Organism: Rutidosis leptorrhynchoides; assembly: GCF_046630445.1. Taxonomy (NCBI): domain Eukaryota; kingdom Viridiplantae; phylum Streptophyta; class Magnoliopsida; order Asterales; family Asteraceae; genus Rutidosis; species Rutidosis leptorrhynchoides. The sequence goes on along the minus strand of NC_092335.1, from coordinate 14,473,480 downwards.
TTATTATTATTATTATTATTATTATTATTATTATTATTATTATTATTATTATTATTATTATTCAATTTATTAACTATTAATAAATGTATTATCATTATTATCATTATGTTAACATAAAGACTATGATTAATATTAGTATTATTTTGATTAAGTAACGTCATTAAGTATTAACAACATCATTATTAGTATTATTATTAATAACGTTATTATCTGTATTATCAATAGTAATTCATTAGTATTATCAAAAACTAACTTTTAAGTAGATAAATACTTTGTACATAAAATATATCTATTATATATATATATTATAATTATATCAATATTTTACATAATTATATATATCAAACCTATAAATATTATCTATATAAATACTTACAAATAACAAACTTTTGATTTTTAAAATAACACTAAACAATTATGTATATGAATATGGATATATATATATATATATATATATAACTACATAAATCTTAAACATTTTGAATATACACACAAGTTAAATATATATTATATAAATTAAAATATAACAAATAAAATTGTTCGATTACAATTATGTGTACTAATAACATATACAAATGATATAGGTTCGTGAATCCGAGGCCAACCCTACTTTGTTCAGTTGTTCAATATAGTCATATGTATTTTTACTACAAAATACATTAGGTGAGTTTCATTATTCCCTTTTTAAATGCTTTTGCAATATATATTTTTGGGACTGAGAATACATGCGCTATTTTTATAACTGTTTTACGCAATAGACACAAGTAATTGAAATTACATTATATGGTTGAATGATCGAAATCAAATATGCCCCTTTTTATTAAGTCTGGTAATCTAAGAATTAGGGAACAGACACCCTAATTGACGCGAACTCTAAAGATAGATCTATCGGGCCCAACAAGCCCCATCCAAAGTACCGGATGCTTTAGTACTTCGAAATTTATATCATGTCCGAAGGAGGATCCCGGAATGATGGGGATATTCTTATATACATATTGTGAATGTCGGTTACCAGGTGTTCAATCCATATGAATGATATTTTTGTCTCTATGCATGGGACGTTTATTTATGAGAAATGGAAATATGAAATCTTGTGGTCTATTAAAATTATGAATTGATTATTTATGTTAAACTAATGAACTCACCAACCTTTTGGTTGACACTTGAAAGCATGTTTATTCTCAGATATGAAAGAAATCTTCCGCTGTGCATTTGCTCATATTAGAGACATTACTGGAAGTCATTCATGAAATATTTCAAAAGACGTTGCATTCGAGTCGTTGAGTTCATCAAGATTATTTAAAGTCAATTATAGTTACATATATTATGAAATAGTATGCATGCCGTCAACGTTCGATGTAATGAAAGATTGTCTTTTCAAAAACGAATGCAATGTTTGTAAAATGTATCATATAGAGGTCAAGTACCTCGCGATGTAATCAACTGTTGTGAATCATTTATAATCGATATGGACTTCGTCCGGATGGATTAGGACGGGTCCTTTCAATATTCAAACTATAGATTCACATGCAGAATTGTTAGAAGAATTTCCAGAATTACAAGGAACAGGAGAATGTTCTTTAGGAGAAGGTAATGAACCAATTGATGAAGCTGAAATGTTAGCTACACTAATAGCTAATGGATATGAACCAACAACAGAAGAAATTCAAATGCTAAAAGAAGAAGACAGATATCGATATAAATCATCGATAGAAGAACCTCCGGCATTAGAGTTAAAGCCACTTCCAAACCATTTAGAATATGCTTATTTACATGGTGAATCTGAATTACCTGTAATAATATCGTCTTCTCTTACTGAAAATGAGAAATCACAACTCATTTCTGTGTTGAAAGCTCATAAACTAGCTATTGCATGGAAGATTCATGATATAAAAGGAATAAGTCTTTCGTATTGCACACATAAAATCCTTATGGAAGAAGGTCATAAAACGTATGTGCAACGCCAACGAAGACTAAATCCGAATATGCAAGATGTAGTAAAAAAAAATTATTAAACTACTAGACGCAGGTTTAATTTATCCAATTTCTGATAGTCCATGGGTAAGCCCAGTTCAATGCGTGATTAAGAAGGGTGGCATGACTGTTATCACAAATGAGAAAAATGAGCTTATTCCTACTAGGACTGTAACAGGATGGCGTGTTTGTATTGATTATAGAAAATTAAATGACGCCACCAGAAAAGATCACTTTCCCTTATATTTCATTGATCAAATGTTGGAAAGATTAGCCGGAAATAGTTACTATTGTTTTCTAGATGGTTTTTCCGGATATTTTCAAATTCCAATAGCATCCGAAGATCAAGAGAAAACCACATTCACGTGCCCTTATGGTACTTTTGCTTACAAACGCATGCCATTTGAACTTTGCAACGCCCCTGCAACCTTTCAAAGGTGCATGATGACGATTTTTCACGACATGATAGAAGAATACATGGAAGTTTTCATGGATGACTTTTCAGTCTTCGGTGATACATTTGAATCATGTCTAGTTAATCTGGAACGAATGCTTATTAGATACGAACAATCAAATCTAGTTCTTAATTGGGAGAAATGCCATTTCATGGTTAAAGAAGGCATCGTTCTTGGACATAAAATTTTAAAGGAAGGAATTGAAGTGGATAGAGCTAAAGTAGATGTAATTGCTAAACTTCCACATCCCACCAATGTTAGAGGAGTTAGGAGTTTTCTAGGGCATGCCGGTTTTACCGACGTTTCATAAAAGATTTTTCTAAAATTGCCACTCCTATGAATAAACTCCTAGAAAAGGAGGCTCCATTCATCTTTTCAGATGAATGCATCAAATCTTTTAATATTCTTAAAGATAAACTCACTAATGCGCCGATCATGATAACACCAAATTGGAATCTACCGTTTGAACTAATGTGCGATGCAAGTGATTTTGCAATGGGAGACGTTTTAGGACAAAGGATTGAAAAACGATTTCAACCTATATATTATGCTAGTAAGACGTTACAAGGAGCACAAACGAATTACACAACTACTGAAAAAGAACTCCTTGCTATTGTCTTTGCTTTTGACAAATTTCGTTCATATATCGTTCTAGCTAAAACGGTGGTCTATACCGACCATTCTGCTCTTAGATACCTATTTTCGAAACAAGATGCCAAACCAAGATTAATCCGTTGGATCTTACTCTTACAAGAGTTCGATATTGAAATCCGAGATAAAAGAGGAGCAGAAAATCTCGCCGCTGATCATCATTTTCGTCTTGAAAATCCCGAATTAGAAGTTCTAAATGAATCGGCCATACAAGACAACTTTCCTGATGAATATCTACTGAAGATAGATTATAATGAAATTCCATGGTTTGCAGACTATGCAAACTACTTAGTATGTGGATTCCTTGAAAAAGGATTATCGTACCAAAAACGAAAGAAATTCTTCAGTGATATAAAACACTATTTCTGGGAAGATCCACATTTGTTTAAAAGTTATCCAGATGGAATAATACGCCGATGTGTATTTGGAGATGAAGCTAGTAAAATTTTAAACCATTGTCACACAGGACCAACAGGAGGGCACTATGGGCCTCAACTAACAGCAAGAAAAGTTTATGATGCTGGATTCTATTGGCCTACAATTTACAAAGACGCACACCTTCTTTGCAAATCCTGTGATGCTTGTCAAAGGACCGAAAAATAAGTCAACGTGATGAAATGCCACAAAATGTCATTCAAGTATGTGAAGTATTTGACATTTGGGGTATTGACTTTATGGGTCCATTTCCAAAATCTCATAATAATCTCTATATTCTCGTAGCCATTGATTATGTATCTAAATGGGCGGAAGCACAAGCTCTCTCAACTAACGATGCACGAGTTGTAGTCAACTTTTTAAAACGTCTTTTTGCAAGGTTTGGAACACCGAAAGCTTTAATAAGTGATCGGGGTACTCATTTCTGTAATAATCAACTTGAGAAAGTTCTCAAAAGATATAGAGTAACTCATAAAATCTCCACTGCTTATCATCCACAAACAAGTGGACAAGTTGAAAATACCAACCGAGCTTTAAAACGTATTCTAGAGAAAACCGTAGGATCAAATCTGAAGGAATGGTCCATTAAATTGGAGGATGCACTCTGGGCTTTTAGAACAGCCTACAAAACTCCAATTGGAACCACACCTTTTAGACTCGTTTATGGAAAAGCATGTCATCTTCCAGTAGAAATTGAACAATTAAGACATGATTCATACGGAGAATTGGGCTTTGAAGACATGTAATCTTGATTTACATGAAGCTGGACGTCTACGGTTAAGTCAACTAAACGAATTAGAAGAATTAAGACATGATTCATATGAAAATTCATTAATCTATAAAGAAAGAACGAAGAAATGGCATGATAAAAGAATCAGAAGTTCAAAAGAATTTAAAGAAGGAGACAGAGTTCTTCTTTTCAATTCACGATTCAAGCTATTTCCTGGAAAATTGAAATCAAGATGGTCTGGACCATTCATAGTCAAAAGAGTTTTTCCATACGGAACGATAGAATTGATAAATTCAAATGGAATTGAATTTAAAGTTAATGGTCACAGAGTTAAACACTACATAGATAGTCCAATGGAAATCGACAATGAAGTTAATCACAATTTCGATACCACAGCTAACTAAGTGTGGGGAGAATCAAGTCTTTAAAGGATAATATGTATTTCTGTTAGAGTTAGATTTTCTGTTTTCGTGTAGTTCTCGAAAATAGAACCCGAATGGTCTTTCCCTAGCAGACCCTAAAGAACTAGTCTTCTCCCCCCATTCTGAATTTTTATTTTTTTTAGGAAATGAAGACTGCCTTTGAACTAAACCATGGTCTAATGCTACACGCTTTGATCACTAAACGTAATAATGACACACTTCTGAGTGAACTAGTATCAGTAATCAGAGAAAGATTGGACGGAGTAAGAAAAGAATCCAGATGCGAAGATAATAAGTTACAATTTGGTAAAGGAAAATCAAAATCCGCAGCGAAAAGAAGAGCACGACACCTTGAAAGATGATACAAATGCGGAACAACAGGAGGTGGATAACTACTACAAACAAGATATACCTCATCCAGTCATGACATTTTCAGATATGCACTTGGAAGAGTTGCACCCGAACTTGAGATTTGACAGACGTTGGATAGATTATCCAAAATACCAAAGGGGTTTGCATACTCTTCATTCTAAAGCTGTTGAAGTACCTAGGGTAATAGAATGGGCACCGTTAGAAGCTGTAGAATTAGCCGGGCCAATTAGAGAATTACTTACACAGAGGTATGGTAATTCTACTTTTAATGATTGGGTACGATTATTCAGCATACATAGACCTGTATATAAAGTATGGTGTGAAGAATTGTTATGTAGTATAGAAATAAATGATCGGGTAGCTAGTTTAACCGATCGATCTTTTATTAGATTTTTGTTAGGAGGTTTGATGCGCCACATGTCTTTACTAGACATGGCTCAGGCCTTACGTATATATACGCCTGAGGAGCTAGCATCTGCCGATTGTAGAGGGTTGATATTGAACGGTAGGAAAATTGATGAAAATTTTGATACGCATGGTGTATGGAGTCAAATGACTAGCCATCACCGATTTAAAGGGGGAAATTACTCTTATTTGGATATAGATAGAGCAGAGTTAAGAGTAGTTCATAGGTTTTTAGCTAATTCGATTACACAAAGAGGTAAGAATAAGGAAAAGGTAAATGAACAGGATTTGTTTTACCATATGTGTATTCGAGACCCACAAAGCGCTGTAAGTATACCGTATTGTGTGGGTTATTATTTATCAGCTATGGTTAGAGGGATGAGACCGCACAGTATAATAGGAGGTGGTATATTTATTACTTTGATTGCTAAATATCTCGGTGTGGATATAAGTCGGGGGGGATTACTAATCGAAGAACCAGAACCTCACGATACAATTGGTTTAAATGTATACCATGGTGCTAAAGTTTTGAAGAGGCGAAATAACGCTGCAGTACGATATAATGGTAGACATCCACAGGTTGAGAGAAACCAACAGCCAGGTAATGTGGGAGGGGGAAATGAAATGACAGAAATGCAAAGGTTTATAGCTTCACAAGAGTACGAAAATGCTAGACATCGAGCATTTGAAGATTGGCAAGTTCATCAAAACCAAATCATAGCTTATTGCCAACAAATAGGTAGAAACTATATTCCTACTCCATCGCCCGTATTTCCTCCCTAGTCTATAGAGATCCAACCACCGTATCCTACGTATAACCCAGCCGAAGCATTCTATAACACATACGGTTATGCATGGAACCCCTACTGGTATCAGTACCATCCCTAGTCTACTTAGTTTTATTTATTTTATAATTTATAATGTTGATACATTTAATACTTATGTTGGAATTGTATTAGTTTTTATAATTTACTAATTTTTATTTTTAGATTTTAATAATGTTTGAATGTGGGGTAATATACCAAACTTCAAAAATATGTATATATGTTTGCAGTTTATCTTATGTACACAACAGGGTAAAATAACGCATTTCAAAGACTGGCATTAAGTTCAGCAAAAGCAACTAATTTTGATGACAAGATGCAAAATAAATGTGATATAACAACAAGAAGGAATGAACAAATTATGTGCACCATTTATCATTCAACACAAACAACTATATGTTTGGAAAATTTGGTAAAATTTAATCATTTCTACGCTAATCACCCTCAATAATTTAAATTGTTACTGATTTCTTGCAAATGAGGGCATTGCAAGATCTTAAGTGTGGGAAGGAGTTAAATTCTTTCGGATTTTTATCTTAAACACTTGGTTACCATTAAAAATACTAGTAAAGCAGTAGTTGTATTAGAATCTAGTGCTCTCTGATAATAAAGAACAGCCCTAGTCTTATATACTGACTACCCAATTCTAGTAAAAATTTTCAAAATTTTCAATTAAATGAACTCAAAATCATGTTTATACATATTTATGAATGATAAAACTAGGTTTTAACACCGAAATTATTGTTACCTCGGAAAGGACATAAATTGAGAAACAAACTAAAATGTTAAAATTCATTTAAAATGGAATAGAGGACAATAAAAAGGAAAATAAAAGCCAAGTGTGGGAAAAATTACCAAGTTATCTTAAACATATGTCACATATTTCTGTAACAAATAACTGAAAATACTTTTGCTTTGGACTAAACTAAACTGTTTTACTGATGAAAAAAAAGAAGAGATGGATCTACACGATGAATCAATTCCATCATTAAAAGGAAGTAAAGTCTTTCGAAAAAGAAACGCGCTTCTTAATTTAGGTCAGGAAGTTGTCGTGCAGACCAGCTGTAGGTTGACGAAAAATCTAGAAAAGTCATCTCTAAAATCAGCAGGAAATCCACGGACCTCGGCATAAAACAGGGTCACCAAGTGGTCAGATTTATCCTAGCCATGAGAAGGATTTATCTTGTACAATGGGGGGAACACCGTGCAAATTAGCTTGATAAGATTAATGAATCAGATCCCCAGAAAGGATAATCTCCTTAAAGATTAAAAATTAGCTTTTAAGACTGATATTACTCAATCCTTGAGATTGACCTTAAAGATTGAGAATTCAAACTCATGGAATTCAATGATATCTAAACTCGAGTTTGAACGAGAAAATATTTTGATCAAAAATTACAAACCGATTTGTTTTCTGAAAACCCATTTTCAATGCGTTCATTACCATTGAACGTAAAATCCTAGGAATTCATCTGGAATTCATTAGGTCACCTGAACCAAATCGGGTGTCAACCGTAAGAACGGTGGTTGCATAGCATGGTCAAAGACAGGACCTTGTGCCAGACCAAAAAATTATAAGGGTGAGCTTTACTATTGCTCCTACAAAGGATAGTAATTGCGTCCGACACGTTATAGACCATAATTAAAAGCATGTCAGGGGACATTGCCTTAACAGTTGCTTGTTCAACGCTTTCCTTTACAACCGGACGGTAGTTTATCGAAAGGTAATATACGGAGCAAGTATACTGGACGTGTTACTTTCCTAATACAAGGTTAGCAAGTGGGTGACACAAAACCGCATGTTTTGAGCTAAAATTTTCAAATCTGAAACCCACCAAATCCACAAAAATATTTTGCAAACACCGGTGAAGGGTTATTCCGGAAAACTTATCTAGGGTAAAAGCTAGATTAAAATTTTCAAAAGATCAAATGTTTTCATAAAGATCCAATTTCTTTAAAGGATCTAAATTTTATAGTCATGTGGGACTGTAAACCATGTCGTTACTACCATTATTTATACCGCCGTATAGAAATCACTGATGTACAAAGTGTGAAGAATAAAGAAGTGATTCTAGTATTTCAAGACTATATTGCTTGAGGACAAGCAACGCTCAAGTGTGGGAATATTTGATAATGCTAAAAACGAGCATATATTTCATAGCATTATTCCTCAAGAAAGACAAGCTTTTAGTTTCAATTGTTCTATTTACAAGTAATATTCATTTAAAATAATAAAAGGTGAAGACAAAAGACAGATTCGACGAATTGAAGACGCAAATGACCAAAAAGTTCAAAAGTACAAAATACAATCAAAGAGGTTCCAATTATTGATAAGAAACGTCTCGAAATTACAAGAGTACAAGATTCAAAACGCAAAGTACAAGATATTAAATTATTCGCAAAGACGTTCGAAAATCCGGAACCGGGACCAGAGTCAACTCTCAACGCTCGACGCAACGGACTAAAAATTACAAGTTAACTATGTATATAAATATAATATAATATATAATTAATTATATAAATTATATATATATATATATATATATATATATATATATATATATATATATATATATATATATATATATATATATATATATATATATATATATATATATATATATATATATATATATATATTATATTTATATAATAATCTGTCGGCAAGAAAGGCTCCAAAATGGTGTGAGCTGTAAAATTGAACTCCGCGACTTGCGGAGTTCAAAGAGGGAAAAGGCCGCGACTCGCGGAGCTCACCTGGACTCAAATCCCTATAAAAGCAAACGCAGTTTGATCGCAAAGATATTCAAAAAAAAAAATTCAATCTCTCTCTATATATGTATACGTAAATATATATAATTTATATTTTAATTTTAATTTTAATTTTAAATTCTAATAATAAGGGTATGTTAGCGAATGTTGTAAGGGTGTAAGTCGAAATTCTGTCCGTGTAACGCTATGCTATTTTTAATCATTGTAAGTTATGTTCAACCTTTTTAATTTAATGTCTCGTAGCTAAGTTATTATTATGCTTATTTAAAACGAAGTAATCATGATGTTGGGCTAATTACTAAAATTGGGTAATTGGGCTTTGTACCATAATTGGGGTTTGGACAAAAGAACGACACTTGTGGAAATTAGACTATGGGCTATTAATGGGCTTTATATTTGTTTAACTAAATGATAGTTTGTTAATTTTAATATAAAGATTTACAATTGGACGTCCCTATAAATAACCATATACACTCGATCGGATACGATGGGCGGGGTATTTATATGTACGAATAATCGTTCATTTAACCGGACACGGGAATGGATTAATAGCCACTAGAATTATTAAAACAGGGGTGAAATTATGTACAAGGACACTTGGCATAATTGATAACAAAGTATTAAAACCTTGGGTTACACTCAGTCGACATCCTGGTGTAATTATTAAACAAAGTATTAAAATATTGTTACAGTTTAAATCCCCAATTAGTTGGAATATTTAACTTCGGGTATAAGGATAATTTGACGAGGATACTCGCACTTTATATTTATGACTGATGGACTGTTATGGACAAAAACCAGACGGACATATTAAATAATCCAGGACAAAGGACAATTAACCCATGGGCATAAAACTAAAATCAACACGTCAAACATCATGATTACGGAAGTTTAAATAAGCATAATTCTTTTATTTCATATTTAATTTCCTTTATTTTATATTTAATTGCACTTCTAATTATCGCACTTTTATTTATTGTTATTGTATTTAATTGCACTTTTAATTATTGTATTTTATTTCATCGCACTTTTATTTATCGCAATTTATTATTGTTATTTACTTTACGCTCTAAATTAAGTTATATTTATTTTTATTATTTTACATTAGGTTTTAACTGCGACTAAAGTTTTAAAATTGACAAACCGGTCATTAAACGGTAAAAACCCCCCTTTATAATAATAATATTACTTATATATATTTGTATTTTTATAAAATAAAACTAATATAGCGTTAAGCTTTGTTTAAAGATTTTTCCCTGTGGAACGAACCGGACTTACTAAAAACTACACTACTGTACGATTAGGTACACTGCCTATAAGTGTTGTAGCAAGGTTTAAGTATATCCATTCTATAAATAAATAAATATCTTGTGTAAAATTGTATCGTATTTAATAGTATTTCCTTGTAAAATTTAATAGTATTTTATACCCCTTAGCTTTAACTATCATCAATCTCACAGACAAGTTGTTTAAATATTAATTTACAGTTTCAAACACAATTTCAATTAACGTCAAACATAATTCAGTTGACCATATCTTTTAATCCGTTCATCGAAATAACGCGATTTCTAAATGAAAAGTTATTAATTTTTCGATAGCTTTCCAACGACATGTATATCATATACTTTATATCAGTAGCATATGTATCAAATTCGTGATTCATCATAAACTGTCTAACGATAAAATTAAAGCATACAAGCATGCATAAACATATATACTCGAGCACTAGACATGGATACACTATTAATATATAAAAGATAAGATATGAATGCTCACGTATCAATATTGTGATTCAATATTGCAGGAAAGTACGTAGATGCAACGGAGATGATAAACACTAGGTTTGACTTGCGAACAATACCCACGAACATTACCCATAACCTCCATAGCTATAACCCATATTTTCCTTAGTTCTATCCCGCTTGAAAAGCTTGTTTCGAAATCGTTTGGGAATAACCTCGTCGTAATATTTTATGTATAATAATACTCCTAACTATAATATTAATCTTAATAATACTAATAATAATAATAATAATAATAATAATAATAATAATAATAATAATAATAATAATAATAATAATAATAATAATATAAATATAATTATAATACAGAGTAAGAATGTATAGATAGATTGAAGAATGAATCGAGAGCAGAAGGCTCGTGCCTTTTATAGGCTTTTTCTGATTTTTACAGCTCCGCGATCGTGGAGTTTTTGTGCCTTACAGCTCCGCGATCGCGAAGGTGCACATTTCCAGCTCACACATATATTATAATTTATTTTAATTAATTATATATTATATTATATTCTCGTGCATAGTTAACTTGTAACAATAGCTCTGTTGTCTTGTACGTTGATGTCCGGTTTATATCCCGATTCCGGTTTTTCGAACGTCCTTTCGTACGCTTAGAAAACTTGTACTTTACATTTCGTGACTCGTACCTTTGTCAAAATATAGACTTACATTACCAATAACCATATTACCCGAAATGTATCTTGTACGTTCGAGTGTTTTGGTCATTTGCTTCTTTAAATTACCTTCTCATTATTTATTAAAATACATTTAATAATATATTAAGTCTTTATAACAAATGGTTTTAAATCTAAATTTATATTATATTTTATCACATTGTAATATATATATATATATATATATATATATATATATATATATATATATATATATATATATATATATATATATATATACATATCTATTTACATATAATTTGTTCGTGAATCGTCGAGCACAGTCAAAGAATATCTGATTACATGAATATAGTTCCAAAACTTTTGAGACTCAACATTACAGACTTTGCTTATCGTGTCGAAATCATTTAAAGATTAAGTTTAAATTTGGTCAGAAATTTCCGGGTCGTCACAATACCTACCCGTTAAAGAAATTTCGTCCCGAAATTTGATTGGGATCGTCATGGCTGACAATAAGTATGTTTTCATGACTCATATGAGTTGGAAATTAAAGTTTTATCATCATTGAGTAATATGAATAAAACAATTCGTTTATGTTAAGAGTACGAGTGAAGCTATCGCAAAAGGTTGAGATAGAGATTTAACTTTTGACGTAGTCACGGTGGATTTCCGGTTTCAAGGAATTTAAAGATAATCCTTGAAATCCATAATAGATTTGATTCTCCAGTAATCAAGGAAATTATGATCTCTTTGATTAAATGCGGTAATCTGCCTCGATTGCTAGGTCTGATATTTCGCTATAAATTGACCTCTTCCGTTCCATTATTTTCTCCACCTCTATACTTTCTTCCTTAATTCGTACTTTAAAGTATTCGTCAATATGCTCCATCCAGTTCTGATTCTTGATATACTCCTAACTTTCATATCTGTCATTCTTCGTTTTCATCTGCCGCCGGAAGAATCTATTTACTTCTACTATACTCTTAGTTTTATAGTGTTTTTAGTTCTCCCGTGTCTTTATATTGCTATATGCATCGATATACACGGTTTGTAATTTCTGGATTGTTGTTGAGCTTTATATATTCCCTTATATTTCGATGTCTCTGCTTCTGTCTTTCTATAATCATTGACATCCATAGTTAATGCTCTCTTCTATTTGTTGCAATTTATACTCCCATTTCTATTTCGGAGCTTCATGCTTTTGTTTTCTCTTCGCAAGTAATGGTCCAGAATTCGTAGGTATGGAGTTTCTAATGAACATGGCTAATGTTCTAAGAGAGAAATTGTAATAACACGATCTTGATTGGTTAAATTACCAGAATTCAAGAGAAAAGATAGAACTATCAAAAAATTATGTTCTTGATATGTTTATATACTAGATAGAGTGTAAGAGTCGTGTAACATGGCACATGATGACGTTATGATCTGTGAATCATCACGTTCCATTAAAAACTCAGCATGACTTACTGTAATATAATCACATTGATCAAGTGTCACTATATTATACTAACTCATGCTTCAGTTCCCAACACTACTTCAAAACATTCATATTTTAAACTCGAAGGTTTACAGAATATAGAAACTAAATAGTTTCCTTTATGATGTAATACAGATAACGCAAGATGATAAATAATTTCAGATAAGGATAGTTATGAAAATATCTTCAGAAATATTGAGGATATTTATAATGAAAGATACGATGATATCTTAGAATTTCTAATATCGAAAGGTGATGAAGAATATTTGTCCGTAAAGGTTAGAGTCAGGAGCAAGGTATTCGTTAATGACTTCATCAGACACTGAATCATTTGGATTCTTTGAAGGCAGATTTAGTCTTTGTGATTTGTCCGCAGCCTCCTTCATGGTTTGCTCAATCCGTTTTCCAGTTCCAAACCTTTTCTTTTTCTGAGCTTTGCCAACACACTATTCTTTATCATCAAACTTTTGGCTTTTAAGGTCGTTTACAGTTTTTGCTGCTTCTTTCAGCTTTTTCAATATTCAGAGTATTGATTCGTATACTGGTTGCTTTTCAGAATTTTAGAATGAAAGCTCATAATTCTAAGAGATGAATGTTATATGTATACATATGATGTTCTAGTACAGTTTTGAATTCAAAGTATGGCATTTGAAATGAAATGTCCCGTTCATATTGATTATAAGCGTTCCATATTAATTGAATTCGTCGCGAGGTTTTAACCTCTATATGAGACGTTTTTCAAAGACTGCATTCATTTTTAAAACAACCATAACCTTTATTTTATCTATAAAGGTTTAAAAAGCATTACATAGTTTATCAAATAATGATAATCTAAAATATACCGTTTACACACGACCATTACATAATGGTTTACAACAAGAATATATTACATCAAAAATAAGTTTCTTGAATGCAGTTTTTACATAATATCATACAAGCATGGACTCCAAATCTTGTCCTTATTTTAGTATGCAACAGCGGAAGCTCTTAATAATCACCTGAGAATAAACATGCTTAAAACGTCAACAAAAATGTTGGTGAGTTATAGGTTTAACCTATATATTATCAAATCATAATAATAGACCACAAGATTTCATATTTCAATATACATCCCATACATAGAGATAAAAATCATTCATATGGTGAACACCTGGTAACCGACATTAACAAGATGCATATAAGAATATCCCCTATCATTCCGGAAAATCCTTCGGACATGATAAAAACGAATTCGAAGTACTAAAGCATCCGGTACTTTGGATGGGGTTCGTTTGGCCCAATAGATCTATCTTTAAGATTCGCGTCAATTAGTAGATCGGTTTACTAATTCTTAGGCTACCAAGCAAAAGGGGCATATTCGGCTTCGATCATTCACCCATATAATGTAGTTTCATTTACTTGTGTCTATTTCGTAAAATATTTATAAAACTACATGTATTCTCATCCTAAAATATTATATTTTAAAAGTGGGACTATAACTCATTTTCACAGATTTTTACTTCGTCGGGAGTAAGACTTGGTCACTGATCGATTCACGAACCTATAAAAAATATATAAATATATATATCAAAGTATGTTCAAAATATATTTACAACATTTTTAATACATTTTGATGTTTTAAGTTTATTAAGTCAGCTGTCCTCGTTAGTAACCTACAACTAGTTGTCCATAGTTAGATGTACAGAAATAAATTGATATATTATCTTGAATCAATCCACGACCCAGTGTATACACGTCTCAGGCTAGATCACAACTCAAAGTATATATATTTTTGGAATCAACCTCAACCCTGTATAGCTAACTCAAACATTACTGCATATAGAGTGTCTATGGTTGTTCCAAATAATATATATACATGGGTCGATATGATATGTCAAAACATTTGCATACGTGTCTATGGAATCCCAAGATTACATAATATATTAGAATACATGTATAATACAATATAAGTTAGCTAGGATATGATTTGTATAGAATTGTTACAATATTTCCCGTAGCTACAACAATAAAAAAAAATATCCAATCTTGTTTTACCCATAACTTCTTCGTTTTAAATCCGTTTTGAGTGAATCAAATTGCTATGGTTTCATATTGAATTCTATTTTAAGAATATAAACAGAAAAAGTATAGGTTTATAGTCAGAAATATAAGTTACAAGTCGTTTTTGTAAGAGGTAGTCATTTCAATCGAAAGAACGACGTCTTGATGACCATTTTGAAAAACATACTTCCACTTTGAGTTTAACCATGATTTTTGGATATAGTTTCATGTTCATAAGAAAAACCATTTTCCCAGAAGAATAACTTTTAAATCAAAGTTTTTAATTATCAAACCCAAAACAGCCCGTGGTGTTATTACGACGGCGTATGTCCGATTTTACGGTATTTTTCGTGTTTCCAGGTTTTAAATCATTAAGTTAGCATATCATATACATATAAAACATGTGTTTAGTTGATTTTAAAAGTCAAGTTAGAAGAATTAACTTTTGTTTGCGAACAAGTTTAGAATTAACTAAACTATGTTCTAGTGATTTCAAGTTTAAACCTTCGAATAAGGTAGTTTTATGTATATGAATCGAATGATGTTATGAACATCATTACTACCTCAGGTTTTGTGGATAAACCTACTGGAAATGAGAAAAATAGATCTAGCTTCAAAGGATCCTTGGATGGCTTGAAAGTTCTTGAAGCAGAATCATGACACGAAAACAAGTTCAAGTAAGATTTTCACTCGAAATAAGATTGTTATAGTTATAGAAATTGAATTAAAGTTTGAATATGAGTATTACCTTATATTAGAAATATATCTTACTGTAAATAAGAAATATTTCGTGAGGTTGGATGATGAAATGCCCCGTCCTAATCCATCTGGACGAAGTCATCAACATTTGGTCCCATTGCGATGATCGACTCCAAGTAATGTCTTTAAAATGAGTAAATGCACAGCGAAAGATTTCTTTCATACCTGAGAATAAATAAGCTTTCAAGTGTCAACCAAAAGGTTGGTGAGTTCATAGGTTTATCTTAAAATAACAAAATTCATCATTTTGATAGACCACAAGATTTAAATCCTGCATGGTACAAACGGGCCCGAATCCTATGCCCACCTGTAATGTACATGCGATATCTTTTAAATACAGTACACCTTTCTCATGTACGAAATCATCTTTCATAAATCTTAGTAACCGTACACATATCTCGTGCACAAAAAGTACATACACATAACCTGTGTATAAAATCATTCTCTCGGTACATAACATTTACTTTTCATTTCTTTCATAGCTTGGCTTGGTAACCGACCTTAACATATAATGCGCATAATAATATCCCCAAAATAGAACATCTCGTCTGTATAATAATCATATAAACTTTGAAGTACTAAACACCACCCCCACTATCCCTTCCGTCTAGTGAACATTCTGGGTGGGGGTGTTAAACCCGGTAGCTACCGTTAGGATTCGCGTGAATTAGGGCCAATCCCGATTCTAATTCTTAGGTTACCAAGCAATAATAATCAGGGGAAAATATTCACAATAATTAGTGGCAATTATCACGTCCAACTAATTCAATAATAAACCACAGAACTTCTGTCTGCATAATAATTCATTCGAGGAATGTTTTGCTTGTGCCGATATCGTCAAACATTTATAACATCATTTCATGTATTCGCAGTTCAAAATGTATTTCAAAAGCATTTAATAAAGCAGTTGTAAAAGTAGCGCATGTATTCTCAGTCCCAAAAATGTAAAGAGTAAAAGGGATCAAATGAAACTCACCCTACAATATTTTGTAGTAAAAATATTCATACGACGAAATTGAACAATGCAGGGTTGGCCTCGGATTCACGAACCTATATCATTTGTATATATATATTAACACATATAATGATAATCAAACAAATTTATATATTATGTCTTAAATTATATATCTTATATGTATATTTAAAATAGTTAATATTAATATAGTTATATATATATATATATATATATATATATATATATATATATATATATATATATATATATATATATATATATATATATATATATATATATATATATATATATGATTAACATTCTACTTGAAATAAATAATTTGTTATATATAAATATTTATATAAATAATCTTAATATATATAATTATATGAAATATTATGATAGTTGTAATAAATATACTTTTATATAGAAATATAATTTTGTTAATATGAAAGTAATAATAATAATAATAATAATAATAATAATAATAATAATAATAATAATAATAATAATAATAATAATAATAATAATAATAATAATAATAATAATAATAATAATAATAAGTAAACTACCTTTAAAGAAGTAGCCCTTAAAAAAAATACCCAAGTTCGGGTTTGAACCCGCGACCTCCCACTAACCCAATACCCCTTCTAACCATTCCTCCAACCGTTCTATTTCGATTTTATCACCCAGACAAAATATATAACTCTTTTTTATTTTCTTCTTCTTCTAAAACAAACCCATATCATATTAACACCATCGTATATGATCTTTATCATCATTATTTATCCTCATATCATCTCATATCATGAATCCCATTTCATCATCATATCATCGTCATTTATTTCATAGTAACCGTATCCATCGTCTCTTCAATAAGCTCATCGTGCCAGAAGTAAAACATAAGCCCAAGTAAATTCACGGCCCAATAGAAAGTTAATTCACGACCTATTAGCCAAAATTGGAAACACGGCCCAAGCAAGAAAATGAAATTCACGGTCCATGTTTATAGAATTTGAAACAGGAAAATAGATTATATGCTCGGTTGTTGATTAAATTGAAAATCCAAATAGTAACGGTAGTAGGATCATAACACGGTATTATTATCTTTCCGTAACCACGTATCATTAACATCTTCTTCAAATAAACCGTATTCTCAAAAAAAATACTCGACCCAAGTTAAAAACATATCATGGTCCACAAACAAACCGCATGCTATTTCTTAAAGATTAGTTTAATTGCATGTGGTGTTTGGGTGATGGCGACAGAAAGAAGAAAAAGTAGCATCCATGTGAAAGTCTTTGTGGTATTTGGTTGTCCCACACTTCAATCAATTAAAAAAAATGACCACTAGTAATCCTCATGGTTGGCCACCTAAACCACTTTATGTTCCATTTTTATATTAATACCAAATTTGGTTATTGCGAATAAAAAGATACAGCAGCAATATTCGTGATTTACAGCAGTAGCAGTTGTAGTACTTCAACAAAACAAACGGGTTTCGTTGGTGTTGTCGAGCTGTTGTACCAAAATGAAAAGGATAGCTGTGGTGATAATCAAGGTGTCAAGTGTGGTGAAGGTTTTATCAAGAAGGTGATAAAGTGTTGATTAATGATGATCGATGGTGGTTTTGATTTGGTGTTGCAAGTGGTGAAGTGATTCGAATACCAAAAATAAATATAAAAGAGAGTCATGGAGAAAAGGTGAAAGAGATGGTGGTATCTTCGGGTGATGCAATGGTGACCGGTGGTGTGGTCGTGAACTAAGATGGAGGTGATTAATGGGTGTAATGATGGTTCACGATCATAAACAGGAAAACATTAGGTAGCAACAAGCATGGTGGTTCTTCGATGATTTAAAACATGAGTAAGATTGTTTGAAGGCGAGATCGTTAAGGTGGTGATGTGGGTTGTTATGGTTTTGAATTTAAAAATAGAAAAGGAGGTGAGTAGAACTTACAAGTGGGTTTAGATGATTCACGATAGTAAAAAAATAAAATATAAACGCGTCCGTTGATTTGTGTTACAAGTGTGGTTTGAGCTTTAAATATAAATAAGAAACCAATGATCGAATTTAGTAAGTTTATTGGGTTTGGTTGTGGATGAAATAGTAACAGTTGGCGATGGTTATGATTAAATGGGTTTCTTTTCATGGTGTTCAAAAGTAGTTGTGGTGGAGATTGAAGATGGTTACGAATTAAGATGATGACCGGAGTTGAAACAGAAAAGTCGAGCACAAAGTTAATGATCATGGACAAATGGTGATAGAAGAAAATAGTTAGAGGAGGGAGAAGATGGTTGGGTGAATGAGGTTGAATGTGCTGTATATAGATGGGTTGATAGATAAAGATATATATAATAGATAATGGTAGATAGGATAGATAACAGAAAGGTACGTTAATAGACACATACAAATCTCAATTGATATTTCATATTCACTCACGGGTTATTTACCTATTATTCTGCCGACACTTAGATATTTTCAATTCGCGGAGTGCTATATCTTGTTCATTGCTAAACAGTTAACATATAAAAGTGTTCCTAAAAATTCCATATTTTTAGGTTAAGTATATTTAATTATTTCAGTCCTTACCTGTTTGAAACCTGATCAAAAAGGTTCGATAATTATTTATTTTCTGTTCCAATTTATATGTACGGAGTACTAATATTTAAACTTAAAAAGGTAAAAATATTTTTAACAAATCTAAAATCTTTGTAATTAAATTACAGTCCAACTTTTATCTTAATCCTTCGTATTTATATATTATATTTATATGAACACTAACGAAATGTCAACCGAGTGTTACAGACGTTTACAGAATAGGTCCAAAATTATATTTATTCAATATGCTCTTTATACATATAAGAACAGTTTTAAATAATAAATTTTACTAAGTAAATACATTTATTAATTATATATTTTAAACAATTAAATTTAATATAACAATATATATATATATATATATATATATATATATATATATATATATATACAAGTAATATTTATATATATATCTACACATATTTATATATATACATATTTACAAACATTGGTTCGTGAATCATCGGGATTTGTCAAAGGTAAATGAATGCATAAACATAGTTCAAAATTTCTGAGACTTCAATATTACAGACTTTGCTCATCGTGTTGGAATTATATAAAAATTAAGTTTAAATTTGGTCGAAAATTTCCGGGTCATCACAGTACCTACCCGTTAAAGAAATTTCGTCCCGAAATTTGAGTGAGGTGGTCATGGCTAACAATAAAAATGTTTTCATGACGAATATGAGTTGATAAATTGAGTTTTATCATCATTGAGTAATATGGATAAAAATAATTTGATTATTCGAAGAGTACGAATGAAGCTATCACCAAAGAGAGAAATAGGAAAGTAAAGATTCATCTTAACTTTTGACAGAGTCAGGGTTGAATTCCGGAATTCAGGGGATTTAAAGAAAATCTTCGAAATCTAAAAGATTTGATTCTTCGGCGAGTAAGGAAATTAAGATTTCTATAAATAAATACGGTGATCTGCCTCGATTACTCTGTCTGATATTTCCACTATAAATTAAGCTCTTCCGTTCCATTATTCTCACCATTCCTATACTTTCTTTCTTAGTTCATACATCCAAAAGATTGTGAAAATGCTTAATCCAGTTCTAATCCTTGATATTTTTCTAATTATCATTTCTGTCATCCTTCTTTTCAATCTTTCATCGGAAGAATCTGTTTACTTCTACTATTACCTTGGGGTGATACTATTCTTAATTATATCGTGTCTTTATATTGCTATTCGTATTAATATCCATGGTTTGTAACCTCCGTGTTGTTATTGGGTTTTATATTCTCCCTTATATTTCAGAGTCCCTGCTTCCGTCTTCTATAATCATTATCATTATCATTCACAGTTAATGCTCTCTCTTATTTGCTACGATTTATACCCCGTTTCTATTTCGGAGCTTCATGCTTTTGTTTTATTTTCTCAAGTAATGGTCCAGAATTCGTAGGTATGGATTTCCGAATTATCATAATATACAAGGTAGAAAGGAAAGATTGTAGCACGATTTGATTTGTGAAATTACCAGAATTCAAGAGAAAAGTTAGAACTATCAAGAGAATATGCTCTTGAAATATTTTGAGATTAGGTAGAATGTAAGAGTCATGTAACATGGCACACGATGATGGTATGATCTACTGTGAATCATCATCACGTTTCATTAGAAACTCAGCATGACTTACTGTAATATAATCACGTTGATCAAGTGTCATTATATTATACTAACTCATGCATCAATTCCCAACACTACTTCAAAAACATTCATAATTTAAACTCGAATTTTAAAGAAATTTAAAAACTAAAATAGTTTCCTTTTTGATGTAATATAGATAGATAGCACGAAGAGATAAATAATTTCGGACGAGAATATTTATGAAAATATCCTCAGAAATATCGAAGATATTTATGATGATATTTTGGAAATTTCTAAGTTCGATAGTTGATGAAGAAAGATTTTTCCGCAAGATTTTAACATGAATTCGGAGCAAGATATTCTCTAAAGATTTCGACGGATCCAGAATTACCCGGATTCTTTGAATATAGGGTTTGGTCCTTGTCTTTGTCCTTGGTCTCCTTCACGGTTAGCTCAATCTATTTTTCAGTACTAAATTTTCTATCGAGCGTTCCCAACATTCCATTCTTATTATCAAACTTTTGACCGTTTAGACCATCTACCATTTTTCTGTTTCCTCTGCATTTAATGCTACGATATCTGAATCATCGGTTATCAATCCGAGGTGGTTTAAGGAGAATTGTGTTTTTAGATGATTAAACGCTGATGGTAATATGGCGGAATATGAAAGGTTCCCCGGTAACAATAAAAGAGCACGCATATATATCAAAGTTATAATAAGGTTGTTTCGAACGAAAAGTCGAAATTGTCTTGCTGAAGCTGTGACAAAATCTGCTACTTTGAAAGGAATTATTAAGTTATTTTGGGTAATAATAACACTAGAGGAATTAGCACAGATACGTGTTAAACGTTTACTCAGGTTCCAAGTGTTTCCAGGTGCATAATTATATGCATCAATCTTTTCTTCCGTAGATGAAATGCAGTTGGTTCATCCTCTCGATTGAGGTGTTTTCAAGAATTATGAAAGGTTTGAACGCAGATTGTAATCGTCAAAATACCAATGAGGTTTAAGATGAAATCAAGTGGCAAACTTGAAGAATTATTTAGTTTCATATGTTATAATCAGTATTTTAATTCATTTTAATTGTCCAATATTATTCGTCCACGGTCGATAGTCCACAGCTAACAGTCCAATCATTCATATATAGTTTAATATATAATATTCGAATTAATTAATATGTATCGTGAATTGTGTACATGTCTCAGACTCGATCACAACTCAAAGTATATATGTTATTATAGAATCAACCTCAACCCTGTATAGCGAACTCCAGCATTACAGCATATAGAGTGTCTATGGTGATTCCAAATAATATATATAGATGCGTCGATATGATATGTCAAAACCTTGTATACATGTCCCGATATTTAAAGTGCGTAAAATAAATACAGAAATTAAATGACGATAAATTAAATGCGTAAAGTAAATAACAGAAATTAAATGACGATAAATAAAATTGCGATAGTTAAATTGCGATAAATAAATTGCGATAAATAAATTGCGATAAATAAAATGCGATAGATAAATGTAATATGGAATTAACAGTTAGCTAGGAACAGTTAGCTAGGATTTTGTTAGCGTGAATTCTTAACAAAATTCCTTATAGTTAATTTGTCTGTTTCTAACAAATTTTATTTTGTCAAATGTTTTCTTCATTATGCCACTTGTTGGATTCTGATAGGTCAAAATCCAAATATGAAATTGAATGAAAATGATTATTCTGCGGTGAACGGATACCTATATCGGTGGTTGTAAGTAGGATAGTAAATGACTATTGAATCAGATTCGAAGAATGTACAATGTAATCTTATTAATGTGAAATCTAAATATTCCTCGGGTATTACCTACCCGTTAAAATATTTTCACCATTAACAGTTTGTACAAAAGAATTTTTAATTACAATCCTTATGAAAATATACTTACATATATATTTTCTTCAAATGTAATCATAGATTTAATGAGTTAATATAATATTAATCTCATTTGATTTACCGTTAGAACTAGAATACATAATCTCTAAGACATTAGAGATTACATAATCATCATGTCGAACGAAGATAATTGATGTAGAACGATACGTAGAACGATGATTATACTTGAGGTATAGAATGAGATGTTGAGGCATGGATTGTTGATGGTACTGTTGGTGCCGATGATGTTGCTGAAGCTGGTACGTTTTGCACAATATTTTCCAAGGCTATAACTCGGGTGCGAAGCTCGTGGACTTCTCCCATTATTCCGGGTTGATTGTCGGTCAGAACGAGCGGATGAATAAGGTTTAGAATTTTAGATAGAATACAATCGTGGTGAGATATTCGGGAAATGAGAGTGAAAATGGTGTTTCAGACTGGTTCGCTGATAAGTGCTTCAGGTTCATCGCCAAGAGGTAAATTCGGTGGGTGAAAAGGATCGCCTTCTTTGCGTCTCCATCGGTTAAGTCGACTACGAACCCATCAGATGAATTGGGGATGGCCGATTGGTTGATTCGTTCTGGTGACGCTGCTTCCGGAGCTTAGGTGAACATTCATGTCAGAATAGCTGTCGGAATAACTATCGGAATAGCTATCGGAAATCTGAGGGACTCGAACTAGTTGAAGGATTCATCTCGTACGATCAGATGAAGGATTTTCGATAAAAATAGATTATAGAATGTAGATTAGTACCCTGCAATACATAATTTACATATGCATATATAATACTAAAATCCCATAAGTTATGGAGGAATCTATGAAAGTTGTCAGGCAAAGTCTACAGTAACAGATATGCTAAGATATGAATTAGCAGATACACTAAGATACGAATTTTGTCTATACACTATTCATGCAATCATTGCAGTAAGATGTGTCTAGACTAAGAATGATAAGCAGGTAATTTCCTAAGGATGATAAGCAGATGATTTCCGACTAGAAATGATAAGCAAAACTTTTGACATGCAGACACGGTCGAAGTCCAGACTCACTAATGCATCTTAACAACTATCAGTTAGACACACTAATGCAAGACCTGGCTCGCTAAGACCACCGCTCTGATACCAACTGATGTAGAGACCCATCCTAATCCATCCGGACGAAGTCCACATCGATTATAAACGATTTACAATAGTTGATTACATCGCGAGGTACTTGACCTCTATATGATACATTTTACAAACATTGCATTCGCTTTTAAAAGACAAAATTTCTTTACATCGAAAATTGACGGCATGCATACCATTTCATAATATATCTAACTATAATTGAATTAATAATAATCTTGATGAACTCAACGACTCGAATGCAACATCTTTTGAAATATGTCATAAATGACTCCAAGTAATATCTCTAAGATAAGCAAATGCACAGCGGAAGATTTCTTTCATACCTGAGAATAAACATGCTTTCAAGTGTCAACCAAAAGGTTGGTGAGTTCATTAGTTTAACATAAATAATCATTTTCATCATTTTAATAGACCACAAGATTTTCATTTCTCATAAATAAACGTCCCATGCATAGAGACAAAAATCATTCATATGGATTGAACACCTGGTAACCGACATTAACTAGATGTATATAGAATATCCCCTAGCATTCCGGGAAACCCTTCGGACATGATATAAACAAAACGAAGTACTAAAGCATCCGGTACTTTGGATGGGGTTCGTCGGGCCCATAGATCTATCTTTAGGATTCGCGTCAATTAGGGTGTCCGTTCCCTAATTCTTAGATGACCAGACTTAATAAAAAGGGGCATATTCGATTTCGATAATTCAACCATAGAATGTAATTTCACGTACTTGTATCGATTTTGTAAATCATTTATAAAAATTGCGCATGTATTCTCAGCCCAAAAATATAAAGGGTGAAAAGGCAAATGAAACTCACCTAATGTATTTTGTAGTAAAAATACATATGACTATATTGAACAACCGAACAATGCAGGGTTGGCCTCGGATTCACGAACCTATATCATTTATGTATATTAAAACATATAATGGTAATCGAATAAATTTAGATATATTTTGTTATGTTTTAGTTTAATATTCCTATATATAATTTTATTAATATTTATAATGTCATAACAATTAATTGATATATAATTTAGTTAACGTTGTAGTATTATATTAGTTAAAATATAGTATTATATAATATTAGTATACTTCTTTAATAGATATATTTTATATAAATTTTCCTTCTTGAAAAACGTTAATTAACATAAGGATAATGATAATAGTTATTATAATACTACTAATAATAATGATAGTAATAGTATTTATTTAGAATGATAGGTTTATCAAAATAATAATTTAATATTGATAATATAGTGATAATAATAATATAATAATAATAATAGCTGTGTTAATAATAATAATCAGATTTATCATAATCCTCGCGTTTAATTTTCTAAACTTATATTTACAGTTCTTATAATTAAACTTCATAACTATATTCATAATTGTTCCTGCGTTCATATAATTATAACCATTTTCAAAACTTTACTATATCAAGTATTATTATAATTTTCATAATATAAATGTTATGGACATGTTCATAATCATGTTAATCATAATAACAATGATAATAATACTAATAATAATAATATTAATAATAATACTAATAATTATAATAATGTTAATACTAATAGTATTAAAGTATGTTAATGATAACAATACTCATGATATTAATATTATTAGTAATCATAATTAACATAATAATAACAATAATAATAATAATAATAATAATAATAATAATAATAATAATAATAATAATAATAATAATAATAATAATAATAATAATAATAACAACAAGTAAACTACCTTAAAATTCGGACCAAAAAGAAATGTTGTGACTTTGCCAGAGTTCGAACCCGTGACCTCTCGAATACACACAAACACGCTTAACCATCAGGCTACTGCCCGTTTTTCTGTTTTATTATCCCATTCAATTTATATAACCATAAATCTGTGTATCTTACTTCTTTATCTTCTTCCTTTTACAATCGAACAGAATCACCCAAATACATAACAGCGTAATGTAAAATGATTTAAGACTTTTAAACAAACTGAAATTGACCTATACAAAACTTTGAATTACTTGAAAACGAAAAATATAAAAATAAAAAGAAGTAAACTTGCTGCTTCTGCAGCCACTAATTAAACAGAAAAAAAAAGTTCACAATTCGATTTTCTAGGATGTTTTAGGCAAAACTTTCATCATGAATTAGGTTTCATATCATTCATATAAACTTTACAATTCATCAATTTAACATGAAACCCAAAAACAAATCCGAATTTTGATGAAGAACAATAGTTTGACTTTTTAGAACAAAATTTGACTTCACGAATTCTAGATGAATAATATGAATTGGTTTATGAATCTTTGCAGAAATATTTAGTAATGTATTCCTAACAAAACCACATTTACACATTTTGAATTTGATTTTGAAATCGTTCTATTTGAAAAAAATGGGATTAAAACAGAGAGCGAACTGTATTTAATGCCTTTTTCTAATTAAATTCAATTAAATAACACTGGAAATCGATTTTCTATAGTTGTTAGTGATGGTTGTAAATTCGAATGCATTCATTGTACTGAAATTTGATTAAGTCTTATAGTATTATTATTAGTCGACAGATAAATCATCCAGTACACAGATATATATAAAAAAATAAAAAGTGGAAAGTGATTGTAACTAATTTTGGATTGTATCTACTGATTGCATCTGATTAGTACGATCTTATAGACAAGAAACAAATTAAACTACAGCATGAAAGCTATGTCAAACTGATTCGTACATAAATTTTCTTGATTTAATAGTTTATATAATAATTATTATTTTTTAATAAATATATTAGTAACATTAATACTAATCAATATTTATACTAATAATACAGAAAAAAATATAATAGAAATACCAATATAATTTATTATAATAATATTATTACTAATAATAATGATAATAAAAATATTAGTATTATTAATAGTACTATCAACATTAGTTTTTACTGAAATTAATAATATTAACAATAATAATATAACAATTTTTACATAATAGTTTTCATATTTTTATGTGATATATAATAACATTATTAGTACTGATATTACTATTATTATTTATTTTAATGAAGTGATAATAACATAGCAATTATATTTAATTTGCAAGTAAGTTTAATATAATAACATTTCATATTATTAATTATATAATACTTATATTATAATATACCCTTTTTGAATATTTAATAGTTATATATATACATTACAACATTTATAACAATATTAATTATGTACAGAAGTCGTATATATATATATACATATATATATATATATATATATATATATATATATATATATATATATATATATATATATATATATATATAACATCTAATTTATTTTGTATATCACATTACTTATTTAATTCAAGTGTTTTGTAAGTTTAATATAATAACATTTCATATTATTAATTATATAATACTTATATTATAATATACCCTTTTTGAATATTTAATAGTTATATATATACATTACAACATTTATAACAATATTAGTTATGTACAGAATTCGTATATATATATATATATATATATATATATATATATATATATATAACATCTAATTTATTTTGTATATCACATTACTTATTTAATTCAAGTGATTAAATGATGTTAATTTAAATTAATATATATACATTTATTTATATATATATATATATATATATATATATATATATATATATATATATATATATATATATATATATATATATGTATGTATGTATGTATATATATTTACATGTTTATTTACGCACAATTGTTCGTGGATCGTCGAGAATAGTCGAAGGGCAATTGATTACATGAATAAAATTTCAAAATTTTGAGACTTCAACATTACAGACTTTGCTTATCATGTTGGAAACATATAAAGATATTAAATCGTATCGAGAATTTGGTTTAAAAGTAGTTGAAATTTTCCGGGTCATTACAGTACCTACCCGTTAAAGAAATTTCATCCCGAAATTTGAGTGAGGTCGTCATGGTTAACAATAAAAATATTTTCATGATGAATATGAGTTGATAAATTGAGTTTTATCATTATTGAGTAATATAGATAAGATAATTCGATTACTCGAAGAGTACGAGTGAAGCTATCACTAAATAGTGAAATGAGAAAGACATGTTTCATCATAACTTTTGACTGGTCATGGTTGAATTCCGGAATTCAAGGGATTTAAAGAAAATCTTCGAAATCCGAAAGATTTGATTCTTCGGCGAATAAGGAAATTAAGATCTCTATAATTAAATACGGTGATCTACCTCGATTACTCAATCCGATATTTCCATTATAAATTAAGCTCTTCCGTTCCATTATTATCACCATTCCTATACTTTCTTTCTTAGTTCATACATCCAAAAGATTGTGAAAATGCTTAATCCAATTCTAATCCTTTATGTTTTCCTAATTATCATTTCTGTCATCCTTCTTTTCAATCTTCCACCAGAAAAATTTGTTTACTTCTACTATTATATTGGAGTGATACTATTCTTAATTATACCGTGTCGTTATATTGTTATTCGTATTAATATCCACAATTTGCAATTTCTGCGTCGTTGTTGGGTTTTATATTTTCTCTTATATTTCAAAGTCCCTTCTTCTGTCTTCTATAATTATTGTCATCCATAGTTAATGCTTTCTCTTATTTGCTGCGATTTATACTCCAATTTCTATTTCGAAGCTTTGTCTCTTCGTTTCTTCTTCTTGCGATTAAGCACCGCTTGTAATGGTTCAGAATTCGCAGATATGAACTTCGAAATAAACATTGTTAATGTTCTAAGAAGGAAATCATAATGGCATGATATGATTTGTCAAATTACCCGAATCGCTGAGAATATAACTATCAAGAATATACTTTCTTGATATGTTTAGAAGTTAAACAGAATGAAAGAGTTATGTAACATGGCACATGATGACGTTATGATCTGTGAATCATCATGTCCCATTAGAACTCAGCATGACTTACTGTAATTTAATCACGTTGATCAAGTGTCATTATATTATACTAACTCATGCATCAATTCCCAACACTACTTCAAAAACATTCATAATTTAAACTCGAATTTTAAAGAATTTTAGAAACTAAAGTAGTTTCCTTTATGATGTAATATAAATAGCACGAAGAGATAAATAATTTCGGACGAGAATATTTAAGAAAATATCTCCAGAAATATCGAAGATGTTTATGATGATATTTTGGAATTTCTAAGTTCGATGTTTGATGAGGAAGATTTTCCGCAAGATTTTAACATGAGTACGGAGCAAGATATTCATTGAAGGTTTTATCGGATCCAGAATTACCTGGATTCTTTGAATATATGGTATGGTCCTTGTATTTATCCTTGGTCTCCTTCGTGGTTAGCTCAATCCGTTTTCCAGTTCCAACTTTTCTGAACTTTTCCAACATACTATTCTTTATCATCAAACTTCCGATGATTAAGATCGTTTACGGTGGTCTATGGTTTTTGCTGCTTCATTCAGCTTTTTCATCCTTCAGAGTATTGATTTGTGACTGAGTGCTTTTCAGAATTTCAGAATGAGAGATCATAATTCTAAGAGATAAAATGTCATACATATAACTGTTGATGTAGATATGCTGTGAGTTTTCAAAGTACTGATTGCTGATTCCCGGTAATTGGTATGGCAGTTCTCGTTACAAGATGCGGATGAGTATATGATAGGGTTTCAATGAATAAATATAATGATTTGTCAGAGAGATTTAAGCCAAGAAGCAACGAGGTTGCTAGTACGTCTGCTGGTAATATGGTGGAATATAAAAGAATTCTCCGTTATCAAAAGGGTAATCGTATATATCAGGATTATAGTAAGGCTACTTCGAATAAAAAGTCAAAGTTGACTTGCTGGAGCTGTGATAAAATTGGCTACTTTGAAAAGGGATCGTAAAGTTATTATTATTATTATTATTATTATTTTTTTTTTTTTTTTTAATAAATGCCAAAGGATCTGAAGCGGCTACGTGTTAAACTTTTACTCAGTTGCCGAGAGTTTCTCAGGTGCATAACTATATGCATAAATCTTTCCTTTCGTAGATGAAGTGCGGTTGATTCATCCTCTCGATTGAGGTGTTTTCAAGAATTATGAAAGGTTTGAACGCAGATTGTAACCGTCAAGATATAATGAGGTTTAAGATGAAATTAAGTGGCAAATTTGAAGAATTGTTTAGTTTCATATGTTATAATCAATATTTTAATTCATTTTAATTGTCCAATCTTATTAATCCACAGTCGATAGTCCACAGTTACAGTCCAGTAATTCATATATAGTTTAATATATTATATTCGAATTAATTAATACGTGTCGTGACCCGTATACGTCTCAGACTCGATCACAACTCAAACTATATATATTATTGTAGAATCAACCTCAACCCTGTATAGCTAACTCTCGCATTACTGCATATAGAGTGTCTATGGTTATTCCAAATAATATATATAGATGCGTCGATATGATATGTTAAAACCTTGTATACGTGTCCCGATATTTAAAGTGTGTAAAATAGATAACAGAAATTAAATGATGATAAATAAAATTGCGAGAATTAAAATTGCGATAAATAAAATGCGATAAAATAAAAGGTAATACGGAATTAACAGTTCGCTAGGAACAGTTAGCTAGTAACAGTTAGCGTGGATTCTTAACAAAATTTTTCATAGTTAGTTTGTTTGTTTCTAATAAATTTTATTTTGTCCAATGTTTTCTTCATTATGCCACTTGTTGGATTCTGATAGGTCAAAATCCAAATATGAATTTTGAATGAAAATGGTTATTCTGTGGTGAACGGATTCGTATATCTGTGGATGTAAGTAAAATTGTGAATGACTGTTGAATCAGATTCGAAGAATGTACAGTATAACTTATTAATGTGAAATCTAAATATTCCTTGGGTATTACCTACCTGTTAAAATATTTTCACCATTAACAGTTTGTACCAAAGAATTTTTAATTACAACCTTTATGAAAACATATATACATATATATTTTCTTCAGATGTAATCATGGATTTAATGAGTTAATATGATATTAATCTCATCAGATTTACAGCTAGAACTAGAGTACATAATCTCTCAAACATTAGAGATTACATAATTGCCATGAAGGACGAAGATAGTTTATGTAGAACGATTCGTAGAACGATTCGTAGAACGATGATTATGCTTGAGGTATAGATTGCGAGGTTGAGACGTGTGATGATGTTGTTGTTATTGGTACTGGTTATGCTGCTGGTGCTGTTGATGGTGGTACTGTTGCTATCGGTGCTACAAGTGTTGTTGGTGCTGAGGTTGGTGATGATGTTGGGGTAGTAAGTATAGCTTGTAGACCACTCACCATTCTTGTCAGGGTTTCTATCCTACCCTCTATCATTTCTATCCATTCACTCATCTGATTCGATAGATCTTGATTATCAATTCGAAGTTCCCTAACTTCTTCTAATATTCCCCTTCGATTGGTATTCGGAAGTAGATGTTGAATATTTTCTGAGATTGCAGTAATGCGACATTCGAGGTGGAAAACTTTAGCAAGAAGGGTGAATACAGTGTTGCGCATAGGTTCACCGGTGAGTACATCATTTTCTCCGATGTTAGGAGGTAAGTTTGGTTCGCAGTAGGGCTCGCCTTCTTCATTTCTCCATCGAGTGAGTAAGTCTAGGACCCACCCCCATCTCCTCCAGAAAGAAAATAGCTAAATGGTGGAGACACTTCGGGTTCATTGACTTCGGAGTCTACTTCAATACGCATCTTGAAATTGCTTCCGAAACTAATGGAATCCAAGCTAGGTGTAGGATCCATCTATTATGATCAGTTAGAGGATTTTCGATATGAAATGATTTTCGGTTATCGGTTAATATTCTAATTATATAGAATATCTAATATAGTACAGAAGATCCCGTAGATTACGGAGGGAATTAAGGAAATGTGTCAGATAAAGTCTACAGTGACAGATACGCTAAGATATGGATTAGCAGATACGCTAAGATACGAATTTTGTCTATACACTATTCATGCAACCATTGCAGTAAGATGTGTCTAGACTAAGAATGAATAGCAGGTAATTTCCTAAGGATGATAAGCAGATGATTTCCGACTGGAAATGATAAGCAAAACTTATGACATGCAGACACAGTCAAAGTCCAGACTCACTAATGCCTCCTAACGACTTATCAGTTAGACACACTAATGCAGACCTGGTTCGCTAAGACCTCCGCTCTGATACCAACTGTAGAGACCCGTCCTAATCCATCCGGACGAAGTCCACATCGATTATAAATGATTCACAATAGTTGATTACATCGCGAGGTACTTGACCTCTATATGATACATTTTACAAACATTGCATTCGCTTTTAAAAGACAAAATTTCTTTACATCGAAAATTGACGGCATGCATACCATTTCATAATATATCTGACTATAATTGAATTAATAATAATATTGATGAACTCAACGACTCGAATGCAACATCTTTTGAAATATTTCATAAATGACTCCAAGTAATATCTCTAAGATGAGCAAATGCACAGTGGAAGATTTCTTTCATACCTGAGAATAAACATGCTTTCAAGTGTCAACCAAAAGGTTGGTGAGTTCATTAGTTTAACATAAATAATCATTTTCATCATTTTAATAGACCACAAGATTTTCATTTCTCATAAATAAACGTCCCATGCATAGAGACAAAAATCATTCATATGGATTGAACACCTGGTAACCGACATTAACTAGATGTATATAGAATATCCCCTATCATTCCGGGAAACCCTTCGGACATGATATAAACAAAACGAAGTACTAAAGCATCCGGTACTTTGGATGGGGTTCGTCGGGCCCATAGATCTATCTTTAGGATTCGTGTCAATTAGGGTGTCTGTTCCCTAATTCTTAGATTACCAGACTTAATAAAAAGGGGCATATTCGATTTCGATAATTCAACCATAGAATGTAATTTCACGTACTTGTGTCTATTTTGTAAATCATTTATAAAAATTGCGCATGTATTCTCAGCCCAAAAATATAAAGGGTGAAAAGGCAAATGAAACTCACCTAATGTATTTTGTAGTAAAAATACATATGACTATATTGAACAACCGAACAATGCAGGGTTGGCCTCGGATTCACGAACCTATATCATTTATGTATATTAAAACATATAATGGTAATCGAATAAATTTAGATATATTTTGTTATGTTTTAGTTTAATATTCCTATATATAATTTTATTAATATTTATAATGTCATAACACTTAATTGATATATAATTTAGTTAACGTTGTAGTATTATATTAGTTAAAATATAGTATTATATAATATTAGTATACTTCTTTAATAGATATATTTTATATAAATTTTCCTTCTTTAAAAATGTTAATTAACATAAGGATAATGATAATAATTATTATAATACTACTAATAATAATGATAGTAATAATATTTATTTAGAATGATAGGTTTATCAAAATAATAATTTAATATTGATAATATAGTGATAATAATAATATAATAATAATAATAATAGCTGTGTTAATAATAATAATCAGATTTATCATAATCCTCGCGTTTAATTTTCTAAACTTATATTTACAGTTCTTATAATTAAACTTCATAACTATATTCATAATTGTTCCTGCGTTCATATAATTATAACCATTTTCAAAACTTTACTATATCAATTATTATTATAATTTTCATAATATAAATGTTATGGACATGTTCATAATCATGTTAATCATAATAACAATGATAATAATACTAGTAATAATAATATTAATAATAATAATAATAATACTAATAATTATAATAATGTTAATACTAATAGTATTAAAGTATGTTAATGATAACAATACTCATGATATTAATATTATTAGTAATCATAATTAACATAATAATAACAATAACAATAATAATAATAATAATAATAATAATAATAATAATAATAATAATAATAATAATAATAATAATAATAATAATAATAATAATAATAATAATAATAATAACAAGTAAACTACCTTAAAATTCGGACCAAAAAGAAATGTTGTGACTTTGCCAGAGTTTGAACCCGTGACCTCTCGAACACACACAAACACGCTTAACCATCAGGCTACTGCCCGTTTTTCTGTTTTATTATCCCACTCAATTTATATAACCATAAATCTGTGTATCTTACTTCTTCTTCTTCCTTTTACAATCGAACAGAATCACCCAAATACATAACAGCGTAATGTAAAATGATTTAAGACTTTTAAACAAACTGAAATTGACCTATATAAAACTTTGAATTACTTGAAAACGAAAAATATAAAAATAAAAAGAAGTAAACTTGCTGCTTCTGCAGCCGCTGATTAAACAGAAAAAAAAATTCACAATTCGATTTTCTAGGATGTTTTAGGCAAAACTTTCATCATGAATTAGGTTTCATATCATTCATATAAACTTTACAATTCATCAATTTAACATGAAACCCAAAAACAAATCCGAATTTTGATGAAGAACAATAGTTTGACTTTTTAGAACAAAATTTGACTTCACGAATTCTAGATGAATAATACGAATTGGTTTATGAATCTTTGCAGAAATATTTAGTAATGTATTCCTAACAAAACCACACTTACACATTTTGAATTTGATTTTGAAATCGTTCGATTTGAAAAAAATGGGATTAAAACAGAGAGCGAACTGTATTTAATGCCTTTTTCTAATTAAATTCAATTAAATAACACTGGAAATCGATTTTCTATAGTTGTTAGTGATGGTTGTAAATTCGAATGCATTCATTGTACTGAAATTTGATTAAGTCTTATAGTATTATTATTAGTCGACAGATAAATCATCCAGTACACAGATATATATAAAAAAAAAAAAAAAAAGTGGAAAGTGATTGTAACTAATTTTGGATTGTATCTACTGATTGCATCTGATTAGTATTATCTTATAGACAAGAAACAAATTAAACTACATCATGAAAGCTATGTCAAACTGATTCGTACATAAATTTTCTTGATTTAATAGTTTATATAATAATTATTATTATTTAATAAATATATTAGTAACATTAATACTAATCAATATTTATACTAATAATACAGAAATAAATATAATAGAAATACCAATATAATTTATGATAATAATATTATTACTAATAATAATGATAATAAAAATATTAGTATTATTAATAGTACTATCAACATTAATTTTTAGTGAAATTAATAATATTAACAATAATAATATAACAATTTTTACATAACAGTTTTCATATTTTTATGTGATATATAATAACATTATTAGTACTGATATTACTATTATTATTTATTTTAATGAAGTGATAATAACATAGCAATTATATTTAATTTGCAAGTAAGTTTAATATAATACATTTCATATTATTAATTATATAATACTTATATTATAATATACCCTATTTGAATATTTAATAGTTATATATATATATATATATATATATATATATATATATATATATATACATTACAACATTTATAACAATATTAGTTGTGTACAGAATTCGTATATATATATATATACATATATATATATATATATATATATATATATATAACATCTAATTTATTTTGTATATCACATTACTTATTTAATTCAAGTGATTAAATGATGTTAATTCAAATTAATATACATACATTTATTTTTATATTTACATATATATATATATATATATATATATATATATATTTACATGTTTATTTACGCACAATTGTTCGTGGATCGTCGGGAATAGTCGAAGGGCAATTGATTACATGAATAAAATTTCAAAATTTTGAGACTTCAACATTACAAACTTTGCTTATCATGTTGGAAATATATAAAGATATTAAATCGTATCGAGAATTTAGTTTAAAATTAGTCCAAATTTTCCGGGTCACTACAACTGAAATGCCCCGTCCTAATCCATCTGGACGAAGTCATCAACATTTGGTCCCATTGCGATGATCGACTCCAAGTAATATCTTTAAAATGAGTAAATGCACAGCGGAAGATTTCTTTCATACCTGAGAATAAACATGCTTTCAAGTGTCAACCAAAAGGTTGGTGAGTTCATAGGTTTATCTTAAAATAACAAAATTTATCATTTTGATAGACCACAAGATTTAAATCCTGCATGGTACAAATGGGCCCGAATCCTATACCCACCTGTAATGTACACGCGATATCTTTTAAATACAGTACACCTTTCTCATGTACGAAATCATCTTTCATAAATCTTAGTAACCGTACACATATCTCGTGTACAAAAATACATACACATAACCTGTGTATAAAATCATTCTCTCGGTACATAACATTCACTTTTCATTTCTTTCATAGCTTGGCTTGGTAACCGACCTTAACATATAAAGCGCATAATAATATCTCCAAAACAGAACATCTCGTCTGTATAATAATCATATAAACTTCGAAGTACTACACACCACGCCCACTAGCCCTTCAGTCTAGTGAACATTCTGGGTGGGGGTGTTAAACCCGGTAGCTACCTTTAGGATTCGCGTGAATTAGGGCCATACCCGAGTCTAATTCTTAGGTTACCAAGCAATAATAATCAGGGGAAAATATTCACAATAATTAGTGGCAATTATCACGTCCAACTAATTCAATAATAAACCACAGAACTTCTGTCTACATAATAATTCATTCGAGGAATGTTTTGCTTGTGTCTATCTCATCAAACATTTATAACAGCATTTCATGTATTCGCAGTTCAAAATGTAATTCAAAAGCATTTAATAAAGCAGTTGTAAAAGTAGCGCATGTATTCTCAGTCCCAAAAATGTAAAGAGTAAAAGGGATCAAATGAAACTCACCCTACAATATTTTGTAGTAAAAATACTCATACGACGAAATTGAACAATGCAGGGTTGGCCTCGGATTCACGAACCTATATCATTTGTATATATATATTAACACATATAATGATAATCAAACAAATTTATATATTATGTCTTAAATTATATATCTTATATGTATATTTAAAATAGTTAATATTAATATAGTTATATATATATATATATATATATATATATATATATATATATATATATATATATATATATATATATATATATATATATATATATATATATATATATATATATATATATATATATATATATATGATTAACATTCTACTTGAAATAAATAATTTGTTATATATAAATATTTATATAAATAATCTTAATATATATAATTATATGAAATATTATGATAGTTGTAATAAATATACTTTTATATAGAAATATAATTTTGTTAATATGAAAGTAATAATAATAATAATAATAATAATAATAATAATAATAATAATAATAATAATAATAATAATAATAATAATAATAATAATAATAAGTAAACTACCTCAAAGAAGTAGCCCTTAAAAAAAATACCCAAGTCCGGGTTTGAACCCGCGACCTCCCATTAACCCAATACCCCTTCTAACCATTCCTCCAATCGTTCTATTTCTATTTTATCACCCAGACAAAATATATAACTCGTTTTTATTTTCTTCTTCTTTTAAAACAAACCCATATCATATTAACACCATCGTATATGATCTTTATCATCATTATTTATCCTCATATCATCTCATATCATGAATCCTGTTTCATCATCATATCATTGTCATTTATTTCATAGTAACCGTATCCATCGTCTCTTCAATAAGCTCATCGGGCCAGAAGTAAAACATAAGCCCAAGTAAAGTCACGGCCCAATAGAAAGTTAATTCACGGCCTATTAGCCAAAATTGGAAACACGGCCCAAGCAAGAAAATGAAATTCACGGTCCATGTTTATAGAATTTGAAACAGGAAAATAGATTATATGCTCGGTTGTTGATTAAATTGAAAAGCCAAATAGTAACGGTAGTAGGATCATAACACAGTATTATTATCTTTCCGTAACCACGTATCATTAACATCTTCTTCAAATAAACCGTATTCTCAAAAAAAATACTCGACCCAAGTTAAAAACATATCATGGTCCACAAACAAACCTGCATGCCATTTCTTAAAGATTAGTTTAATTGCATGTGGTGTTTGGGTGATGGCGACAGAAAGAAGAAAAAGTAGCATCCATGTGCAAGTCTTTGTGGTATTTGGTTGTCCCACACTTCAATCAATTAAAAAAAAAAAAAAACGTCCACTAGTAATCCTCATGGTTGGCCACCTAAACCACTTTATGTTCCATTCTTATATTAATACCAAATTTGGTTATTGCAAATAAAAAGATACAGCAGCAATATTCGTGATTTACAGCAGTAGCAGTTATAGTACTTCAACAAAACAAACGGGTTTCGTTGGTGTTGTCGAGCTGTTGTACCAAAACGAAAAGGATAGCTGTGGTGATAATCAAGGTGTCAAGTGTGGTGAAGGTTTTATCAAGAAGGTGATAAAGTGTTGATTAATGATGATCGATGGTGGTTTTGATTTGGTGTTGCAAGTGGTGAAGTGATTCGAATACCAAAAATAAATATAAAAGAGAGTCATGGAGAAAAGGTGAAAGAGATGGTGGTATCTTCGGGTGATGCAATGGTGACCGGTGGTGTGGTCATGAAGGAAGATGGAGGTGATTAATATGTGTAGTGATGGTTCACGATCATAAACAGGAAAACATTAGGTAGCAACAAGCATGGTGGTTCTTCGATGATTTAAAACAGGAGTAAGATTGTTTGATGGCGAGATCGTTAAGGTGGTGATATGGGTTGTTATGGTTTTGAATTTAAAAATATAAAAGGAGGTGAGTAGAACTTTGATGTTAAAGCGAAGGGGTATAAAATACTATTAATTTTTACAAGGAAATACTATTAAATACGATACAATTTTACACAAGATATTTATTTATTTATAGAATGGATATACTTAACCTTGCTACAACACTTATAGGCAGTGTACCTAATCGTACAGTAGTGTAGTTTTTAGTAAGTCCGGTTCGTTCCACAGGGAGACTTAGCCAAGTTTAACGCTATATTTTTAACTTATAATTGTAAAAATACAAAAATATATATAAGTAGTATTATTATTATAAAAGGGGGGTTTTTACCGTTTAATGACCGGTTTGTCGATTTTAAAACTTTAGTCGCAGTTAAAACCTAATGTAAAATATTAAAAATAAATATAACTTAATTTAAAGCATAAAGTAAATAACGATAATGAAATTGCGTTAAATAAAAGTGCGATAAAATAAAATTGCGATAATTAAAGAGTACGATAATTAAAAGTGCAATTAAATATGAAATAAAGAAATTATGCTTATTTAAACTTCCGTAATCATGATGTTTGACGTGTTGATTTTAGTTTTATTGCCATGGGTTAATTGTCCTTTGTCCTGGATTATTCGATATGTCCATACGGATTTGTCCATAATAGTCCATCAGTCATAATCATAAAGTGCGAAAGTCTTCGTCAAATTATTCTTATTCCCGAAGTCAAATATTCCAACTAATTGGGGATTCGAATTGTAACAAGGTCTTAATACTTTGTTTAATGAACACACCAGGTTATCGACTGCGTGTAGTCCAAGGTTTTACTACTTTGTTAACAATTACACCAATTACCCTTGAATGTAATCCACCCCTGTGTCAACAAGTCTATTAACTATTAATCCAGTTCCGTGTCCGGTAAAATGAACAATTATTGGTATTTATAGATATCCCGCCCACCGTACCCAGTCAAGCGTATGTGGTTATATATAAATACGTCAAATTATAAGTCTATATATTAAATCAACGAGGTATCATTTAGTTAATATAAAACCCATTAATAGCCCATAGTCTAATTTCTACAAGTGTCGTTCTTTTATCCAAACCCCAATTATGGTACAAAGCCCAATTACCCAATTTTAATATTTAGCCCAACATCACGATTACTTCGGCATTAAATAAGCATAATAATAACTTAGCTACGAGACATTAAATTAAAAAGGTTGAACATAACTTACAATGATTAAAAATAGCGTAGCTTTACACGGACAGAATTTCGACTTACACCCTTACAACATTCGCTAACACACCCTTATTATTAGAATTTAAAATTAAAATTATAATATATATATATATATATATATATATATATATATATATATATATATATATATCGTTGAGTGATGGAAGAGAAAAAGATGTTGTAAAGTTCGATCAAAACGGCGAAATTTATAGGCATGTGGCCACAAAAAGTGGCCCATTCGATTGCATGGAGAATAAGCCTACAGGCCATGCGATCGCATGGAGGTAGGTACCAGCTCACATATTTTTGTTTTCAAGCTTGTCGACGTTTTAATAAATAAATATAATATATAAATAATTTTAAGAATTATTTAAATATTATATTATATTTATGTGCATAGTTGACTTGTAATTTTTAGTCCGTTGCGTCGAGCGTTGAGAGTTGACTCTGGTCCCGGTTTTGAATTTTTGAACGTCCTTGCGTACAATTTAATATCTTGTATTTTGCGTTTTGCGACTTGTACTCTTGTAATTTTGAGACGTTTCTCACCAATAATTTGAACCACTTTGATTGTACTTTGTACTTTTTAGCTTTTTGGTCGTTTGCGTCTTCAATTCGTCGAATCTGTCTTTTGTCTTCACCTTTTAATATTTAAACGAATATCACTTGTAAATAGAACAATTGCAACTAAAATCTTGTCTTTCTTGAGGGATAATGCTATGAAATATATGTTCATTTTTAGCATTATCAAACTTACAAGTGGGTTTAGGTGATTCACGATAGTAAAAAAAAAAATATAAACGCGTCCGTTGATTTGTGTTACAAGTGTGGTTTTAGCTTTAAACATAAATAAGAAACCAATGATCGAATTTAGTAAGTTTATTGGGTTTGGTTGTGGATGAAATAGTAACAGTTGGCGATGGTTATGATTAAATGGGTTTCTTTTCATGGTGTTCAAAAGTAGTTGTGGTGGAGATTGAAGATGGTTACGAATTAAGATGACGACCGAAGTTGAAACAGAAAAGTCGAGCACAAAGTTAATGATCATGGACAAATGGTGATAGAAGAAAATAGTTAGAGGATGGAGAAGATGGTTGGGTGAATGAGGTTGAATGTGCTGTATATAGATGGGTTGATAGATAAAGATATATATAATAGATAATGGTAGATAGGATAGATAACAGAAAGGTACGTTAATAGACACATACAAATCTCAATTGATATTTCATATTCACTCACGGGTTATTTACCTATTATTCTGCTGACACTTAGATATTTTCAATTCGCGGAGTGCTATATCGTGTCCATTGCTAAACAGTTAACATATAAAAGTGTTCCTAAAAATTCCATATTTTTAGGTTAAGTATATTTAATTATTTCAATCCTTACCTGTTTGAAACCTGATCAAAAAGGTTTGATAATTATTTATTTTCTGTTTCAATTTATGTGTACGGAGTACTAATATTTAAACTTAAAAAGGTAAAAATATTTTTAACAAATCTAAAATCTTTATAATCAAATTACAGTCCAACTTTTATCTTAATCCTTCATATTTATATATTATATTTATATGAACACTAACGAAATGTCAACCGAGTGTTACAGACGTTTACAGAATAGGTCCAAAATCATATTTATTCAATATGCTCTTTATACATATAAGAACAGTTTTAAATAATAAATTTTACTAAGTAAATACATTTATTAATTATATATTTTAAACAATTAAATTTAATATAACAATATTGATGTCGTGCGAGGTGTATATAAAATAGCTTATATTTTTACAGGGAAATACTATTAAATACGATACAATTTACACAAGATATTTATTTATTTAGAGAATGGATCTACTTAAACCTTGCTACAACACTTATAGGCAGTGTACCTAATCGTACAGTAGTGTAGTTTTTAGTAAGTCCGGTTCGTTCCACAGGGAATCTTTTTAAACAAAGCTTAACGCTATATTAGTTTACTTTTATAAAAATACAAATATATATACAAGTAATATTATTATTATAAAAGGGGGGTTTTTACCGTTTAATGACCGGTTTGTCGATTTTAAAACTTTAGTCGCAGTTAAAACCAAATGTAAAATATTAAATAAATACAAGACTTAAATTAAAGCGTAAAGTAAATAACGATAATGAAATTGCAAATAATAAAAGTGCGATAAAATAAACTTGCGATAATTAAAAATTATGATAATTAAAAGTGCAATTAAATACAATAACAATAAAAATGCGATAATTAGAAGTGCAATTAAATATAAAATAAAGGAAATTAAATATGAAATAAAAGAATTATGCTTATTTAAACTTCCGTAATCATGATGTTTGACGTGTTGATTTTAGTTTTATGCCCATGGGTTAATTGTCCTTTGTCCTGGATTATTTAATATGTCCGTCTAGTTTTTGTCCATAACAGTCCATCAGTCATAAATATAAAGTGCGAGTGTCCTCGTCAAATTATTCTTATACCCGAAGTTAAATATTCCAACTAATTGGGGATTCGAATTCTAACAAGGTTTTAATATTTTGTTTAATGAATACACCAGGTTATCGAATGCGTGTAAACCAAGGTTTTACTACTTTGTTAACAATTACACCAATTACCCTTGAATGTAATTCACCCCTGTTTCAACAAGTCTATTAACTATTAATCCAGTTCCGTATCCGGTAAAATGAATAATTATTGGTATTTATAGATATCCCGCCCACCGTACCCAGTCAAGCGTATGTGGTTATATATAAATACGTCGAATTATAAGTTTGTATATTAAATTAACAAGGTATTGTTTAGTTAATATAAAACCCATTAATAGCCCATAGTCTAATTTCCACAAGTGTCGTTCTTTTGTCCAAACCCCAATTATGGTACAAAGCCCAATTACCCAATTTTAGTAATTAGCCCAACATCATGATTACTTCGGATTAAATAAGCATAATAATAACTTAGCTACGAGACATTAAATTAAAAAGGTTGAACATAACTTACAATGATTAAAAATAGCGTAGCGTTACACGGACAGAATTTCGACTTACACCCTTACAACATTCGCTAACATACCCTTATTATTAGGATTAAAATTAAAATTAAAATATAAATATAAATATATACGATATAGATAGAGAGATGGATATATTTGGTGATTTTTGCGATCAGAATTCGTTTGCTTTTATAGGGATTTTCAGAGTTTGGGCCTCCGCGACTCGCGGCATTTTTGCCTTCAAACTCTGCGAGTCGCAGAGTTTGTAAATACAGCTCAGTCCCTTTTGGAGTCTTTCTTGCCGACGGTTTTAAATATAAATATAATATATTAAATAATTATAAGAATTATTTAAATATTATATTATATTTATGTGCATAGTTGACTTGTAATTTTTAGTCCGTTGCGTCGAGCGTTGAGAGTTGACTCTGGTCCCGGTTCCGGATTTTCGAACGTCCTTGCGTACAATTTAATATCTTGTACTTTGCGTTTTGAATCTTGTACTCTTGTAATTTCGAGACGTTTCTTATCAATAATTGGAACCTCTTTGATTGTCTTTTGTACTTTTGAGCTTTTTGGTCGTTTGCGTCTTCAATTCGTCGAATCTGTCTTTTGTCTTCACCTTTTATTATTTAAACGAATATCACTTGTAAATAGAACAATTGCAACTAAAAGCTTGTCTTTCTTGAGGAATAATGCTATGAAATATATGTTCGTTTTTAGCATTATCAAATATTCCCACACTTGAGCGTTGCTTGTCCTCAAGCAATATCGTCTTGAAATACTAGAATCACTTCTTTATTCTTCACACTTTGTACATCAGTGATTTCTATACGGTGGTATAAACAATGGTAGTAACGATATGGTTTACAGTCCCACATGACTATAAAAATTTAGATCCATTAAGAAAATTGGATCTTTATGAAAATATTTGATCTTTTGAAAATTAAATCTAGTTTTTACCCTAGATAAGTTTTTCTGAATAACCCTTCACCGGTGTTTGCAAAATATTTTTGTGGGTTTGGTGGGTTTCAGATTTGAAAATTTTAGCTCAAAACTTATGGTTTTGTGTCACCCACTTGCTAACCTTGTATTTGGAAAGCAACACGTCCAGTTTACTTGTCCCGTATATTACCTTTCGGTAAACTACCGTCCAGTTGTAAAGGAAAGCGATGAACAAGCAACGGTTAAGGCAATGTCCCCTGACATGCTTTTAATTATGGTCTATAACGTGTTGGACGCAATTACTATCCTTGGTAGGAGCAATAGTAAAGCTCACCCTTATGATTTTTTGGTCTGGCACAAGGTCCTGTCTTTGACCACTATGCAACCACCATTCTTACGGTTGACACCCGATTTAGTTCAGGTGACCTAATGAATTCCAGGTGAATTCCTAGGATTTTACGTTCAATGGTAATGAACGCATTGAAAATAGGGTTTTCAGAAAACAAATCGGTTTGTAATTTTTATCAAAATATTTTCTCGTTCAAGCTCGAGTTTAGATATCATTGAATTCCATGAGTTTGTAATTCTCAATCTTTAAGTTCAATCTCAAGGATTGAGTAATATCAGCCTTAAAAGCTGATTTTTGATCTTTTAAGGAGATTATCCTTTCTGAGATCTGATTTATTAGTCTTATCCAGCTAATTTGCATGGTGCCCCCCCATTTTACGAGATAAATCCTTCTCATGGTTAGGATAAATCTGACCACTTGGCGACCCTGTTTAATGCTGAGGTCCGTGGATTTCCTGCTGATTTTAGTGATGACTTTTCTAGATTTTTCGTCAACCTACAGCTGGTCTGGACGACAACTTCTTGACCTAAATCAAGAAGCGCGTTTCTTTTTCGGAAGACTTTACTTCCTTTTAATGATGGAATTGATTCATCGTGTAGAT
The DNA here is from genome assembly GCF_046630445.1 of Rutidosis leptorrhynchoides. NCBI lineage: Eukaryota > Viridiplantae > Streptophyta > Magnoliopsida > Asterales > Asteraceae > Rutidosis > Rutidosis leptorrhynchoides. The sequence continues at coordinate 14,428,705 of NC_092335.1, read as the reverse complement.
CCATCTTTCTTACAGTAAATCAGGTAAAACAGTTTAGTTTAGTCCAAAGCAAAAGTATTTTCAGTTATTTGTTACAGATATATGTGACATATGTTTAAGATAACTTGGTAAATTTTCCCACACTTGGCTTTTATTTTCCTTTTTATCGTCCTCTATTCCATTTTAAATGAATTTTAACATTTTGGTTTGTTTCTCAATTTATGTCCTTTTTGAGGTAACAATAATTTCGGTGTTAAAACCTAGTTTTATCGTTCATAAATATGTATAAACATGATTTTGAGTTCATTTAATTGAAAATTTTGAAAAATTTTACTAGAATTGGGTAGTCAGTATATAAGACTAGGGCTGTTCTTTATTATCAGAGAGCACTAGATTCTAATACAACTACTGCTTTACTAGTATTTTTAATAGTAACCAAGTGTATAAAGTAAAAAATTTTACAATCCGAAAGAATTTAACCCCTTCCCACACTTAAGATCTTGCAATGCCCTCATTTGCAAGAAATCAGTAACAATTTAAATTATTGAGGGTGATTTGTGTGAAATTGATTAATTTTTACCAAAGTTTCCAAACATATTGGCGTTTGTTTGCTGAATGATAAATGGTGCACATCATTTGTTCATTCCGTCTTGTTGTTATTTCACATATATTTTGCATCTTGTCGTCAAAATTAGTTGCTTTTGCTGAACTTAATGCCAGTCTTTGAAAATGCGCTATTTTACACTGTTGTGTACATAAGATAAACTGCAAACATATATAATATTTTTGAAGTTTGGTATATTACCCCACATTCAAAAATTATTAAAATCTAAGAATAAAAGTTAGAAAATTATAAAAACTATTACAATATTAACATGAGTATTAAACGTATCAACATTACAAATTACAAAATAAATAAAACTAAGTAGACTAGGGATGATACTGGTACCAATAGGGGTTCCAAGCATAACCATAGGTGCTATAGAATGCTTCGGCAGGGTTATACGTAGGATACGGTGGTTGCATCTCTATAGACCAGGGAGGGAAGATGGGTTTTGGTGTAGGAATATAGTTTCTACCTATATGTTAGCAATGAGCTATGATTTGGTTTTGATGAACTTGCCAATCTTCAAATGCTCTCTGTCTAGCATTTTCGTACTCCTGTGAAGCTATAAACCTTTGCATTTCTTGCATCTCATTTCCCCCTCCAACATTACCTTGCTGTTGGTTTCTCTCAACCTGTGGATGTCTACCATGGTATTGTACTGCGGCGTTATTTCGCCTCTTCAAAACTTTCACACCATGGTATACATTTAAACCTATAGTATCACGGGGTTCTGGTTCTTCTACTAATAATCCCCCCTCCCCCCGACTTATATCCACACCGAGATATTCAGCAATCAAAGTAATAAAAATACCACCTCCTATTATGTTATGCGGTCTCATCCCCCTAACCATAGCTGATAAATAATAACCCACACAATAAGGTATACTTACAGCGCTTTGTGGGTCTCGAATACACATATGGTAAAACAAATCCTGTTCATTTACCTTTTCCTTGTTCTTACCTCTTTGTGTAATCGAATTAGCTAAAAACCTATGAATCACTCTTAATTCAGCTCTATCTATATCCAAATAAGAGTAATTTCCCCCTTTGAATCGGTGATGGCTTGTCATTTGACTCCATACACCGTGTGTATCAAAATTTTCATCTATCTTTCTACCATTTAGTATCAACCCTCTACAATCGGCAGATGCTAACTCCTCAGGCGTATATATACGTAAAGCCTGAGCCATGTCTAGCAAAGACATGTGGCGCATCGAACCTCCTAATAAAAATCTAATAAAAGATCGATCGGTTAAACTAGCTACCCGATCATTTAATTCTGTACTACATAACAATTCTTCACACCATACCTTATATACAGGTCTACGCATGGTGAATAAACGTACCCAGTCATTAAAAGTAGAATTACCATACCTCTGTACAAGTAATTCCCTAATTGGCCCGGCCAATTCTACAGCTTCTAAGGGTCCCCATTCTATGACCCTCGGTACCTCGACAACCTTAGAATGAAGAGTATGCAAACCCCTTTGGTATTTTGGATAATCAATCCAAAGTCTGTCAAATCTCAGGTTCGGGTGCAAATCTTCCAAGTGCATATCAGAAAAGGTCATGACTGGATGAGGTATATCCTGCTTGTAGTAGTTATCCACCTCCTGTTGTTCCGTATTCTCAGCAGGAGCATTGCGAGCTTGGGATGAAGATTCACCCCTTTCAGTCTGCAAAACACATCAAACACAATTTTTGTGCATCCAAATATGCATTAGTGTCAGCAAAATCATCAATCAAAATAATTACAATGACATGATCAAACTTAAGCTCATTTTCACATTTTTATCAAATCTACACTTTTTCAAATAAGCATATATGAAAATGTTCGCCAAATTCATAAGCATTTAACTCAAATAACATGTCAAAATAATCATTACTAGCAATTAAACAAGTCTCAAATGGCATTATCTCTCAAAAATCAAGTTCATGAATTTTAGACTTTGAAAAAGTCCACTTTAATTCTTAAAATCATGTTTAGGCTCAAAGTTTGGATCATTTAACTACCTAAACATGTTACACTACTTAATTTAGCAACAATTCATGACAAAAATCGGCCATAACCTATTTATATCAAAAAGGCCCAAATTTGCTCAAGAACACAAACCCTAGATTACTCAAAATTCGAAGTTTAAGGCTTCTAATCATGTTAAATAGCATCAATCTAGGTTATACAAGCATAATACATAAAAAAATTTAAGCCTAATTACACTAAAAAACATCAAAATCAAATTGGGAAAAAATTGCTCAAGAACACTAATTTCGGATTAAATGGTGTTTAGGTGTAGAAATTTACCGTTTTTCTTGAGTAATTCCTTGATAGCATCCTTCTCAACATGATTTTAGTAAAAGATTTGATGATTAACGGTTAAAAATTGTGATTTTGGGGGTTTTTTTCCGTGTATTTTCGAGCTTATTTTCGCTGTGTTTTGTGTTGTGGGTTGTGGACTGAGCTGTTCCGGCTCTTATATTTTTTTCTGTAAATCGATCCTCCCGCGACTCGCGGTGTTTAAGGCTTCAAACTCAGCGAGTCGCGGAGTTTGCTTTTTTTTTTTTTTAACATCTTATATTAATTAAAACAATTAAGTAATTAATTTTAAAATTTTGTTTCCCTTGTTATTTAGGACGAGATCGTTTCGGATTGATGTCCTAGTCCGTCCTTCGACAAAATTTTAAAATTTGTCTTTTTGTAGCGATTGTTTTAAAAGCTAAGAATTTTTGGGTTTTTTAATGTTTTTGGCATACTTTAATTCAATAAGATTAAAAATAATGATAGTAAAAGTTCTCGTCCCTCCCTCGGGTAAAGCAATTTCGGTTCAACGACCTAGTCTTCAACTTACGACGAATTTTAAAAATCATATTTTTAACTTAATGAGATAAAGTAAATTTTTGTTTTTAAATTCACACAAATTAAATATAAAATTCAAAATTAATATTAAAAATTCACACCAAACTTAAAAGTTGAAATGCATAAAATTAAAAATTCATATTTTAAAAATTAAAAATTCACACCAAACTTAATTTAAAAATTCATATTATAAATTCACACCAAACTTATATTAATTTTTCAAATATTTACAATTTTAAATATATTGTTTTTACAAAGTTTACAATATTAATTTAAGATTTATATATTAATTTTAAAAACATGGTAAAAATAAAATTAAAAATCTTTTTGGCTTTTTATCCCACTCTAATCAATCAAATATTATCAAAAATATGCGCCCCTCTTTTCGGTAAAGTAATTTCGGTTCCAAGACCTAATTTAACTCATGACGAATTTTTGAAATATTTTGGGTTGATTGATTAAAGATATTTATACCTTAAGAATAAACGTTAAATTTCGCAGTGATGTAATAAATTTTTGAATGATATCAATAATTTCGGTCGCCAAACCTAATTTTATTTAATACCAATTTAATACTTTTTAGCGAACAAATTAGCGTTTATTATCAAAAGGTTAAAAATAAAAAAAAATAAAATAAAAACTGTACAGACATACCTGTGAAATAGATTTCTTAGTTATATGATCTATCCCATTCATAAGATAGTCGGTTTAATTGGTTTTCCATGGCTACATAGGCGTAACCTCGAGCATTCAGTGTCTTTTCTTCTAAACATATGAACGGTCCGTCTCTGCATAAAGTAACAAATTCGGTGTTTGAATAGGTTTGATTATTTGAACATTTACCTCCATGTGACCATTTTCCGCATTTGTGACATCTTTCTAGGTGTCGTGCTCTTCTTTTTGCTGCGGATTTTGATTTTCCTTTACCAAATTGTAACTTATTATCTTCGCATCTGGATTCTTTTCTAACTCCGTCCATTCTTTCTCTGATTACTGATACTATTTCACTCGGAAGTGTGTCATTATTACGTTTAGTGATCAAAGCGTGTAGTATTAGACCATGGTTTAGTTCACAGGCAGTCTTCATTTTGTAAAAACCTAAAAAAAATAAAAATTCAGAATGGGGGGAGAAGACTAGTTCTTTAGGGTCTGCTAGGGAAAGACCATTCAGGTTCCATTTTCGAGAACTACACGAAAACAGACAATCTAACTCTAACAGAAATACATATTATCCTTTAAAGACTTGATTCTCCCCACACTTAGTTAGCTGTGGTGTCGAAATTGTGATTAACTTCGTTGTCGACTTCCATCGGACTATCTATATAATGTTTAACTCTGTGACCATTAACTTTAAATTCAATCCCATTTGAATTTATTAATTCTACCGTTTCGTATGGGAAAACTCTTTTGACTATGAATGGTCCAGACCATCTTGATTTCAATTTTCCAGGAAATAGCTTGAATCGTGAATTGAAAAGAAGAATTCTGTCTCCTTCTTTAAATTCTTTTGAACTTCTGATTCTTTTATCATGCCATTTCTTCATTCTTTCTTTATAGATTAACGAATTATCGTATGCTTCATGTCTTAATTCTTCTAATTCGTTTAGTTGACTTAACCGTAGACGTCCGGCTTCATGTATATCAAGATTACATGTCTTCAAAGCCCAAAATGCTTTGTGTTCAATTTCTACTGGAAGATGACATGCTTTTCCATAAACAAGTCTAAAAGGTGTGGTTCTAATTGGAGTTTTGTAGGCTGTTCTAAAAGCCCAGAGTGCATCCTCCAATTTAATGGACCATTCCTTCGGATTTGATCCTACGGTTTTCTCTAGAATACGTTTTAAAGCTCGGTTGGTATTTTCAACTTGTCCACTTGTTTGTGGATGATATGCGGTGGAGATTTTATGAGTTACTCCATATCTTTTAAGAACTTTCTCAAGTTGATTATTACAAAAATGAGTACCCCGATCACTTATTAAAGCTTTCGGTGTTCCAAACCTTGCAAAAATACGTTTTAAAAAGTTGACTACAACTCGTGCATCGTTAGTTGGGAGAGCTTGTGCTTCCGCCCATTTAGATACATAATCAATGGCTACGAGTATATATAGATTATTATGAGATTTTGGAAATGGACCCATAAAGTCAATACCCCAAATGTCAAATACTTCACATACTTGGATGACATTTTGTGGCATTTTATCACGTTGACTTATTTTTCCGGCCCTTTGACATGCATCACAGGATTTGCAAAGAAGGTGTGCGTCTTTGTAAATTGTAGGCCAATAGAATCCAGCATCATAAACTTTTCTTGCTGTTAGTTGAGGCCCATAATGCCCTCCTGTTGGTCCTGTGTGACAATGGTTTAATATTTTACTAGCTTCATCTCCAAATACACATCGGCATATTATTCCATCGGGACAACTTTTAAACAAATGTGGATCTTCCCAAAAATAGTGTTTTATATCACTGAAGAATTTCTTTCGTCTTTGGTACGATAATCCTTTTTCAAGGAATCCACAAACTAAGTAGTTTGCATAGTCTGCAAACCATGGAATTTCATTATAATCTATCTTCAATAGATATTCATCAGGAAAGTTGTCTTGTATGGCCGATTCATTTAGAACTTCTAATTCGGGATTTTCAAGACGAGAAAGATGATCAGCGGCGAGATTTTCTGCTCCTCTTTTATCTCGGATTTCAATATCAAACTCTTGTAAGAGTAAGATCCAACGGATTAATCTTGGTTTAGCATCTTGTTTCGAAAATAGGTATCTAAGAGCAGAATGGTCGGTATAGACCACCGTTTTTGCTAGAACGAGATATGATCGAAATTTGTCAAAAGCAAAGACAATAGCAAGGAGTTCTTTTTCAGTAGTTGTATAGTTCGTTTGTGCTCCTTGTAACGTCTTACTAGCATAATATATATGTTGAAATCGTTTTTCAATCCTTTGTCCTAAAACGGCTCCCATTGCAAAATCACTTGCATCGCACATTAGTTCAAATGGTAGATTCCAATTTGGTGTTATCATAATCGGCGCATTAGTGAGTTTCTCTTTAAGAATATTAAAAGATTTGATACACTCATCTGAAAAGATGAATGGAGCATCCTTTTCTAGGAGTTTATTCATAGGAGTGGCAATTTTAGAAAAATCTTTTATGAAACGTCGGTAAAAACCGGCATGCCCTAGAAAACTCCTAACTCCTCTAACATTGGTGGGATGTGGAAGTTTAGCAATTACATCTACTTTAGCTCTATCCACTTCAATTCCTTCTTTTGAAATTTTATGACCAAGAACGATGCCTTCTTTAACCATGAAATGGCATTTCTCCCAATTAAGTACTAGATTTGATTGTTCGCATCTAATAAGCATTCGTTCCAGATTAACTAGACATGATTCAAATGTATCACCGAAGACTGAAAAGTCATCCATGAAAACTTCCATGCATTCTTCTATCATGTCGTGAAAAATCGCCATCATACACCTTTGAAAGGTTGCAGGGGCGTTGCAAAGTCCTTATGGCATGCGTTTGTAAGCAAAAGTACCATAAGGTCACGTGAATGTGGTTTTCTCTTGGTCCTCGGGTGCTATTGGAATTTGAAAATATCTGGAAAATCCATCTAGAAAACAATAGTAACTATTTCCGGCTAATCTTTCCAACATTTGATCTATGAAAGGTAAGGGAAAGTGATCTTTTCTGGTGACGTCATTTAATTTTCTATAATCAATACATACACGCCATCCTGTTACAGTCCTAGTAGGAATAAGCTCATTTTTCTCATTTGTAATGACAGTCATGCCACCCTTCTTAGGCACGCATTGAACTGGGCTTACCCATGGACTATCAGAGATTGGATAAATTAAACCTGCATCTAGCAGTTTAATAATCTCTTTCTTAACTACATCTTGCATATTAAGATTTAGTCTTCGTTGGCGTTGCACATACATTTTATGACCTTCTTCCATAAGGATTTTATGTGTGCAATACGAAGGACTTATTCCTTTAATATCATGAATCTTCCATGCAATGGCTGGTTTATGAGCTTTCAACACAGAAATGAGTTGTGATTTCTCATTTTCAGTAAGAGAAGACGATATTATTACAGGTAATTCAGATTCACCATGTAAATAAGCGTATTCCAAATGGTTTGGAAGTGGCTTTAACTCTAATTTCGGAGGTTCTTCTATCGATGATTTGTATCGATATCTGTCTTCTTCTTTTAGCATTTGAATTTCTTCTGTTGTTGGTTCATATCCATTAGCTATAAGTGTAGCTAACATTTCAGCTTCATCAATTGGTTCATTACCTTCTCCTAAAGAACATTTTCCTGTTCCTTGTAATTCTGGAAATTCTTCTAACAATTCTGCATGTGCATCTATAGTTTGAATATAATAACATGTATCATCTGCAGATTGTGGTTGTTGCATTGCTCTATCAACTGAAAAGGTAACACTCTCATCCTCTATACTTAGGGTCAGTTTTTTACCGAACACGTCTATCATTGCTTTAGCCGTGTTTAAGAATGGTCTTCCTAATATGAGAGGAACTTGAGAATCTTCTTCCATGTCCAAAACAACAAAATCTACTGGAAATACTAAAGTACCAACTTTAACTAGCATGTTCTCCATTATCCCTCTAGGATATTTTATTGATCTATCGGCTAGTTGTATGCTTATTCTGGTTGGTTTCAAATCTCCAAGGTCTAGTTTAGCGTATAGTGAATACGGCATTAGATTTATACTAGCACCTAAGTCTGCCAATGCTTCTATTGAACTAAGACTACCCAGAAAACATGGAATTGTGAAACTTCCTGGATCAGATAGTTTTTCTGGTATCTTATTCAACAGCACTGCTGAACAATTAGCATTCATAGTAACAGCCGAGAGTTCTTCCATTTTCTTTCTATTTGAGATTAGATCTTTCAAGAATTTAGCATATCTAGGCATTCCTGAAATCACATCAATGAAAGGAAGATTTACATTTATCTGTTTAAACATATCCAAGAATTTGGATTGCTCGGCTTCAAGTTTCTCTTTCTTCATTTTACTCGGGTAAGGAAGTGGTGGTTGGTATGGTTTAACATAAGGTTTAGCCTTAACTGTGTTATCTTCATTAACCTTTTCAACTACCGGTTCTTTTTCCTTATCTTGATCAGGTTGTGGTTCTTGTGGAGTAGGAATAGCTTCTTCAGAAGTTACAGGTATTTCAGGTGGTTTAAGTGTTGTACCGCTTCTTGTGGTAATGGCTTTAGTTGTTTCATTCCGGGGGTTAGCATTTGTATCACTCGATAGACTTCCCGGTTTTCTTTCACCTATTAACCTTGCTAGGTTACTTACTTCTTGTTCCAGATTTTGAATAGAGAGCTTGTTGATTTCTAAATGCTTGAGCATTTTGTTCATTAGTTTGTTTTTGAGATGTGAAAAACTGCGTTTGAGTTTCAACTAGCTTCGTCATCATATCTTCTAAATTCGGCTTTTTATCATCGGTTTGTTGTGGTGGTTTGTTTTGAAAATTAGGTCTTTGCTGATTGTAAGTATTATTGGATACTTGTTGATTGCTAGGACCTTGTTGGTTGTTGTATGGAATATTTCGGTTATAATTCTGGTTTTGATTGTAAATTGGTCTTGGCGGTTGATAATTATTCTGATAATTATTTCCAGGCCTTTGATTTATGTATGAAATATTCTCTCTTTGTTCCATTGTTAATTCAATACTGAGATAATCTTTTGTCAAATGTGGTCCTCCACACTGCTCACAACTAATTCGTATTGAGTGAATATCCTTAGTCATCTTTTCCATTCGTCTCTCGACAGCATCTATCTTTGCAGAAATGGAATCTAAGTCATGGCTAGAATCGGCTCTAGCTGCTTTAGATGATCTAACGATATCTTTTTCTTGCTGCCACTCATGTGAGTGGGAAGCAGTGTTATCAATAATTTTGTAAGCATCAGTTTCGGTTTTCTTCATAATCGAACCACCAGCTGCTATATCTATGTCTTTTCTTGTATTGATGTCGCATCCTTGGTAGAATATTTGTACTATTTGACAGGTGTCTAAACCATGTTGCGGACATCCTCTTAACAACTTTCCATATCTTTACCACGCCTCATATAGAGTTTCATTCGGCTTCTGTGTGAACGTAACAATTTCTGCTTGAAGTCTTACGGCTTTAGATGCAGGAAAGAATTGTTTAAGAAATTTGTCAACTAAAACATCCCTTGTATCGATCGCCCCTTCAGGTAACGATTCCAACCAATCTTTGGCTTCTCCCTTTAAAGTCCAGGGAAATAACATGAGATATAGCTGTTCATCCTCCACTTCTCGGATTTTAAATAGTGTGCAGATCCTATTAAAGGTACGTAGATGTTTATTTGGATCTTCCTTCGGCGCACCACTAAATTGGCATTGATTAGTCACCATGTGTAGGATTTGTCCTTTGATTTCATAATCTGGCGCATTAATGTCTGGATGAGTAATTGCGTGACCTTGGCCAGTGCGTTTAGCTCTCATTCGGTCTTCCATACTTAAAGGTTCCAGATTCTTCATAATTGAATTTGTTTAATCGGAATCACTAGAGGATTCTGATTTAATGGTTCGTTCCTCAACAATCTCTGTTTGAATGATTGGTGGTTCCGGAGGAAAATTTAGTGGTTCAGGATCTACGAATCGTTCCTGAATATTCTCCGGATTCTCAATTGTGAGGTCGGGTTCAAAAAATGGATTATCGGAAATTTGAACTGAAGTACTTGGTCGACTGGATGACGATTCTAAAGAAAAATCAACGGCGGTTATATTTGCTAAATGTCTTGATCTAGTTACAGGTGGTGAACGTACAAAAGGTGGTGAACGTCTTGCTCGGTGCATTCACTGAATATCCTATTAGTTTTTAAAAGGAAAGAAAAATTATAATAAGTTATCCAATCAATAGACTTTTCTGATTTTGCCCACGTTTTGAATAGCCAAAAGATGCAGCAGGGGGGCAGGATTCGTTTGGTCTCAATATAATTGAGGACTGTTTGGCTCCAATAACCCGGTCCACGTACAAATCCAACTATTACTACGAACCAGAAAATTTGATGTCTATCAATTTAACCACTTAAAATAAATTTTCGTAATTTTAAGAAATTTAGATAAGAAGTAGAATAAAAATCTATGTCTTAAAACTAGAATAGCGAGAAATAAGAAAGAAAAAGAGTTCGTCGAAAAAGGTCGAAAAAGAAAAATGGTTGAAAAATAAAAGGTGACGGAAAAATAAAAGAAACTTATAAAACTTAAAAATACTTGACTAACCTAACCTTATTACTACAACTAACTTAAAATTATAATCGCAAATTGAGATTACTAATTGGAATGATAACTGATACATAGTTAAAAGTCGTCTAAAAATATTAAAGCTTACAGGAAAAACTAAATCCCAAATGGAAACAACTTAAAAAGAAACTAAAACTTAAAAAGGCGTCGCAAAATTCTAAAGCACCTAAATCTTAGTCTAAAGAAAAAAGCACTTAAGGAATTCTACGGCAAAGCCTAAAAATCTAGAAGTAAAAATAACTATGGCAAAAACTATGAATTAAAACTAAATATGAGCGAAAAATACAAAAGTTACGCTAAAACGATTAAAAAGGGACAAAATATAAAAATATACAAAAAGTTGTAAAAAGTACAATTTTTATAAAAATATTATTTTTATATTATTTATTTAATAAAACTACTAATTTTACAATATAATTAAACAAAATATTAATAGAAACTAAAATAAATAAAAAGTAAAACTTAAAATAAAACTAATTATAATAATAATAATAATTAGGGTTAAATAATAATAATAATAATTAATTACCCGTAATTAATGCCTGATTAGGGTTCTGGTCAGCTGTGTCAGAGTTACTCCGCGACTTGCGGTATTTAAAGCAGCAAACCCCGCGACTCGCGGGGTTCCAAAATTCAACTGACAGGTTATTAAATTCGACGCGTTTTTTCTTTTTTTTTTAATTTTTTTTTTCTGTTTTTAATTTTTCTGTTTATATAAAAAAAAAATATGTGTATAATAAAAACTTATATTTTAAAAACTTAAATAAAATAGAAATACTTTATAATTTTAATAAATAAAATGCTTAAAACTAGATTTATAAATGTTAATTTTTTTTTTTTATATATTAGCGTTGCGCTTCCGGCTTTTAAGAGACTCCCCGGCAGCGGCGCCAAAAATAACTTGATGTTTGCAGCGGGGTATATAAAATACTATTATATTTTTACAGGGAAATACTATTAAATACGATACAATTTACACAAGATATTTATTTATTTAGAGAATGGATCTACTTAAACCTTGCTACAACACTTATAGGCAGTGTACCTAATCGTACAGTAGTGTAGTTTTTAGTAAGTCCGGTTCGTTCCACAGGGAATCTTTTTAAATAAAGCTTAACGCTATATTAGTTTGCTTTTATAAAAATACAAGTATATATACAAGTAATATTATTATTATAAAAGGGGGGTTTTTACCGTTTAATGACCGGTTTGTCGATTTTAAAACTTTAGTCGCAGTTAAAACTAAATGTAAAATATTAAATAAATACAAGACTTAAATTAAAGCGTAAAGTAAATAACGATAATGAAATTGCAAATAATAAAAGTGCGATAAAATAAACTTGCGATAATTAAAAAGTACGATAATTAAAAGTGCAATTAAATACAATAACAATAAAAATGCGATAATTAGAAGTGCAATTAAATATAAAATAAAGGAAATTAAATATGAAATAAAAGAATTATGCTTATTTAAACTTCCGTAATCATGATGTTTGACGTGTTGATTTTAGTTTTATGCCCATGGGTTAATTGTCCTTTGTCCTGGATTATCTAATATGTCCGTCTGGTTTTTGTCCATAACAGTCCATCAGTCATAAATATAAAGTGCGAGTGTCCTCGTCAAATTATTCTTATACCCGAAGTTAAATATTCCAACTAATTGGGGATTCGAATTGTAACAAGGTTTTAATATTTTGTTTAATGAATACACCAGGTTATCGACTGCGTGTAAACCAAGGTTTTACTACTTTGTTAACAATTACACCAATTACCCTTGAATCTAATTCACCCCTGTTTCAACAAGTCTATTAACTATTAATCCAGTTCCGTATCAGGTAAAATGAATAATTATTGGTATTTATAGATATCCCGCCCACCGTACCCAGTCAAGCGTATGTGGTTATATATAAATACGTCGAATTATAAGTTTGTATATTAAATTAACAAGGTATTGTTTAGTTAATATAAAACCCATTAATAACCCATAGTCTAATTTCCACAAGTGTCGTTCTTTTGTCCAAACCCCAATTATGGTACAAAGCCCAATTACCCAATTTTAGTAATTAGCCCAACATCATGATTACTTCGGATTAAATAAGCATAATAATAACTTAGCTACGAGACATTAAATTAAAAAGGTTGAACATAACTTACAATGATTAAAAATAGCGCAGCGTTACACGGACAGAATTTCGACTTACACCCTTACAACATTCGCTAACATACCCTTATTATTAGGATTAAAATTAAAATTAAAATTAAAATTAAAATATAAATATAAATATATACGATATAGATAGAGAGATGGATATATTTGGTGATTTTTACGATCAGAATTCATTTGCTTTTATAGGGATTTTCAGAGTTTGGGCCTCCGCGACTCGCGGCATTTTTGTCTTCAAACTCTGCGAGTCGCGGAGTTTGTAAATACAGCTCAGTCCCTTTTGGAGTCTTTCTTGCCGACAGTTTTAAATATAAATATAATATATTAAATAATTATAAGAATTATTTAAATATTATATTATATTTATGTGCATAGTTGACTTGTAATTTTTAGTCCGTTGCATCGAGCGTTGAGAGTTGACTCTGGTCCCGGTTCCGGATTTTCGAACGTCCTTGCGTACAATTTAATATCTTGTACTTTGCGTTTTGAATCTTGTACTCTTGTAATTTCGAGACGTTTCTTATCAATAATTGGAACCTCTTTGATTGTCTTTTGTACTTTTGAGCTTTTTGGTCGTTTGCGTCTTCAATTCGTCGAATCTGTCTTTTGTCTTCACCTTTTATTATTTAAACGAATATCACTTGTAAATAGAACAATTGCAACTAAAAGCTTGTCTTTCTTGAGGAATAATGCTATGAAATATATGTTCGTTTTTAGCATTATCAAATATATATATATATATATATATATATATATACACAAGTAATATTTATATATATATATCTACACATATTTATATATATACATATTTACAAACATTGGTTCGTGAATCATCGGGATTTGTCAAAGGTAAATGAATGCATAAACATAGTTCAAAATTTCCGAGACTTCAATATTACAGACTTTGCTCATCGTGTCGAAATTATATAAAAATTAAGTTTAAATTTGGTCGGAAATTTCCTGGTCATCACAGATGATCACTTTACAAGATTGGAAGTAAGCTATCAAACTTGGAAGTATTCTTGATTTTATGAAAACTAGAACTTATAGAATTTATAAAGAACACTTAGAACTTGAAGATAGAACTTGAGAGAGATTAATTAGATGAAGAAAATTGAAGAATGAAAGTGTTTGTAGGTGTTTTTGGTCGTTGGTATATGGATTAGATATAAAGGATGTGTAATTTTGTTTACATGTAAATAACTCAAGAATGATTACTAATATTTTTGTAATTTTATGAGATATTTCATGCTAGTTGCCAAATGATGGTTCCCACATGTGTTAGGTGGCTCACATGGACTACTAAGAGCTGATCATTAGAGTGTATATACCAATAGTACATACATCTAAAAGCATTGTATTGTACGAGTACGAATACGGGTGCATACGAGTAGAATTGTTGATGAAACTGAACGAGGATGTAATTGTAAGCATTTTTGTTAAGTAGAAGTATTTTGATAAGTGTCTTGAAGTCTTTCAAAAGTGTATGAATACATATTAAAACACTACATGTATATACATTTTAACTGAGTCGTTAAGTCATCGTTAGTCGTTACATGTAAATGTTGTTTTGAAACCCTTAAGTTAACGCTCTTGTTAAATGTTGTTAACCCAATGTTTATTATATCTAATGAGATGTTAAATTATTATATTATCATAATATCATGATATATTAATATATCTTAATAACGTATATATACATTTAAATGTCGTTACAACGATAATCGTTACATATATGTCTCGTTTTGAAATCCTTAAGTTAGTAGTCTTGTTTTTACATATGTAGTTCATTGTTAATATACTTAATGATATGTTTACTTATCATAATATCATGTTAACTATATATATATATATATATATATATATATATATATATATATATATATATCCATATATATGTCATCATATAGTTTTTACAAGTTTTAACGTTCGTGAATCACCGGTCAACTTGGGTGGTCAATTGTCTATATGGAACCTATTTCAATTAATCACATCTTAACAAATTTGATTACTTAACATGTTGGAAACACTTAATTATGTAAATATCAAATTCATTAAATATATATAAACATGGAAAAGTTCGGGTCACTACATGAAAGATGTAACAATCTAAGAGTGATGTTTTCTGTTAAATCTTGGCTTGGATTCTGATTTTTCAAAATCATAATATGTAATCAAATTTGGATGCGAATGGTTGTTTTGATTTCGTTGTGAAAGTAGTGAGTGTAGTTGATGATTTGCTAAATCAGAATCGAAGAATGTAACATATTAATTGTGAATTTATATATCTTTCAAGTATTACCTACCCGTTAAAAGTTTCACAAGTAATATTTTGTACCAGATAATTTTATTACAGTCTTTATGAAAATATATGTATGTATATTTTCTTCAGATGTAATACAGATTTAATGAGTTAATATCATATTAAGCTCATTTGATTTTCTGCTGGATTAGAAATGAATAATCTCTAAAACATTAAAGATTTCATAATCGTCACGGAGTATTTCACTAATGTAATCAATACTTTGTTATTCAGTTTTATTGATATTTCCTCAGTGAATCATGTTGGTGCTTATGGAACTCTTGCTAACTTCGCAAGGTACGAATGATGTTTTCTGGAAAGTTTCACGTACATTGAAAATGAAAGTGTAAAATCAAACATGTATTTGAATAATATACTTGATTTATTATGAAATGAAATCTATTAAGTCGAAGCAGAGATTATAGTTAACGATTGTTAAGACATTAACGAAGGATGTACATCATAGCATATTAATAACATGAAGTAACCGAGTAGTTAAGATTCACACGTAATAGCTTAGTACGAAAAGATTTATTTTAATCTCAAAATTCATATATATATATATATATAAATTATACATATAATTTCTTCAGAGGGAATGAGTTAATACTTCATAACTCGTTGATACGATATACACGTTGTTGATTAGTGATGATGTTTGCGGTGATTATGGATCTGGCGGAGCTTGTGATGTTGTAGATGCTGCTGATACTGACGGTACTGACGGTGCTGGTGATGCTGACGGTACTGTTGATGCTGTTAGTAAAACAGATCTAGCTTGTAAATCGTGCACCATTTCGATCAGGGTTTTATTTCATCATTTCTATTCGTTCACTCATCTGGTTTACAATTAGAGCTAGAATAAGTAATCTCTAAAACTTTTAGAAACTACATATTCTCTCATTTCCAGTAGGTTTATCCACAAAACCTGAGGTAGTAATGATGTTCATAACATCATTCGATTCATATATATATAAAACTACCTTATTCGAAGGTTTAAGCTTGTAATCACTAGAACATAGTTTAGTTAATTCTAAACTTGTTCGCAAACAAAAGTTAATCCTTCTAACTTGACTTTTAAAATCAACTAAACACATGTTCTATATCTATATGATATGCTAACTTAATGATTTAAACCTGAAAACATGAAAAACACCGTAAAATCGGATATACGCCGTCGTGGTAACACCGCGGGCTGTTTTGGGTTAGTTAACTAAAAACTATGATAAACTTTGATTTAAAAGTTTTTCTTCTGGGAAAATGATTTTTCTTATGAACATGAAACTATATCCAAAAATCATGGTTAAACTCAAAGTGAAAGTATGTTTTTCAAAATGGTCATCAAGACGTCATTTTTTCGACTGAAATGACTACCTTTACAAAAATGACTTGTAATCTGTATTTTCGACTATAAACTTATACTTTTTCTGTTTAGATTCATAAACTTAAGTTCAATATGAAACCATAGCAACTTGAATCACTCAAAACGGATTTAAAACGAAGAAGTTATGGGTAAAACAAGATTGGATAATTTTGCTTCATGTAGCTACGTGAAAATTGGTAACAAATCTATATTAATCATATCCTAGCTAACTTATATTATATCATACATGTATTCTAATATATTATGTAATCTTGGGATACCATAGACACGTATGCAAATGTTTTGACATATCATATCGACCCATGTATATATATTATTTTGAACAACCATAGACACTCTATATGCAGTAATGATTGAGTTAGCTATACAGAGTTGAGGTTGATTCTAAAAATATATATACTTTGAGTTGTGATCTAACCTGAGACGTGTATACACTGGGTCGTGGATTGATTCAAGATAATATATATCGATTTATTTCTGTACATCTAACCGTGAACAACTAGTTGTAGGTTACTAACGAGAACATCTGACTTAATAAACTTAAAACATTAAAACGTATTAAAAATGTTGTAAATATATTTTGAACATACTTTGATATATATGTACATATTTGTTATAGGTTCGTGAATCAACCAGTGGACAAGTCTTACTTCCCGACGAAGTAAAAATCTGTGAAAGTGAGTTATAGTCCTACTTTTAAAATCTAATATTTTGGGATGAAAATACATGCAATTTTATAAATGTTTTATGAAATAGACACAAGTAAATAAAACTACATTATATGGGTGAATGATCGAAGCCGAATAAGCCCCTTTTTGCTTGGTAGCCTAAGAATTAGTAAACCGATCTACTAATTGACCCGAATCCTAAAGATAGATCTATTGGGCCTAACGAACCCCATCCAAAGTACCGGATGCTTTAGTACTTTGAATTCGTTTTTATCATGTCCTAAGGATTTCCCAGAATGATAGGGGATATTCTTATATGCATCTTGTTAATGTCGGTTACCAGGTGTTCACCATATGAATGATTTTTATCTCTATGTATGGGATGTATATTGAAATATGAAATCTTGTTAACCTATAACTCACCAACATTTTTGTTGACGTTTAAAGTATGTATATTCTCAGGTGATTATTAAGAGCTTCCGCTATTGCATGCTAATATATAGACAAGATTTGGTGTCAGCATGCTTGTATAATATTGTTTAAAACTGCATTCGAGATTTATTTTGTTGTAACATATTAATATTGTAAAACAATATCTGTTGGTAGTGTGTAAGTGTGATATTTTTAGATTATCATTTCTGGATAATCTAGGTGGTGTCTTTTTAACCTTGTCAATAAAATAAAGGTTATGGTTTGTTTTAAAAACGAATGCAGTCTTTGAAAAATGTTTCATATAGAGGTCAAAACCTCGCAACGAAATCAATTAATATGGAACATTTATAATCAATATGAACGGGACATTTCAGTTGGTATCAGAGCATTGGTCTTAGAGAACCAGAAATTTGCATTAGTGTGCCTTATCGAGTTTGTTAGAATACATTAGTGAGTCTGGACTTCGACCGTGTTTTTCTTTAAAAACGATTGCTTAACAATTTTGTTGGAAACTATATATTATTAACATGTAAATATTATGTGATATATTAACCTCTTAATGTGTTTGATATTGTGTGATAGATGTCTACCACTAGTACAAATCCCATCGACTCACCTAATAATAATGAAGAGTCAAATATATTTGGGAAGATTCACAAATTCCCGAAGAAGAACCGGAAGAGGAGGAACCGGAAGAAAAGGAACCGGAAGAGGAAGAACCAGAAGAAGAAGAAGAAGAAGAAGAGATTTCGGAGGAAGAAATATTGATACCTACAGTAAATCGATTAAATAAAATAAAATCCTCAACCAACGGACCAAAGTTAAAAATGGTCAATGGTGATTCTGCCGAGGAAGCAAAATATTGGGAAGATTACCAATTTTCCAATGAATCGGATCCCGATGAGGATTCCGATGATGTTATAGAAATTACCTCGACCCAATTTAATAAAGCAAAAGAAAATAATAAGGGAGAAGGTATAAAAATAGAGAAATCAGATTCCAACCCCGATGAGCTTTATATGTATCGGTAACATTCGTATTTCCTAAATTGTAACAATAACCCGGGAACCTCTAAACCACTAGGTTTTTCTAAACCATTGTGGAAAACGACGGCTCGTATTAGAGGAACACCATATATCCCTAGAAAATTAGGAAAACAAACCAAGTCCGAAGAAGAAGAAACCAGTGATTCAGATTAGAGGGTTGTAATCATGTTGTGTATTATATGTATTGTAGTGTGCTTGTACTTTTATGTTCTATGTAAAAATTGCTTGTATTGTTTGTTAATTATCTTTTACGAATGTAATCCTTGTCTATTTTACAGTATAAACACACAAAATGAACGCTAAGGGTAGACAATCGAATATTTTAGAAGACCTACCAGAGGATATGATTGATGAAATCTTGTCTAGAGTCGGTCAGAATTCATCAGCACAATTAGTTATGGCAAAATTAACTTGTCAAATATTTGAAAGACTTTCCAGAAATGCCTTAGTTTATAAAAGGCTTTCCTTTGATAGGTGGGGTATATCACATTGGGGAGACCGTAAGTTACGCCGTGTTTTCTTTAAAGCGTTAAATGCGGGGAACTCAAATGCAATTTTACGCTACGGGTTAAGAACCTATTTTGACTCAACATATCCCAACATAGGATTTCGTGAGTTAGAAAGAGCTTCTAACATGCAACATAAAGAAGCATGTTATACTTACGGGTTAGTGATGTTCGCTTCTTACCAAAGTAAGAAAAAGAACATCGGATTACAACTTTTAAATAAAACCTTCCCACAAGTGACGGATTCTGTAGTTGGGGTGAGAAACAAGGTTTTAGATTATTACGGGGCTGTTGGACATTACGAAACCCTCGTCCTTTTGACGACATTACAACATGCTGCCTAGCCAATGGTCATAACGGTTACTTTCCACAAGACCAAGGATGGGAAGTCGTCGTAGTAAAACCAGAATGCATGACTTGTTTCTGGACTTATGAATTACGTGTCTTTATTTCTTTTGTTGAACAACTTGCGTATTAACTAGAATTGCCTTTATAGCTGCCGAGTAGCAAAGTTATTATGTGCTATATTTCATCCTCTATATATAATAGCGCTATTGTAAGTTTGTAAAATATTGTATAAAATTTGAACGCGAAATTTTATTATAATCAGTTTTTCATATAGAATTGTAGTAGTTGAATTGTATATTAGCTACTAAGTATGAACTTAACGGGTAGGTACTACCCGAATTAAAACTATAAAACGCTAATATGAAGAAAAAGCTTTTATAAATGAGTTCATACTATGCTACGAAATACTATTGACTACTCTTAAAATTCTATATGATTAACTTAATTCTTTTGGGCTATTTTTGAAGGAAATGGCACCGCCGACTCGTCAGAATTTGAACATGAGCGAGGAAGACTTCCGTGTTTTCCTTGCAGCAAACTTAGCCGCCGTACAGGCTGCGATGCAAAATAACAATAACTCTGGATCTAGCAGTGGAACTAATTTCACAAGAAATCGTGTAGGATGCTCCTACAAAGAATTCACTACCTGCAAACCTTTGGAATTTGATGGAACCGAAGGACCAATTGGATTGAAACGGTGGACCGAGAAGGTCGAATCGGTGTTTGCCATAAGTAAGTGTACTGAAGAGGACAAAGTTAAGTACGCTACGCATACCTTCACAGGTACTGCGTTAACGTGGTGGAACACCTATCTTGAACAGGTAGGACAAAATGTTGCTTACGTACTACCGAGGTCGGCATTCAAGCAATTGATGAACGAGTAGTACCGTCCTAGAAACGAAGTCAATAAGCTCAAGGTAGAGCTTAGAGAGTTACGAACACAAGGGTTCGACATTACCACATATGAACGATGATTCACAGAGTTGTGCCTATTGTGTCCAGGAACGTTCAAAGATGAAGAAGAGAAGATCGACGTATTTATAAAAGGGTTACCAGTAAGGATTCAAGAAGATGTGAGTTCACACGAGCCCGCTTCCATACAAAAGGCAAGTCGAATGGCTCATAAACTCATAAATCAGATTGAGAGAAGAATTAAAGAGCAGGCGGCCGAAGAAGCCAACACAAAACAACTCAAGAGGAAGTGGGAGGAAAACGTCACAAGAATCACCAGTACAACAACAATAACAATTACAACCACAATCGCAACAACTATCCCAACAACCGCAACAACAATCACAACAATAACCGTAATCCTAACAATAACTACAACAAACGTCCCAACAGCAACAACTACAACAACTGTTTTAACAACAATAATAATCCCAACAACAACCTCAATAACAACAACTGCAACAAAAACCAAAATCAGCCATGTCATAGGTGTGAAGAAAATCACCCGGGGTTTCGCACGAAATTTTGCAATAGGTGTAAAAGAAATGGTCATAGCGCGACAAAGTGTGAGTTTTACGGACCAAGGTTTTACAGAACTAATGGAACAAATAGTGTCGGAACAAGTAATGCCGGAACGAATAGTGCCGGAGCAAGTAATACCAACGCTGTTTGTTATAAATGTGGAAAACCAGACCACATTATTAGAAATTGCCCGAAACAAGGGAATACTAATGGGCAGGGCCGCGGAAGAGTTTTCAATATTAATGCAGCAGAAGCACAGGAAGACCCGGAGCTTGTTACGAGTACGTTTCTTATTGACGATAAATCTGCTTATGTTTTATTTGATTCGGGTGTGGATAGAAGCTATATGAGTAGAGATTTTTGTGCTAAATTAAGTTGCCCATTGATGCCTTTGGATAGTAAATTTTTACTCGAATTAGCAAACGGTAAATTAATTTCAGCAGATAATATATGTCGGGATAGAGAAATTAAACTGGGGGATGAAACGTTTAAAATTGATTTAATACCAGTCGAGTTAGGGAGTTTTGATGTAATAATTGGCATGGACTGGTTGAAAAAGGTGAGAGCAGAGGTCGTTTGTTACAAAAATGCGATTCGCATTGTGCGTGAAAAAGGAAAACCTTTAATGGTGTACGGAGAAAAGAATAACGCGAAATTAAATCTTATTAGTAGTTTGAAGGCGCAAAAACTAATAAGAAAAGGTTGTTACGTCATTCTAGCACACATCGAGGAAGTTAAACCTGAAGAAAAGAACATCAGTGATATTCCCGTCGCAAAAGAATTTCCCGATGTATTTCTGAAAGAATTACCGAGATTACCCCCACATCGATCTGTTGAATTTGAAATAGACCTTGTACCAGGAGCTGCACCAATAGCTCGTGCTCCGTACAGACTCGCACCCAGCGAAATGAAAGAATTACAAAGTCAGTTACAGGAACTTTTAGAATGTGGTTTCATTCGACCAAGCACATCACCGTGGGGAGCTCCTGTTTTGTTTGTCAAGAAGAAGGATGGTACATTTAGGTTGTGTATCGACTACCGAGATTTGAACAAACTTACCATCAACAACCGCTACCCACTACCGAGAATCGACGACTTATTTAATCAACTACAAGGCTCATCGGTTTATTCGAATATTGATTTACGTTTTGGGTATCATCAAATGCGGGTGAAGGAGGATGATATTCCAAAGACTGCTTTTAGGACGCGTTACGGTCATTACGAGTTTATGGTTATGCCGTTTGGGTTGACTAACGCACCAGCTGTGTTCATGGACCTCATGAACCGAGTGTATGGACCATACCTTGATAAGTTTGTCATTGTTTTTATCAATGACATACTTATTTACTCAAAGAATGACCAAGAGCACGAAGAACATTTGAGAAAAGTGCTAGAGTTGTTAAGGAAAGAAAAAACTGTACGCTAAGTTTTCAAAGTGTGCATTTTGGTTGGAAGAAGTTCAATTCCTCGGTCATATAGTGAACAAGGAAGGTATTCAGGTGGATCCTGCAAAGATTGAAACCGTTAAAAAGTGGAAAACCCCAAAAACTCCGAAACATATACGCCAATTTTTAGGACTAGCTGGTTACTACAGAAGATTCATCCAAGATTTTTCCAAAATAGCAAAACCCTTGACTGCATTAATGCATAAAGGGAAGAAATTTGAATGGAAAGATGAACAAGAGAAAGCGTTTCAATTGTTGAAGAAAAGTTAACTACGACACCTATATTGTCATTACCTGAAGGGAATGATGATTTTGTGATATATTGTGACGCCTCAAAGCAAGGTCTCGGTTGTGTATTAATGCAACGAACGAAAGTAATTGCTTATGAGTCTAGACAATTGAAGATTCACGAGCAGAATTATACGACGCATGATTTGAAATTAGGCGCGGTTGTTTTTGAATTAAAGACTTGGAGGCACTACTTATATGGGGTCAAAAGTATTATATATACCGACCACAAAAGTCTTCAACACATATTTAATCAGAAACAACTGAACATGAGGCAGCGCAGGTGGATTGAATTGTTGAATGATTACGACTTTGAGATTCGTTACCACCCGAGGAAGGCAAATGTGGTAGCCGATGCCTTGAGCAGAAAGGATAGAGAACCCATTCGAGTAAAAGCTATGAATATAATGATTCACACTAACCTTACTACTCAAATAAAGGAGGCGCAACAAGGAGTTTTAAAAGAGGGAAACTTAAAGGATGAAATACCCAAAGGATCGGAGAAGCATCTTAATATTCGAGAAGACGGAACCCGGTATAGGGGGCTGAAAGAATTTGGGTACCAAAATTTGGAGATATGAGAGAAATGGTACTTAGAGAAGCTCATAAAACCAGATACTCAATACATCCTGGAACGGGAAAGATGTACAATTATCTCAAGAAACATTTTTGGTGGCCAGGTATGAAAGCTGATGTTGCTAAATACGTAGGAGAATGTTTGACGTGTTCTAAGGTCAAAGCTGAGCATCAAAAACCATCAGGTCTACTTCAACAACCCGAAATCCCGGAATGGAAATGGGAAAACATTACCATGGATTTTATCACTAAATTGCCAAGGACTGCAAGTGGTTTTGATACTATTTGGGTAATAGTTGATCGTCTCACCAAATCAGCACACTTCCTGCCAATAAGAGAAGATGACAAGATGGAGAAGTTAGCATGACTGTATTTGAAGGAAGTCGTCTCCAGACATGGAATACCAATCTCTATTATCTCTGATAGGGATGGCAGATTTATTTCAAGATTCTGGTAGACATTACAGCAAGCATTAGGAACTCGTCTAGACATAAGTACTGCCTATCATCCACAAACTGATGGGCAGAGCGAAAGGACGATACAAATGCTTGAAGACATGCTACGAGCATGTGTTATTGATTTCAAAAACAGTTGGGATCGACATCTACCGTTAGCAGAATTTTCCAACAACAACAGCTACCATTCAAGCATTGAGATGGCGCCGTTTGAAGCACTTTATGGTAGAAAGTGCAGGTCTCCAATTTGTTGGAGTGAAGTGGGGGATAGACAGATTACGGGTCCGAAGATAATACAAGAAACTACCGAGAAGATCATCCAAATTCAACAACGGTTGAAAACCGCCCAAAGTCGACAAAAGAGCTACGCCGACATTAAAAGAAAAGATATAGAATTTGAAATTGGAGAGATGGTCATGCTTAAGGTTGCACCTTGGAAAGGCGTTGTTCGATTTGGTAAACGAGGGAAATTAAATCCAAGGTATATTGGACCATTCAAGATTATTGATCGTGTCGGACCAGTAGCTTATCGACTTGAGTTACCTCAACAACTCGCAGCTGTACATAACACTTTCCACGTCTCGAATTTAAAGAAATGTTTTGCTAAAGAAGATATCACTATTCCATTAGACGAAATCCAAATCAACGAAAAACTTCAATTCATCGAAGAACCCGTCGAAATAATGGATCGTGAGGTTAAAAGACTTAAGCAAAACAAGATACCAATTGCTAAGGTTCGATGGAATGCTCGTAGAGGACTCGAGTTCACCTGGGAATGAGAAGATCAGATGAAGAAGAAATACCCGCACTTATTTCCAGAAGATACGTCAACACCTCCAACTGCTTAAAATTTCGGGACGAAATTTATTTAACGGGTAGGTACTGTAGTGACCCGAACTTTTCCATGTTTATATATATTAAATGAAATTGATATTTACATGATTAAGTGTTTCCAACATGTTAAGCAATCAAACTTGTTAAGACTTGATTAATTGAAATAGGTTTTATATAGACAATTGACCACCCAAGTTGACCGCCGATTCACGAACATTAAAACTTGTAAAACTATATGATGACATATATATATATGGATATATATATAGTTAACATGATATTATGATAAGTATGTACCTCATTAAGTATTTTAACAATGAGTTATATACATAAAAATGAGACTATTGAATTAAGAAACTCGAAAACGATATATATAACTATTATCGTTATAACAACGTCTTACTAATTACATATGAATCATTTTAAGATATTGATACACTATATATAAATGATATTATGCGAGGTGTATACGAAATAGTTATATTTTTATTGCAAAATACTATTAAATACGATACAATTTTACACAAGCTATTTATTTATTTATAGAGTGGATATACCTAAACCTTGCTACAACACTATAGGCAGTGTACCTAATCGTAAAGTTGTGTAGTTTTTAGTAAGTCCGGTTCGTTCCGCAGGGAGCTAGCTGAGTCTAACGCTATATTTTTTTTAAAAACTATATATATATATATATATATATATATATATATATATATATATATATATATATATATATATATATAAGTAGTATTATTATTATTATAAAAAGGAGGTTTTACCGTTTAATGACCGGTTTGTCGATTTTATGTCTTAAGTCGCAATTAAAACCTAATGTAAAATATTAAATATACAATTGACTTAGTTTAAAGCGTAAAGTAAATAACGATAATAAAAGTGCGATAATTTAAAGTGCGATAAATAAAATGATGATAAATAAAATTGCGATAATTAAAAAGTACGATAATTAAAAGTGCGATAAGATATAAAATAAAGGAATTATGCTTATTTAAACTTCCGTAATCATGATGTTTGACGTGTTGATTTTAATTTATTACCATGGGTTAATTGTCCTTTGTCCTGGATTATTCGATATGTCCATCTAGTTTTTGTCCATAACAGTCCATCAGTCATAAATATAAAGTGCGAGTGTCCTCGTCAAATTATCCTTATATCCGAAGTCAAATATTCCAACTAATTGGGACTTAAACTCTAATAAGGTTTTAATACATTGTAAATGATTACACAAGGTTATCGACTGTGTGCAATCTAAAGTTTTAATACTTTATTAACAATTACACTAAGTGTCCTTGTATGTAATCCACCCCTGTTTTAATGAGTCCATTGACTATTAATCCATTCCCATGTCTGGTTAAATGAATGATTATTAGTACTTATAAATATCCCGCCCATCGTGTCCGATCGAGTGTAAGTGGTTATTTATAGGTACGTCCAATTGTAAATCTTTATATTAAATTAACAAACTATCATTCAATTAAACAAATATAAAGCCCATTAATAGCCCATAGTCTAATTTCCACAAGTGTCGGTCTATTATCCAAACCCCAATTACGGTACAAAGCCCAATAACCCCGTCTTTAATATTTAGCCCAACATCACGATTACTTTGATTTAAATAAGCATAATAATAACTTACCTACGAGACATTAATTTAAAAAGGTTGAACATAACTTACAATGAGTATTAATCGCGTAGTGTTACACGGACAGAATTTCGACTTACAAACTTAAAACATTCGCCACTATAACCTTATTATTATTAACTTAATATTAAAATTAAAATTATAAAATATAAATATAATTATATATGAGAGACAGAGAGTTGATGATTGACGAAGGTGTAAATATTTTGTCCAAATTCGCTGCTATTTATAGATGTGGCCAGGTATTGGGTTCCATGCGATCGCATGGGAATAAGCCTTCCTGGCCATACGATCGCATGGCCTGCTTTTCCAGCTCACCAAGCAACAAAAATGTGGGCTGCTGTAATTTAATATATATATATATATATATATATATATATATATATATATATATATATATATATATATATATATATAAAATATAATATATATAATTTTATATAATTATATATATATTATATTATATTCTTGTGCATAGTTGACTTGTAATTTTAGCTCCGTTGAGTCGCGCGTTGATAGTTGGTTCATATCCCGGTTCCGAATTTTCGAACGTCCTTTCGTACGATTTAATATCTTGTACTTTGCGTTTCGCAGCTTGTACTCTTGTAACTTTTAGACGTTTCTCATCAATAATTTGAACCACTTTGATTGTACTTTGTACTTTTTAGCGTTGTGGTCATTTGCATCTTCAATTCGTCGAATCTGTCTTTTGTCTTCACCTTTTAATATTTAAACGAATATCACTTGTAAATAGAACAATTGCAATTAAAAGCTTGTCTTTCTTGAAGGATAATGCTATGAAATATATGTTCGTTTTTAGCATTATCAATAAATACGATAAATGATAAGTAAACATATCATTAAGTATATTAACAATGAACTACATATGTAAAAACAAGACTACTAACTTAAGGATTTCGAAACGAGACATATATGTAACGATTATCATTGTAACGACATTTAAATGTATATATATCATATTAAGTTATATTAATACATCATAATATCATGATAATGTAATAATTTAACATCTCATTAGACATAATAAACAATGAGTTAACAACATTTAACAAGATCGTTAACTTAAAGGTTTCAAAACAACATTTACATGTAACGATTAACGATGACTTAACGACTTCGTTAAAATGTATATACATGTAGCATATTTAAATGTATTTAAAAACTTTTGAAAGACTTCAAGACACTTATCAAAGTACTTCTACTTAACAAAAATGCTTACAATTACATACTCGTTCATTTTCATCAATAATTCTACTCGTATGCACCCGTATTCTTACTCGTACAATACTCAGCTTCTAAATGTATTTACTATTGGTATATACACTTCAATGATCAGCTCTTAGCAGCCCTTGTGAGTCACCTAACCATGTGGGAACCATAATTTAACATCTAGCATGAAATATCTCACAAAATTACAAACTAATGGAGACTACACATTCACGTGAATGAGGAGTACCATAAACACATTCACTTTACAATTTTCTTGAATCAAACTACTCTCTCTCAAGTGTTCTTCCATTGTTCTAAGTGTTCTTCATCATCTTCATCAAAATCTAGTTCATAAATCCATACATAAACCAAGTTATAAAACAACTACTCAAGTACACACCAACAACACTTCTAAGTTTGCTAGCTTACTTCAAATCTTGCAAATCCACTTTGAGTGATCATCCAATCTCAAGAAATCTTTCTTATTTACAGTAAGATATCTTTCTAATACAAGGTAATACTCATATTCAAACTTTGATTCAATTTCTATAACTTTAACAATCTTATTTCGAGTGGAAATCCTACTTGAACTTGTTTTCATGTCATGATTCTACTTCAAGAACTTTCAAGCCATCCAAGGATCCTTTGAAACTCGCCTTACAAGGACCTACTGTACTATCGGCTTTAGATAGTCATCTTCCTCCCCCTATCCTTCCTTTTTACTCGCTTCCTCTCGTCTTTGAGTCGCTAGATCTATTTCTCTCATTTACAGTAGGTTTATCCACAAAACCTGAGGTAGTAATGATGTTCATAACATCATTCGATTCATATATATATATAAAACTACCTTATTCGAAGGTTTAAGCTTGTAATCACTAGAACATAGTTTAGTTAACTCTAAACTTATTCGCAAACAAAAGTTAATCCTTCTAACTTGACTTTTAAAATCAACTAAACACATGTTCTATATCTATATGATATGCTAACTTAATGATTTAAAACCTGAAAACACGAAAAACACCGTAAAACCGGATATACGCCGTCGTAGTAACACTGCGGGCTGTTTTGGGTTAGTTAATTAAAAACTATGATAAACTTTGATTTAAAAGTTGTTCTTCTGGGAAAATGATTTTTCTTATGAACATGAAACTATATCCAAAAATCATGGTTAAACTCAAAGTGAAAGTATGTTTTTCAAAATGGTCATCAAGACGTCGTTTTTTTGACTAAAATGACTACCTTTACAAAAATGACTTGTAATCTGTATTTTCGACTATAAACTTATACTTTTTCTGTTTAGATTCATAAACTTAAGTTCAATATGAAACCATAGCAACTTGAATCACTCAAAACGGATTTAAAACGAAGAAGTTATGGGTAAAACAAGATTGGATAATTTTGCTTGATGTAGCTACGTAAAAATTGGTAACAAATCTATATTAATCATATCCTAGCTAACTTATATTGTATCATACATGTATTCTAATATATTATGTAATCTTGGGATACCATAGACACGTATGCAAATGTTTTGACATATCATATCGACCCATGTATATATATTATTTGGAACAACCATAGACACTCTATATGCAGTAATGATTGAGTTAGCTATACAGGGTTGAGGTTGATTCCAAAAATATATATACTTTGAGTTGTGATCTAGCCTGAGACGTGTATACAGTGGGTCGTGGATTGATTCAAGATAATATATATCGATTTATTTCTGTACATCTAACCGTGGACAACTAGTTGTAGGTTACTAACGAGGACAGCTGACTCAATAAACTTAAAACATTAAAACGTATTAAAAATGTTGTAAATATATTTTGAACATACTTTGATATATATGTACATATTTGTTATAGGTTCGTGAATCAACCAGTGGCCAAGTCTTACTTCCCGACGAAGTAAAAATCTGTGAAAGTGAGTTATAGTCCCACTTTTAAAATCTAATATTTTGGGATGAGAATACATGCAATTTTATAAATGTTTTATGAAATAGACACAAGTAAATGAAACTACATTATATGGGTAAATGATCGAAGCCGAATATGCCCTTTTTTGCTTGGTAGCCTAAGAATTAGTAAACCGATCTACTAATTGACGTGAATCCTAAAGATAGATCTATTGGGCCTAACGAACCCCATCCAAAGTACCGGATGCTTTAGTACTTCGACTTCGTTTTTATCATGTCCGAAGGATTTCCCGGAATGATAGGGGATATTCTTATATGCATCTTGTTAATGTTGGTTACTAGGTGTTCACCATATAAATGATTTTTATCTCTATGTATAGGATGCATATTGAAATATGAAATCTTGTGGTCTATTATTACGATTTGATAAATATATAGGTTAAACCTATAACTCACCAACATTTTTGTTGACGTTTAAAGCATGTTTATTCTCAGGTGATTATTAAGAGCTTCCGCTATTGCATGCTAATATATGGACAAGATTTGGTGTCAGCATGCTTGTATAATATTGTTTAAAACTGCATTCGAGATTTATTTTGTTGTAACATATTAATATTGTAAACCAATATGTATTGGCAGTGTGTAAGTGTGATATTTTTAGATTATCATTTCTGGATAATCTAGGTGGTGTCTTTTTAACCTTGTCAATAAAATAAAGGTTATGGTTTGTTTTAAAAACGAATGCAGTCTTTAAAATAAAGGTTATGGTTTGTGCCTTACAGCTCCGCGATCGCGAAGGTGCGCATTTCCAGCTCACACATTTTTGTTCACTAGCTTGTCGACATAATTTTATATTTATATATAATATATATTATTTCACTAGCTGTTCATTATAACAAATCGTTTTAAATCTAAATTTATATTATATTTTATCATTTTGTAATATATATATATATATATATATATATATATATATATATATATATATATATATATATATATATATATATATATATATATATATACATACATACATATCTATTTACATATAATTTGTTCGTGAATCGTCGAGCACAGTCAAAGAATAATTGATTACATGAATATAGTTCCAAAACTTTTGAGACTCAACATTACATACTTTGCTTATCGTGTCGAAATCATTTAAAGATTAAGTTTAAATTTGGTCGGAAATTTCCGGGTCGTCACATTTTTTGACATTTGCGGACATGTATATTAACAGACGCGCTCATTAACATATCACTATATGTTGTTTTAACTAATGTTTTCAATACTAATATTATTAGAAATACACTGTTTTTCATCCCACTACCTTAAATTTTTTTAATACAAAATAAACTTCAAATCGTATATGACACTATTAAATTTAACTACAGGACCCATATATTTCTATATATATGATTATTTTTGAGGTAAACAACCATTAAATTAAAATACCCTTAAAATATACTATAACTAGCTTTGAATTTTTTGAGGACGCTATTAAATTATAATCCTACATTCGCCATTATATATATATATATATATATATATATATATATATATATATATATATATATATATATATATATATATATATATATATATATATATATATATAGTCTACATAAAGAGGGACGCACTTTTTTAGGGGAAGTGGGGGGAATTAATTTTTTTTTTCAAACATTAAGATTACATGAAAATATAAACAGTTAAAAAAGGCTATATATATATATATATATATATATATATATATATATATATATATATATATATATATATATATATATATATATATATATATATATATATATAGTCTACATAAAGAGGGACACACTTTTTTAGGGGAAGTGGGGGGAATTAATTTTTTTTTTTTCAAACATTAAGATTACATGAAAATATGAACGGTTAAAAAAGGCACTTTGTGACGAGTGTTATTATTTTGGTGAAAAACGCTCAAAGAAATAAATGATAAAATACATCACGAGTAATGTTTTAATTAGAGTTTATTTTCATCTTGTGTGAAGTTTTTTTTTTTAAAATTTAGTTCGATTTAGAGTTTAGGGTTTAGGGTTTAGTGTTTTGTCACAAAATCCTAAACCCTGAACCCTAATTTCTAAACCGTGTCCCGACGATGGTAGCCTAGTGTTGGGGGACATGCAGCATAACGCGGTGGTCATGGGTTCAATCCATGCCCCATGTTCCTTTAATCATGAGTTACGCGATTTTCCTCACACATGTTGACCGTGGGACCGATCGGTGTGGGGCTGCCAGAGGGTCTGTTTACCTTTTTTTTTTTTTAAATTTCTAAACCGTAAACCCTAATTTCTAAACCTTATCTTCTAACCGCTTAAAAATTACTTTAATGAAAACATTACATATGATTACATGCTATCATTTATTTTTTCGAGCGTTTTCCCGTCAAAGTAATAAAATATATTATAAAGTATTTTTTAATGTTTGAAAAAAAAAATTAAAAAAAAAACAAAAAAATTAGTTCTCTACACTCCCCCCCCCCCCCCCACAAAAAGTGGCTTATATATATATATATATATATATATATATATATATATATATATATATATATATATATATATATATATATATATATATATATATATGGGAAGGATTTAGCGCTAAACAACATTTTTGAGATAAGGGGATAAGTGATTTTGTAATTTTTATATCATTAATTCTATAGCTCCGATTTAAAAAAAAAATTGCTGGTATCTATTATCATTATGGAAATTAAGAAAAAAAATATTAAAAAAAAAAGTTCGTTAACATACATATGATGCATGTTAGCTGTTGTTCATGCACCAAATGTACGTTAACAAAAAAAAAGAGTAAAAATGACTTTTAATTAATGAAAAACAATGTTTAAGGTTTAGTAATTAGGGTTTAGAAATTAGGATTTAGAAATTAGGGTTTATGGTTTAGATTTTGGGTTTAGAATGAGTTTTTTTAATAAGAACGGTTTAGAGTTTAGAGTTAAGAGTTAGGGTTTAGGGTTTAGGGTTTAGGGTTTTCGGTTTACGGAGTGAACCCAAAGGCCAAAACACTAAACCCTTAACCCCAACCCATAAACCCTAAATTCTAAATCGGACTAAATTTATTTTAAAAAAAAACTCAAAAACAGGTTAACATGCATCAGATGTATGTTAAGTTAAATTAAAAAAAATTTAAAAAAAAAACTTTTTTTTGGAGTCTACTAATGAATGCTATTCCCAGAAATTTTTATTTTTTAAATTGGAGCTCTCGAACTAAAGATATAAAAAAAGTAAAATCACTTATCCCCTTATCCCAAAATTAGTGCTTATCCCTTGATTTTTCGCAGATTGAACTTATTTTGGGTGCAAACACGCTCTATATTTTGTACGTAGATGCATTTGGTAGCTGCATTTCTCAAAATCAAACCTATATGAAAAATTAAAAACGCAAATTTATTAGGTTTCATCTCGTGAATATATGTGCAAAGTTTCATATTCTAACTCCTAGAATTGAGGTCTAATTCGTGAGTCAAAGATTTGGGGAAAAAAGTTAACAATTTCTCCATAGCTCAAATTCATAATTTATATGATGTTTCAGTTTGTAATGATGATTTACGAGCATTAGATGAAACATTTTAAGCATTAGATGTTTCATCTAAAACGCCTTAAATTGATGAATTGAATTTTTGAGTTCGTAATCAAAGAAGCTACAACGTTGCCTTTGGTTCTTATCCTATCATATCCAAAGTTTTCTATAGATCCTTTCACTGTATATCATCAAATCAAATACAAGATTAAAATACGAAAAGTGGGAAACTTTGTGTAATTATTGTTGGATGGCCCATGACTTTTCCACTAAAGAGATGTCTCATGTAAAGACACACACATACCTCTCATACCTTTCCCCTTCTTCAAAAAGCTTCTATCAAACCAAAAGATCTCAATTACCACATACGAATCTATACCCTTACCCCACCCACTCTCCTCCTCTCAACATTCTTCATATATGGATCCCACTTTCATCATAACTTAACACCACCCATTATCATCACCACCGCCACCGTCATCTCCACCATCCAACAGCAACACCACTTTCTACCACCCCACTTCAAATTATATTATACTAACAACTCATTATTATAATAAATAATTTTTCTTTTCATCATAAATTAAGTGCTGTGTTAACTACATAATCTCACATAGTTGATGTTCAAAAAGTTTTTACACCATAACATATACTACTCCGTAAGGCCTATAGATTTAGATACTATATGTGCACACGACTTGAACAGTGTTTATCTTTTCGGTTCTCGTAGTAAAGCCATATCACGTACATGTTACTCCGTATTTTGTTTTGATGAGACATATACATCAATCATGTAACACGATCTCACATACTCCGTATAATTTTTGAAACGAGACATATACATCAATCATGAATCATCGATGTTGGTTGGTGACGTGTTGTCTAAAGCAATTACAACTCATCCATGTGAAAACAAGCAACACTTTGGTTAAACAATAGTGAATTATTTAATACCAAAAGGAGATACT
Organism: Rutidosis leptorrhynchoides; assembly: GCF_046630445.1. NCBI lineage: Eukaryota > Viridiplantae > Streptophyta > Magnoliopsida > Asterales > Asteraceae > Rutidosis > Rutidosis leptorrhynchoides. The sequence goes on along the minus strand of NC_092335.1, from coordinate 14,394,684 downwards.
ATAATAAAATGTACACAAATAGTGACATTTGATAGGTTATTTAATAGTATAATAATATAATATAATATAATATTTTTAGTAAGATTTAATTAAAATAATGAGAGGAGGATTTTGAGACATGGACACTATATGTATGCTTTGAAATTTTTTATTATATATAAGTTTCCAAAGTCATATTTTTTTAATCATATTCCTTTGTCCTTCTTGTTCTCCTTACTCTTCAAACATCTTTTATTAATTAATTAAATATTAAATAATAAATAATAAAAATCTAATAAACAAAGTATAAATTTCCGCACACTTTCAATCTCTACCGGTGATGCCGACGCCGGTAAACACAGCCAAACAATGCTTATCACCGGAATCAATACAAGCGTTAGACGAAGCAATCTCCGTCGCAAACCGCCGTCACCACGCTCAAACGACGTCACTTCACGCCGTTTCCGCTTTACTTTCACTTCCATCATCACCACTCCGAGAAGCATGCGTACGCGCTAGAAACAGTGCGTACGCTTCACGCATCCAGTTCAAAGCACTTGAACTCTGTTTAAATGTTTCGTTAGACCGGTTACCGTCTACGCCTCAACGCGTGGACCAACCGCCGGTTTCGAACTCACTTATGGCAGCGATTAAGCGATCACAAGCGAACCAAAGACGACAGCCGGAAAATTTTCATTTGTATCAACAAACGACGTCGTCTGCAACTTCAGTTTCGATGGTTAAAGTTGAGTTACAGAATTTAATTCTGTCAATACTTGATGACCCGGTTGTTAGTCGGGTATTTGGAGAATCCGGGTTTTGGAGTTCGGATATTAAACTATCCATACTCCGACCCGTTCATCGTCAGCTTTTTCCGGGTAAAGGTCAACCTATATTTTTATGTAATCTAAATAGTAGTAATAATAATAATAATTATAGTTTTCCATTTCCTGGGTTTTTTGAAAATAACAAGAACTATAATTATAATGAAATATATAAAAGAATCAATGAAGTTTTAGTTAAAAAACATGGGAAGAGTAACCCTTTACTAGTTGGTCCAACTGGTGTTATTACAGTTAAAGTGTTCTTGGAAACTTTACAAAAAACCAAGATTTGTGGGATAACAAATGTGATTTCTGTTAAAGATGAGATTTTTAAGTTTGTTAATGGGGATTATGAAGTGGGTTTGTTGGAATTGAAATTAGAAGAAGTGAATAGTTATCTGAAAGAAAATATGGGGTCTGGAGTGATAGTTGAGTATGGTGATCTGAAGGGTCTGATCGAATCGAATTCGTTGGGTTCGGTTAGTTTTGTTGTTAAGAAATTGGGTGGATTGTTGGAGGTTTATGGTGGTAGACTATGGTTGATTGGTTGTGCTGAAAGCCATGAAATTTGTGTGCAATTTTTTAATAAGTTTCCTCATGTTGAAGAAGAGTGGGGCCTTCATGTTCTTCATATTGATTCTATAAGACCTGCTATGGCAGAAACGTTCCCAAAATCAAGGTGAATTTATGATTGTAGATCGAAAGTTTGAAACTTTAATCTGGTTTGTGCTGTTTGTAAGGCATATAATCCATGTAAGAATTAATCTTGATTTTTAACCTGGCTGTTGGTTAATTTTGCAGCTTAATGGAGTCATTTGTTCCTTTTGGAGGGTTCTTTAGTATGCCGTCTGATATAAAGGGTCCATTAAGGGTTTCTAACCATTTTGGACCTTTATGTCAAGTATGTGATGAGAAGTTTAAAGTAGAAATGAATGATATTTCAAAAGTAGGAGTTGGTGGTTCGGTTGTTTCGGACCATTATAGGTCAACTCTGCCTTCTTGGTTACAGACGTCTCAAATTTGTAGGAATACCGAAATGGATGTGGTGCAGGTACGCAATTCCTTAACCGTACGGCTATTACCAACGTTACATGTTTCTTGTTGAGACGTTTGTTTTTGCTAATTCTGCTGCATCATAACTTTACAAATAATATGATAATTGTAATATATTATATGAAAACCGATTGCATCTTTGCAGCACAGGCTCAAGAAGATCCTCTTGTAGTAGGTGCTAAAGTCACAAGGCTGCAAAATAAATGGCACAGTATTTGTCAACGTTTGCATCAAAGCGAACCATCTACAGTTGGGGCCCGTGTACCTTCTGTTGTAGGCTTTAAAGTCGCTGAAAACACGCTTGAAAATGGTGGATCTTCACTTGAAAGCGGATGCGACACAAGTTCAAAGTCAAACACCAAAAATATCAAAGATTCACCAATTGTTTGCAGCCTGTCAGGTTCAACGACATCAGGAATCTCGGTAACTACTGATCTCGGGTTGACCCGGTTCGATCAGAAAGATTATAAGTTGGTCTATTCTTCTCTGTTCACACGAGTGGGCAGACAAGAAGAGGCTCTTGGTGTTATTAGTCAAACCATAGCCCATTGCAGGGCTCAAACCGAATCCAAAAGGGGTGGAATCTGGTTTGGTTTTGTGGGACCGGATAAAGTAGCTAAAAAGAAAAGCGCAGTTGCTCTAGCTGAAGTATTGTTTGGAAACAAGGATAACATCATCTGTGTTGATCTAAGTTGTCATGATCTAAAGCTAAGAGGGAAAAATATCGTTGATGTTTTAGCCGATGAACTGATCAAGAAACAGTTATCTGTTGTTTTTCTTGAAAACGTTGATATGGCTGATACGCTGACTCAGCACCATCTTTCTCGAGCTGTAAGTATGGGGAGGTTTTCAGACTCTTATGGCAGAGAAGTAAGCATTAGCAATTCAATTTTCGTGTTGACATCAAAATCGGTCGGAGTATATGAACTCGAAAAGGTGAACGTTGACTTTAATGAAGAAAATGTGTTGAAAGCTAAATGTGGGTCCATCCGCGCGTCAACCGGGTTTGACCTTGACGACGTGAAACCGAGCCCGAAAATTGTTCATGTTATCTGCAAGAACAAGAGGAAGCATGGTACGAACAACCACTTTTTAGACTTGAATCTTCCAGCTGATGAAAATGATGCAGATTACGATTTTGCCCCTGACATTGAGAACACGAGCGCGTGGTTGGAAGATGTTTTAGAACATGTAGACGCGAAAGTCATTTTCAAGCCATTTGACTTTGACTCGCTGACTGAAAAAATTCTGATGCGGATTGGCGAGTGTTTTGAGAATAGTGTTGGGTTGGATTCTTCGTTAGAAATCGATTTCAAATTGATGGAACAGATACTTAAAGCGTCGTGTTTTTTGGACACCGTGAAAGTGGAGGATTGGATTGAACAGGTCCTCGGTGAAGCGTTTGTAGAAGCTCACACGAAATACGGCCTCGGTTCTCACTCTGTCTTGAAACTTATCGCTGATGAGCTGGCGGAGGAACAACCTGTTGATATTCTCCTTCCTGATAGGGTCATAATGACCTGATCAAGTTAGGGGTGACTTGTATAATGTAGCAATTTAGCATTAGTAATTAGCAAATAGCGAGTGATATAACGTTTGTTTTAAGATATCCTTTAGTGTTTAAAAGCGCGAATGAGTCCTGGAAGCAGACGTAACTGGTTTCGTCAATTGGTTCATTAGGTTGTGGGATCATAGTATGTTGTAGACTTGCAGGTGGTAATGTTTTGTTTATGTTTGTATAATAGATAGATAGTATGATGTTAATTATAGTTTGAAGTTTGTGAAACTTGTACACTACTATGTGTTATGTAAATACTGCATATGTTTAGGATTAAGATTACGGTCGAATTGTAGTGCTTATTTGTATCATCCTATCCTATATCATATATTATTACAATAGCTGTTTGGTTTTTGTTAAATTCTTATTATTAATAGCGAAGCCTCAATGTTTCGATGCTTAATAAAAGGTGACCCGATGTCTCCTTTCTTTATTCTCATCACGGAAGTCCTTAGTAAGATGTTTACCAATGATCATGGTCGCGATGTGATTCTCCTGTTTTCTTTCTTTCGTTTGTTTTGATCTGTTTTGTGCCCCAGATTTATGTCATAGTTTCAATGGTTGATCATGGGCCTGTAGGGTTGTATTGGGCCAAGCTGTCTATATGAGTTTGAGCCCTCTATCAAGTTCCTTTTGTAATTTCTGTCCAATCATCTTTTAATTACTTATTTAGTTATTAATTAAATATCCGTTTTTTCGCAAACGAAAAAGCAAAACAAACATACAAGTTGAACCGAATACTCTACAATTGTGCGTTGATATGGACATGTCTTTTTTATTCAATTGATATCACATTAATATGTCATGAAAAGTTTATTACTCCTTTATTAAAAAGTTTTTAAAGATTCTTCTTTAAAAGGAGATGTGAGACGCTCTTGTGCATGGAATCTTATGCAAATATCATAAACAAGTTGGGTACCCGCAGTCCCGCACGACGTAGGGCAAGGTTGAGTTAAATATAGTTGATTAACTAGAAAAAGGAGCCCGCGCGATGCCGCGGGGCTTTTGGGTTGCGTATTCATAGTTAACGGGACCTTTGGGTTGCGTATTCATAGTTAACGGAGCGTATTATAGGTGGGTATAAGTATTGAATATAGTCTGAGGTATTGAGCGTTTTTTTTTAGTGTCCGTTTTGCGTATAGTTAGTCCCGTTGTGGTCGTAAGATTTTTTTGTCTTGAACGGTGGGTTCGGAAAAATTTAACTCGTACCGAGCGAGAAGATAGAGCCCTCTAAAAATTCGGGTAGAAGTAGTTTATTTTATTTTCGTAAAATTCTGTATTTACACTTTTTACCCCTTAAAAATGTGAATTTGAGGGGTTGTTTTGTAAATTGAGGCAAAGATGAGGGGCCGATTGCAGTGTGTACGCAAACTTAAAACTATAACCCAGATTAGCTAGAACTACAAAAATTTTGGTAAGTATTAGTGTGTAGGGGTAATTACTAAATGGATATCACTCTGGGCTAAGAACTGAGCCCAACATATTGCAACAGTATTGAGTTGAACGGCCAGTTATTTTCTTTCAACAGCTTTGCCTGAAATGATGCTGATTACTTATTAATAGGACTTCACTCTGGGCTGGAATTTTTACCCCAACATATCAACAAGTATTGGGTTGAACGGCCAATTATATTTACAACAGCTTTGTCCTGCTCTCTTAATACTTTGAATGTTTGGGATATAAACCATTGTTTTCCCCATATATACGTAAGTAATACTCGGTATAACTTTAAAAGTATTACATCCGTTCCATCATAAGTTTTACGTTTTAATTTTAAAAGTAAATAATTTTTTGGCACGAGTAATTTTTTGTGTTATAGAAAGTATAATATTTGATAAATAAATATTAAATATGTTTTTATTGATATATATTTCATCAAGCATTATGTAACAAAAAGAATAAAAGTTAAAATTAAAATTGGAAAAGAAATATTTTAAAAATTATTAAAACATGATACGATGATAGAACGGATAGAACAGTAGACGAGACTTTTTAACCACTCTATGAGTTGTTATTAACTCAAAATAAATAAATGATTACAGCTTTATCACCGCACTTAATTTTCCACCCTCCACAGTTGACCCAGTCATATTTTGATTTTATCTTAAGAATCCACTGTTGTACAAATAATTTCTTATTAATTTTTTTTTTTTTTTTTGGCAAAATAAATTCTTATTATAAAATAATTTAATTTAAGTGTATATTATTTGACCGGGTTAATCCCGAAGAAGATAATGGCAATGGGCCACGCAAGCCCACACTGAAAGAGAGTCGGACCCATATCCACACAAATAAATAGAAACCGCGTCACGCGTCTAACCCACTTGCTTGATTCTTGAAACGGTAACCCCACCCACTTCACGCGCCGCACTTATAAACTAATGCTCCTTTCTTCGACAATAACAAAATATAACATGTGGTTTATTTTGATTTTCTTCAACTGAAAACTTGATTTTGAGAGCGACATTGATAAAAACTTACTCAAATAAGGTTTTGCTTCTTTGTATTTTATATTTGTTCCGTATCTTCATCTACTACAAATAAAGCGACCACCTTTACTTTACTAAATATATATATTTATTTATTATTATTTTTTTAAAAGACAAACTCACACACCAATTTAATACTAACACAAATATATGAACCACAAAATGTCCTAAACATGACTCTAACTCTCAACCTCATGATTGTAAGGGTGACCTTGATACCGTCAAACCATTGGCTATTTAGTACTAACAATATTTATATATTATATTTATATTTATATATTAAAATTACTATAAAAACCTTACAAATAACTTGTATGAGATCTATTTTCTTTTAGGGTTTGTATTCTATTTATAGAAGTGGAAATTATGGGCTGCCTAAAGTGTAGTGCATGCTTATCAGAACAAACGATATCGAATGCTTGTTCCGGTGTCGGTGTCGGCAGTGACCGACGACTATCTGACACCGCGGTGACGTTGGTTCGGCGTTTTCGGTCCCAAAGTTGAGCAAGAGACCTTGACATTTAAGTGTTGGTTTGTGAATGTGACCCCATTTTTTTGGGTAAGCAAGGAAACCCCTTTATGAACAACTACATTGACTTCTCCATAGAGGGTAAAACCTCGGGTCGGTATGCTTCATTGGACAACTCGGTGACATAGCCATAAATTGGCAAAGCCAGGAATTGAACCCGTGTTGTGTGTTTCATTGGACAATGTGACGATCGCTCCAAATCCATATGGACGAACACGTCATTCATTGATTTCATTGCGAGGTATTTGACCTCTATGTGATACATTTTGTAACATTGTATTCGTTTGAAAAGGTATTTCATAAATGAATATATAAATTCCAGGTTTTTAACATCTGATGATTTCTACGTATAGACAATCACCATTTAAATGGTTTACAATAATACATCTGTTGACAATACAGTCAAAATAAGATACATGGTAATGGTTTGGTGAATGCAAGTTTCTTGTATATAGCATGTATGACTCCAAGCACATATCTTGTATCACGTATAAGCAAACAGCGGAAGACTTCTAGAATCCTGAGAATAAACATGCTTCAAGTGTCAACACAAAGGCTGGTGAGTTCATAGTTTTATTATTACACATAATCCGTATATCAATGTGGATTACAAAAGTTCAGTTGTTTTATTCAAAACGTTTATCAATAGGTTTTACATAAAAGGTAGATCACAAGATTTCAGTTGTTTCATCCGAAACGTTTATCAATCGGTTCTACAAAATTGAGCACCCTGGTAACTAAACTTTAATGCTTATATAATTTGTACCCTTTGTATAATCATCTTAATAATACACGCAAACCAACGTGTACGCTTCTCAAATAGCATACGTCCGTTAAAAGGCTAGTGCTCTAGCTCGGACGGGGATATCAAGCCCTATGGATCCATATACTACTACTCGCGCCCACCAGTTCTTATAACCGGCAGTTACTAGTTACCAAAGCTAAGGGATTTTCGGTTCAAACTCAGTGTAGAATTTAGTATGTACTTGTATCCATTGCGTTTAAAATAAAGTGCATGTATTCTCAGCCCAAAAATATATATTGCAAAAGCAATTAAAAAGGGAGCAAATGAAACTCACGCATATAAATATTGTAAAACGGTTAATAAAGCATTTGCATGTATTCTCAGCCCAAAAATGTAATGAGTAAAAAGGGATCATATGAAACTCACTGTTTAATATTGATATACAATATTGTAGGAAAGCATGTAGACGCATCGGAGATAATAAACACGAGGTTTGATTCACAAAAATATCCCCGAACATTACCCATAACCTCCTTGGCAATAACCCATATTTTCCTTAGCTCTAGCTCGCTCGGAAACTCGTTTTGAAAATTACTTGGACAGTACTCCGTCGTAATATTTTATGTACATTATTATTTTTGTATCGCAAAAATAATAATACTAATAATAAGATTAATAAGATTAATAATAATCTTAATAATAATAATAATAATAATAATAATAATAATAATAATAATAATAATAATAATAAATATTATACGGAGTAATATATATTTGTGTATGTGTGTTTGATTTTTCATTCGAGAAAAACACCTGAATTTATAGTACCTGGCCTGGAATCTGGAGTCATGCGACTCGCATGGAAATGGCCTTCTGGCCATGCGACTCGCATGAGGACCAGGGACAGCTCACATTGTTTTGGCTCCTAGCTTGTCGACATAATATAAAATAAATATAAATATAATATATATAATTTAAATTAATTAATTATATATTATATTAAATTCACGTGCATAGTTGACTTGTAATTTTTGTTCCGATAAGTCGTACGTTGTCACTCGACTTATGTCCCGGTTCCGGTTTTTCGAACGCCCTTTCGTACGCTGAGAAAACTTGTACTTTACGTTTCGTGAATCATACCTTTGTCAAAATATAGTCTTAAATCATCCATAAAATATACCACTGTAGCAAATTCACTGTAGCAAAGTCAATTTCACTGTAGCAAATAGTGATTTTCAAAAACACTGTAGCATTTTGAGTAATGTGGCAATTTAAAAACACTGTAACAAATTAGTGTTTAACTGGTTCATCTTAAACGCTTTAGTTAACTTATCTAAATATCAATTGAATTAATAAACGAATGTTACTATCGTTTATTATATATATGTATATATCTTTTTAATATACATAAATCAGTTTTTAAATACACATTGGAAGTTATTTATAAATAAATTTTAATAATAAATATTTCAATTTATCATATACATTCAAATAGATATTTAAACCAATAAGTTTAATGTACGGTATCAAACAATTAATACATTGTTACCTTTTCATGTTATAGTATATATGTATCTATTTACATATAATTGTTCGCGAATCGTCGAAAACAACCGAAGGGTATTTAAATATATAAAAGTAATTCAAAAATTTTGAGATTCAGTTTTACAGACTTTGCTTATCGTGTCGGAAATGTTAATCATACAAAGATTAAGTTTAAATTTAGTCGAAATTTCTGGGTCATCACAGACAACTCGGTGGCCACTCAAGCAAGACCTGTATGGTTAATGTGGCCCCATTTTGAATAAACTAGAGTTAACTAGATTTGTTTTTTTTCAAGTTACTTTTTATATTATAAATACAACCATATATTCTCACTTTTAATTTACCATTTCCACATGGAGGAGATCCTCACACACTATGTTTTTTATCCACACTCTCAAATTACTATTATACCTTTACTTATATTTAAAATAATAATATAATTTTAACTTTATAAATTAATGTAGAGGTATAATTGTGAGTTTATGATACAAAAGTGTGTATAAATCAAAAATTGATGTGTGAAAATCATTTCCCCTTCTACAACATTTCTCTTTACAAATTACAAAAAGACAATCAAATATAACAAAAATGACGACTTCCCCATTTTTTTCAGACCATTTTTTTCAGACGATGAATATACGGTTTTTGCTGTTGATATTATAAATCAACTTGACGATTAGGCAAAAAGTTCAAACACACAATTTAATCGTCGCTATATTAATCGTGAGCACCATCTCGCACATTAATAATTAATGGATGATTATTTTATTGAAAACACAAAATACTACGAGGTGGAGTTCAAACGATGATTTCGCATGAGGCAACGTGTATTCCTCCGAATTATGGATGATATTCTCAATAACTCTGCACAACCTTTACCCTATTACTTTAAATGGTTTCATCGAAGGCTTGATGCTCGTAAAGAATTAAGTATTTCGACTCATTTGAAAATATCACTACACTACGTCAATTAGCATACGGTAATGCATTAGATACATTTTATGAGTATTTACAAATGTTTAAACGTGTCTCACGTGAAAGTCTACAAAAATTTCAAGGTGTAATTTTGATTTATATACAAAAGTTTATGCGGGAATCTAGTCATGAAGACATGTTATGTAGTGACCCGAACTTTTCCATGTTTATATATATTAATTGAGATTGATATTTACATGATTAAATGTTTCCAACATGTTAAGCAATCAAACTTGTTAAGACTTGATTAATTGAAATATGTTTCATATAGACAATTGACCACCCAAGTTGACCGGTGATTCACGAACGTTAAAACTTGTAAAAACTATATGATGACATATATATGGATATATATATATATAGTTAACATGATACTATGATAAGTAAACATATCATTAAGTATATTAACAATGAACTACATATGTAAAAACAAGACTACTAACTTAATGATTTTTAAACGAGACATATATGTAACGATTATCGTTGTAAAGACATTTAATGTATATATATCATATTAAGAGATATTCATACATGATAATATCATGATAATATAATAATTTAAAATCTCATTTGATATTATAAACATTGGGTTAACAACATTTAACAAGATCGTTAACCTAAAGGTTTCAAAACAACACTTACATGTAATGACTAACGATGACTTAACGACTCAGTTAAAATGTATATACATGTAGTGTTTTAATATGTATTTATACACTTTTGAAAGACTTCAATACACTCATCAAAATACTTCTACTTAACAAAAATGCTTACAATTACATCCTCGTTCAGTTTCATCAACAATTCTACTCGTATGCATCCGTATTCGTACTCGTACAATACACAGCTTTTAGATGTATGTACTATTGGTATATACACTCCAATGATCAGCTCTTAGCAGCCCATGTGAGTCACCTAACACATGTGGGAACCATCATTTGGCAACTAGCATGAAATATCTCATAAAATTACAAAAATATGAGTAATCATTCATGACTTATTTACATGAAAACAAAATTACATATCCTTTATATCTAATCCATACACCAACGACCAAAAACACCTACAAACACTTTCATTCTTCAATTTTCTTCATCTAATTGATCTCTCTCAAGTTCTATCTTCAAGTTCTAAGTGTTCTTCATAAATTCTACAAGTTCTAGTTACATAAAATCAAGAATACTTTCAAGTTTGCTAGCTCACTTCCAATCTTGTAAGGTGATCATCCAACCTCAAGAAATCTTTGTTTCTTACAGTAGGTTATCATTCTAATACAAGGTAATAATCATATTCAAACTTTGGTTCAATTTCTATAACTATAACAATCTTATTTCAAGTGATGATCTTACTTGAACTTGTTTTCGTGTCATGATTCTGCTTCAAGAACTTCGAGCCATCCAAGGATCCGTTGAAGCTAGAACCATTTTTCACTTTTCTAGTAGGTTTATCCAAGGAACTTAAGGTAGTAATGATATTCATAACATCATTCGATTCATACATATAAAGCTATCTTATTCGAAGGTTTAAACTTGTAATCACTAGAACATAGTTTAGTTAAATTCTAAACTTGTTCGCAAACAAAAGTTAGTCCTTCTAACTTGACTTTTAAAATCAACTAAACACATGTTCTATATCTATATGATATGCTAACTTAATGATTTAAAACCTGGAAACACGAAAAACATCGTAGTAACACCGCGGGCTGTTTTGGGTTAGTTAATTAAAAACTATGATAAACTTTGATTTAAAAGTTGTTATTCTGAGAAAATGATTTTTATTATGAACATGAAACTATATCCAAAAATTATGGTTAAACTCAAAGTGGAAGTATGTTTTCTAAAATAGTCATCTAGACGTCGTTCTTTCGACTGAAATGACTACCTTTACAAAAATGACTTGTAACTTATTTTTCCGAATATAAACCTATACTTTTTCTGTTTAGATTCATAAAATAGAGTTCAATATGAAACCATAGCAATTTGATTCACTCAAAACGGATTTAAAATGAAGAAGTTATGGGTAAAACAAGATTGGATAATTTTTCTCATTTTAGCTACGTGAAAATTGGTAACAAATCTATTCCAACCATAACTTAATCAACTTGTATTGTATATTATGTAATCTTGAGATACCATAGACACGTATACAATGTTTCGACCTATCATGTCGACACATCTATATATATTTCGGAACAACCATAGACACTCTATATGTGAATGTTGGAGTTAGCTATACAGGGTTGAGGTTGATTCCAAAATATATATAGTTTGAGTTGTGATCAATACTGAGATACGTATACACTGGGTCGTGGATTGATTCAAGATAATATTTATCGATTTATTTCTGTACATCTAACTGTGGACAACTAGTTGTAGGTTACTAACGAGGACAGCTGACTTAATAAACTTAAAACATCAAAATATATTAAAAGTGTTGTAAATATATTTTGAACATACTTTGATATATATATGTATATATTGTTATAGGTTCGTGAATCAAGCAGTGGCCAAGTCTTACTTCCCGACGAAGTAAAAATCTGTGAAAGTGAGTTATAGTCCCACTTTTAAAATCTAATATTTTTGGGATGAGAATGCATGCAGGTTTTATAAATGATTTACAAAATAGACACAAGTACGTGAAACTACATTCTATGGTTGAATTATCGAAATCGAATATGCCCCTTTTTATTAAGTCTGGTAATCTAAGAATTAGGGAACAGACACCCTAATTGACGCGAATCCTAAAGATAGATCTATTGGGCCTAACAAACCCCATCCAAAGTACCGGATGCTTTAGTACTTCGAAATTTATATCATATCCGAAGGGTGTCCCGGAATGATGGGGATATTCTTATATATGCATCTTGTTAATGTCGGTTACCAGGTGTTCACCATATGAATGATTTTTATCTCTATGTATGGGATGTGTATTGAAATATGAAATCTTGTGGTCTATTATTATGATTTGATATATATAGGTTAAACCTATAACTCACCAACATTTTTGTGGACGTTTTAAGCATGTTTATTCTCAGGTGATTATTAAGAGCTTCCGCTGTCGCATACTTAAATAAGGACGAGATTTGGAGTCCATGCTTGTATGATATTGTGTAAAAACTGCATTCAAGAAACTTATTTTGTTGTAACATATTTGTATTGTAAACCATTATGTAATGGTCGTGTGTAAACAGGATATTTTAGATTATCATTATTTGATAATCTACGTAAAGCTTTTAAACCTTTATTGATGAAATAAAGGTTATGGTTTGTTTTAAAATGAATGCAGTCTTTGAAAAACGTCTCATATAGAGGTCAAAACCTCGCAACGAAATCAATTAATATGGAACGTTTTTAATCAATAAGAACGGGACATTTCATGTTAGATTGTACGAGGCTCATGATGAATGCTCGGTAGCATCGATTGTATGCATTGGAAATAGGGGAACTGCCCAATTGCATGGAGAAAGCAATATACTAAAAGGGATCACGGTTACCTAGTTATTATGCTTGAAGTCGTCGTCTCGTACTACAACTGGATTTGGCATGCTTAATTTGGAGTTGCGGGAAAAAACAATGACATAAACGTCTTACACGCTACTCCGTTGTTGAACTCGATGCTCAATGCTGAAATGTCAGATATCCTTTTTTAATGGCAACGATGTCGAGTACTGTGACAACTCGAAAATTTTCGACCAAATTTAAACTTTAATCTTATATGTTTCCGACACGATAAGCAAAGTCTGTAATGTTGAATCTCAAGAATTTTAAACTATGTTCATACATTCATTTAACCTCGACCAAATTCCGACGATTCACGAACCATTATATAATTTGATATGAATATGTATATATATGAATATGTATATATTATAACTTAAGAATATTAAGTATTAAACGTATAATACTTTACATGAACGTATTTGTTTCAATATGTTTATCGAAGGAATTATAAGATAATATCAAATGATTGAGTTATCTGACACATTATGATATGATTTATGTGTCTCTGTTGAGAGGTCCACTTTGATTTAAGAAATCTTTCCATTTTAACAATATTCGGAAAATGATAAAGTGATTTACGAGTAAGAACAAATGTTTCTATTATCAGACAAAGGTTAGTGGAAGACTAAATTACATAATAATCCTTTGATTTAGTTTCAAATGTACGAAAACGCTTTACGATATAATAAGACTCGATTATTTAAGATGTCTTTGATTAAATAACGTGAGATGGAATATTGGTTGTTAAATATGTAGATAACTTGCAACGTGTATTTAAAACGTGTTTACAAATATTGAAGATATATATATATAGTTTCAAATTATGTAACACTTGATTCGATTGATATTTAGATATGTCATCTAGGACGTTTGATAAACGTTGGCGCATAAATGGATTACGCCAAATTAAGTTTTAAAGTATAAACGATACGTGTTATAATATTTTCTAAACAAAATTTAAAACGAACTTTGAAATATAATTAGTTTTGAAAAAAATAAAAATTATATCATTACATAAATATTTTCATTACATATGATATATACAAGTTTATATTTTTAAATAAATATATATATATATATATATATATATATATATATATATATATATATATATATATATATATATATATATATATATATATATATATTATAGTGTAATATTAATTTAGTTATAAGACGTGTCGATTTAAAATAATACTTTTATATACATAACGAGACGATGATTTATGGAAGCAAATGACCATAACACTCAAAGGATTAAGTTACACTTTGAGTGAGTTAGTTTTTCATTAATTTAAGTCTAATTATTAATAAAGGTACATGTCGCGTAACGTAAAGTGCGAGTTTTCTAAGCATATGAAAATAAGTTCGAGAAACCGGAACCGGGACATAAGTCGAGTGTCAACGTACAAGTTTTTGGAACTTAAGTTACAAGTCAACTAGGCACGTGAATATTATATAATATATAAATAATTATAGATTAAATACATATTATATATTATATTAATTTAAACGAGTGTCGGCAAAGCTGATTGATCAATTGTGAGCTGGAAAAACATGCCATGCGATCGCATGGCTATAACCCTTCAAACCTATGTGATCGCATGGGGGTCAGGGGCTGGCCACAATTATAAATCGAACAAAATTCGTTCAGTTTGTGCATTCATTCAATCATTCTTTCTTTCTCTCTTCTTTCTCTTTTAATATTAATAATTATATTATTATTATTATTATTATTATTATTATTATTATTATTATTATTATTATTATTATTATTATTATTATTATTAAGATTAATATTATTAATATTATTATTAGTATTATACATAAAATACTACGACGAGGTCATGAACGAATTATTTCAAAAACTGGTTTTCGAGCGGGATAGAGCTAAGGAAATTATGGGTTATAGCTAAGGAGATTATGATTATGGTTCGGGGATATAGCTCGTGAGGTCTGTGACGACCCGGGAATTTCCGACCAAATTTAAACTTAATCTTTATAAGATTCTGACACGATAAGCAAAATCTGTAATATTGAGTTCTTAAAAACTTTGAACTGTGTTTAATATATTCATTTGACCTTTGACAATTTCCGACGACTCACGAACATTTGTTTGTAAATGAATATGTATATATGTATATAAATAATAATTAGAAATATTGATTAAAGTGTTATATGAATTGATAATTTGAACTAATTATAACCTACAAAATAATTAAATTATTATTAAAACATAATAAATATAATGTAATTCGAATATAAATGGTTTCTAATTTATTTAGTAAACAATTGTAGTACTCGTTCATCATTCAACGGGTAATTAAGTAAAGTTAAATTCAAACCTATGTGATTTTAAAATAAATGGTGATTCGAAAATGAGTTTTATAAATTTTAGGCTTATTAATAATATATTTAGAAGTTATTTATTTAATTTTAAAACTTTTTATATTTTTCTTAAGGTGGGGAGTGAATAATTAATGTAATTTTTATTTAATAGTTAATGACCGAATTTTATACCATAATGACTGAAATAAATAAAGATAATTAATATAAAATTTTGAAATTTTTTTGAAGACTTTTAATCGCCACTTAATTATCAATGGAGCACGATTTAATACCCCGTTCAAACTGTTGGTAGAAAAGTACAAATATCAGGCGGCTAACTATTCCAATCTCAATTTGATAACATGACATTTACTGTATTTACTTTTCAATTTATTTATTAATATTAGTTTTATAATATTATAAATAAATTCTATATACATAGGTAATAGCATATAATTGGAATGACAACAAGAACCCGTTAAAATTTTGTTCATAATTTCAATCTAGGATCCATCCACTCTTGCATACAATCAAACCAACTAACACCCACTTTGTTTCTTTCTATTAATTTTCCTATTTTTTTTTCTCTAAAGTCCTGCAGCAACCAACATGACCCAATTCATACACTATCTATATCTATATTCTATATCTATATAAAATACATATACTTTACAATAGATACAATCATAAATATGCATAAACCATGAATCTATCTTTCTTCTCTCAAACTACCCTCAATCGAACACCATCATCACCTTATACTTTTTGATTCCATTTACTAGCAACTATAACCACAACCATCGACTAAACCATCATCCATATTCTCTTCTTGTTCTTAGAAACCGAAGCTTCCACCATTCTCATCCATTCCACCTTTCATACACCACCTGTCACCTTAATTCAATCTTCATCATCATTGATTATTCATTTTCTGTTAATTGCCTCGACTGCTTGACGAAACATAACTATCACCACCATTGCAACCACAATCCACCATCTCCTTTTTGTTGTTCAAATCCATAATCACAGCCACCACCATATTCGCCGAAACAACCATGAACACCCATTTTATGTTCATATTTTGAATTAGCAACCAACCTCATTGAAGGTCTACTACAATATACTTATTTCTACTTCTGTCTACACCTGGTTACTTCGGTTGACACCCATTTAAACCACCACTCACAACCATTAACGAGTACTACTACTACTTATTGTTTACTTTCTGTTTCTGTTGATTAACCGAGAAGAAAACCAACACCATCTCACAATTACTAATAAAGTCACGATATTTCTTTCTGTTTCTGATCTAACTCGAACTAAGCTGTACACGCCTCATTTTTTTTCTGTTCCTATTGTCACGGACTTATCTCGATAAGC
Organism: Rutidosis leptorrhynchoides; assembly: GCF_046630445.1. NCBI lineage: Eukaryota > Viridiplantae > Streptophyta > Magnoliopsida > Asterales > Asteraceae > Rutidosis > Rutidosis leptorrhynchoides. The sequence continues at coordinate 14,377,779 of NC_092335.1, read as the reverse complement.
TCATGTGCGGCACTTAGTCTCTACTAAGTCAGCCTTACTCGGACCTTAAATGATTCAAGTAACCAAAAGAGAAAATATTATAGAACAAGTGGAATTGAAGAAAATACTTATATTGCTTGAGAATGCTTTACAAGAGAGAATGTTTGAGATTTGAGGTGTGGTGTGTCAAATGAGACCACCCCTATTTATACTACTCCTAACACAAAATGGATGGCTAAGATTAATCTAAATCAATGGTTAGGATCTAAGTACTAGAAAACTCAAGTATATACATGGAGATAGATATTTCCATGAACATTTCATACCATTCCATGGAAGAACTCATGGGAAAGTTCTAGGGAGCTTCCATGATGTTCTTGGGCCTTCCATGAGGTTATTGGGTTAAAACTCTTAATGGGGTCATAATCTTAGTGGGTTGGGCCACAAACTTGTTGGGTTGTGACATTCTCCCCCACCTAAGCTCGCGACGTCCTCGTCGTGTGATCCTCGTGATACTTCTTGATTTTGTCTGTGAACTGCCATAATATGTCTTCGGCTTCCCAGCTTGCTTCACTATCGGGCAAGTTACGCCACTTAACTAGGTATTCTCTATAGCTCGGCACACCTCGTCTCCGTACAGTTCGATGCAACAAGATATCTTCCACCTCACGATCAAACGAAGTTGCAACTGCCATTGGTGCACGTTTGGAAACTCCTCGTTCTGGGTTTTTCTCGTCTCCATGATAAGGTTTTAGAAAACTTACGTGGAAGACTGGATGAATCTTTAATTTGGGCGGTAGTTGAACTCGATAAGATACATTCCCAACACGTCCAATTACCGGGAATGGGCCTTCATATCTCCGAATCAATCCTTTGTGCACCTTCCTAAATGTTTTGAATTGTTGAGGTAAAAGCTTCACCATCACTTGGTCCCCAACTTTGAACTCAACATGTCGTCTTTTCTCATCCGCCCATTTCTTCATTTTCTTGGCTGCCTTATCTAGTGATGCTCGCGCCAAGTCGGCTTGTTCGTGCCACTCCTTCATCGTTCTATAAGCGGCTGGGCTGCTTCCATCATATGAAGCGGCCAAAGCATTCGGGGTCAAAGGTTGGCGTCCTGTCACCAACTCAAAAGGACTCTTCCCCGTGGACTCACTCCTTTGCATGTTATAAGAGAACTGAGCAATATCAAGAAGCTTAGCCCAATCATGTTGATTTGCACTTACATAGTGTCGAAGATAGAGCTCCAATAGTGCATTCACCCTTTCCGTCTGTCCATCCGTTTGGGGATGAAAACTCGTGGAGAAATTCAAGTCTGTCCCCATGATCTTGAACAACTCTGTCCAAAAACGCCCTGTGAACCTCGGATCTCGATCACTTACTATCACATGTGGTATCCCCCAATACTTCACTACATTCTTGAAAAATAGTTTTGCGGTTTCATCCGCGGTAACTTCGGATGATGCGGCTATGAAGGTACCATACTTAGAAAACCGGTCTACCACGACTATAATACTCCCACACCCTTCCGACTTGGGTAAGCAAGTAATGAAGTCCATGGAAACACTCTCCCATGGTCCTTTCGGTGTAGGTAGCGGCTGTAATAGTCCTCCTGGTTGGCGTTGCTCTATCTTGTCTTGTTGGCATATTAGGCATGTCCGCACGTACGTCTCTACGTCGTCTTCCATCCTTGGCCAATAATAAGTGCCTTCTACTAATGCCAGCATCCTCTTGATACCTGGATGACCAGCCCACTTTGAATCATGACACTCCTTCAAGATTGTCCGTCTAAGATCACCCCACTTAGGCACATATAACCGGTCTCCTTTGGTGAATAATAGATCACCTTTGAGCCAAAACCTTCGCGTTTTTCCATCTCGAGCCAATCCAACAAGGTTTTTGGCTATAGGATCATGCTCTAATCCCTCATTTATACGATCTTGAAGGAAGAATTGTGGTTTTGTGATCGCTGCAAATTCTGCCTTACGACTTAGGGCATCAGCTACCACATTGGCTTTCCCAGGCTTATACTCCAACACATAGTCAAATTCGGCTAAGAAGTCTTGCCAACGAGCTTGTTTGGGACTCAACTTCTTTTGGGTTTGAAAATAACTCGTTGCCACATTATCCGTCTTGATCACGAACCTTGATCCCAAAATATAATGCCTCCATGTCCTCAAACAATGAATAATTGCTGTCATCTCTTTCTCTTGCACAGTGTACTTCCTTTCCGCCTCGTTAAGTTTTCGACTTTCGAACGCGATTGGGTGGCCTTCTTGCATTAGAACTCCTCCAATAGCAAAGTCCGATGCGTCTGTGTGTAACTCGAATGGAATGGTCACATCCGGAAGTCTCAACACCGGTTCTTCCATGACAGCTCCTTTCAACTCCTCGAATGCTGCTTGACATTTCTCATCCCACAACCAAGCTTTATTCTTCTTTAACAATTCTGTCAATGGAGCCGCTTTCGCCGAGTATCCCTTGATAAAACGACGATAGTAGTTTACTAAACCAAGAAAAGATCGTAAATCAGTCACCTTCATTGGTGCCTCCCACTCTTGAATTGCCTTGACCTTAGCCCCGTCCATGAGTAACTTCCCATTTTTAATTCGATGTCCAAGAAAATCCACCTCCTCTAATCCGAATGAACATTTCTCTAGCTTCACATACAACTCGTTATCCCTTAGTACTTGAAATACTTGCTTCAAGTGCCTCACATGATCTTCCATGGTATCGCTATACACGACTATGTCATCCAAGTACACCACGACGAACTTGTCGAGGAAGTGGTGAAATAATTTGTTCATCAAAGTACAAAATGTGGCAGGGGCATTGGTTAAGCCAAAAGGCATGACTAGGAATTCATAAGCGCCATACCTCGTCACGCATGTGGTCTTAGCCTCATCTCCTTCGGCAATTCGGACTTGATAATATCCCGATCTCAAGTCTAACTTGGAGAAGTATCTCGCCTTCCCAAGTTGATCGAACAAATCAGCAATAAGTGGGATTGGGTATTTGTTCTTGATAGTTACCTTGTTGAGTGCCCGGTAATCTATACACATCCTCAAGGACCCATCCTTCTTTCTTTGAAATAGCACCGGAGCACCATACGGGGATTTTGACGGTCGGATGTATCCCGCATCCAGCAACTCCTTGAGTTGTCTTCGCAACTCCTCCAACTCGAGTGGTGGCATTCGGTATGGGGCTTTGGAAGGTGGTTTTGATCCCGGCTCCAACTCGATCGCATGGTCAACCTCCCTTCTAGGTGGTAACTTCTTTGGTAACTCCTTGGGCATGACATCCTTGAACTCATCAAGGACCTTCTCAATTTCCTTGGGTACCTCTAGTTCTCCCTTATCTTCAACCGTCTCTTACTTTGCTACCGCTAAATAGCATGTCTCATTCTTGTTGTACCCCTTCTTGAATTGCATGGCCGAAAGTGACTTGGATGCACTCTTGCTTCCACGTTCGGTTGACACCATACAAGTCTTCTCACCATCCAAGATACACAGTGAATTAGCAAACGGCATAGGGAAACTGCGTACCTTATCTAGGAACTCCATCCCAAGTACCAACTTGAAGTCGTCCATAGGCACGACTGAGAGATCAATCATTCCTTCCCATTCTCCAATCTTCACATATACGTCTTTAGCCACCCCACTAATCGGTCTGGCACTCGTGTTCACCGTCTTCATCATGCCACTCTCTTTTGTTTCCTTAAGTCCTAGCCTTTTGGCTTCATCGGTGGAGATAAAGTTATGAGTTGCTCCCGTATCCACCAAAGCTCGTACCCGATCTCCACAAATGTTAATATCTACGAATTGGAGTCCTTTAGCCACTACCTTGGGTATCTCCGTCTTGGCCTTGATTGCGTTGAGGATATGCATTGATCCTATGCACCGCTCCTCATCCTGACAACCCGCCTTTTGAGCTTCCATAGCATGAAGGCTAGCTTTCTTCGGACAATCTCGGGCTCTATGCGGTCCATCACATATGAAACATCCATCATTCTTGTAAGAAGTTTTTATGCTCTTGTTATTCCCGGTTGGTGGTTTACGTGTATTATCATTCCTTGATTGGGCGGGCTTATCTCCCCCACCTTTCTCATGGCTCACCTTCTTATCTTTTGACTTGAACGAATCTTTCCTATTAGCATGGTCGACTAGTGCCTCCGCTTAAGCAATTGCGGTGGCAAGGTCTTGGACTCCTCGTCTCTCCAACTCCGTTTTAGCCCAAGGTTGCAAACCATCGAGAAAATAGAAGAGAAGAATATCATCGGGAATATCTGGGACCTCCAGGCTAAGGTTCGTGAATTCTTTAATATACTCCCGAATCGTCCCGGAATGATGTAATTTACGTAGACGACTCATCGCATCCTTTTGAGCATTCTTGGGGTAGAATTGATTCTTAAGTTCAGTAAGGAAATCATCCCAAGTATCAATAGTAACCGTACCTTTCTCGATATCTCCATATCGACGACGCCACCATAACGCTGCGGTATCCTTCAGGTAACGGGTTGCCGTCTTGATCTTCATTGCATCATTCACTATGTTGACTCCCTCCAAGTATTGTTCCATCTCCCATATAAAATCATCAACCGCTCGGGCTTCCCGCTTCCCCAAGAATGGTGACGGCTTGGGAACGTCCACCTTCAGAGCATTGCATCCAGTGTTGCCACCCCCACTAGCCATGAATCTCAAACAAGAGTTCATGTTGGTTTGTAAATCCACGAGGCGTTGGTGAATAGTGGAGACCTCCCCCTCCATTTCGCCTCGCAACTTCGTAATCTCACCCATGAGCATACCCCTTAAGTCATGGATCTCACGTTGCATGTCAACGTCTAGCACGTTGATTGCACTCTTGCAATCATCTTTCAATTCGTCAAAGTCCCCGTCCAAACCATCCAAACGTTGGTGGACGTCTTCGACCTTTGCTTTCACGTCGTCCATGGATGTCTCTACATCCATGATCCTCTTGTCCAAGTTTGCGACAAAGTCTTTAGACGTACCTCGGTTCTTCTTGGCTCCTTGGCGAGTCTCTACCCGACCACGAGTCTCATCACCCACCACACCACTTGTTGCGCTTACATTCTTCTCTGTCTCGGTTGCCATCTCCTTGAATCAACCTTGCTCTGATACCAAATGTCACGGACTTATCTCGATAAGCTCACGTGCGGCACTTAGTCTATACTAAGTCAGCCTTACTCGGACCTTAAATGATTCAAGTAACCAAAAGAGAAAATATTATAGAACAAGTGGAATTGAAGAAAATACTTATATTGCTTGAGAATGCTTTACAAGAGAGAATGTTTGAGATTTGAGGTGTGGTGTGTCAAATGAGACCACCCCTATTTATACTACTCCTAACACAAAATGGATGGCTAAGATTAATCTAAATCAATGGTTAGGATCTAAGTACTAGAAAACTCAAGTATATACATGGAGATAGATATTTCCATGAACATTTCATACCATTCCATGGAAGAACTCATGGGAAAGTTCTAGGGAGCTTCCATGATGTTCTTGGGCCTTCCATGAGGTTATTGGGTTAAAACTCTTAATTGGGTCATAATCTTAGTGGGTTGGGCCACAAACTTGTTGGGTTGTGACACTATGATAAGTAAGATGCTGTGATTATTATACTAATAATAATTGAATAAAGAATGATGATGCATGTTGGTTTGGTATCCAACGAACCCCACTCATCATTTGTAGACATAATTCAAATGCAAGTTGGACTCAATGTTTTTATTAAATACTCGATGGGGCCAGACAGGATACCTTTAATCAAGCAAATTGAATTTTTAAATATGGAGTTGTTTAACAACCGTGACCCCAGCTGCTATGTTATAATCGATGAATATGTTGGTTCTTAGGAATACGATACATAAAATAACGGATTGATGATGGTATACGATGTTAAGAAAATGATTATGATTATGATATAACTAAGTTATGATTATGATTCTGATGTGATTATGATCATAAGATGGTCAAGAATGAGATTATAAATGATGGTATTAGGATTATGATTCTATGTAAACTATGAAGAAGAAAGCAGCAAGTTTCTTGAGTTAAAATGATTTAGAGTAGTGATTATTCTAGAAAAGAAACTAAGAAATGGTGCAATGGTTAGGAGTGTTGTTGTTGAGCGAGAGGTCTTGGGTTCAAGCCCGGGTTGGGGCATTTATTTTTAGAAAAAGAAGAAAAAGAAGAAGGAAACAGAGTTTTATGGCTTAAAAGGTTTAATGGACGATTTATGTCAGGAAATAAATCAATAAGGGAATGATTAAGGATATTATTGGGTTAGCGGAATATCGCGGGTTCAAACCCGGACTTGGGCATTCTTGTCATTTTTAAGGACTACTTATTTGAGGTAGTTATTTATTTATTTATTTATTTTTATTATTATTATCTTATTATTATTATTATTATTGTTATTATTATTATTATTATTATTATTATTATTATTATTATTATTATTATTTTTATTATTATTATTATTATTATTATTATTATTATTATTATAATTATTATTATAGGTATTAACATATAACATTTTATTGTTAGTACTATTAATATTTTAGTATTATTGTAATTATTATTTTAACAAACCATAAGTTATTTATATAAAAATATATCAAATACATATATGATAACTATATAAATATTACATTACTATTTTAAATAAGTAATACATAATTAATATATACAAACGGGTTTGATTATTAGTACATGTTAGTTATACATTTTAATATATATACAAATGATATAGGTTCGTGAATCCGAGACCAACCCTGCATTGTTCAGTTGTTCAATATAGTCGTATGTATTTTTACTACAAAATACAATTGGTGAGTTCATTTGATTCCCTTTTACTCTTTACATTTTTGGGCTGAGAATACATGCAAATGTTTTATTAACTGTTTTACAATATTTCTATGCGTGAGTTTCATTTGCTCCCTTTTTAAATGCTTTTGCAATATATATTTTTGGGACTGAGAATACATGCGCTGCTTTTATAACTGTTTTACGAAATAGACACAAGTAATCGAAACTACATTCTATGGTTGAATTATTAAACCGAATATGCCCCTTTTTAGTCTGGTAATCTAAGAATTAGGGAACAGACACCCTAATTGACGCGAATCCTAAAGATAGATCTATCGGGCCCAACAAGCCCCATCCAAAGTACCGGATGCTTTAGTACTTCGAAATTTATATCATGTCTGAAGGAGGATCCCGGAATGATGGGGATATTCTTATATGCATATTGTGAATGTCGGTTACCAGGTGTTAAATCCATATGAATGATATTTTTGTCTCTATGCATGGGACGTATGATTATGAGAAATGGAAGTATGAAATCTTGTGGTCTATTAAAATTATGAAATGATTCTTTATGATAAACTAATGAACTCACCAACCTTTTGGTTGACACTTTAAAGCATGTTTATTCTCAGGTACGAAAGAAATCTTCCGCTGTGCATTTGCTCATATTAGAGATATTACTTGGAGTCATTCATGACATATTTCAAAAGATGTTGCATTCGAGTCGTTGAGTTCATCAAGATTATTATTAAGTCAATTATATTTGGATATATTATGAAATGCTTTACATGCCTGTCAACTGTCGATGTAACGAAAGTTTGTCTTTTAAAAATGAATGCAATGTTTGTAAAATTTATCATATAGAGGTCAATTACCTCGCGATGTAATCAACTGTTGTGAATCATTTGTAATCGATATGGACTTCGTCCGGATGGATTAGGACGGGTCGCTACAGTTGGTATCAGAGTGGTGGTCTTAGCGAACCAGGTCTTGCATTAGCGTGCCTAACTGATAGTCGTTAGGATGCATTAGTGAGTCTGGACTCCGATCGTGTCTGCATGTCAAAAGTTTTGCTTATCATTTCGTGTCGAAAATTACCTGCTTATCATTCTTAGAGAATCACTTGCTTATAATTCTTAGTCTAGACACGTCTTACTGCATTTAGTGCATCGATAGTGTATAGACAAAAATTCATATCTTAGTATATCTGATAATTCATATCTTAGCGTATCTGTTACTGTAGACTTTGCCTGACAGCTTCCGTAGAATTCATCCGTAACTTATGGGATTTTAGTATTATATATGTATATGTAAATTATGTATTGCAGGGTACTAATCTACATCCTATAATCTCTTTCTTATCGAATATACATCATTTGACTGTACGAGATGAATCCCTCAGCCAGTTCGAGTCCCTTAGATTCCGATAGTTATTCCGACAGCTATTCTGACATAGAGTTTCACTCAAGCTCCGAAAGCAGTGTCACCGGAATGAATCAATCAATCAGCCATCCCCAATTCATCTGATGGGTTCGTAGTCGACTTAATCAATGGAGACGCGAAGAAGGCGATCTTTTCCACCAACCTGCACTCTTGGCAAAGAACCTGAAGCACTTACCGGCGAACCTATTCGAAACACCATTCTCATATTCATTTCTAGAGTATCTCGCCACGATTATATTCTATCTAAAATTCTAGATCTTATTCATCCGCTCGTCCGAACCGACAATCATCCCGGAATAATGGAAGAAGTCAACGAACTTCGCGCTCGAGTAATCAATTTGGAAAACGTGGTGCAAAACCTACTAGCTTCAACAACAGCACCGGTAACACCAGTACTACCAACAACCTAAGTTTTCACATCACATGCCTCAACATCTCATTTTGTACCTCGAGCATAATCATCGTTCTACGAATCCTTCTACATCGTTTATCTTCGTTCTACATGACGATTATATAATTTCTAATGTTTTAGAGATTATGTACTCTAGTTGTAACCATAAATCAAATGAGTTTAATATCATATTAACTCATTAAATCCATGATTACATCTGAAGAAAATATATATGTATATATATTTTTCATAACAATTGTAATTAAAAATTCTTTTGTACAAACTGTTAATGATGAAAATATTCTAACGGGTAGGTAATACCCGAGGAATATTTAGATTTCACATTAATAAGTTACACTGTACATTCTTCGAATCAGATTCAATAGTCATTTACTGATATACAAATCCGTTCACCGCAGAATAATCAATTGCATTCAATTTCATATTTGGATTTGACCTATCATAATCCAACAAGTGGCATAATGAAGAAAACATTGGACAAAATAAAATTTGTTAGAAACAAACAAATTAATTATGAGAAATTTTGTTAAGAATCCACGCTAACTGTTCCTAGCTAATTGTTCCTAGCTAACTGATTACATTTTATTTATCGCAATTTAATTATCGTAATTTACATTCTCGCAATTTTATTTATCGTCATTTAATTTATGTTATTTACTTTATGCACTTTATTTATCGTTATTTAATTTTTGTTATTTATTTTACGCACTTTAAATATCGGGACACGTATACAAGGTTTTGACATATCATATCGACGCATCTATATATATTATTTGAAATAACCATAGACACTCTATATGCAGTAATGATCGAGTTCTCTATACAGGGTTGAGGTTGATTCTACAATAATATATATAGTTTGAGTTGTGATCGAGTCTGAGACGCATACGGGTCACGACACGTATTAATTAATTCGAATATTATATATTAAACTATATATGAATTTTTGGATTGTCAACTGTGGACTATCGACTGTGGACTAATAATATTGGACAATTAAAATGAATTAAAATATTGATCATAACATATGAAACAAAACATATCTTCAAGTTTGCCACTTGATTTCATCTTAAACCTCATTTGTATCTTGACGATTACAATCTACGTTCAAACCTTTCATGATTCTTGAAAACACCTCAATCGATAGGATGAATCAACCGCATTTCATCTACGGAAGGAAAGATTTATGCATATAGTTATGCACCTGAGAAACTCTCGGCAACTGAGTAAAAGTTTAACACGTAGCCGCGTCAGATCCTTTGGCATTTATTAGCAAAAATAACTTTGCGATCCCTTTTCAAAGTAGCCAATTTTGTCACAGCTTCAACAAGTCAGCTTCGACTTTTCATTCGAAGTAGCCTTACAATAATCCTGATATATACAATTACCCTTTTGATACCGGAGAATTCTTTCATATTCCACCATATTACCATCAGCGTTTAATCATCTAAAAACACAATTTTCCAGAAACCACCCCGGATTAATAACCGATGATTCTGATATCATAGCATTAAATGCAGAGGAAACAGAAAAATGGTAGATGGTCTAAACAACCAAAAGTTTGATGATAAAGAAAGGAGTGTTAGGAACGCTCGATAGAAAATTGGGTATTGAAAAACAGATTGAGCTACCCATGAAGGAGACCAAGGACAAATACAAGGACCAAACCCTATATTCAAAGGATTCAGGTAATTATGGATCCGTTGAAATCTTTAGAGATTATCTTGCTCCGAAGTCATATTAAAATCTTGCGGAAAATCTTTCTCCTTCAACCATCGAACTTAGAAATTCCAAAATATCATCATCAATATCTTCGATATTTCTGAGGATATTTTCATAAATATTCTCGTCTGAAATTATATACCTCCTCGTGGTTCCTGTGTATCATTATATTGGAAACACTCAATAGAAAATTTAGTACCGAAAAGCAGATTATGCGAAACTAGGAAGAAAGCCATGGACAAATCACAAAGAATAAGTTTAACTTCAAAGAATCTAAATGATTCAATGTCTGCTAAAGTCTTTAGTGAATATCTTGCTCCTTACTCTAAACCCTTGCGGATAATAGTTTCTATCATCCTCTGATCTTAGATATTCTAAGATATTATCGTATCTTTCATTATAAATATCCTCCATATTTTTGGAGATATTTTTATAACTATTCTTATCTGAAATCATTAATCTCTTCGTGCTATCAGTGTTACATCATATAGAAACTATTAGTTTCTATATTCTGTAAACTTTCGAGCTTAAAATATGAATGTTATTGAAGTAATGCTGGGAACTGATGCATGAGTTAGTATAATATAATGACACTTGATCAACGTGATTATATTACAGTAAGTCATGCTGAGTTTCTAAATGGAACATGATGATTCACAAATTATAACATCATCATGTGTCATGTTATATAACTCTTTCATTCTGATTAACTTCTGAACATATCAAGAAACTATATTCTTGATAGTTCTATTCTCAGTGATTCAGGTAATTTGACAAATCAAATCGTGCGATTATGTTTTTTTTGTTTAGAACATTAAGTTCATTCGAAGCTCCATACTTACAAATTCTGGACCGTTACTTGCTTTACTAGAGGTCGAGAAGAGAATAAAAAGTATGAAACTCCAAAATATAAGGGGGAATATAAAGCTCGATAACAACACATAAATTACAAACCGTGTATATCAATGTTTATCGCAACATAAAGACACGGGAGAATTAAAAACATTATAACCCCAAGGGCGAAGTAGAAGAAAACAGATTCCTCCGGTGGTAATTGGAAAAAAAAAAAAGAGAAGGATTGTTGCGATAGTGAGGATAAGAATAAGAATCAGAACTGGATTAAGCATTTTCACAATCTTTTGGATGTATGAACTAAGAAAGAAAGTATAGGAATGGTGAGAATAATGGAACGAAAGAAGTTTAATTTATAATGGAAATATCAGACCGAGTAATCGAGGCAGATCACCGTATTTAATTATAAAGATCTTAATTTCCTTATTCGCCGAAGAATCAAATCTTTTAAATTTCGAAGATTTTATTCAAATCCCTTGAATTCCGGATTTCAACCAAGACAAGATCAAAAGTTAAGACGCACCTTATTTTCTAAATTCAACCCTGACTACGTCAAAAATTAAATCTCTATCTCAATTTTTTGTGACAGCTTCACTAGTACGCCTCATATAAACGAATCATTTTGTCTATATTAATCAATAATGATAAAATTTTATTTATCAACTCATATTCGTCATGAAAACAATTTTATTGTTAGCCATGACCATCCCAATAAAATTTCGGGACGAAATTTCTTTAACGGGTAGGTACTGTGACGACCCGGGAATTTCCGACCAAATTTAAACTTAATCTTTATAAGATTCTGACACGATAAGCAAAATCTGTAATATTGAGTTCTTAAAAACTTTGAACTGTGTTTAATATATTCATTTGACCTTTGACAATTTCCGACGACTCACGAACATTTGTTTGTAAATGAATATGTATATATGTATATAAATAATAATTAGAAATATTGAATAAAGTGTTATATGAATTGATAATTTGAACTAATTATAACCTACAAAATAATTAAATTATTATTAAAACATAATAAATATAATGTAATTCGAATATAAATGGTTTCTAATTTATTTAGTAAACAATTGTAGTACTCGTTCATCATTCAACGGGTAATTAAGTAAAGTTAAATTCAAACCTATGTGATTTTAAAATAAATGGTGATTCGAAAATGAGTTTTATAAATTTTAGGCTTATTAATAATATATTTAGAAGTTATTTATTTAATTTTAAAACTTTTTATATTTTTCTTAGGGTGGGGAGTGAATAATTAATGTAATTTTTATTTAATTGTTAATGACCGAATTTTATACCATAATGACTGAAATAAATAAAGATAATTAATATAAAATTTTGAAATTTTTTTGAAGACTTTTAATCGCCACTTAATTATCAATGGAGCACGATTTAATACCCCGTTCAAACTGTTGGTAGAAAAGTACAAATATCAGGCGGCTAACTATTCCAATCTCAATTTGATAACATGACATTTACTGTATTTACTTTTCAATTTATTTATTAATATTAGTTTTATAATATTATAAATAAATTCTATATACATAGGTAATAGCATATAATTGGAATGACAACAAGAACCCGTTAAAATTTTGTTCATAATTTCAATCTAGGATCCATCCACTCTTGCATACAATCAAACCAACTAACACCCACTTTGTTTCTTTCTATTAATTTTCCTATTTTTTTTCTCTAAAGTCCTGCAGCAACCAACATGACCCAATTCATACACTATCTATATCTATATTCTATATCTATATAAAATACATATACTTTACAATAGATACAATCATAAATATGCATAAACCATGAATCTATCTTTCTTCTCTCAAACTACCCTCAATCGAACACCATCATCACCTTATACTTTTTGATTCCATTTACTAGCAACCATAACCACAACCATCGACTAAACCATCATCCATATTCTCTTCTTGTTCTTAGAAACCGAAGCTTCCACCATTCTCATCAATTCCACCTTTCATACACCACCTGTCACCTTAATTCAATCTTCATCATCATTGATTATTCATTTTCTGTTAATTGCCTCGACTGCTTGACGAAACATAACTATCACCACCATTGCAACCACAATCCACCATCTCCTTGTTGTTGTTCAAATCCATAATCACATCCACCACCATATTCGCCGAAACAACCATGAACACCCATTTTATGTTCATATTTCGAATTAGCAACCAACCTCATTGAAGGTCTACTGCAATATACTTATTTCTACTTCTGTCTACACCTGGTTACTTCGGTCGACACCCATTTAAACCACCACTCACAACCATTAACGAGTACTACTACTACTTATTGTTTACTTTCTGTTTCTGTTGATTAACCGAGAAGAAAACCAACACCATCTCACAATTACTAATAAAGTCACGATATTTCTTTCTGTTTCTGATCTAACTCGAACTAAGCTGTACACGCCTCATTTTTTTTCTGTTCCTATGATAAGTAAGATGCTGTGATTATTATACTAATAATAATTGAATAAAGAATGATGATGCATGTTGGTTTGGTATCCAACGAACCCCACTCATCATTTGTAGACATAATTCAAATGCAAGTTGGACTCAATGTTTTTATTAAATACTCGATGGGGCCAGACAAGATACCTTTAATCAAGCAAATTGAATTTTTAAATATGGAGTTGTTTAAAAACCGTGACCCCAGCTGCTATGTTATAATCAATGAATATGTTGGTTCTTAGGAATACGATACATAAAATAACGGATTGATGATGATATACGATGCTAAGAAAATGATTATGATTATGATATAACTAAGTTATGATTATGATTCTGATGTGATTATGATCATAAGATGGTCAAGAATGAGATTATAAATGATGGTATTAGGATTATGATTCTATGTAAACTATGAAGAAGAAAGCAGCAAGTTTCTTGAGTTAAAATGATTTAGAGTAGTGATTATTCTAGAAAAGAAGCTAAGAAATGGTGCAATGGTTAGGAGTGTTGTTGTTGAGCGAGAGGTCTTGGGTTCAAGCCCGGGTTGGGGCATTTATTTTTAGAAAAAGAAGAAAAAGAAGAAGGAAACAGAGTTTTATGGCTTAAAAGGTTTAATGGACGATTTATGTCAGGAAATAAATCAATAAGGGAATGATTAAGGATATTATTGGGTTAGCGGAATATCGCGGGTTCAAACCCGGACTTGGGCATTCTTGTCATTTTTAAGGACTACTTATTTGAGGGAGTTATTTATTTATTTATTTATTTTTATTATTATTATCTTATTATTATTATTATTATTATTATTATTATTATTATTATTATTATTATTATTATTATTATTATTATTATTATTATTATTATAGGTATTAACATATTAACATATAACATTTTATTGTTAGTACTATTAATATTTTAGTATTATTGTAATTATTATTTTAACAAACCATAAGTTATTTATATAAAAATATATCAAATACATATATGATAACTATATAAATATTACATTACTATTTTAAATAAGTAATACATAATTAATATATACAAACGGGTTCGATTATTAGTACATGTTAGTTATACATTTTAATATATATACAAATGATATAGGTTCGTGAATCCGAGACCAACCCTGCATTGTTCAGTTGTTCAATATAGTCGTATGTATTTTTACTACAAAATACAATTGGTGAGTTCATTTGATTCCCTTTTACTCTTTACATTTTTGGGCTGAGAATACATGCAAATGTTTTATTAACTGTTTTACAATATTTATATGCGTGAGTTTCATTTGCTCCCTTTTTAAATGCTTTTGCAATATATATTTTTGGGACTGAGAATACATGCACTGCTTTTATAACTGTTTTACGAAATAGACACAAGTAATCAAAACTACATTCTATGGTTGAATTATTAAACCGAATATGCCCCTTTTTAGTCTGGTAATCTAAGAATTAGGGAACAGACACCCTAATTGACGCGAATCCTAAAGATAGATCTATCGGGCCCAACAAGCCCCATCCAAAGTACCTGATGCTTTAGTACTTCGAAATTTATATCATGTCCGAAGGAGGATCCCGGAATGATGGGGATATTCTTATATGCATATTGTGAATGTCGGTTACCAGGTGTTAAATCCATATGAATGATATTTTTGTCTCTATGCATGGGACGTATGATTATGAGAAATGGAAGTATGAAATCTTGTGGTCTATTAAAATTATGAAATGATTCTTTATGATAAACTAATGAACTCACCAACCTTTTGGTTGACACTTTAAAGCATGTTTATTCTCTGGTACGAAAGAAATCTTCCGCTGTGCATTTGCTCATATTAGAGATATTACTTGGAGTCATTCATGACATATTTCAAAAGATGTTGCATTCGAGTCATTGAGTTCATTAAGATTATTATTAAGTCAATTATATTTGGATATATTATGAAATGCTTTACATGCCTGTCAACTTTCGATGTAACGAAAGTTTGTCTTTTAAAAATGAATGCAATGTTTGTAAAATTTATCATATAGAGGTCAATTACCTCGCGATGTAATCAACTGTTGTGAATCGTTTGTAATCGATATGGACTTCGTCCGGATGGATTAGGACGGGTCGCTACAAGGTCAACCTAGTGTTTATCGTCTCCGTTGCGTCTACGTACTTTCCTGCAATATTGAATCTCAATATTGATACGTGATCACTCATAACTTAACTTTTATATATTAATAGTGTATCCCTAACTAGTGCTCGAGTATATATGATTGTGCATGCTTGTATGTTTAATTTCGTCATTAAATAGCTTATGATAGATTATGAATTTGATACATATGCGATTGAGATAATGTGACGCCCCGTACAAAACCATCATGTACGATTCGTCAACAACAGGATCTTTACACGGTCAAATACTATATGCTGTTTGAAAACCAGTTTGCATTCATAAAAAGATAGCGTTTTACAAAAGATAACGTGACACAGAGGTCATTACAAAGCCATTATTCAAATAACATAAGTTGCGAATGCAAAATAAAAGTTTCATGATTGAGACATCTCTAAGTAATGCAGCGGAAATCTAACACAGCAGGTCCTTAACAGCAAATCAATAACACCAAGACAGCAAGTCTAACAGCGGAAGCAACAAACCTCTAAGCACCTGAGAAAACATGCTTAAAAAACGTCAACAATAATGTTGGTGAGCTATAGTTTAAGTTGTAACATTAATGTAAGATTGACCCCGAGATTTCAATGTTTCAAAGTAGTAAGAAAAAGTATATGTTTAACCGTGGGCACATGGTAACTAGACTTAACGTAAATATAAATATCACCCCCTAAAAGTACACCTGGCGAGTGCGTATGTCCTCGAAGTATTAAACATCCATTAAATGCTAGCGCGACTAGCCCGAGTGGGGATGTCAAACCCTATGGATCCATATCTAAGATTCGCGTCTACCGGTTCAAAAACCAATAGTTAAACGTTACCGTGCTAAGGGGAAAGTTTATGTTGTTATATAACCCACACATATGTAAAGTTTAAGTACTCGTGTCAAATAAGTAAAACATAAAAAGCGCATGTATTATCAGTCCCAAAAATAGTATAAGTAAAAAGGGAAGCTATAACTCACAGTGAATAAGCAATACAAGTCGATACGAAAGTGTGCAAGTAGTAAGTCGGTCCGAAAGGTCGTCAACCTAAATCAAAGGTTACTAGGTCAGTATGTTGTCCCAATAAGTTTAAAAGTGAATAAATTAAGTTTAAGTGTCATCATCATCATCGTTCATCATCATAAAAGCTAAGTAAGTTTAACAAGAAAAGAGATCGAAACAATAGGCTGACTTCGGTCAGCTGCTGCGACCGCTACGTAAATCAAAAATACGCGTAATCAGTGGCTATGGCTCCGTATATGAGTTCCCTAGTTGCTGACAAATTTCCAGAACCAAACTCGTCTTCGTTTGACCGTGACAGCGGTTTAAGTGCGAGTAGGTCAGAAATTTCAGCACAACATTAATAGGGTGTAATGACTTTCGGAAGGCCATAAATCCTAAACCGTAACTCGGATTAAGACGAGGTATAAACAGAAAATCATCTACTCGAATCGAACTAACTGAAAATTAACTTTCCAGTAGCCTAGGTGCTCTGATCAGATCCCGAAAATAGTAAGCAAGGTGCTCCGGTGGGGTTCTTAGTGCTTGATGCTCATCACGGTTCTCATCCTTGATGCTTGTAGCTTCAAGTGTACAACTCGTTGATGGGTTAGCATCACCTTGACCAAGATTCTACCATTAACACACAATATGTTAAGACCAAGTAAGAACACAACTCATTTAAGAGTCTTAGATGGATGATGAACCAAGGTTACATCATATCCTTAGTCTTAACACAATTACAAGTTACATTTACAACTAAAGCTACAAACTTTATTTCAATCAAGCAAGCATGAACATAATCTAAGTCAAATGAAGTGATGGAACCCTAAGCTAGAGATCTTGGATCCCTTTCACACAAGTTTTAAGGTCACAAAGCTAGAAAGCTTGAACCTTTAGTGTTCTTGAAGATCTTGAAGCATAAAGCTTGGATCATTAAGTTACATGAAGACCATAAACACAACTTTTGATATTTATAACAAAATAATGAGATCAAAAGTTAGAAAACTTAGATCCATCAAAAAATATGAAGATCCAAGCTAGAAAGCTTGCATCTTGGTTGTTCTTGAAGATCTTGAAGCATAAAGCTTGGATCTTTAAGTTACATGAAGATTACAAACACAAGTTTGAATCTTTATAATAAAATAACAAGATTTAAAGTTAAAATATATATATCTACAAAGTGGGAGAAGATTCAAAGCTAGAAAGCTTGAATCTTCCATGTTCTTGAAGGATTCAAATCCATGTTTGAATCTACAAGATGTAATCAAGATCAAAAGCTAAAAAGCTAGACCCATGATGATGATGATGATGATGAATTCGTGATGATAAGAAGGAGAAGAAGAAGAGAAATTCAAAATACTTACACTTTTTAGAGAGAGAAAGACTAGAGAAAGAATTAGAGAGTGAGTGTGTGTGAAATACAAATGAAAGCAAGTGTAAAATGGATGGAATAAGGCTAGTATTTATAGGTGGTGAGGGGAGGGGAGGGGAGGGGTGTTTGGGACGTGAATTAGAGGGGGGGACAAGGGGGACAAAAGTTTACTTTTTGGTTAATGGTTGTCTAAAGTTGGTGCTTATGTTGGGATCCCATGCAACATTAAGGATAATACTTGACATAAATGCTATAATGTTCTCTCTAATAAATGGGCATTTGTCTTACATATTAATGGCTCACTAGCTAATAATAATTGGGCTAATTAAATAGTCCACTAACTAGTGTAGGGTGGGCTAAGGCCCAACAAGGTAGAAAGTCCAACAAGACTAACTAGTAAGCATAAGTAAATTACTAAGCGTAATTAAGCATCCAAAAACCCAAGTAATTGCTATTATAAAATAACAATTAATATTTCGTATTCATAATATTCCGATTACGACAAAAGTTAAACGTGTACGCAGTACGCAGTTTGTTCAAAACGTCAAGTGACACTAACGGTCATAAAGGCTTCCGGTGATCAAGTTAAGTATCCTACGTACTCAAAGGCACGTTTTAACATATAAATGAAAGTAAACCACGTGTATTAAGATTTTAGAGTATAAAATAGCACAGTACGCACAAATACGCAGTTTTGCAAAAACACAAGGCACAAAAGCAAGTCGAAAAAGTCGGGTCGTTACAGATAAGGTATATGATTTGCATGTCGTTGGAAAGCTGGCGAAAAATTAATAACTTTCATTTAGAAAGTGTATGATTTCGATGAACGGATTAAAAGATATCGTTAATTGAATTATCTATAATTTTAAAGTATTATTGTTAAAATGATTATTATTATCGTTATCGTTATCGTTAACGTTATCGTTATCGTTAACGTCGTTATTATCGTTAATTATTATTATTATTATCTAATAATTAATATTATTATTATTATTATTATTATTATTATTATTATTATTAATATTTTTAAAATAATTAATATTTTTATCATAACTATCATTTTATTATTTTTATCATCATTATTATTATTATTAAAAGTATCATTAATATTAAAACTATCATTTTTATTAAAATTATCATTTTTGATAGAAATATCATTGTTATTATAAAATATCATTATTATTATCATTTTAGTATTATCATTATTAAAAATTTATCATTTTAAATAGAATTATTACTTTTATAAAATATTATTATTATTACAGTTAATATTAAAAAGTATCGTTATTATTAAGATTATCATGATTAGAATTACCATTTTATCATAATTAATATCATCATTAGTAAATATAAATATTATTATTATTATTATTATTTTATTATTAATAAAAATAATTAATATTATTATTATAAAATAGTGCAACTTTACTTATTATTATTATCAATATTATTTTATCAAATATATGATACAAAGATATTTTCACCATACGTAATATAATTACATTAATTGTACATACTACTATATATTTATGATTTTGAGTAAACTGTATAAATCTTATTACTTGAGATATATAAAAGTATATTTTTATCATAAATAAACTTTAATATAACTTTTTATTTATTAATAAATGGTTTGTATATTTACTATAATAAAATCTGATAGATATATTTAAATATATAAAACGACTATATTTATGTATATATATATATATATATATATACTTAATATAGGTTCGTGAATCCAAGGCCAACCTTGCACTTGTTCAATGCCATCATATGCTTATTTACTACGAAATACAATATTGTGAGTTTCATTTGCTCCCTTTTTAAATGCTTTTGCAATATATATTTTTGGGACTGAGAATACATGCGCTACTTTTATAAAAGCTTTACGAAATAGACACAAGTAATCGAAACTACATTCTATGGTTGGATTATTAAACCGAATATCACCCCTTTTAGCTTGGTAGCCTAAGAATTAGGGAACAGGCACCCTAATTGACGCGAATCCTAAAGGTAGATCTACGGGCACTAACACCCCCCATACTGGAAAATGGTATGCTTTAGTACTTCGAGTTTATATTATACAGACGAGTTTCTGTTTGGGGATATTCTATATGCATTATGTTAATGTCGGTTACCAGGTGTTCAATCCATATGAATGATTTTTAAACACTTGCGAGTGTATGAAAACTGAATAAAGGAAATCTTGTGGTCTATTAAAATTATGGAAATGATTGATTACGATAAACTAATGAACTCACCAACCTTTTGGTTGACACTTTAAAGCATGTTTATTCTCAGGTATTAAGGAAATCTTCCGCTGTGCATTTGTTCATTTTAAAGATATTACTTGGAATCATTCATGGTATATTTCAAAAGACGTTGCATTCAAGTCGTTGAGTTCAATAGATATTATTATTAAGTAAATGACAGATTAGGTCATTTATAAGTTAGATATTATGAAATGGTATACATGCATGTCAACTTTCGATGTAATAAAATGTTGTCTTTTAAAAATGAATGCAATATTTGTAAAATGTATCATATAGAGGTCAAATACCTCGCGGTGTAATCATATGTTATTTTATTCGTTCTTATGGATTAGGACGGGTCGTCTCAAGTACAAAATGCTAAAACATCTTACGTGCATGTTTGGACGCTTGTTTAGGGTTTAGGGTATGGTTGTGTGCATGTTTAGGTACGGATGCTTTTTGGGTATGTATTTTATTATGTGTGCATATATGGTTGCTTTGTGCTTGTTTATGGATGTTTATATGTTTTTGTAGGTATGCGTATGTAAGTATGCTTATGTTTGTTTCTATGTTCGTATGTCTATGGATGTAGGTTTGTTAGTGTGTATGTGTATCTGTCTATGTGGGTAGGTTTATATGTACACTTGTATGTTTCATGTGTATATGTTTTATGTATTGTTTAGATACGGATGTTTGAATGTACGTATGTATGTATGTATGTATGTATGTATGTATGTATGTATGTATGTATGTATGTATGTAGGTTTATGTCTGTAGATTTGTATGTCTTACGTTATTTTAGTGTAGCATTTCTCGATATGTCTGGAGCCCTGCACAGCAGCTTAAGGTACGTTCTCATATATATATATATATATATATATATATATATATATATATATATATATATATATATATATATATATATATATTTGTACTATGAGTATTATAATTATTATTATTATTTTTATTATTATTATTTATATATATACACACACATATATATACGGCCCTATTATTGGAGGCAACACCAAGCGTCGATTTATTGGCAACTTGACCGCCGCTTAGAGCCTATATTGAACTCCAGGCTTTATGTAAAACCCATGGAAACTCGCTCCTACCATTTTCATGGCGTCTCGATTTTATTACTCTTCATTTATTTATTTATCTATCTCTATTTATTTAAATTATTATTATTATTATTATTATTATTATTATTATTATTATTATTATTATTATTATTATTATTATTATTATTATTATTATTATTATTATTATTATTATTTATACTTTTTGGGCCATAGGTCCTATTGGAAGCAATCTCTTTATCCGTCGAACAGAGAGAGAGATGACTTTCTCTACTATTGTGAGTGTTTCACTCGGGGTGGAGAAACGATTTTTCTTTATTCTAGGATAGATGAAGGGCTGTCTACGCCTCACCTCCCCCATACCTCACGCATGTGGGATTGGTCATGTTGTTGTTGTTGTTGTTGTTGTCGAGTACAAAAGAGGCTATTTCTTAGTTGACAGAATTTACCCAACATGGGCATCATTCGTTAAGGCACATTCTAGTGCAGCTAATAAAAATAATGTAATTACTTTTCAATGATACTCGCGCAAGGATGTTGAGAGAACCTTTGGTATTTTACAGGGACGTTGACATATACTACAACAACCAGCACGAGCTTACTGTAGTGACCCGAACTTTTCCATGTTTATATATATTAATTGAGATTGATATTTACATGATTAAATGTTTCCAACATGTTAAGCAATCAAACTTGTTAAGACTTGATTAATTGAAATATGTTTCATATAGACAATTAACCACCCAAGTTGACCGGTGATTCACGAACGTTAAAACTTGTAAAAACTATATGATGACATATATATGGATATATATATAGTTACCATGATACTATGATAAGTAAACATATCATTAAGTATATTAACAATGAACTACATATGTAAAAACAAGACTACTAACTTAATGATTTTTAAACGAGACATATATGTAACGATTATCGTTGTAAAGACATTTAATGTATATATATCATATTAAGAGATATTCATACATGATAATATCATGATAATATAATAATTTAAAATCTCATTTGATATTATAAACATTGGGTTAACAACATTTAACAAGATCGTTAACCTAAAGGTTTCAAAACAACACTTACATGTAACGACTAACGATGACTTAACGACTCAGTTAAAATGTATATACATGTAGTGTTTTAATATGTATTTATACACTTTTGAAAGACTTCAATACACTTATCAAAATACTTCTACTTAACAAAAATGCTTACAATTACATCCTCGTTCAGTTTCATCAACAATTCTACTCGTATGCACCCGTATTCGTACTCGTACAATACACAGCTTTTAGATGTATGTACTATTGGTATATACACTCCAATGATCAGCTCTTAGCAGCCCATGTGAGTCACCTAACACATGTGGGAACCATCATTTGGCAACTAGCATGAAATATCTCATAAAATTACAAAAATATGAGTAATCATTCATGACTTATTTACATGAAAACAAAATTACATATCCTTTATATCTAATCCATACACCAACGACCAAAAACACCTACAAATACTTTCATTCTTCAATTTTCTTCATCTAATTGATCTCTCTCAAGTTCTATCTTCAAGTTCTAAGTGTTCTTCATAAATTCCAAAAGTTCTAGTTTCATAAAATCAAGAATACTTTCAAGTTTGCTAGCTCACTTCCAATCTTGTAAGGTGATCATCCAACCTCAAGAAATCTTTGTTTCTTACATTAGGTTATCATTCTAATACAAGGTAATAATCATATTCAAACTTTGGTTCAATTTCTATAACTATAACAATCTTATTTCAAGTGATGATCTTACTTGAACTTGTTTTCGTGTCATGATTCTACTTCAAGAACTTCGAGCCATCCAAGGATCCATTAAAGCTAGATCCATTTTTCTCTTTTCCAGTAGGTTTATCCAAGGAACATAAGGTAGTAATGATGTTCATAACATCATTCGATTCATACATATAAAGCTATCTTATTCGAAGGTTTAAACTTGTAATCACTAGAACATAGTTTAGTTAATTCTAAACTTGTTCGCAAAAAAAAGTTAATCCTTCTAACTTGACTTTTAAAATCAACTAAACACATGTTCTATATCTATATGATATGCTAACTTAATGATTTAAAACCTGAAAACACGAAAAACACCGTAAAACCGGATTTACGCCGTCGTAGTAACACCGCGGGCTGTTTTGGGTTAGTTAATTAAAAACTATGATAAACTTTGATTTAAAAGTTGTTATTATGAGAAAATGATTTTTATTATGAACATGAAACTATATCCAAAAATTATGGTTAAACTCAAAGTGGAAGTATGTTTTCTAAAAAGGTCATCTAGACGTCGTTCTTTCGACTGAAATGACTACCTTTACAAAAACGACTTGTAACTTATTTTTCCGACTATAAACCTATACTTTTTCTATTTAGATTCATAAAATAGAGTTCAATATAAAACCATAGCAATTTGATTCACTCAAAACGGATTTAAAATGAAGAAGTTATGGGTAAAACAAGATTGGATAATTTTTCTCATTTTAGCTACGTGAAAATTGGTAACAAATCTATTCCAACCATAACTTAATCAACTTGTATTGTATATTATGTAATATTGAGATACCATAGATACGTATACAATGTTTCGACCTATCATGTCGACACATCTATATATATTTCGGAACAACCATAGACACTCTATATGTGAATGTTGGAGTTAGCTATACAGGGTTGAGGTTGATTCCAAAATATATATAGTTTGAGTTGTGATCAATACTGAGATACGTATACACTGGGTCGTGGATTGATTCAAGATAATATTTATCGATTTATTTCTGTACATCTAACTGTGGACAACTAGTTGTAGGTTACTAACGAGGACAGCTGACTTAATAAACTTAAAACATCAAAATATATTAAAAGTGTTGTAAATATATTTTGAACATACTTTGATATACATGTATATATTGTTATAGGTTCGTGAATCAACCAGTGGCCAAGTCTTACTTCCCGACGAAGTAAAAATCTGTGAAAGTGAGTTATAGTCCCACTTTTAAAATCTAATATTTTTGGGATGAGAATACATGCAGGTTTTATAAATGATTTACAAAATAGACACAAGTACGTGAAACTACATTCTATGGTTGAATTATCGAAATCGAATATGCCCCTTTTTATTAAGTCTGGTAATCTAAGAATTAGGGAACAGACACCCTAATTGACGCGAATCCTAAAGATAGATCTATTGGGCTTAACAAACCCCATCCAAAGTACCGGATGCTTTAGTACTTCGAAATTTATATCATATCTGAAGGGTGTCCCGGAATGATGCGGATATTCTTATATATGCATCTTGTTAATGTCGGTTACCAGGTGTTCACCATATGAATGATTTTTATCTCTATGTATGGGATGTGTATTGAAATATGAAATCTTGTGGTCTATTATTATGATTTGATATATATAGGTTAAACCTATAACTCACCAACATTTTTGTTGACGTTTTAAGCATGTTTATTCTCAGGTGATTATTAAGAGCTTCCGCTGTCGCATACTTAAATAAGGACGAGATTTGGAGTCCATGCTTGTATGATATTGTGTAAAAACTGCATTCAAGAAACTTATTTTGTTGTTACATATTTGTATTGTAAACCATTATGTAATGGTCGTGTGTAAACAGGATATTTTAGATTATCATTATTTGATAATCTACGTAAAGCTTTTTAAACCTTTATTGATGAAATAAAGGCTATGGTTTGTTTTAAAATGAATGCAGTCTTTGAAAAACGTCTCATATAGAGGTCAAAACCTCGCAACGAAATCAATTAATATGGAACGTTTTTAATCAATAAGAACGGGACATTTCAGTTGGTATCCGAGCGTTGGTCTTAGAGAACCAGAATTTTGAATTAGTGTGTCTTATCGAGTTTGTTAGGATGCATTAGTGAGTCTGGACTTCGACCGTGTTTACTTGAAAAATGATTGCTTAACAAATTTTGTTGGAAACTATATATTTTTAACATGTGAATATTATGTGATATATTAATCTTTTAACGCGTTTGATATTATGTGATAGATGTCTACCTCTAGAACAAGTCCCATTGACTCACCTAATAATAATGAAGAGTCAAATGTAAATTGGAATGATTCGTGGACTGATTCACAAGTTCCCGAAGAGGAACCGGAAGAAGAGTCGGAACCGGAAGAAGAATCGGAACCAGATGAAGAAATAGAACCGGCGGGGGAAATAATAAAACGGTTAAGTAAAAGAAAATCCTCAACCAACCGACCAAGGTTAATTATGGTCAATGGTGTTTCCGCCAAGGAAGCAAAATATTGGGAGGATTTCCAATTCTCCGATGAATCGGATTCCGACGAGAATTCCGATGATGTTATAGAAATTACCCCAACTGAATTTAAAAAGGCAAAAGAAAATAATAAGGGAAAGGGCATAAAAATAGAGAAATATAATTCCAACCCCGATGAACTTTATATGTATCGTCAACCCCCGAAGTCCTTAAGTTGTAACAATGACCCGGGAACCTCTAAACCACCAGGTTTTTCTAAACCAATGTGGAAAATTACGGCTCGTATTAGGGGAACATCATATATCCCTAGAAACTTGGCAAAACGAACCAAAACCGAAGAAGAAGAAACAAGCGAGTCGGAATAAGATAGTTGTATTCGTGTGGTGTAATATATGTAATATAGTGTGCTTATGCTTTATGATATATGTAAAAATTGCTTGTATTAAATAAGTATTTTTTTTTATGAAGCTAACTCTTGTCTATTTTACAGTATAAAAACACAAAATGGATAGACAACCCAATATTTTAAGAGACCTACCCGGAGACATGATTGATGAAATCTTGTCTAGAGTCGGTCAGAATTCTTCGGCACAACTATTTAAGGCGAGATCAGTTTGTAAGACATTCGAAGAACGTTCCAAGAATGCCTTGGTTTATAAAAGGCTTTCGTTCGAAAGATGGGGGATATTGTAGTGACCCGAACTTTTCCATGTTTATATATATTAATTGAGATTGATATTTACATGATTAAATGTTTCCAACATGTTAAGCAATCAAACTTGTTAAGACTTGATTAATTGAAATATGTTTCATATAGACAATTGACCACCCAAGTTGATCGGTGATTCACGAACGTTAAAACTTGTAAAAACTATATGATGACATATATATGGATATATATATATAGTTAACATGATACTATGATAAGAAAACATATCATAAAGTATATTAACAATGAACTACATATGTAAAAACAAGACTACTAACTTAATGATTTTTAAACGAGACATATATGTAACGATTATCGTTGTAAAGACATTTAATGTATATATATCATATTAAGAGATATTCATACATGATAATATCATGATAATATAATAATTTAAAATCTCATTTGATATTATAAACATTGGGTTAACAACATTTAACAAGATCGTTAACCTAAAGGTTTCAAAACAACACTTACATGTAACGACTAACGATGACTTAACGACTCAGTTAAAATGTATATACATGTAGTGTTTTAATATGTATTTATACACTTTTGAAAGACTTCAATACACTTATCAAAATACTTCTACTTAACAAAAATGCTTACAATTACATCCTCGTTCAGTTTCATCAACAATTCTACTCGTATGCACCCGTATTCGTACTCGTACAATACACAGCTTTTAGATGTATGTACTATTGGTATATACACTCCAATGATCAGATATTAGCAGCCCATGTGAGTCACCTAACACATGTGGGAACCATCATTTGGCAACTAGCATGAAATATCTCATAAAATTACAAAAATATGAGTAATCATTCATGACTTATTTACATGAAAACAAAATTACATATCCTTTATATCTAATCCATACACCAACGACCAAAAACACCTACAAACACTTTCATTCTTCAATTTTCTTCATCTAATTGATCTCTCTCAAGTTCTATCTTCAAGTTCTAAGTGTTCTTCATAAATTCCAAAAGTTCTAGTTTCATAAAATCAAGAATACTTTCAAGTTTGCTAGCTCACTTCCAATCTTGTAAGGTGATCATCCAACCTCAAGAAATCTTTGTTTCTTACAGTAGGTTATCATTCTAATACAAGGTAATAATCATATTCAAACTTTGGTTCAATTTCTATAACTATAACAATTTTATTTCAAGTGATGATCTTACTTGAACTTGTTTTCGTGTCATGATTCTGCTTCAAGAACTTCGAGCCATCCAAGGATCCATTGAAGCTAGATCCATTTTTCTCTTTTCCAGTAGGTTTATCCAAGGAAATTAAGGTAGTAATGATGTTCATAACATCATTCGATTCATACATATAAAGCTATCTTATTCGAAGGTTTAAACTTGTAATCACTAGAACATAGTTTAATTAATTCTAAACTTGTTCGCAAACAAAAGTTAATCCTTCTAACTTGACTTTTAAAATCAACTAAACACATGTTCTATATCTATATGATATGCTAACTTAATGATTTAAAACCTGAAAACACGAAAAACACCGTAAAACCGGATTTACGCCGTCGTAGTAACACCGCGGGCTGTTTTGGGTTAGTTAATTAAAAACTATGATAAGCTTTGATTTAAAAGTTGTTATTCTGAGAAAATGAGTTTTATTATGGTTAAACTCAAAGTGGAAGTATGTTTTCTAAAATGGTCATCTAGACGTCGTTCTTTCGACTGAAATGACTACTTTTACAAAAACGACTTGTAACTTATTTTTCCGACTATAAACCTATACTTTTTCTGTTTAGATTCATAAAATAGAGTTCAATATGAAACCATAGCAATTTGATTCACTCAAAACGGATTTAAAATGAAGAAGTTATGGGTAAAACAAGATTGGTTAATTTTTCTCATTTTAGCTACGTGAAAATTGGTAACAAATCTATTCCAACCATAACTTAATCAACTTGTATTGTATATTATGTAATCTTGAGATACCATAGACACGTATACAATGTTTCGACCTATCATGTCGACACATCTATATATATTTCGGAACAACCATAGACACTCTATATGTGAATGTTGGAGTTAGCTATACAGGGTTGAGGTTGATTCCAAAATATATATAGTTTGAGTTGTGATCAATACTGAGATACGTATACACTGGGTCGTGGATTGATTCAAGATAATATTTATCGATTTATTTCTGTACATCTAACTGTGGACAACTAGTTGTAGGTTACTAATGAGGACAGCTGACTTAATAAACTTAAAACATCAAAATATATTAAAAGTGTTGTAAATATATTTTGAACATACTTTAATATATATGTATATATTGTTATAGGTTCGTGAATCAACTGTGGCCAAGTCTTACTTCCCGACGAAGTAAAAATCTGTGAAAGTGAGTTATAGTCCCACTTTTAAAATCTAATATTTTTGGGATGAGAATACATGCAGGTTTTATAAATGATTTACAAAATAGACACAAGTACGTGAAACTACATTCTATGGTTGAATTATCGAAATCGAATATGCCCCTTTTTATTAAGTCTGGTAATCTAAGAATTAGGGAACAGACACCCTAATTGACGCGAATCCTAAAGATAGATCTATTGGGCCTAACAAACCCCATCCAAAGTACCGGATGCTTTAGTACTTCGAAATTTATATCATATCCGAAGGGTGTCCCGGAATGATGGGGATATTCTTATATATATGCATCTTGTTAATGTCGGTTACCAGGTGTTCACCATATGAATGATTTTTATCTCTATGTATGGGATGTGTATTGAAATATGAAATCTTGTGGTCTATTGTTACGATTTGATACATATAGGTTAAACCTATAACTCACCAACATTTTTGTTGACGTTTTAAGCATGTTTATTCTCAGGTGATTATTAAGAGCTTCCGCTGTCGCATACTTAAATAAGGACGAGATTTGGAGTCCATGCTTGTATGATATTGTGTAAAAACTGCATTCAAGAAACTTATTTTGTTGTAACATATTTGTATTGTAAACCATTATGTAATGGTCGTGTGTAAACAGGATATTTTAGATTATCATTATTTGATAATCTACGTAAAGCTTTTTAAACCTTTATTGATGAAATAAAGGTTATGGTTTGTTTTAAAATGAATGCAGTCTTTGAAAAACGTCTCATATAGAGGTCAAAACCTCGCAACGAAATCAATTAATATGGAACGTTTTTAATCAATAAGAACGGGACATTTCAGTTGGTATCAGAGCGTTGGTCTTAGAGAACCAGAATTTTGCATTAGTGTGTCTTATCGAGTTTGTTAGGATGCATTAGTGAGTCTGGACTTCGACCGTGTTTACTTGAAAAATGATTGCTTAACAAATTTTGTTGGAAACTATATATTTTTAACATGTGAATATTATGTGATATATTAATCTCTTAACGCGTTTGATATTATGTGATAGATGTCTACCTCTATAACAAGTCCCATTGACTCACCTAATAATAATGAAGAGTCAAATGTAAATTGGAATGATTCGTGGACTGATTCACAAGTTCCCGAAGAGGAACCGGAAGAAGAGTCGGAACCGGAAGAAGAATCGGAACCGGAAGAAGAATCGGAACCGGATGAAGAAATAGAACCGGTGGGGGAAATAATAAAACGGTTAAGTAAAAGAAAATCCTCAACCAGCCGACCAAGGTTAATTATGGTCAATGGTGTTTCCGCCAAGGAAGCAAAATATTGGGAGGATTACCAATTCTCCGATGAATCGGATTCCGACGAGAATTCTGATGATGTTATAGAAATTACCCCAACTGAATTTAAAAAGGCAAAAGAAAATAATAAGGGAAAGGGCATAAAAATAGAGAAATCTAATTCCAACCCCGATGAACTTTATATGTATCGTCAACATCCGAAGTCCTTAAGTTGTAACAATGACCCGGAAACCTCTAAACCAGCAGGTTTTTCTAAACCAATGTGGATAACGACGGCTCGTATTAGGGGAAAATCATATATCCCTAGAAACTTGGCAAAACGAACCAAAACCGAAGAAGAAGAAGAAACAAGCGAGTCGGAATAAGATAGTTGTATTCATGTGGTGTAATATATGTAATATAGTGTGCTTATGCTTTATGATATATGTAAAAATTGCTTGTATTAATAAGTATTTTTTTTATGAATCTAACTCTTGTCTATTTTACAGTATAAAAACGCAAAATGGATAGACAACCCAATATTTTAAGAGACCTACCCGGAGACATGATTGATGAAATCTTGTCTAGAGTCGGTCAGAATTCCTCGGCACAACTATTTAAGGCGAGATCAGTTTGTAAGACATTCGAAGAACGTTCCAAGAATGTCTTGGTTTATAAGAGACTTTCGTTTGAAAGATGGGGGATATCACATTGGGAAACCCATAAGTTACGATGTGTTTACTTTGACGCATATATTGCGGGGAACCCAAATGCTATTTTACGCAACGGGTTAAGAAATTATTTTGACTCAATATATCCGAATATTGGACTTCGTGATTTAGAAAAAGCGGCTAACATGCAACATAAAGAAGCATGTTATGCTTACGGATTAGTAATGTTCGCTTCTCACCAAAGTGAGAACAAGAACATCGGGCTACAACTATTAAACAAAACGTTTCCACAAGTGACGGAGTCGGTAATTGGGGTAAGAAATGAGGTTTTTAGATTATTACGGGACTGTTGGACATTACGTAACCCTCGTCCCTTTGATGACATTACAACACGCTGTCTTATCAACGGCCATAACTGTTATGTTGCACAAGACCAAGGATGGGAAGTAGTCCTAGTAAAACCAGAATGCATGACTTGTTTCTGGACGTATGAATTACGTGTCTTTATTGCCTTTGCTGAACGACTTGTGTACTAGCTAGAATTGTCTTCACAACTATCTTGTATCAAAGTTATTGTGTGCTATATTTCATGCTTTATGTAAAATAAGCGGTATTGTAAGTTTGTAAAATATTGTATAAAAGTTTGAACGTGAAATATTATTATAATCAGTTTTTCATATAGAATTGTAGTAGTTGAATTGTATATTAGCTACTAAGTATGAACTTAACGGGTAGGTACTACCCGAATTTAAACTTATAAAACGCTAATATGAAGAAAAAGCTTTTATAAATGAGTTCATATTATGCTACGAAATACTATTAACTACTCTTAATATTCTGTATGATTAACTTGTTCCATTTAACTATTTTGAAGGAAATGGCACCGACTACTCGACACACCGTGAATATGAATGAAGAGGAATTCCGTACTTTTCTAGCTTCAAACATAGCCGCAGTACAGGCTGCGCTACATACCAACAATAACCTTGGATCTAGCAGTACAGAAAATCGTGTAGGATGCACCTACAAAGAATTCACTGCCTGCAAACCTTTGGAATTTGATGGAACCGAAGGACCGATCGGATTGAAACGGTGGACCGAGAAGGTTGAATCGGTGTTTGCCATAAGTAAGTGTACTGAAGAGGACAAAGTGAAGTACGCTACGCATACCTTCACAGGTTCTGCGTTAACATGGTGGAATACCTATCTAGAGCAAGTGGGACAAGATGATGCGTACGCACTACCGTGGTCAGCATTCAAGCACTTGATGAACGAGAAGTACCGTCCCAGAACCGAGGTCAATAAGCTCAAGACAGAACTTAGAGGGTTACGAACCCAAGGATTTGATATTACCACGTACGAAAGACGATTCACAGAATTGTGCCTATTGTGTCCGGGAGCATTCGAAGATGAGGAAGAGAAGATCGACGCGTTTGTGAAAGGATTACCGGAAAGAATCCAAGAAGATATAAGTTCACACGAGCCCGCCTCCATACAACAGGCATGTAGAATGGCTCACAAACTAGTGAACCAGATTGAAGAAAGAATTAAAGAACAGACTGCTGAAGAGGCCAATGTGAAGCAAGTCAAAAGAAAGTGGGAGGAAAACGGTGATAAGAATCACCAATACAACAACAACAGCAATTACAACAATAATCGCAACAATTATCCCAACAATCGCAACATCAATCGCAACTACAACAAACGGCCCAACAACAACAACAACAACAACAACAACAACAACAGCAACTACAACAATCATCCCAACAACAATAATAACCGCAACAACAACAACAATCAGAAGCAGCTATGCCAAAGGTGTGAAAAGAATCACTCGGGGTTCTGCACCAAATTTTGCAACAAGTGTAAAAGAAATGGTCATAGCAAGGCGAAGTGTGAGGTCTACGGACCAGGGGTTAATAGAACGAAAGGAACAAATGGTGTCGGAACGAGTAATGGCGGAGCAAGTAGTGTCGGAGCAAGTTATGCCAATGTAGTTTGTTATAAATGTGGAAAACTAGGCCACATTATTAGAAATTGCCCGAACCAGGAGAACACGAATGGACAAGGCCGTGGAAGAGTTTTCAATATTAATGCGGTAGAGGCACAGGAAGACCCGGAGCTTGTTACGGGTACGTTTCTTATTGACAATAAATCTGCTTACGTTTTATTTGATTCGGGTGCGGATAGAAGCTATATGAGTAGAGATTTTTGTGCTAAATTAAGTTGTCCATTGACGCCTTTGGATAGTAAATTTTTACTCGAATTAGCAAATGGTAAATTAATTTCAGCAGATAATATATGTCGGAATCGAGAAATTAAACTGGTTAGCGAAACATTTAAGATTGATTTGATACCAGTAGAGTTAGGGAGTTTTGATGTGATAATCGGTATGGACTGGTTGAAAGAAGTGAAAGCGGAGATCGTTTGTTACAAAAATGCAATTCGCATTATACGAGAAAAAGGAAAACCCTTAATGGTGTACGGAGAAAATGGCAACACGAAGCTACATCTTATTAGTAATTTGAAGGCACAAAAACTAATAAGAAAAGGTTGCTATGCTGTTCTAGCACACGTCGAGAAAGTACAAACTGAAGAAAAGAGCATCAATGATGTTCCCATTGCAAAAGAATTTCCCGATGTATTTCCGAAAGAATTACCGGGATTACCCCCACATCGATCCGTTGAATTTCAAATAGATCTTGTACCAGGAGCTGCACCAATAGCTCGTGCTCCTTACAGACTCGCACCCAGCGAGATGAAAGAACTGCAAAGCCAATTACAAGAACTTTTAGAGCGTGGTTTCATTCGACCAAGCACATCACCGTGGGGAGCTCCTATTTTGTTTGTCAAGAAGAAAGATGGTACATTCAGGTTGTGTATCGACTACCGAGAGTTGAACAAACTTACCATCAAGAACCGCTACCCACTACCGAGAATCGACGACTTATTTGATCAACTACAAGGCTCGTCTGTTTATTCAAAGATTGACTTACGTTCCGGGTATCATCAAATGAGGGTGAAAGAAGATGATATTCCAAAGACTGCTTTCAGAACACGTTACGGTCATTACGAGTTTATGGTCATGCCGTTTGGTTTAACTAATGCACCAGCTGTGTTCATGGACCTTATGAACCGAGTGTGTGGACCATACCTTGACAAGTTTGTCATTGTTTTCATTGATGACATACTTATTTACTCAAAGAATGACCAAGAACACGGTGAACATTTGAGAAAGGTGTTAGAAGTATTGAGGAAGGAAGAATTGTACGCTAAGTTTTCAAAGTGTGTATTTTGGTTGGAAGAAGTTCAATTCCTCGGTCACATAGTGAACAAAGAAGGTATTAAGGTGGATCCGGCAAAGATAGAAACTGTTGAAAAGTGGGAAACCCCGAAAACTCCGAAACACATACGCCAGTTTTTAGGACTAGCTGGTTACTACAGAAGGTTCATCCAAGACTTTTCCAGAATAGCAAAACCCTTGACCGCATTAACGCATAAAGGGAAGAAATTTGAATGGAATGATGAACAAGAGAAAGCGTTTCAGTTATTGAAGAAAAAGCTAACTACGGCACCTATATTGTCATTGCCTGAAGGGAATGATGATTTTGTGATTTATTGTGACGCATCAAAGCAAGGTCTCGGTTGTGTATTAATGCAATGAACGAAGGTGATTGCTTATACGTCTAGACAATTGAAGATTCACGAACAAAATTATACAACGCATGATTTGGAATTAGGCGCGGTTGTTTTTGCATTAAAGACTTGGAGGCACTACTTATATGGGGTCAAAAGTATTATATATACCGACCACAAAAGTCTTCAACACATATTTAATCAGAAACAACTGAATATGAGGCAGCGTAGGTGGATTGAATTATTGAATGATTACGACTTTGAGATTCGTTACCACCCGGGGAAGGCAAATGTGGTAGCCGATGCCTTGAGCAGGAAGGACAGAGAACCCATTCGAGTAAAATCTATGAATATAATGATTCATAATAACCTTACTACTCAAATAAAGGAGGCGCAACAAGGAGTTTTAAAAGAGGGAAATTTAAAGGATGAAATACCCAAAGGATCGGAGAAGCATCTTAATATTCGGGAAGATGGAACCCGGTATAGGGCTGAAAGGATTTGGGTACCAAAATTTGGAGATATGAGAGAAATGGTACTTAGAGAAGCTCATAAAACCAGATACTCAATACATCCTGGAACGGGGAAGATGTACAAGGATCTCAAGAAACATTTTTGGTGGCCGGGTATGAAAGTCGATGTTGCTAAATACGTAGGAGAATGTTTGACGTGTTCTAAGGTCAAAGCTGAGCATCAAAAACCATCAGGTCTACTTCAACAACCCGAAATCCCAGAATGGAAATGGGAAAACATTACCATGGATTTCATCACTAAATTGCCAAGGACTGCAAGTGGTTTTGATACTATTTGGGTAATAGTTGATCGTCTCACCAAATCAGCACACTTCCTGCCAATAAGAGAAGATGACAAGATGGAGAAGTTAGCACGACTGTATTTGAAGGAAGTCGTCTCCAGACATGGAATACCAATCTCTATTATCTCTGATAGGGATGGCAGATTTATTTCAAGATTCTGGCAGACATTACAGCAAGCATTAGGAACGCGTCTAGACATGAGTACTGCCTATCATCCACAAACTGATGGGCAGAGTGAAAGGATGATACAAACGCTTGAAGACATGCTACGAGCATGTGTTATTGATTTCGGAAACAGTTGGGATCGACATCTACCATTAGCAGAATTTTCCTACAACAACAGCTACCATTCAAGCATTGAGATGGCGCCGTTTGAAGCACTTTATGGTAGAAAGTGCAGGTCTCCGATTTGTTGGAGTGAAGTGGGGGATAGACAGATTACGGGTCCGGAGATTATACAAGAAACTACCGAGAAGATCATCCAAATTCAACAACGGTTGAAAACCGCCCAAAGTCGACAAAAGAGCTACGCTGACATTAAAAGAAAAGATATAGAATTTGAAATTGGAGAGATGGTCATGCTTAAAGTTGCACCTTGGAAAGGCGTTGTTCGATTTGGTAAACGAGGGAAATTAAATCCAAGGTATATTGGACCATTCAAGATTATTGATCGTGTCGGACCAGTAGCTTACTGACTTGAGTTACCTCAACAACTCACGGCTGTACATAACACTTTCCACGTCTCGAATTTGAAGAAATGTTTTGCTAAAGAAGATCTCACTATTCCGTTAGATGAAATCCAAATCAACGAAAAACTCCAATTCATCGAAGAACCCGTCGAAATAATGGATCGTGAGGTTAAAAGACTTAAGCAAAACAAGATACCAATTGTTAAGGTTCGATGGAATGCTCGTAGAGGACCCGAGTTCACCTGGGAGCGTGAAGATCAGATGAAGAAGAAATACCCGCATCTATTTCCAGAAGATTCGTCAACACCTTCAACAGCTTAAAATTTCGGGACGAAATTTATATAACGGGTAGGTACTGTAGTGACCCGAACTTTTAAATGTTTATATATATTAATTGAGATTGATATTTACATGATTAAATGTTTCCAACCTGTTAAGCAATCAAACTTGTTAAGACTTGATTAATTGAAATATGTTTCATATAGACAATTGACCACCCAAGTTGATCGGTGATTCACGAACGTTAAAACTTGTAAAAACTATATGATGACATATATATGGATATATATATATATAGTTAACATGATACTATGATAAGAAAACATATCATAAAGTATATTAACAATGAACTACATATGTAAAAACAAGACTACTAACTTAATGATTTTTAAACGAGACATATATGTAACGATTATCGTTGTAAAGACATTTAATGTATATATATCATATTAAGAGATATTCATACATGATAATATCATGATAATATAATAATTTAAAATCTCATTTGATATTATAAACATTGGGTTAACAACATTTAACAAGATCGTTAACCTAAAGGTTTCAAAACAACACTTACATGTAACGACTAACGATGACTTAACGACTCAGTTAAAATGTATATACATGTAGTGTTTTAATATGTATTTATACACTTTTGAAAGACTTCAATACACTTATCAAAATACTTCTACTTAACAAAAATGCTTACAATTACATCCTCGTTCAGTTTCATCAACAATTCTACTCGTATGCACCCGTATTCGTACTCGTACAATACACAGCTTTTAGATGTATGTACTATTGGTATATACACTCCAATGATCAGCTCTTAGCAGCCCATGTGAGTCACCTAACACATGTGGGAACCATCATTTGGCAACTAGCATGAAATATCTCATAAAATTACAAAAATATGAGTAATCATTCATGACTTATTTACATGAAAACAAAATTACATATCCTTTATATCTAATCCATACACCAACGACCAAAAACACCTACAAACACTTTCATTCTTCAATTTTCTTCATCTAATTGATCTCTCTCAAGTTCTATCTTCAAGTTCTAAGTGTTCTTCATAAATTCCAAAAGTTCTAGTTTCATAAAATCAAGAATACTTTCAAGTTTGCTAGCTCACTTCCAATCTTGTAAGGTGATCATCCAACCTCAAGAAATCTTTGTTTCTTACAGTAGGTTATCATTCTAATACAAGGTAATAATCATATTCAAACTTTGGTTCAATTTCTATAACTATAACAATTTTATTTCAAGTGATGATCTTACTTGAACTTGTTTTCGTGTCATGATTCTGCTTCAAGAACTTCGAGCCATCCAAGGATCCATTGAAGCTAGATCCATTTTTCTCTTTTCCAGTAGGTTTATCCAAGGAACATAAGGTAGTAATGATGTTCATAACATCATTCGATTCATACATATAAAGCTATCTTATTCGAAGGTTTAAACTTGTAATCACTAGAACATAGTTTAGTTAATTCTAAACTTGTTCGCAAACAAAAGTTAATCCTTCTAACTTGACTTTTAAAATCAACTAAACACATGTTCTATATCTATATGATATGCTAACTTAATGATTTAAAACCTGAAAACACGAAAAACACCGTAAAACCGGATTTACGCCGTCGTAGTAACACCGCGGGCTGTTTTGGGTTAGTTAATTAAAAACTATGATAAACTTTGATTTAAAAGTTGTTATTATGAGAAAATGAGTTTTATTATGAACATGAAACTATATCCAAAAATTATGGTTAAACTCAAAGTGGAAGTATGTTTTCTAAAAAGGTCATCTAGACGTCGTTCTTTCGACTGAAATGACTACCTTTACAAAAACGACTTGTAACTTATTTTTCCGACTATAAACCTATACTTTTTCTGTTTAGATTCATAAAATAGAGTTCAATATGAAACCATAGCAATTTGATTCACTCAAAATGGATTTAAAATGAAGAAGTTATGGGTAAAACAAGATTGGATAATTTTTCTCATTTTAGCTACGTGAAAATTGGTAACAAATCTATTCCAACCATAACTTAATCAACTTGTATTGTATATTATGTAATCTTGAGATACCATAGACACGTATACAATGTTTCGACCAATCATGTCGACACATCTATATATATTTCGGAACAACCATAGACACTCTATATGTGAATGTTGGAGTTAGCTATACAGGGTTGAGGTTGATTCCAAAATATATATAGTTTGAGTTGTGATCAATACTGAGATACGTATACACTGGGTCGTGGATTGATTCAAGATAATATTTATCGATTTATTTCTGTACATCTAACTGTGGACAACTAGTTGTAGGTTACTAACGAGGACAGCTGACTTAATAAACTTAAAACATCAAAATATATTAAAAGTGTTGTAAATATATTTTGAACATACTTTGATATACATGTATATATTGTTATAGGTTCGTGAATCAACCAGTGGCCAAGTCTTACTTCCCGACGAAGTAAAAATCTGTGAAAGTGAGTTATAGTCCCACTTTTAAAATCTAATATTTTTGGGATGAGAATACATGCAGGTTTTATAAATGATTTACAAAATAGACACAAGTACGTGAAACTACATTCTATGGTTGAATTATCGAAATCGAATATGCCCCTTTTTATTAAGTCTGGTAATCTAAGAATTAGGGAACAGACACCCTAATTGACGCGAATCCTAAAGATAGATCTATTGGGCTTAACAAACCCCATCCAAAGTACCGGATGCTTTAGTACTTCGAAATTTATATCATATCCGAAGGGTGTCCCGGAATGATGGGGATATTCTTATATATGCATCTTGTTAATGTTGGTTACCAGGTGTTCACCATATGAATGATTTTTATCTCTATGTATGGGATGTGTATTGAAATATGAAATCTTGTGGTCTATTATTATGATTTGATATATATAGGTTAAACCTATAACTCACCAACATTTTTGTTGACGTTTTAAGCATGTTTATTCTCAGGTGATTATTAAGAGCTTCCGCTGTCGCATACTTAAATAAGGACGAGATTTGGAGTCCATGCTTGTATGATATTGTGTAAAAACTGCATTCAAGAAACTTATTTTGTTGTAACATATTTGTATTGTAAACCATTATGTAATGGTCGTGTGTAAACAGGATATTTTAGATTATCATTATTTGATAATCTACGTAAAGCTTTTTAAACCTTTATTGATGAAATAAAGGTTATGGTTTGTTTTAAAATGAATGCAGTCTTTGAAAAACGTCTCATATAGAGGTCAAAACCTCGCAACGAAATCAATTAATATGGAACGTTTTTAATCAATAAGAACGGGACATTTCAGATATCACATTGGGAAATCCATAAGTTACGATGTGTTTACTTTGACGCATATATTGCGGAACCCAAATGCTATTTTACGCAATGGGTTAAGAAATTATTTTGACTCAATATATCCGAATATTGGACTTCGTGATTTAGAAAAAGCGGATAACATGCAACATAAAGAAGCATGTAATGCTTACGGATTAGTAATGTTCGCTTCTCACCAAAGTGAGAACAAGAACATCGGCTTACAACTATTAAACAAAACGTTCCCACAAGTGACGGAGTCGGTAATTGGGGTAAGAAATGAGGTTTTTAGATTGTTACGGGACTGTTGGACATTACGTAACCCTCGTCCCTTTGACGACGTTACAACACGCTGTCTTATCAACGGCCATAACGGTTATGTTCCACAAGACCAAGGATGGGAAGTAGTCCTAGTAAAACCAGAATGCATGACTTGTTTCTGGACGTATGAATTACGTGTCTTTATTGCCTTTGCTGAACGACTTGTGTACTAGCTAGAATTATCTTCACAACTATCTTGTATCAAAGTTATTGTGTGCTATATTTCATGCTTTATGTAAAATAAGCGGTATTGTAAGTTTGTAAAATATTGTATAAAAGTTTGAACGCGAAATATTATTATAATCAGTTTTTCATATAGAATTGTAGTAGTTGAATTGTATATTAGCTACTAAGTATGAACTTAACGGGTAGGTACTACCCGAATTTAAACTTATAAAATGCTAATATGAAGAAAAAGCTTTTATAAATGAGTTCATATTATGCTACGAAATACTATTAACTACTCTTAATATTCTGTATGATTAACTTGTTCCATTTGACTATTTTGAAGGAAATGGCACCGACTACTCGACACACCGTGAATATGAATGAAGAGGAATTCCGTACTTTTCTAGCTTCAAACATAGCCGCAGTACAGGCTGCGCTACATACCAACAATAACCTTGGATCTAGCAGTACAGGAAATCGTGTAGGATGCACCTACAAAGAATTCACTGCCTGCAAACCTTTGGAATTTGATGGAACCGAAGGACCGATCGGATTGAAACGGTGGACCGAGAAGGTTGAATCGGTGTTTGCCATAAGTAAGTGTACTGAAGAGGACAAAGTGAAGTACGCTACGCATACCTTCACAGGTTCTGCGTTAACATGGTGGAATACCTATCTAGAGCAAGTGGGACAAGACGATGCGTACGCACTACCGTGGTCAGCATTCAAGCACTTGATGAACGAGAAATACCGTCCCAGAACTGAGGTCAATAAGCTCAGGACAGAACTTAGAGGGTTACGAACCCAAGGATTTGATATTACCACGTACGAAAGACGATTCACAGAATTATGCCTATTGTGTCCGGGAGCATTCGAAGATGAGGAAGAGAAGATCGACGCGTTTGTAAAAGGATTACCGGAAAGAATCCAAGAAGATATAAGTTCACACGAGCCCGCCTCCATACAACAGGCATGTAGAATGGCTCACAAACTCGTGAACCAGATTGAAGAAAGAATTAAAGAACAGACTGCTGAAGAGGCCAATGTGAAGCAAGTCAAAAGAAAGTGGGAGGAAAACGGTGATAAGAATCACCAATACAACAACAACAGCAATTACAACAATAATCGCAACAATTATCCCAACAATCGCAACATCAATCGCAACTACAACAAACGGCCCAACAACAACAACAACAACAACAACAACAACAACAGCAACTACAACAATCATCCCAACAACAATAATAACCGCAACAACAACAACAATCAGAAGCAGCTATGCCAAAGGTGTGAAAAGAATCACTCGGGGTTCTGCACCAAATTTTGCAACAAGTGTAAAAGAAATGGTCATAGCGCGGCGAAGTGTGAGGTCTACGGACCAGGGGTTAATAGAACGAAAGGAACAAATGGTGTCGGAACGGGTAATGGCGGAGCAAGTAGTGTCGGAGCAAGTTATGCCAATGTAGTTTGTTATAAATGTGGAAAACCGGGCCACATTATTAGAAATTGCCCGAACCAGGAGAACACGAATGGACAAGGCCGTGGAAGAGTTTTCAATATTAATGCGGCAGAGGCACAGGAAGACCCGGAGCTTGTTACGGGTACGTTTCTTATTGACAATAAATCTGCTTACGTTTTATTTGATTCGGGTGCGGATAGAAGCTATATGAGTAGAAATTTTTGTGCTAAATTAAGTTGTCCATTGACGCCTTTGGATAGTAAATTTTTACTCGAATTAGCAAATGGTAAATTAATTTCAGCAGATAATATATGTCGGAATCGAGAAATTAAACTAGTTAGCGAAATATTTAAGATTGATTTGATACCAGTAGAGTTAGGGAGTTTTGATGTGATAATCAGTATGGACTGGTTGAAAGAAGTGAAAGCGGAGATCGTTTGTTACAAAAATGCAATTCGCATTATACGAGAAAAAGGAAAACCCTTAATGGTGTACGGAGAAAAGGGCAACACGAAGCTACATCTTATTAGTAATTTGAAGGCACAAAAACTAATAAGAAAAGGTTGCTATGCTGTTCTAGCACACGTCGAGAAAGTACAAACTGAAGAAAAGAGCATCAATGATGTTCCCGTCGCAAAAGAATTTCCTGATGTATTTCCGAAAGAATTACCGGGATTACCCCCACATCGATCCGTTGAATTTCAAATAGATCTTGTACCAGGAGCTGCACCAATAGCTCGTGCTCCTTACAGACTCGCACCCAGCGAGATGAAAGAACTACAAAGCCAATTACAAGAACTTTTAGAGCGTGGTTTCATTCGACCAAGCACATCACCGTGGGGAGCTCCTGTTTTGTTTGTCAAGAAGAAAGATGGTACATTCAGGTTGTGTATCGACTACCGAGAGTTGAACAAACTTACCATCAAGAACCGCTACCCACTACCGAGAATCGATGACTTATTTGATCAACTACAAGGCTCGTCTGTTTATTCAAAGATTGACTTACGTTCCGGGTATCATCAAATGCGGGTGAAAGAAGATGATATTCCAAAGACTGCTTTCAGAACACGTTACGGTCATTACGAGTTTATGGTCATGCCATTTGGTTTAACTAATGCACCAGCTGTGTTCATGGACCTTATGAACCGAGTGTGTGGACCATACCTTGACAAGTTTGTCATTGTTTTCATTGATGACATACTTATTTACTCAAAGAATGACCAAGAACACGGTGAACATTTGAGAAAGGTGTTAGAAGTATTGAGGAAGGAAGAATTGTACGCTAAGTTTTCAAAGTGTGCATTTTGGTTGGAAGAAGTTCAATTCCTCGGTCACATAGTGAACAAAGAAGGTATTAAGGTGGATCCGGCAAAGATAGAAACTGTTGAAAAGTGGGAAACCCCGAAAACTCCGAAACACATACGCCAGTTTTTAGGACTAGCTGGTTACTACAGAAGGTTTATCCAAGACTTTTCCAGAATAGCAAAACCCTTGACTGTATTAACGCATAAAGGGAAGAAATTTGAATGGAATGATGAACAAGAGAAAGCGTTTCAGTTATTGAAGAAAAAGCTAACTACGACACCTATATTGTCATTGCCTGAAGGGAATGATGATTTTGTGATTTATTGTGACGCATCAAAGCAAGGTCTCGGTTGTGTATTAATGCAACGAACGAAGGTGATTGCTTATGCGTCTAGACAATTGAAGATTCACGAGCAAAATTATACGACGCATGATTTGGAATTAGGCGCGGTTGTTTTTGCATTAAAGACTTGGAGGCACTACTTATATGGGGTCAAAAGAATTATATATACCGACCACAAAAGTCTTCAACACATATTTAATCAGAAACAACTGAATATGAGGCAGCGTAGGTAGATTGAATTATTGAATGATTACGACTTTGAGATTCGTTACCACCCGGGGAAGGCAAATGTGGTAGCCGACGCCTTGAGCAGAAAGGACAGAGAACCCATTCGAGTAAAATCTATGAATATAATGATTCATAATAACCTTACTACTCAAATAAAGGAGGCGCAACAAGGAGTTTTAAAAGAGGGAAATTTAAAGGATGAAATACCCAAAGGATCGGAGAAGCATCTTAATATTCGGGAAGACGGAACCCGGTATAGGGCTGAAAGGATTTGGGTACCAAAATTTGGAGATATGAGAGAAATGGTACTTAGAGAAGCTCATAAAACCAGATACTCAATACATCCTGGAACGGGGAAGATGTACAAGGATCTCAAGAAACATTTTTGGTGGCCGGGTATGAAAGCCGATGTTGCTAAATACGTAGGAGAATATTT
The DNA here is from genome assembly GCF_046630445.1 of Rutidosis leptorrhynchoides. Classification (NCBI taxonomy): domain Eukaryota; kingdom Viridiplantae; phylum Streptophyta; class Magnoliopsida; order Asterales; family Asteraceae; genus Rutidosis; species Rutidosis leptorrhynchoides. The sequence goes on along the minus strand of NC_092335.1, from coordinate 14,333,855 downwards.
GACGTGTTCTAAGGTCAAAGCTGAGCATCAGAAACCATCAGGTCTACTTCAACAACCCGAAATCCCGGAATGGAAATGGGAAAACATTACCATGGATTTCATCACTAAATTGCCAAGGACTGCAAGTGGTTTTGATACTATTTGGGTAATAGTTGATCGTCTCACCAAATCAGCACACTTCCTGCCAATAAGAGAAGATGACAAGATGGAGAAGTTAGCACGACTGTATTTGAAGGAAGTCGTCTCCAGACATGGAATACCAATCTCTATTATCTCTGATAGGGATGGTAGATTTATTTCAAGATTCTGGCAGACATTACAGCAAACATTAGGAACTCGTCTAGACATGAGTACTGCCTATCATCCACAAACTGATGGGCAGAGTGAAAGGACGATACAAACGCTTGAAGACATGCTACGAGCATGTGTTATTGATTTCGGAAACAGTTGGGATCGGCATCTACCGTTAGCAGAATTTTCCTACAACAACAGCTACCATTCAAGCATTGAGATGGCGCCGTTTGAAGCACTTTATGGTAGAAAGTGCAGGTCTCCGATTTGTTGAAGTGAAGTGGGGGATAGACAGATTACGGGTCCGGAGATTATACAAGAAACTACCGAGAAGATCATCCAAATTCAACAACGGTTGAAAACCGCCCAAAGTCGACAAAAGAGCTACGCTGACATTAAAAGAAAAGATATAGAATTTGAAATTGGAGAGATGGTCATGCTTAAAGTTGCACCTTGGAAAGGCATTGTTCGATTTGGTAAACGAGGAAAATTAAATCCAAGGTATATTGGACCATTCAAGATTATTGATCGTGTCGGACCAGTAGCTTACCGACTTGAGTTACCTCAACAACTCGCGGCTGTACATAACACTTTCCACGTCTCAAATTTGAAGAAATGTTTTGCTAAAGAAGATCTCACTATTCCGTTAGATGAAATCCAAATCAACGAAAAACTTCAATTCATCGAAGAACCCGTCGAAATAATGGATCGTTAGGTTAAAAGACTTAAGCAAAACAAGATACCAATTGTTAAGGTTCGATGGAATGCTCGTAGAGGACCCGAGTTCACCTGGGAGCGTGAAGATCAGATGAAGAAGAAATACCCGCATCTATTTCCAGAAGATTCGTCAACACCTTCAACAGCTTAAAATTTCGGGACGAAATTTATTTAACGGGTAGGTACTGTAGTGACCCGAACTTTTCCATGTTTATATATATTAATTGAGATTGATATTTACATGATTAAATGTTTCCAACATGTTAAGCAATCAAACTTGTTAATACTTGATTAATTGAAATATGTTTCATATAGACAATTAACCACCCAAGTTGACCGGTGATTCACGAACGTTAAAACTTGTAAAAACTATATGATGACATATATATGGATATATATATATAGTTAACATGATACTATGATAAGTAAACATATCATTAAGTATATTAACAATGAACTACATATGTAAAAACAAGACTACTAACTTAATGATTTTTAAACGAGACATATATGTAACGATTATCGTTGTAAAGACATTTAATGTATATATATCATATTAAGAGATATTCATACATGATAATATCATGATAATATAATAATTTAAAATCTCATTTGATATTATAAACATTGGGTTAACAACATTTAACAAGATCGTTAACCTAAAGGTTTCAAAACAACACTTACATGTAACGACTAACGATGACTTAACGACTCAGTTAAAATGTATATACATGTAGTGTTTTAATATGTATTTATACACTTTTGAAAGACTTCAATACACTTATCAAAATACTTCTACTTAACAAAAATGCTTACAATTACATCCTCGTTCAGTTTCATCAACAATTCTACTCGTATGCACCCGTATTCGTACTCGTACAATACACAGCTTTTAGATGTATGTACTATTGGTATATACACTCCAATGATCAGCTCTTAGCAGCCTATGTGAGTCACCTAACACATGTGGGAACCATCATTTGGCAACTAGCATGAAATATCTCATAAAATTACAAAAATATGAGTAATCATTCATGACTTATTTACATGAAAACAAAATTACATATCCTTTATATCTAATCCATACACCAACGACCAAAAACACCTACAAACACTTTCATTCTTCAATTTTCTTCATCTAATTGATCTCTCTCAAGTTCTATCTTCAAGTTCTAAGTGTTCTTCATAAATTCCAAAAGTTCTAGTTTCATAAAATCAAGAATACTTTCAAGTTTGCTAGCTCACTTCCAATCTTGTAAGGTGATCATCCAACCTCAAGAAATCTTTGTTTCTTACAGTAGGTTATCATTCTAATACAAGGTAATAATCATATTCAAACTTTGGTTCAATTTCTATAACTATAACAATCATATTTCAAGTGATGATCTTACTTGAACTTGTTTTCGTGTCATGATTCTACTTCAAGAACTTCGAGCCATCCAAGGATCCATTGAAGCTAGATCCATTTTTCTCTTTTCCAGTAGGTTTATCCAAGGAACATAAGGTAGTAATGATGTTCATAACATCATTCGATTCATACATATAAAGCTATCTTATTCGAAGGTTTAAACTTGTAATCACTAGAACATATTTTAGTTAATTCTAAACTTGTTCGCAAACAAAAGTTAATCCTTCTAACTTGACTTTTAAAATCAACTAAACACATGTTCTATATCTATATGATATGCTAACTTAATGATTTAAAACCTGAAAACACGAAAAACACCGTAAAACCGGATTTACGCCGTCGTAGTAACACCGCGGGCTGTTTTGGGTTAGTTAATTAAAAACTATGATAAACTTTGATTTAAAAGTTGTTATTATGAGAAAATGATTTTTATTATGAACATGAAACTATATCCAAAAATTATGGTTAAACTCAAAGTGGAAGTATGTTTTCTAAAAAGGTCATCTAGACGTCGTTCTTTCGACTGAAATGACTACCTTTACAAAAACGACTTGTAACTTATTTTTCCGACTATAAACCTATACTTTTTATGTTTAGATTCATAAAATAGAGTTCAATATGAAACCATAGCAATTTGATTCACTCAAAACGGATTTAAAATGAAGAAGTTATGGGTAAAACAAGATTGGATAATTTTTCTCATTTTAGCTACGTGAAAATTGGTAACAAATCTATTCCAACCATAACTTAATCAACTTGTATTGTATATTATGTAATCTTGAGATACCATAGACACGTATACAATGTTTCGACCTATCATGTCGACACATCTATATATATTTCGGAACAACCATAGACACTCTATATGTGAATGTTGGAGTTAGCTATACAGGGTTGAGGTTGATTCCAAAATATATATAGTTTGAGTTGTGATCAATACTGAGATACGTATACACTGGGTCGTGGATTGATTCAAGATAATATTTATCGATTTATTTCTGTACATCTAACTGTGGACAACTAGTTGTAGGTTACTAACGAGGACAACTGACTTAATAAACTTAAAACATCAAAATATATTAAAAGTGTTGTAAATATATTTTGAACATACTTTGATATACATGTATATATTGTTATAGGTTCGTGAATCAACCAGTGGCCAAGTCTTACTTCCCGACGAAGTAAAAATCTGTGAAAGTGAGTTATAGTCCCACTTTTAAAATCTAATATTTTTGGGATGAGAATACATGCAGGTTTTATAAATGATTTACAAAATAGACACAAGTACGTGAAACTACATTCTATGGTTGAATTATCGAAATCGAATATGCCCCTTTTTATTAAGTCTGGTAATCTAAGAATTAGGGAACAGACACCCTAATTGACGCGAATCCTAAAGATAGATCTATTGGGCTTAACAAACCCCATCCAAAGTACCGGATGCTTTAGTACTTCGAAATTTATATCATATCCGAAGGGTGTCCCGGAATGATGGGGATATTCTTATATATGCATCTTGTTAATGTCGGTTACCAGGTGTTCACCATATGAATGATTTTTATCTCTATGTATGGGATGTGTATTGAAATATGAAATCTTGTGGTCTATTATTATGATTTGATATATATAGGTTAAACCTATAACTCACCAATATTTTTGTTGACGTTTTAAGCATGTTTATTCTCAGGTGATTATTAAGAGCTTCCGCTGTCGCATACTTAAATAAGGACGAGATTTGGAGTCCATGCTTGTATGATATTGTGTAAAAACTGCATTCAAGAAACTTATTTTGTTGTAACATATTTGTATTGTAAACCATTATGTAATGGTCGTGTGTAAACAGGATATTTTAGATTATCATTATTTGATAATCTACGTAAAGCTTTTTAAACCTTTATTGATGAAATAAAGGCTATGGTTTGTTTTAAAATGAATGCAGTCTTTGAAAAACGTCTCATATAGAGGTCAAAACCTCGCAACGAAATCAATTAATATGGAACGTTTTTAATCAATAAGAACGGGACATTTCACTTACAAGGTGAAAGCTATTCAAAGGATCGTGTGTTGTTGTATCATTATGTACAACATGATTGTTGAGGATAGCGAGTATAATATTGATGAGAATGCTGAGGTTTATGAATCGGTTGTGAACATGTTAACCAATTGGATCGATATGTGTGACACGTATAAGAGAAAGACAGAGGAATTACGCGATATGGAGGTGCACGAAGGTTTACGAGTTGGTTGAACATCTTTGAGCTATACGCGAAGACGAGTATTCAAGTTTTTGTTGAATGTTTTAATTTTAATTTACTTTGATATTTTTCGAATTGTAGTTTAGTTTTTAATTCCGGATCCTATTTTTTTTTCTAGGTAATGCAAGTTTTATATTATTTTATTTTGTTAAATTCTATGTTATAATTTATTTATTTAATTAGAAAGAATAAAATAAAATAAGAAATAAATAAATATTTTCTTTCAGTGTCAATTTTTCAGTGCAGTTCAATTAGCGCTGAATCATTAAAAGGACATTGAAAGACACTGAAACTGACACTAAAAAAATGGTACTCTTATCACTCTGTATTTACTTGTACCACTTTATTCGAATATATATAATCAACATACTATACAATAACGAAAATGTTTTTAGTTTATAAAAAAGTTACGATAGAAATACTCTAACATTTAAGTACCAAATACACCATCCTAAATCCTTCTTTTTACAAGAGAAAGAAATGAAAGAAAAGTGAAACGAGAATTATTTGGTTGTTGTTTTAAGTCATCAAGTAGACAAGTAGACAAGTAGAATTATTTATAAAATATTCGTGAATTTTTGTAATATTTGTGTTTCTTATTCTTAAAAAACTAGTCAATTAATTGTCATATACTTGCAATTTGTTTGCAACTACCTAACGTTCGAAGTATTTATGTTTACAACTGTGTAGTCAAATGGAAGTAGAAGATTTAGTAATTTGATACATCGAATTACAAACATAATGCTATAGTACAAATTCAGTGGAACTAAACTGTAGAATATCTATAAGTTAAAGGACCATATTTATAAATAAACTGGAAAAAGCCAGTCACCAATCAGTTTGTGGAACCCATTCACTGAATAAGCATTCTGCATTTGCATTTGCATTTGCATTTGATAATCATTTCATCTTTTTCTGTTAAACATTGTGAAGTGGGTATTCCACCATTGTTGAATGCTTTGACTTGGACCAAACTAATAAACCTAAACCTACAAATTATAACACAGAAAAGTGAAGAAAAGTCACACCTTCCTCCCCCCCTTCCTCCCCTCTCTCTCTCTCTCACATTGATCCCTCGTGTGTCCTTATTCTTCTTTTCATTAATTAAAAAAAAATATTTATTTATTTATACATTAATTCATTTTTTATTTATATATCTAATTTTCTATGGAGTAATATATCTATCTATCTAACCAATATATATAAACATCGTTCATACCAATTCATTCTCTCCATTCGACAATATCTTCACAATCATCACAAACTCTTTACAGCTAATAAACTTCACTTGTTTTCGTCGTCAACCCATTCAGGTATGTTGAATATATTATTATTTTTATTTCACTCAATTATCCGACAACTAATTTTTGTTGTAACCGGTTATTTATTAATAAGTGTTTGTTTACTTTTTTATTTCCAGGTCTTGATGTGTGAAGGTCCGAAGAGTAAATTTGTAACCATGGAAGGAGAAAAATTTCAAGAACAAAAAAACGGGTTTTTCTTAAAATCCTCAATTTTGTTAGAATTAGCAGCTACCGATGACGTTTCTGGATTCATATCCGAGGTTGAAATTAACGGCGTTAGTTTAGATGACGTCAGCTTTTGGTACGGAAGAAGACACGGGTGTAAACGAAAGATGGGGTTCGAAGAACGAACTCCGTTAATGATTGCCGCCGTGTACGGTAGTACTCGTGTTTTGAAATATATAATCGACACCGGTAACGTTGACGTCAACAAAACTTCCGATTCTGACGGCGCAACAGCGCTGCACTGTGTATCTGCCGGTGGGGCCCTTTCTTCCATGGAAATCGTGAAAATTTTACTCAGCGCCGGCGCCGACCCCGAATTGACGGATGATAACGGTAACAAACCGGTTGATTTGGTCGCCCGGGGAATCAAATCTGTAAATAGGAAGTCTATAGAGATGTTGCTAAAAGGTTTCGATGTAACTGAAGTTGAAACGGGTACAGAAACAGAAACCGAAACAGAAGAAACGGATCTTGTTTCGGGTAAAAAAGAATACCCGGTTGATGTATCGTTGCCGGATATAAACGATGGGGTTTATGGTAGTGATGAGTTTAGGATGTATATGTTTAAGGTGAAAACGTGTTCTAGAGCTTATTCTCACGATTGGACCGAGTGCCCGTTTGTTCACCCGGGTGAGAACGCGAGACGCCGTGATCCACGTAAGCATCAGTACACATGTGTGCCGTGCCCGGAGTTTCGAAAGGGGAGTTGTGTGAAAGGCGATAACTGCGAGTTCGCCCATGGTGTGTTCGAGTCCTGGTTGCACCCGGCTCAATACCGGACCCGTTTATGTAAAGATGAAACGGGCTGTGCGCGAAAAGTATGTTTTTTCGCTCACAAGGTCGATGAGTTACGACCGTTGTATGCTTCAACCGGGTCAGCTGTTCCATCGCCCAAATCTGGTTCGGTTGGGTCGATGGAAATGGGTTCGATGAGCCCGTTGGGTATCGGGTCGACTCCACCGATGTCGCCTTCAATTGCTCCGGTGAGCACGAATATGTGGCAGAATAAATTTGTTCATGTAACGCCGCCTGCGTTACAGCTTCCGGGTAGCCGTTTAAAGACATCGTTAAACGCTAGAGATCTCGATATCGAAATGGAGATGATACAAAGACAGCAAATGATTGATGACCTACAGTCTAATCTTTACAACAACAATAACAGATTTGGTGAAATGAAACCAACTAATCTAGACGATGTTTTCGGGTCGCCATCTCGTCAACAAATGAGGCAGAACTCGAACCCACTTCGATCAACCTACCCGTCTTCACCGGGTAGAAGCCCCACAAGTTTTGGGTTTGATTCATCGGCTGCAGTGGCGCAAGCGGTCATGAATTCAAGATCTGGTTCGTTTGCTAAACAACGTAGCCAGAGTTTCATTGACCGTAGCCCGGGTTCGATTATGAGCCCTAGGTCGATGCAGCAGTCCCCTGCTTACTCCGAATGGGGTTCGCCTAATGGGAAATTAGATTGGGGGTTTAATAGTGAGGATGCTAGTAAGCTTAGAAAGTCGGCTTCTTTCGGGTTCAGAAGTGGGAACGGTGGCTTGCCCGTAAAGGGGAACCATGAGCCCGATGATTCATGGGCTGGGGCCGGGCTATTTAGCTCATCAGAAAAGGTGCCAGAATGGGTTGAACAGATGTACATAGAGAAAGAACAGCTAATTGGCTTAAGAGCATAAGCTGCAACGTTAATTCTTTGATAATTCTTTATTAAACTAGCTGAGGAAGATGATGACGACTCTTGATTAAGTTAGAACACAAAGAAGTGGACCTTTTTTTCCTTAAAATAATTTGATGTAATTCGTTTTTCATAATTTCCCAACTGGGAATTATATTTTTTATTTGTTAATTCCATATTTACAAGTGATAATGGTCAAATTAAGTGTTTGATGATTACTCTACTATTTACCGTTTGTTTTGGAATTATTGTAGACAAAAATGTTCAATAATGCAAAATGATATCATGTTATTATTTGGGAAGGAAAAGTCACAATAAATGGCTGGTTTGGGAAGGAAAAGTCAAAGTGGATCTATTATTAACTTGCAACTTTATACGTTCTTTTAATCTTTATCTTTAATAAATTTTTTTTTTTTTTTTTTTTTGAAAAGCAAATTATCTATTATTATAAATGAAGTACGTACAAGATGGCGGGGTAGCCGAAATAGCTACCACCTCCAAGATAAAATTATCTTTAATAAAATAAAATAAATCTTTTAATCATTTCATATTTATCACTTTTATTTATTTATTCTGTCTTTTAAATTATGATAAAAAAAGGGGAGGCAATCATAATTTTCCTAAAGAAAAATACCAAATAATTGTAGGTGACAATTGAGTCGTTAGCCTAAGCGATTATACTATTCACTAACATTCAAGATAAGTCCACGTTGATTTACATAAGCACTAGGATAAATAAACTTACTAAAGATTAAACACTATCTATACTAAATTCACAGAAACACGTACATATACACATAAAACACACATTTCATATTTTTTTTGTAAAAGACGAAATGCTCAATAGGAAACGCACAAGACAGATGATAAGCACAAATCTTAATAAAGTATCCGAGTCTTCAGAAACCAAAAAAAAGAAAAAGAAAAAAGAAAAAATAAAGATACATTATCCTAAATAATAAATAAAAAGCTTGTCATGTTAGAAGTTATCAACACTTATTTTTAAAATCATTTTATTTCTAAATTAACAAAACTGTAATTCTGTTTATTAACATTCGAATTATTTGTAATTATAAAGTACAATCATGTATCGAGAAATAAGGCAGACATATCTAAATTTGTATAATTAATTCATAATAATAACAATGTAATGCATTATTTTAATATGAATACTTTTTCTTTGATTGTCAGCTGCCCATTTTACAATTATTTTAAGAAAATAAAAGTTATCATAAAGTTTTGATTCGGGTAAAATTCTTTTATATCTTACGTATCCATCAACTGACAAATTTTCAATAAAAAAAATGGAATGGTCGGTATCCTCTTTTTAATGTGTGACGAGGAACTGTATTTAGATTTAGACAATCACAATCTTGAGAGTGAAGGCCAGCTTTTCAAACACGCTTTGATTTATGGCTGCTTGCAACTAGGAATGGCAATGGATGTCTCATCATCCATAGATATCTATATGATTCGTTTCATTTGTAGTGAATATGGATGATGTAAATGGATGAATAATGGATATGGGTATGGATGATCTAAATATTTCGTAGATCGAATATGGATGATAATTTATCATCGATGGATATATCCATTACCAATCAAAATATATATATCTATATATACATATATACGTACTATAATATATACATATACATCCAGAGGCGGATTTAGAGTGTAAGAGGGGGGCGCCCGCCCCCGGTAGATTTCGAAATTTTATTGTAAAAATTTTGGATTTTTCGACTTTGCCCCCGGTGAATTTTTTTTTTTGCCTCAAAACCTATATATTTTGCCCCAAAACCTTCAAATTTTTTCCATAATTCTCTAAATTTTGCCGCAAAACCTTCAAATTTTACCCACAAATCTTCAAATTTTGCCTAAAAACTTCAAATTTTTTGCCCAAAAACTCCATATTTTACTCAAAAAAATTGCTATGGTTTTAAAAAATTTCTCCACCGGTGAAAAAAATCCTGGATCCGCCACTGTATACATCTATATATCGATATACATATACATATAACCTATAAATTCTTAAATTATAAATGAAAATAAGAGTTATGATAGTCACGATTATTAGATTATTACTAACAATATTCGAAATTACATATTTAGATTAGTTAAAACGTATATATACTCATATTATAAAGTATTTTACTTAAATAAATTAACAATCGGCGCAAATTAGAATCAAAACATACGCAAAACATGCGTAACAAACCAAATACATAAAGATTGAAACTTACATTTATTATAATCTATACTAAATTGTTAAAAACGTCATTATATTAACATTTAATTTGATATCTAACGGATATCTATCAACCTGCTTAATCCAACGGATATGAATATGGACGGATGAGTTTAAACTAAATGGATATGGATATGCATACGGATGATCAAAAATTAAATAGATATGAATGTGAATATAAGATCATCCGATCCATATCCAATCCATTGTCGTCCCTACTTGTAACTTGCATCTTCTGTTATTTTTATTATTATTATTATTATTATTATTATTATTATTATTATTATTATTATTATTATTATTATTATTATTATTATTATTATTATTATTATTATTATCAAGTAATAATAAAATAAAATAAAGAGTAATAGATAAATCACACAATATGTCAAATATTATATATATATATATATTGCTAAAATAACGATAACATTTAAATAAAGTCTTTTCATCAGAAGATGAAAAAGATGAACAAAGGTACAATCGAAATCACAAAACGCTACAAGACTCGAAACAGTAAACGAACTCCGCCCCATACGTGTGTGTATATATATATATATATATATATATATATATATATATATATATATATATATATATATATATATTAGAGGGATCAAATGAGAACTTTTTTGTGTTAGAACCCCGAGAACTCCAAAATACACTGAAATTCGAGCAAAAAAAGTGGCGGGCGAGCAAAAAATAAGGAATTAGAGAAAAAATGGGGAAAGTCGAACAAAAAAAAATGCGGGCGAACAAAAACTTGAAAGTCGAACAAAAATTGCAAAATTCGAACAAAAATGTGTTCTACATTTTTGAAATTCGAACAAAAAAATGTAAACACATGATAGTCGAACAAAAAGAAAAAGAAATTCGAACAAAAATGTGTTCTATATTTTTGTAATTCGAAAAAAAAAATTGTTCGACCATGAAGTTTTTGTTCGTCCGTGTTTTTGATTTTTGCTCGATTTTTTTTTTTGCTCGAATTTCAGTGTATTTTGGAGTGTATTTAGAGTTTCTAGAGTTCTCACACTAAAAAGTTCTCACTGAATCCTCTCTCTCTCCCCCCTCTCTCTCTCTCTCTATATATATATATATATATATATATATATATATATATATATATATATATATATATATATATATATATATATATGGCAGGATCAATGGGGAAGTAACCAATCGGGTGGAAGCAAAAAAAAAAAATTCGTTTTTTTTGGAATTTTTTTTCCCAGCATCAAGATCACACTAAAATATGAACATTTAGAAAAGACACTTCGTGATGAATGTTATTATTTAGGCGGGAAAACGATCGACAAAAATAACATTCAACATAATATTGTTCGTGAAGAATATGAACGTTTTTTTTTCCATGTTTTGTGAAGTAAAATTTAGCCCGATTTAGAGTTTAGGGTTTAGGGTTTAGGGTTTGGTGTTTTGGGTTTATTCCATAAACCCAAAACCCAAAACCCTAAACCCTAAACTCTAAACCGTTCGTGTTAAAAACTCAATCTAAATCCTAAATCTAAACCCTAGACCCTAAATTTATAAACCCTAATATCTAAACCCTATAAACCCTAATATCTAAACCCTAATATCTAAACCCCTGATGTGTCAAGAAATAACCTTTAAAATGAAGACAATATGCTTTATAATTAACACATAATACAGGCAACTAAAACCCGATCATGCAGTAACTAGCAAGTAAATTGACCAGTTCGATCCACAGGGAGAAGTTTGTTTTTAAGATTTTACCACGATTAATTACTCTAAAAGGAGGGTTTTGTGTTTGAAGTTGTATTTTCGTTTAACGAAACAGTAAATAAATATAGTAATTAACAAGAATGAGAATGCGATGTTTACTTCTATGCTTGATAAATGACAGGGATTGTTCTTCTATAATTAAAACCGTTATGTAATAGTTACAATAGAGCAGTTTATATCAATTTCACAATTTCTATAAACTTAAGAGCTATGTTTAATCAACAAGATTCTTTCGTGGTTGAATTCACATAAAACCTAGTTTACTAAAATCACTCTAAGTAAACTACATGATTGTATATCCTAAATATCGTTCAATTAACATCCTATACTCACATATAGGTGGCTAGATCACTAGGTGTTGAAGTATAAGCTATGGTCTTTGATAAATTCACATAAACCAAGTCATAACTTACATAATTGAACTAGGATACAAGGATGATTACAACTATGGATCTTTTGAAAGAACATGGTGATTTAGATTGATTAACTAACTAGATTCAACCCGGTTAAACTCACGTGAAACCTAAATTACAACAATCACTTGAGGTAATTTCATAACTATGTTGCTTTGGAATTTATTCAATTACCAAATTAAACACATAAAAAAATCACTTAAGTTATGCATCTAATCGTCTAGATTACTAGGTGTATTGAAGTATAGATTGTTTTTCTAGTTAACTCACATTAATAGGTTTGCAATCCATATAATTGAAGTAATGAACTAAGCAAGCATAACAATGGTTCTTATGGTTGAACTAGATAATTTAATCAATCAAACATATATATAACTAGCATAACATCAAAGTATAGAACAATCCCAAGCCATAAATCTTACATTGAAGCAAACACACAAGGCTTTTAGTCAAACATAATCATAGTAGAACTAATGGAACAGTAAATACAATTCGAATTCATGTTTAAAAGATATAGAACAAAAGTACCAATAGTGATGAATGATCCTAGCTTAATCTTGATGTTGAAAGAGTGGAGATTGACTTGCAGCCTTCCTTGAACCTTGAAAATCGTATTAGAACTGAGGGAGAACGTAGTAGTGAAGGTATATGAAGTATGTAACCAAAGGCTCTCTTAAATAGGCTAAAAAGTTAGGTAAAATGGCCAGAAATTGACCAGATGCGCCGCATCTCTTTGGGATGCGCCGCATCTCTTTACGTTCAGTAGATTCCAGCTCGATTGTGCACTCAGGACTGTCGGCAGGGGAGCAGATGCGCTGCATCTGGGACAGATGTGCCGCATCTGGCTTGGATGCGCCGCATCCATCTCAGATGCGTCGCATCTGAGGCTGTTTTGGTCCAGAATTCTTTATGCTCCGCATCTGAAACTGTCGGGAGTTATTTGGTGCAGAGATGCGCTGCATCTAAGAGAGATGCGCCGCATTTGGACCTGTTTCAGTGGTTTCGGGCTGTTTTACGCGTTCAATCTTCGTTTTGACTCTTTTTTCGCTGTTGGTCTTCATTTATTCATTCACAATGGACTTTTACAAATATACACGAATTACAATACATACGTACAACAATTACATACAAATTGAACAACTTTGGATCGAAATAACAGCAATAAACATGTGTAATTTTGGCGTTATCAAAATCCCCATACTTAAACCTTGCTTGTCTCAAGCAAGACTTACAAGAAATCGAAATTTACAATAGTGAACACACTTATTTAATTGAGAACACAAAAATGGGAATCACACTCACTCGATATAGTACACAAGATACACAAGTTATTTAGTAACACAATAACTCACGCTATATGGAACACACACTCGGGTCACAATATATACACTTACACTTTTTATTTCACACACGAATCAAACTCATGCGTTTTGAGTATACACAACCCTTAGGAGTACACACGCTTTTATTTATTTCACAATGTACTACACACAATTTTATTTATTTCACAATGTAATACACACACTTTTAGTAAATACACGAAATGAAATCACACCAAAGTCGAAAGGTGGGTTTTAAAGTCCACATTTCTTAAAAATTTGGATCCTTAGGGAAATTAGGACCTTTGCGAAAAACCTTTTATATTTTGAAAATTAGACATGTTAGTTTTTTTTACACTAACAAGTTTTTCGGTTTTAACCTCAAAGTCCGGTTGAGGGTAACTAAAAACCGAAGCCTCAATCGGCGCTTAGCAAGATACTCGCCCCCATGATTGAAGTATCATGGAACTTGAAACCGGATGTCTTAAAAATGGTTTTACACAATATAGTTCATAAAATAGCATAAGTTTTTGGAAGAAACTATATCATGTCCAAATATCATCGGTGAACCATGAGTTTGCACACCTCAATTTGTTATGGCATATGTATGTTGGCCGCAGTCAACATAGATGCGGTTGATCTTTCCGGAGATCATCCATCTGGGGATTAGATTCATTAGTCTTAAAAGCTAATTTGCAATGTGCCCCCCCATTGTACGAGACAGATCCATCTCATGGTTAGGATAAGTCTGACCACCAAAAATCCTGTTTGATGCTGAGGTGAGGTGGATTTCTAGCCGATGATAGAGATGACTTTTCAAGATTTTTCGTCAACCTACAGCTGTTCTGGACTACATCTTCTAACATAAGTTAGCAAGTGTGTCATATTGGAAGACTTGACTTCCTTTACAATCCTTACATAGATGAGCATTGGATTAGATTGTTAGAACAACAAATTACTTGATGATTCTTTTTCATTCAGAATGTGGTATAGCATGATGATTATATCTTTTATATGACTACTAGTTTTATGATTTTTAACAAAATAAACTCAATCATTTGGTTGTTTCTTAATTTGTTTTGTGATAATAATTTCGGTGTATACACCTAGTTTTAAAATCTACAAATTTTAAATAAAATTTAAATTTATGAAGATAAAAGTTTAAAATTTTTCACCATTTTAAGCCTTTTTAACCAAAATCAAAAACCCGAAAGAATTTATAACTTCCTCCCCACACTTGAGTTCATGTATCGCCCTCGTTACATGAAATCAGAAAAATTTAAATTCAAGAGGGTTAAAGAGTGTAAGAGAGTTTATTACTTTCAAGGTCTAAAATCGAAGTTCACGGGATGATGGCGCTGAACTGAATGCCAGCATAAGAACATCATCCGCTTCTTGCAACCACAAAACAATCATCAATCAAGTATGTGCTGAACTTACTGCCAGTCTTTGTAAAAATGCAGCATATAGCACAATTCTCACCTGTATCAATTCAAACAAAGCAAACATACGATTCACACAAACAAATGGGGGTGTACTCCATGTATTAAAAACCCCACTTATAATTATCTAAATTATTCAAATTACAATCATCCAAAATACTATCAAGTTATTACACACCAAACATAAAGATAAATTGTTTTTGAAACAAACCAACATCAATTAAACCGTTCACACACTTCACCAATAATCATTTCAACTTCAGAAGAATCCCCAAAAAGAGTTACTTGGGCCAGCTCCGCCTTCATTTTGGTTTCCCGCGTCGTCGTCCTGAAATATTGAGGGGTTGTACCCCTGATAAGTTGCTTGAGCAGGGACGACAGCGATGTCTTCAGTAGGCAGGTTAGGAGAAGGAGGATAAGGCGCAGGATATGGATCACCCATTCGAACCCATGGTTCGTATGCAGGCCAAGGAGAGGGGGTATAGTTAGCGGGATCTGCAGCATATGACACAGTCTGTTCATGTATCCAGTTAAGCTGATTTTGCTGCCTCGCTTGAGTGTACCACGTTCGATCATTCCCTACATCAATGTAATGTTGCATCTCCCTGTTACCTGTATCGTAGTGATCAATTGCCTTTTGGGTGTTTCGATCATTATGGAGTCGCAAATCCAAAAACTGTCGCGCCATGTAAGTCTCCCAATCATTTCTCAGACCCGAACTACTTCCAACATTCGGCTGTGGATCTGGCTGCGGTTGTGGTTGTTCTGGTTGCCTATTCACGGGATCCACATACCTAGTTAGAAGGCCGTTCGACCCCCTCGTCAAAATGTTTGCCCTTGTATAGCTTACTCTATCAAAGGCAATCATATGTTTCTCCTCTAACCCACTTGTATTGATACGAAAATGTTGGGCAATCCTGGTTACAAAATGGCCGCCCATGATTGGTGTAATCTTTTTCCTTTCTTCGAGAAGGAAAGTGAGAATCATTCGTGGAATATGAACATGGGAGTGATCCATTATCGCGTGAATGTACCAGATATCCAAGTTGGTAACTTTTTCGCTACTATCTTTTCGACAGTTTATGGTACTTGAAATGAATCTTTGGACGCATCGATGCTCGTAGGTACGTAGCTTGCTACAAGTCTGCTTGCTTGCACTATATGCACTATTGCTCATATCCACCCATGCTTCTGAATGATTAAAAGAAGAAACATAGTATATACATTGATAAAAGTAATTTTGCATTAATTGATGTGGCAACCCTTCATAGATATCCAACACCTTTACAAATTGTAGCAGTGTTAATGTTCGGTCTTGTCCTCCAAGACGAAATCTCATAAAGGTACCGGATGTTGGTGACGTGTAATCAACCCTAAGTGAACCAACAAATTCTTTGACTAAAAGTGGGTACACTCTTTCTTGCATTCTGAAGAGGTTTTCCCATGCATATATTCGATGGCCTTGATACGTTACTCGGAAAAGGTTGCGAAAATTTTGATCCAGTTCTTCTAATGGTGTCCAATCGATATATTTCCCCGGATATACGTCTTTGTGTAGAAGTGCCTTCATCCGTTCATGATATTCCGGATGCCTCAAAACTGCATTGATCCATAGATCCGGAGTGGTTAATCCACGAACATTTAACTGCCGGTTGTCAATATCCATTTCTTCCTCTTCAACAGCATTTTCTTCTTCACTTGTTTCCTCATCTACAATTGCCGGTGCTTTTTGCTTCTTTGATTTTGGGTTTGATGATGATGCTATAGTCTACAAAAACACAACAAAACCAAACAAACAAAACAACAAACCAAGTTGATTAGCGTTAAAGAAATTCAAAACATCTTTCATATTGCACAAGCCAAAACCATGTAGAACATGTTATATCGTACGCATTACACAAACTCTCATGTCAAACATGATTCTATCATGGATGTACTTATCTCATTTTTAACAAACATGTACTAATATGACTCATAATCTTTATTACTTCATAAGTTCAATCATATCTAGCATAATTAGTTTCACCAAAACAAGTATATGAAACCATTAGCATTCATCAATAAGCATGTCAAACAATATGCAATCATTGGTTATCATACATTTAGACACTAAAGTCGACTCAAGTATACAATTTCATCAAAAAGCCTAAGCATACAATCCTTAACTTTCACAAATAAAACTTTTGAATTTGAACAAACACTAAGTTAAGGCGTATATGAGTTTAGCATAATCAATGAATTGCTTTAATTCCACTTAGAACACTCACTTAGTCAACAAAAGTTAAAATCCCCAATTTAAGAACCCTAACATTCAATAATTTGTGTAATCGTGTAATTCAACTAAGGTTCATGCGGATTTGCCAATGTATACTAGTAATTGAACTCTAAAGCATCCCAATTTAAACAAGTAATGGTCATTTTTTTGAAATCCCCAAATTCATGAAGAACCCTAATTTCTAAAGTAAAATTTTGAGCAATTAAGCATGAAATTCGAGCATGAATAAGGATTAGTAACAAAAATACAAGCATATAATGACCAAAACATGAAGATTTAAACATCCCCACACTTAGAACAAGCTAACTCCGAATTTGAGAATGAAGAACACAAGAACCATGAAGAAATGAAGATTAATCTTACCTTTCTCATGTTGATATACGGATTAGATGCTCAAAGATGGGTTTAATCGGTTGATTTAGTGTTTGGAGATGGAATCCTTGAGAGAAAATGAGATGAAAGTCGGAGTTGTAGGTGAAAAAATGAATAAAAATGATAAACTCCCGTATTTGTGCAAAAAAAATGGGCAGTCTCCAACATTCAGATACAGATGCGGCGCATCTGGCGCTGTTGCACCAGCTTTTGATGTTTTTTCGCGTTTTAAACATTGCGGAAGGTCCCTAAACAACTTGGTTCATACTAAAATTCGAAAAATCACTCAAAACACTCAAAAATAATCAATCCTAAGAAACGAGACGCATGAATGAGACTATGTACACGTTGTGAGGTTTATTAGTGAGTCGTTCACGCGACTCCTTCCCAAGCTAATTAGCGTTGGGGGAGAAAGTGATGTCATCTTGAACCGTGGTATTAACTCCATCAAAATAGAGTTTTAATCGATGACCATTCACTTTAAAAGTATTTCCGTTTCCAAACAACTCAACATATCCCGATGGATATGCTTGTTTCACCAAATAAGGTCCCGTCCATCGGAACTTCAACTTTCCGGGAGAAAATTTAAACCGTGAGTTAAAAACCAAAACCTTATCACCGATTTTAAACTCTTTCACTTCTTTCAATCGGGCATCATGCCACCTTTTTGTTTTCTCCTTATACGAGCTCGAATTCTCGTACGCCTCTAACCTCAACTCTTCCAATTCATGCATTTGCATGAATCGGTTTTCACCAGCCTTTTCCATGTCTAAATTACAAAGTTTCAATGCCCATTATGCTCTATGTTCCACTTCAACCGGAAGATGGCACGCTTTACCATATACAAGTCTAAATGGTGTGGTACCGATTGGTGTTTTATAAGCAGTCCTAAAGGCCCACAACGCATCATCTAACTTGCGTTGCCAAATCTTAGGGTTGTTATCAACCGTCTTCTCAAGTATGCGTTTTAAGGCACGATTCGTGTTCTCCACTTGACCACTAGTTTGCGGGTGGTACGTAGTAGAGAAACGATGAGTTACACCATACTTCTTCAACACTTTTTCAAGAAGGTTGTTGGCAAAATGTGTTCCTCGATCGGATATGAGTGTCTTCGGGATTCCAAAGTGCGAGAAGAGATTTTTCAAGAAGTTCACCACCACCCTAGCATCATTCGTAGGTAAAGCTTTCGCTTCAGCCCACTTAGATACATAGTCAACGGCTACTAGGATGTACTTGCACTTATGGAAACTTGGAAATGGTCCCATGAAATCGATTCCCCAAATATCAAAGATTTCACAAACTTGGATGCCGATTTGAGGCATCTCATCCTTTTTCGTGATGTTACCCGTTCGTTGGCATGCATTACAAGTCCAAATGAAATTATGGGCATCTTTAAAGATCGTGGACCAATAAAAGCCCGAGTCAAGGATTTTTCTTGCGTTGTGGTTTGGTCCGAAATGACCACCGGTGGGCCCTTGATGACAATGCTCAAGAATTTGTTGAGCCTCTTTTTTGTACACACAACGGCGAATCATTTGATCCGCACCAACACGAAATAGGCCGGGATGTTCCCAGAAATAGGACTTCAAATCCGCAAAGAATTTCTTCTTTTGTTGATAAGAAAGTCCTTTTTGAAGAATGTCTGACGCAAGATAGTTTGCAAAATGGGCAAACCATGGGATTTCAGATTCCTTGTCAACCCTCATTAGAGATTCATCAGGAAATGTGTTATTGATGATTGTATCATCGAGTTTTTCTAATTTGGGGTTTTCAAGTCGGGATAAATGGCCGGCGGCTAGATTCTCGGCTCCTTTCTTATCACGTATCTCAATGTCAAACTCTTGAAGTAAAAGAACCCAACGTATGAGACGATGTTTTGAATCTAGTTTCGAGAATAAGTACCTAAGGGCCGAATGGTCCGTGTAAACAATGGTTTTGGACAACACAAAATATGATCGAAATTTATCAAACGCATATACAACCGCCAAGAGCTCCTTTTCCGTGGTGGTATAATTAATTTGAGCTCCCGTGAGCATTTTGCTCGCATAATAAATTGGACTAAAATGATTATCGAGTCGTTGTCCCAAGACAGCACCTAAGGCATAGTCGCTCGCGTCACACATTAACTCAAAAGGCATACTCTAATCCGGAGATACGATAATGGGAGCTTGTGTGAGTTTTGACTTTAGAATGGAGAATGCATTCTCGCAATTTGAATCGAAGTCAAATGGAGCATCATTTTCAAGAAGTTTGGTCATTGAGCGGGCGATTTTAGAAAAATCTTTGATAAATCGTCTGTAGAATCCCGCGTGACCAAGAAAGCTTCTAATGGCCTTGACATTTGTCGGTATAGGTAGCTTAGAGATAACTTCAATTTTAGCTTTATCTACCTCTATTCCCGCACGAGATATCTTGTGACCAAGTACAATGCCCTCCTTCACCATGAAGTGGCATTTTTCCCAATTTAGGACCAAGTTTGCTTTCTCACATCGGATAAGCATACGTTCAAGGTTAAAAAGACACGATTCAAAGGAATCTCCAAACACAGAAAAGTCATCCATGAAGACTTCCATACAATCCTCTACCATATCATTAAAAATTGCCATCATGCACCTTTGAAAGGTTTCTGGTGCATTGCATAAACCAAATGGCATGCGGCGATAGGCAAAGGTACCGAAAGGACAAGTGAATGTGGTCTTTTCTTGGTCGTTGGGATCAATTGGAATTTGGAAGTAACCGGAGAAACCATCTAGAAAGCAATAGTATTCTTTCCCCACTAATCGTTCAATCATTTGATCAATAAAAGGCAACGGGAAATGATCCTTTCTAGTGGCATCATTGAGACGTCTGTAATCAATACATACTCTCCAGCCGGTAACCGTTCTAGTTGGAACGAGTTCGTCCTTTTCATTTACAATAACGGTTGTACCCCCCTTTTTGGGCACTACTGTTACTGAACTAACCCAAAGACTATCGGAGATGGGGTAGATTAACCCAGCGTCAAGAAGCTTAACTACCTCCTTTTTAACAACCTCTTTCATGTTGGGATTTAGCCTACGTTGTCTTTGTACTACTGGTTTGAAGTCATTCTCAAGGAGAATTTTATGTGTACAATAAGACGGGTTTATCCCTAGAATGTCGGTCGTTTTCCAGGCTATAGCCTTTTTATGGGTTTTCAAAACAGAGATTAACTTATCCTTCTCGTTACCGGAAAGATGTGAAGCAATAATTACCGGTAAT
The DNA here is from genome assembly GCF_046630445.1 of Rutidosis leptorrhynchoides. Taxonomy (NCBI): domain Eukaryota; kingdom Viridiplantae; phylum Streptophyta; class Magnoliopsida; order Asterales; family Asteraceae; genus Rutidosis; species Rutidosis leptorrhynchoides. The sequence continues at coordinate 14,312,904 of NC_092335.1, read as the reverse complement.
TGAGATGTACCTTCGAGATAAGCATACTCCAAGTGTTTGGGTAGCTCCTTAAGCTCTAGCATGGGTGGTTCTTCCAAGGAATTCTTTATTCGGAATCTATCTTTATTTCCGATATCTTCAAATGATTCCTCTTCCTTGGGAATTTCTTCTTCCATGGTCTCATCATCCGTGACCACTTTCATCAATTCATCAAAAGCTTCATCAATATTGAAATACTCACTTTCACTTACCGGGGCAAACCCCGATGTATCAATTTCAAGTAGCTCCTGCAATTCATCCTCAACACAAAGATTTATAACATCAATTTGAAAACAAGAGTCATCGGTGGAAGTGGGTCTTTTCATGGCTTTGTCAATATGACAAATTATTCTCTCGTTTCCCACACCTAGACTTAATTGTTCTTTTTGGACATTAATGATAGCATCTGCGGTGTTAAGGAAAGGACGTCCTAAAATGATAGGAACTTTTGTATCCTCTTGCATTTCTAGAATAACAAAGTCGACGGGAAAGATAAGTGAGCCAACTTTTACAAGAATATCCTCGGCTATACCTATGGGAGTATCAAATGATTGATTTGCTAATCGAATACCCATCTGGGTTGGTTTCAAGTCTCCTAAGTCAAGTTTCAAATATAATGAGTAAGGCATTAGGTTAACACTTGCACCTAGGTCGGCTAGTGCATCGTACACTACCGAATCACCCATCATACATGGGATGATAAAACTACCCGGATCTCCCAATTTTGGAGGTACATTTTGCTTTTTCAAGATGGCCGAACATTCCTCATGGAGGAATGTGGCAGAAACATCGTGGTATTTACCCTTCGAGGATATGAGATCTTTCAAAAACTTCCCGTAATGGGGAATACCCTTAAGAACCTCCGCGAGTGGCATGTTAATGCTGATTTGTTTGATCATATCAGCAAATTTCTGATATTGGCTCACGAGTTTGTCTTTCTTCAATGCTTTTGGGTATGGAATAGATGCCTTGTACACCTTCACTGGTGGTTCTTTACTTTTCTTCGATATGACCTCTGGTGGATCATTTTTCTCTTGTTCTTTTTCAACATGCTCATCTACATCAACAGGTACCTGCAAAACAGAAGGAGACAAAGGAACTTCCCGGGACTTTGGAATCTCCGAGTTAGTGGTTAAACCACTTCTAGTAGTTATAGCATTTACATGCTCATTCCTTGTTTGATTGTTACTGGGATTCACTTGAGTATTTGAGGGGAGAGCACCAGGTGGTCTCTCTGCTAGTAACTGTGAGATCGTTCCAACATCCCTTTCTAAATTCTGAATCGTAGCTTGTTGATTTCGAATTTGCTGAGTTTGAAGTTCCGCATTTTGCTTGTGTTTAACCATAAAATCTCTCAAAAGATCTTCTAAACCGGATTTCTTCTCGGGTTGTGGTTTTACATGTGATTGTGGTTGTGGTTGTGGTTGATTGTGTTGGAAATTATTTTGGTAATTTCGTGGAGGTTGATTACGATTGTTTATGTGATTGTAATCAGGTGGTGCATTTCTTTGATTTTGATTTGGAAAATTCCGGTTATTTTGGTAACCTGAATTTCCTCCGTGGTAATTGTTGTTTGAACTTGAAGGTCCCCCTATTTGATAACTGTTGACAGGAGGGTATTTCCGATTCATTGCATCAACCGCCGGAAAGTCATCAAAATTCATTTCACCTTTACGCAAGTAACCTAAGAAATTTGCTTGCTCTTCCATTGTCGTTTGGTCGCAATCTCGAGTGAGATGAGGACCTTGGCACAATTCACACCCTACCCTGATAGCGTGCATTTCTTTGGTTACCTTCTCAATTTGCCTTGCTTGATTTTCCAATTGAACTTTTAATGCAGCGATTTCATCGTTGCTTTCGACATTAGCAACTGTTGATGATCTAGAGAACTCCATCTCTTGATGCCAATTGTGAGAATGGGCTGCTATATCAGCAATTATTGTGTGAGCGTCTTCGGGCATTTTTTTCATGATTGATCCTCCTGCTGTAACATCTATTTCTTTTCGGGTAGCCACATTGACTCCTTTGTAGAATATTTGGACCTTTTGGAATGTATTCAACCCGTGTTGAGGACATACCCTAAGCATTTTATTGAATCGGGTCCAAGCTTCATAAAGAGTCTCGTTAGACTTTTGCTTGAAGTGATTTATATCACTTTGCAATTTTGCTGCTTTTGAAGCAGGGAAGAATTCTGACAAAAACTTATCCATCATGTCATTCCAATCTTCAATATACCCTTCCGGTAATGAGTCTAGCCAATCTCTTGCATCATCCTTTAAGGACCATGGAAAGATTTTTAAACATGCAACTTCATCGGAGATATCTTTGATTTTGAAAAGCTTGCAAATGCTTACAAACTTACGAAGATGCTCGTTAGCATCCTCATTTGGGGCTCCACCGAATTGGCATGTATTAGTCACCATGTGGAGAAATTGGCCCTTTATTTCAAAACCATCAGTCATCGTAGGCTGAATGATTGCGTGGCCCTGACCTGTTCTTGTTGCCTTCATTAATGCATCCATCGTTTGATTTGTATCAGTCATCTCTTCTTCTTCTTCTTTAATGACTGGCTCGATGATTGGTTGAACAATTGGTTCAGAGTTAGAATCTAATGAAAGTGATTCTAAACCCTTGATGTTATGCGAGGTGTATATAAAATAGCTATTAAATTTTACAAGGAAATACTATTAAATACGATACAATTTTACACAAGATATTTATTTATTTAGAGAATGGATATACTTAAACCTTGCTACAACACTTATAGGCAGTGTACCTAATCGTACAGTAGTGTAGTTTTTAGTAAGTCCGGTTCGTTCCACAGGGAAAATCTTTTAATCAAAGCTTAACGTTATATTAGTTTAATTTTATAAAAATACAAATATATATATATAAGTAATATTATTATTATAAAGGGGGTTTTTACCGTTTAATGACCGGTTTGTTGATTTTAAAACTTTAGTCGCAGTTAAAACAAAATGTAAAATATTAAATAAATAAAAGACTTAATTTAAAGCATAAAGTAAATAACGATAATGAAATTGCGAATAATAAAAGTGCGATAAAATAAACTTGCGATAATTAAAAAGTACGATAATTAAAAGTGTAATTAAATACAATAACAATAAAAATGCGATAATTAGAAGTGCAATTAAATATAAAATAAAGGAAATTAAATATGAAATAAAAGAATTATGCTTATTTAAACTTCTGTAATCATGATGTTTGACGTGTTGATTTTAGTTTTATGCCCATGGGTTAATTGTCCTTTGTCCTGGATTATTTAATATGTCCGTCTGGTTTTTGTCCATAACAGTCCATCAGTCATAAATATAAAGTGCGAGTGTCCTCGTCAAATTATTCTTATACCCGAAGTCAAATATTCCAACTAATTGGGGACTTAAACTGTAACAAGATTTTAATACTTTGTTTAATAATTACACCAGGATGTCGACTGAGTGTAACCCAAGGTTTTAATACTTTGTTATCAATTATGCCAAGTGTCCTTGTACATAATTTCACCCAGTGTTGTAAAAAACGGAAAAAACGGGGGTGTAGACGGGGGTGTAGATGGATTTTGGAGTGCCCCGTCCCGTTTATACATAAAACGTTTGAAAAAACGGAAATCGGCCAAAAAACGGTCAAAAGACGGTCAAACACGGTCCGAGACGGGGAAAAACGGGTTTTTTTTGATTTTTTTCAAGTTTTTTTTTAAAAAAAAAAAAAAAAAAAACTAAACCCTGTGCTATTACTTAAGGTTTCTTTTTTTATGTTTGAAATGTTGAAGTATTTAAACATGTGTGAAATGCTTATGTTTGGAATAATGTAATGTACAATATATATATATATATAATATATAACATTTTAATTTAAAAGTGAACGTTAGTCAACATCCGTCTAGACCTCCGTTTCGACCCCGTCTCGACCGTCTCGACCCTTTTAGGACCCGACCGTCTCGACCCCGTCTCGCGTCTTTTGCAACCTTGATTTCACCCCTGTTTTAATAATTCTAGTGACTATTAATCCATTCCCGTGTCCGGTTAAATGAACGATTATTCGTACATATAAATACCCTGCCCATCGTGTCCGATCGAGTGTATATGGTAATTTATGGGTACGTCCAATTATAAATCTTTATATTAACATTAACAAACTATCATTTAGTTAAATAAATATAAAGCCCATTAATAGCCCATAGTCTAATTTCCACAAGTGTCGTTCTTTTGTCCAAACCCTAATTATGGTACAAAGCCCAATTACCCAATTTTAGTAATTAGCCCAACATCATGATTACTTCGGATTAAATAAGCATAATAATAACTTAGCTACGAGACATTAAATTAAAAAGGTTGAACATAACTTACAATGATTAAAAATAGCGTAGCGTTACACAGACAGAATTTCGACTTACACCCTTACAACATTCGCTAACATACCCTTATTATTAGGATTTAAAATTAAAATTAAAATCAAAATATAAATTATATATATATATATTTACGTATATATTGAGAGAGAGATAGATTATGGATATTTAAAATGATCAGAATTCGTTTGCTTTTATAGGGAATTGAGTTCAGGGGGTCTCCGCGACTCGCGGCCTTTTCTGCCTTCAAACTCCACGAGTCACGGAGTTTGAAATTCCAGCTCACCAACTTTGGAGTCTTTCTTGCCGACGGATTTTTATTATTTATATAATATATAAATAATTATAAGAATTATTTAAATATTATATTATATTTATGTGCATAGTTGACTTGTAATTTTTAGTCCGTTGCGTCGAGCGTTGAGAGTTGACTCTGGTCCCGGTTCCGGATTTTCGAACGTCCTTGCGTACAATTTAATATCTTGTACTTTGCGTTTTGAATCTTTTACTCTTGTAATTTCGAGACGTTTCTTATCAATAATTGGAACCTCTTTGATTGTATTTTGTACTTTTGAGCTTTTTGGTCGTTTGCGTCTTCAATTCGTCGAATCTGTCTTTTGTCTTCACCTTTTAATATTTAAACGAATAGCACTTGTAAATAGAACAATTGCAACTAAAAGCTTGTCTTTCTTGAGGAATAATGCTATGAAATATATGTTCGTTTTTAGCATTATCAAATATTCCCACACTTGAGCGTTGCTTGTCCTCAAGCAATATAGTCTTGAAATACTAGAATCACTTCTTTATTCTTCACACTTTGTACATCAGTGATTTCTTTACGGCGGTATAAACAATGGTAGTAACGTTGTGGTTTACAGTCCCATATGACTATAAAAATTTAGATCCTTTAAGGAAATTGGATCTTTATGAAAACATTTGATCTTTTAAAAATTAAATCTAGCTTTTACCCTAGATAAGTTTTCCGGAATAACCCTTCGCCGGTGTTTGCAAAATATTTTTGTGGGTTTTGTGGGTTTCAGATTTGAAAATTTTAGCTCAAAACTTATGGTTTTGTGACACCCACTTGCTAAACTTATATTAGGAAAGCAACACGTCCAGTTTACTTGTCTCGTATATTTCCTTTCGGTAAACTACCGTCCGGTTGTAGAGGAAAGCGTTGAACAAGCAACTGTTAAGGCAATGTCCCCTGACATGCTTTTAATTTTGGTTTATAACGTGTCGGACGCAATTACTATCCTTTATAGGAGAAATAGTAAAGCTCACCCTTATAATTTTCCGGTCTGGTACAAGGTCCTGTCTTTGACCATGCTATGCAACCACCGTTCTTACGGTTGACACCCGATTTGGTTCAGGTGACCTAATGAATTCCAGGTGAATTCCTAGGATTTTACGTTCAATGGTAATGAACGTATTGAAAATGGGTTTTTAGAAAACAAATCGGTTTGTAATTTTGATCAAAATATTTTTTCGTTCAGGCTCGAGTTTAGATATCATTGAATTCCATGAGTTTGTAATTCTCAATCTTTAAGGTCAATCTCAAGGATTGAGTAATATCAGGCTTAAAAGCTGATTTTTGATCTTTTAAGGAGATTATCCTTTCTGGGGATCTGATTCATTAGTCTTATCCAGCTAATTTGCATGGCGCCCTCCCCATTTTACGAGACAGATCCTCTCATGGTTAGGATAAGTCTGACCACATGGCGACCCTGTTTTATGCCGAGGTCCGTGGATTTCCTGCTGATTTTAGTGATGACTTTTCTAGATTTTTCGTCAACCTACAGCTGGTCTGGACGACAACTTCCTGACCTAAATCAAGAAGCGCGTTTCTTTTTCGGAAGACTTTACTTCCTTTTAATGATGGAATTGATTCATCGTGTAGATCCATCTTTCTTACAGTAAATCGGGTAAAACAGTTAATTATCGTTCAAAACAAAAGTATTTTCAATTATTTGTTACAGAAATATGTGACATATGTTTAAAATATCTTGGTAAATTTTCCCACACTTGGCTTTTATTTTCCTTTTTATTGTCCTCTATTCCATTTTAAATGAATTTTAACATTTTGGTTTGTTTCTCAATTTATGTCCTTTCCGAGGTAACAATAATTTCGGTGTTAAAACCTAGTTTTATCGTTCATAAATATGTATAAACATGATTTTGAGTTCATTTAATTGAAAATTTTTACTAGAATTGGGTAGTCAGTATATAAGACTAGGGCTGTTCTTTATTATCAGAGAGCACTAGATTCTAATACAACTACTACTTTACTACTATTTTTAATGGTAACCAAGTGTTTAAGATAAAAAAAAATTTTAAAAAAATCCGAAAGAATTTAACCCCTTCCCATACTTAAGATCTTGCAATGCCCTCATTTGCAAGAAATCAGTAACAATTTAAATTATTGAGGGTGATTAGCGTAGAAATGATTAAGTTTTACCAAAGTTTTCAAACATATTTGTGTTTGTGTTGAATGATAAATGGTGCACATCATTTGTTCATTCCGTCTTGTTGTTATTTCACATATATTTTGCATCTTGTCGTCAAAATTAGTTGCTTTTGCTGAGCTTAATGCCAGTCTTTGAAAATGCGTTGTTTTACCCTGTTGTGTACATAAGATAAACTGCAAACATATATACATATTTTTGAAGTTTGGTATATTACCCCACATTCAAAAATTATTAAAATCTAATAATAAAAGTTAGAAAATTATAAACTCTATTACAATATTAACATAAGTATTAAATGTATCAACATTACAAATTATAAAATAAATAAAACTAAGTAGACTAGGGATGATACTGATACCAGTAGGGGTTCCATGCATAACCATATGTGTTATAAAATGCTTCGGCTGGGTTATACGTAGGATACGGTGGTTGGATCTCTATAGACCAGGGAGAAAATACGGGCGATGGAGTAGGAATATAGTTTCTACCTATTTGTTGGCAATAAGCTATGATTTGGTTTTGATGAACTTGCCAATCTTCAAATGCTCGATGTCTAGCATTTTCGTACTCTTGTGAAGCTATAAAACTTTGCATTTTTGTCATTTCATTTCCCCCTCCCACATTACCTGGCTGTTGGTTTCTCTCAACCTGTGGATGTCTACCATTATATCGTACTGCGGCGTTATTTCGCCTCTTCAAAACCTTCGCACCATGGTATACATTTAAACCTATTGTATCGCGGGGTTCTGGTTCTTCGATTAGTAATCCCCCCGACTTATATCCACACCGAGATATTCAGCAATCAAAGTAATAAATATACCACCTCCTATTATGCTATGCGGTCTCATCCCCCTAACCATAGCTGATAAATAATAACCCACACAATAAGGTATACTTACAGCGCTTTGTGGGTCTCGAATACACATGTGGTAAAACAAATCCTGTTCATTTACCTTTTCCTTGTTCTTACCTCGTTGTGTAATCGAATTGGCTAAAAATCTATGAATTACTCTTAACTCTGCTCTATCTATATCCAAATAAGAGTAATTTCCCCCTTTAAATCGGTGATGGCTAGTCATTTGACTCCATACACCATGCGTATCAAAATTTTCATCTATCTTTCTACCATTTAGTATCAACCCTCTACAATCGGCAGATGCTAACTCCTCAGGCGTATATATACGTAAAGCCTGAGCCATGTCTAGTAAAGACATGTGGCGCATCGAACCTCCTAACAAAAATCTAATAAAAGATCGATCGGTTAAACTAGCTACCCGATCATTTAATTCTATACTACACAATAATTCTTCACACCATACTTTATATACAGGTCTACGCATGTTGAATAACCGTACCCAATCGTTAAAAGTAGAATTACCATACCTCTGTGCAAGTAATTCCCTAATTGGCCCGGCCAATTCTACAGCTTCTAATGGTCCCCATTCTATTACCCTAGGTACTTCAACAGCTTTAGAATGAAGAGTATGCAAGCCCCTTTGGTATTTTGGATAATCTATCCAAAGTCTGTCAAATCTCAGGTTCGGGTGCAAATCTTCCAAGTGCATATCAGAAAATGTCATGACTGGATGAGGTATATCTTGTTTGTAGTAGTTATCCACCTCCTGTTATTCCGCATTCTCAGCAGGAGCATTGCGAGCTTGGGATGAAGATTCACCCCTTTCAGTCTGCAAAACACATCAAACACAATTTTTGTGCATCCAAATATGCATTAGTGTCAGCAAAATCATCAATCAAAATAATTACAATGACATGTTTAATTTAGATCAAACTTAAGCTCATTTTCATATTTTCATCAAATCTACACTTTTTCAAATATGCATATACGAAAATGTTCGCCAAGTTCATAAGCATTCAACTCAAATAACATGTCAAAATAATCATCACTAGCAATTAAACAAGTTTCAAATGGCATTATCTCTCAAAAATCAAGTTCATGAATTTTAGACTTGAAAAAGTCCACTTTAATTCTCAAAATCATGTTTAGGCTCAAAGTTTGGATCATTTAACTACCTAAACATGTTACACTACTTAATTTAGCAACAATTCATGACAAAAATAGGCCATAACCTGTTTATATCAAAAAGCCCCAAATTGCTCAAGAACACAAACCCTGAATTACACAAAATTTGAAGTTTAAGGCTTCTAATCATGTTAAATAGCATCAATCTAGGTTATACAAGCATAATACATAAGCAATTTAAGCATAATTACACTAAAAAGCATCAAAATCGAATTGGGTATAAAATTGCTCAAGAACACCAATTTTCGGATTAAATGGTGTTTAGGTGTAGAAATTTACCGTTTTTCTTGAGTAATTCCTTGATAGCATCCTTCTTAACATGATTTTAGTAAAAGATTTGATGATTAACGGTGAAAAATTGTGAATTTGGGAGTGTTTTCTCGGGTTTTTTTCGGGTTTTATTTCGCAGTATTTTTGTGGTGTGGTGTGTGGACTGATCAGTTTACGTTTTTATTTTTTTCTGGGTTTTGGTCCCTCCGCGAGTCGCGGTGTTTGACCCTTCAAATTCCGCGAGTCGCGGAGTTTGTATTTATTTTTTTTAAACATCTTATACTAATTAAAACAATTAAGTAATTAATTTTAAAATTTTGTTTCCCTTGTTATTTAGGACGAGGTCGTTTCGGATCGATGTCCTAGTCCGTCTTTCGACAAAATTTTAAAATTTGTCTTTTTGTAGTGATTGTTTTAAAAGCTAAGATTTTTGGGTTTTTTTTTTTTTTTATGTTTTTGGCATATTTTAATTCAATAAGATTAAAAATAATGATAATAAAAGTTCTCGTCCCTCCCTCGGATAAAGCAATTTCGGTTCAAAGACCTAGTCTTCAACTTACGATGAATTTTAAAAATCATATTTTTAACTTAACGAAATAAAGTAAATTTTTGTTTTTAAATTCATACCAACTTAAATTTAAAAATGCATAAAATTAAAAATTTACACCAAACTTAATTAAAAATGCATAATATTAAAAATTCACACCAAACTTTATATTATATTTTTGTTTTTATACATACAAACTTATATTAAAAATATTAATTTTTCAAATATTGACAAACTTAAATATATTGATTTTACAGAGTTCACAATATTAATTTAAGATTTATATATTAATTTTAAAATGGTAAAAATAAAATTAAAAATCTTTTTGGCTTTTTATCCCACTTTAATCAATCAAATATTATCAAAAATATGCGCCCCTCTTTTCGGTAAAGTAATTTCGGTTCCATAACCTAATTTAACTCATGACGAATTTTTGAAATATTTTGGGTTGATTGATTAAAGATATTTATACCTTAAGAATAAACGTTAAATTTCACCGTGATGTAATAAATTTTTGAATGATATCAATAATTTCGGTCGCCAAACCTAATTTTATTCAATACCAATTTAATACTTTATAGCGAACAAATTAGCGTTTATTATCAAAAGGTTAAAAATAAAAATAAAAACTGTACAGACTTACCTGTGAGATAGTATTCTTAGTTATATGATCTATCCCATTCATAAGATAGTCGGTTTAATTAGTTTTCCATGGCTACATAGGCGTAACCTCGAGCATTCAGTGTTTTTTCTTCTAAACATATGAACGGTCCGTCTCTGCATAAAGTAACAAATTCGGTATTTGAATAGGTTTGATTATTTGAACATTTACCTCCATGTGACCATTTTCCGCATTTGTGACATCTTTCAAGTTGTCGTGCTCTTCTTTTCGCTGCGGATTTTGATTTTCCTTTACCAAATTGTAACTTATTATCTTCGCATCTGGATTCTTTTCTTACTCCGTCCAATCTTTCTCTGATTACTGATACTATTTCACTCGGAAGTGTGTCATTATTACGTTTAGTGATCAAAGCGTGTAGCATTAGACCATGGTTTAGTTCACAGGCAGTCTTCATTTCGTAAAAACCTAAAAAAAATAAAAATTCAGAATGGGGGGAGAAGACTAGTTCTTTAGGGTCTGCTAGGGAAAGACCATTCGGGTTCCATTTTCGAGAACTACACGAAAACAGACAATCTAACTCTAACAGAAACACATATTATCCTTTAAATACTTGATTCTCCCCACACTTAGTTAGCTGTGGTATCGAAATTGTGATTAATTTCGTTGTCAACTTCCATTGGACTATCTATGTAGTGTTTAACTCTGTGACCATTAACTTTAAATTCAATCCCATTTGAATTTATTAATTCTATCGTTCCGTATGAGAAAACTCTTTTGACTATGAATGGTCCAGACCATCTTGATTTCAATTTTCCAGGAAATAGCTTGAATCGTGAATTGAAAAGAAGAACTCTGTCTCCTTCTTTAAATTCTTTTAAACTTCTGATTCTTTTATCATGCCATTTCTTCGTTCTTTCTTTATAGATTAACGAATTTTCGTATGCTTCATGTCTTAATTCTTCTAATTCGTTTAGTTGACTTAATCGTAGACGTCCAGCTTCATGTAAATCAAGATTACATGTCTTCAAAGCCCAAAATGCTTTGTGTTCAATTTCTACTGGAAGATGACATGCTTTTTCGTAAACGAGTCTAAAAGGTGTGGTTCCAATTGGAGTTTTGTAGGCTGTTCTAAAAGCCCAGAGTGCATCCTCCAATTTAATGGATCATTCCTTCGGATTTGATCCTACGGTTTTCTCTAGAATACGTTTTAAAGCTCGGTTGGTATTTTCAACTTGTCCACTTGTTTGTGGTTGATAAGCAGTGGAGATTTTATGAGTTACTCCATATCTTTTAAGAACTTTCTGAAGTTGATTATTACAGAAATGAGTACCTCGATCACTTATTAAAGCTTTCGGTGTTCCAAACCTTGCAAAAAGACGTTTTAAAAAGTTGACTTCAACTCGTGCATCATTAGTTGGGAGAGCTTGTGCTTCTGCCCATTTAGATACATAATCAATGGCAACGAGAATGTAGAGATGATTATGAGATTTTGGAAATGGACCCATAAAGTCAATACCCCAAATGTCAAATACTTCACATACTTGGATGACATTTTGTGGCATTTCATCACGTTGACTTATTTTTCCGGCCCTTTGACAAGCATCACAGGATTTGCAAAGAAGGTGTGCGTCTTTGTAAATTGTAGGCCAATAGAATCCAGCTTCATAAACTTTTCTTGCTGTTAGTTGAGGCCCATAATGCCCTCCTGTTGGTCCTGTGTGATAATGGTTTAAAATTTTACTAGCTTCATCTCCGAATACACATCGGCGTATTATTTCATCAGGACAACTTTTAAACAAATGTGGATCTTCCCAGAAATAGTGTTTTATATCACTGAAGAATTTCTTTCGTTTTTGGTACGACAATCCTTTTTCAAGGAATCCGCAAACTAAGTAGTTTGCATAGTCTGCAAACCATGGGATTTCATTATAATCTATCTTCATTAGATATTCATCAGGAAAGTTGTCTTGTATGGCCGATTCATTTAGAACTTCTAATTCGGGATTTTCAAGACGAGAAAGATGATCAGCGGCGAGATTTTCTGCTCCTTTTTTATCTCGGATTTCAATATCGAACTCTTGTAAGAGTAAGATCCAACGGATTAATCTTGGTTTGGCATCTTATTTCGAAAATAGGTATCTAAGAGCAGAATGGTCGGTATAGACCACCGTTTTTGCTAGAACGAGATATGAATGAAATTTGTCAAAAGCAAAGACAATAGCAAGGAGTTCTTTTTCAGTAGTTGTATAATTTGTTTGTGCTCCTTGTAATGTCTTACTAGCATAATATATAGGTTGAAATCGTTTTTCAATCCTTTGTCCTAAAACGGCTCCCATTGCAAAATCACTTGCATCGCACATTAGTTCAAACGGTAGATTCCAATTTGGTGTTATCATGATCGGCGCATTAGTGAGTTTCTCTTTAAGAATATTAAAAGATTTGATGCATTCATCTGAAAAGATGAATGGAGCATCTTTTTCTAGGAGTTTATTCATAGGAGTGGCAATTTTAGAAAAATCTTTTATGAAACGTCGGTAAAAACCGGCATGCCCTAGAAAACTCCTAACTCCTCTAACATTGGTGGGATGTGCAAGTTTAGCAATTACATCTACTTTAGCTCTATCCACTTCAATTCCTTCCTTTGAGATTTTATGTCCAAGAACGATGCATTCTTTAACCATAAAATGGCATTTCTCCCAATTAAGAACTAGATTTGATTGTTCGCATCTAATAAGCATTCGTTCAAGATTAGCTAGACATGTTTCAAATGTATCACCGAAGACTGAAAAGTCATCCATGAAAACTTCCATGCATTCTTCTATCATTTCGTGAAAAATCGCCATCATGCACCTTTGAAAGGTTGCAAGGGCGTTGCAAAGTCCAAATAGCATGCGTTTGTAAGCAAAAGTACCATAAGGGCACGTGAACGTGGTTTTCTCTTGATCTTCGGGTGCTATTGGAATTTGAAAATATCCGGAAAATCCATCAAGAAAACAATAATAACTATTTCCGGCTAATCTTTCCAACATTTGATCAATGAAAGGTAAGGGAAAGTGATCTTTTCTGGTGGCGTCATTTAATTTTCTATAATCAATACATACACGCCATCCTGTTACAGTCCTAGTAGGAATAAGCTCATTTTTTTCATTTGTAATGACAGTCATGCCACCCTTCTTAGGCACGCATTGAACTGGGCTTACCCATGGACTATCAGAAATTGGATATATTAAACCTGCATCTAGCAGTTTAATAATTTATTTTTTAACTACATCTTGCATATTAGGATTTAGTCTTCGTTGGCGTTGCACATACGTTTTATGACCTTCTTCCATAAGGATTTTATGTGTGCAATACGAAGGACTTATGTAACGACCCGTCAAAATTGCTATTGACGCGGCACGTTAATCATTGATTCCACAGTGAGGTTTTGACCTCTATATGATACGTTTTGATAAAATATTGCATTCATTAAAATAAGTGACTTTCTAAACATAGAAAGTTATAAACATGTGGGCAAGTGCTTAGGTATAAGCAAAACCCCGAAATACATAAGTCTTTAATTTACAGGTTGACATCACAGTCCAATTGTTTATTACACAACGCAGTTTTATTTTGAATGCAATAAACTTTGTACAAAGCATGAGAGACTCCATGCAGGCAACAAGCACATCACAGCGGAAGCATTCTAAGGACCTGAGAATAAAACATGCTAAAAAGTCAACACGAATGTGGTGAGTTATAGGTTTAATTGCTCGAGTCATAAACATATATAAAGATAGACCACAAGATTTCATCAAAAGTTTATCAATAGATTCTACGTAACAGAGCACCCTGGTAACTAAACTTAACGCTATAGTGATAATTACCCCATTCGTTTTAATACACGCAAACCAACGTGTCTTAAACTCAAAATAACATACGTCCATTAAAAGGCTAGCGCTCTAGCTCGGACGGGGATGTCAAGCCCTATGGATCCATATACAATTATTCGCGCCCACCAGTCCATATCCTATGTACTGGCAGCTACTAGTTACTAAAGCTAAGGGATTTTCAGTTTAACTCAGTGTAGAATTTAGTATGTACTTGTGTCTTATCGCGTTTAAAATAAATTGCATGTATTCTCAGCCCAAAAATATTTAAAGTATTTAAAAAGGGAGACTATAAACTCACAGTTCAATATTGCGATTCAATATTGTAGGCAAATTGCGTAGACGTAATGATGGTAGACGACTGTATGGTTGGCCTTGGATTCAAGAACAATACCCCGAATAATACCTAATATTTCCTTAGCTTAAAGCGGTTTGAAACCCGAATTAAAAACACCCTCGTATATACCTTATTATTATTAAACTTAAATTTAAAATTATAATTATAATATAAATATAAATATTGAGAGTTAATGAAAAACTTCGTCGAACAAACTGCGTATTTATATTACTTTTCGATTTACTGTAGCTCATGCGATCGCATGAGTTTTCAGTGTTTTTGCCATGCGATCGCATGGCCGCCTTTTCCGTTTTTGTTTGCTAGTTCGTCGACATCAAATAGTGTTTACTGTAGCAAATAGTGCTACTGTAGCAAATAGTGTTTACTGTAGCAAATAGTGTTTACTGCAGCAAATAGTGTTTACTGTAGCAAATCACTGTAGCAAAGTCGTTTTCACTGCAGCACTGTAGCAAAATACGGTTTCACTGTAGCAAATAGTGTTTTACTGTAGCAAATAGTGTTTTACTGTAGCAAAGTAATTTTTACTGTAGCAACTAGGGTTTTACTGTAGGAAAGTCGTTTTTTACTTGTACATATATATATATATATATACATACATATAATTGTTCATGAATCGTTGAGAGTAGTCAAAGGTAATTGTATATATGAAACAGTTCTAAAATTTTGAGACTCAATCTAACAGACTTTGTTTAACGTGCCAAAATAATAAATCGTATAGAGAATTGGTTTAAATTAGTCGAAATTTTTCGGGTCATCACAACTTATTCCTTTAATATCATGAATCTTCCATGCAATGGCTGGTTTATGAGCTTTCAACACAGAAATGAGTTGTGATTTCTCATTTTCAGTAGGAGAAGACGATATTATTACAGGTAATTCAGATTCACCATGTAAATAAGTGTATTCCAAATGGTTTGGAAGTGGCTTTAACTCTAATGTCGGAGGTTCTTCTATCGATGATTTATATCGATATCTGTCTTCTTCTTTTAGCATTTGAATTTCTTCTGTTGTTGGTTTATATCCATTAGCTATAAGTGTAGCTAACATTTCAACTTCATCAATTGGTTCATTACTTTCTCCTAAAGAACATTCTCCCGTTCCTTGTAATTCTGGAAATTCTTCTAACAATTCTGCATGTAAATCTATAGTGTGAATATAATAGCATGTATCATCTGCAGATTGCGGTTGTTGCATTACTCTATCAACTGAAAAGGTAACACTCTCATCCTCTATACTTAGGGTCAGTTTCTTACCAAACACGTCTATCATTGCTTTAGCCGTGTTTAAGAATGGTCTTCCTAATATGAGAGGAACTTGAGAATCTTCTTCCATGTCCAGAACAACAAAATCTACTGGAAATACTAAAGTACCAACTTTAACTAGCATGTTCTCCATTATCCCTCTAGGATATTTTATTGATCGATCGGCTAGTTGTATACTTATTCTTGTTGGTTTCAATTCTCCAAGGTCTAGTTTAGCGTATAGTGAATACGACATTAGATTTATACTAGCACCTAAGTCTGCTAATGCTTCTATTGAACTAAGACTACCCTGAAAACATGGAATTGTGAAACTTCCTGGATCAGATAGTTTTTCTGGTATCTTATTCAACAGCACTGCTGAACAATTAGCATTCATAGTAACGGCCGAGAGTTCTTCCATTTTCTTTCTATTTGAGATTAGATCTTTCAAGAATTTAGCATATCTAGGCATTCCTGAAATCACATCAATGAAAGGAAGATTTACATTTATCTGTTTAAACATATCCAAGAATTTGGATTGCTCGGCTTCAAGTTTCTCTTTCTTCATTTTTCTCGGGTAAGGAAGTGGTGGTTGGTATGGTTTAACATAAGGTTTAGCCTTAACTGTGTTATCTTCATTAACCTTTTCAACTACCGGTTTTTTTTCCTTATCTTGTTCAGGTTGTGGTTCTTGTGGAGTAGGAATAGCTTCATCAGAATTTACAGGTATTTCAGGTGGTTTAAGTGTTATACCACTTCTTGTGGTAATGGCTTTAGCTGTTTCATTCCGGGGTTTGCATTTGTATCACTAGGTAAACTTCCCGGTTTTCTTTCACCTATTAATCTTGCTAGGTTACTTACTTATTGTTCCAGATTTTGAATAGAAGCTTGTTGATTTCTAAATGCTTGATCATTTTGTTCATTAGTTTGTTTCTGAGATGTGAAAAACTGCGTTTGAGTTTCAACTAGCTTCGTCATCATATCTTCTAAATTCGGCTTTTTATCATCGGGTTGTGGTGGTTTGTTTTGAAAATTAGGTCTTTGCTGATTGTAATTATTGTTGGACACTTGTTGATTGCTAGGACCTTGTTGGTTATTGTATGGAACATTTCTGTTATAATTCTGGTTTTGATTGTAGATCGGTCTTGGCGGTTGATAATTATTCTGATAATTATTTCCAGGCCTTTGGTTTATGTATGAAATATTCTCTCTTTGTTCCATTGTTAATTCAATACTGAGACAATCTTTTGTCAAATGTGGTCCTCCACACTGCTCACAACTAATTCGTATTGAGTGTATATCTTTAGTCATCTTTTCCATTCGTCTCTCGACAGCATCTATCTTTGCTGAAATGGAATCTAAGTCATGGATAGAATCGGCTCTAGCTGCTTTAGATGATCTAACGATATCTTTTTCTTGGTGCCACTCATGTGAGTGGGAAGCAGTGTTATCAATAATTTTATAAGCATCAGTTTTGGTTTTCTTCATAATGAAACCACCAGCTGCTATATCGATGTCTTTTCTTGTAGTGATGTCGCATCCTTGGTAGAATATTTGTACTATTTGACAGGTGTCTAAACCATGTTGCGGACATCCTCTTAATAACTTTCCAAATCTTGTCCACGCCTCATATAGAGTTTCATTCGGTTTCTGTGTGAACGTAACAATTTCTCCTTGAAGTCTTACGGCTTTAGATGCCGGAAAGAATTGTTTAAGAAATTTTTCAACTAAAACGTCCCATGTATCAATCGCCCCTTCAGGTAACGATTCCAACCAATCTTTGGCTTCTCCCTTTAAAGTCCATGGAAATAACGTGAGATATATCTGTTCATCCTCCACTTCTCGGATTTTAAATAGTGTGCAGATCCTATTAAAGGTACGAAGATGTTCATTTGGATCTTCTTTCGGCGCACCACTAAATTGGCATTGATTAGTCACCATATGTAGAATTTGTCCTTTGATTTCATAATCTGGCGCATTAATGTCAGGATGAGTAATTGCGTGACCTTGGCCAGTGCGTTTAGCTCTCATTCGGTCTTCCATACTTAAAGGTTCTAGATTCTCCATAATTGAATTTGTTGAATCGGAATCACTAGAGGATTCTGATTTAATGGTTTGTTCCTCAACAATCTCTGTTTGAATGATTGGTGGTTCCGGAGAAAAGTTTAGTGGTTCAGGATCTATGAATCGTCCCTGAATATTCTCCGGATTCTCAATTGTGAGGTCGGGTTCAAAAAATGGATTATCAACGGCGACAATATTAACTAGATGTCTTGATCGAGTTACAGGTGGTGAGCGTACAAAAGGTGGTGAACGTCTTGCTCGGTGCATTCACTGAATATCCTATTAGTTTTTAAAAAGGAAAGAAAAATTATATAAGTTATCCAATTAATAGACTTTTCTGATTTTGCTCACGTTTCGAATAGCCAAAAGATGCAGCAGAGGGGCAGGATTCGTTTGGTCTCAATATAATTGAGGACTATTTGGCTCCAATAACCCGGTCCACGTACAAATCCAACTATTACTACGAACCAGAAAATTTTGATGTCTATCAATTTAACCACTTAAAATAAATTTTCGTAATTTTAAGAAATTTAGATAAGAAGTAGAATAAAAAATCTATGTCCTAAAAACTAGAATAGCGAGAAATAAGAAAGAAAAAGAGCGTGTCGGAAAAAGATCGAAAAATAAAAATAAGAAAGAAAAAGAGTGACTTATAGAACTTAAAAACACTCGACTAACCCAACCTTATTACTATCACTAACTTAAAATTATAATCGCAAATTGAGATTACTAATTGGAATGATAATTGATACATAGGTAAAAGGCGTCTAAAAATATTAAAGCTTACAAGTAAAACTATATCCCAAATGGCAATAACTTAAAAAGAAACTAAAACTTAAAAAGGCGTCGCAAAATTCTAAAGTACCTAAATCTTAGTCTAAAGAAAAAGCACTTAAGGGATTTTACGGTAAAGCCTAAAAATCTAGAAATAAAAATATAACTATGGCAAAAACTAAGTTTAAAACTAAAAACTAGCGAAAAATACAAATATTACGCTAAAACAATTAAAAAGGGAGAAAATATAAAAATATACAAAAAGTTGTAAAAATAACAATTTTTATAAAAATATTATTTTTATATTATTTATTTATTAAAACTATTAATTTAACATTAATTAAACTAATTTAACTAAATATATAAATTAAATAAAAAGTAAAACTAATTAATATATTAAAATTAAACCTAATTATGGTTAAAAGTTAATTAATAAATATAAAACCCGTAATTAATGCTGATTAGGGTTTCTGTCACGTGTGTCAGGGCTGCTCCGCGAGTTGCGGTGCTCGAAGCTGCAAACTTCGCGAGTCGCGGGGTTCCAATTTTCAGATGACAGGTTGATTAAAATTCGACGCGTTTTACTTTTTTTTTTTTAAATTTATATTTTAAATAAACACAAAATTTTTAAATAAAACTTATATTTTTGTAAAATAAAAATAAAGAACTTTATAAAACTTAAATATTTAACAAAATCTTAAAAATATTTATATTTATATTTTTGTTTTTCTTTTTATATTTTTGAATAATTAAAAACGTATTTTTACAAAAGCGTATTTTAAAAAAATAAAATAAAAATAAATTTTTTTTTAAATTTAGCGTTACGCTTCCGGCTTTTAAGCTAGATTGTCACCGGCAGCGGCTCCAAAAATACTTGATGTTATGCGAGGTGTATATAAAATAGCTATTAAATTTTACAAGAAAATACTATTAAATACGATACAATTTTACACAAGATATTTATTTATTTAGAGAATGGATATACTTAAACCTTGCTACAACACTTATAGGCAGTGTACCTAATCGTACAGTAGTGTAGTTTTTAGTAAGTCCGGTTCGTTCCACAGGGAAAATCTTTTAATCATAGCTTAACGCTATATTAGTTTAATTTTATAAAAATACAAATATATATATAAGTAATATTATTATTATAAAGGGGGGTTTTTACCGTTTAATGACCGGTTTGTCGATTTTAAAACTTTAGTCGCAGTTAAAACAAAATATAAAATATTAAATAAATAAAAGACTTAATTTAAAGCATAAAGTAAATAACGATAATGAAATTGCGAATAATAAAAGTGCGATAAAATAAACTTGCGATAATTAAAAAGTACGATAATTAAAAGTGCAATTAAATACAATAACAATAAAAATGCGATAATTAGAAGTGCAATTAAATATAAAATAAAGGAAATTAAATATGAAATAAAAGAATTATGCTTATTTAAACTTCCGTAATCATGATGTTTGACGTGTTGATTTTAGTTTTATGCCCATGGGTTAATTGTCCTTTGTCCTGGATTATTTAATATATCCCTCTGGTTTTTGTCCATAACAGTCCATCAGTCATAAATATAAAGTGCGAGTGTCCTCGTCAAATTATTCTTATACCCGAAGTCAAATATTCCAACTAATTGGGGACTTAAACTGTAACAAGATTTTAATACTTTGTTTAATAATTACACCAGGATGTCGACTGAGTGTAACCCAAGGTTTTAATACTTTGTTATCAATTATGCCAAGTGTCCTTGTACATAATTTCACCCCTGTTTTAATAATTCTAGTGACTATTAATCCATTCCCGTGTCCGGTTAAATGAACGATTATTCGTACATATAAATACCCCGCCCATCGTGTCCGATCGAGTGTATATGGTAATTTATGGGTATGTCCAATTATAAATCTTTATATTAACATTAACAAACTATCATTTAGTTAAATAAATATAAAGCCCATTAATAGCCCATAGTTTAATTTCCACAAGTGTCGTTCTTTTGTCCAAACCCCAATTATGGTACAAAGCCCAATTACCCAATTTTAGTAATTAGCCCAAAATCATGATTACTTCGGATTAAATAAGCATAATAATAACTTAGCTACGAGACATTAAATTAAAAAGGTTGAACATAACTTACAATGATTAAAAATAGCGTAGCGTTACACGGACAGAATTTCGACTTACACCCTTACAACATTCGCTAACATACCCTTATTATTAGGATTTAAAATTAAAATTAAAATTAAAATTAAAATATAAATTATATATATATATATATATATATATATATATATATATATATATATATATATATATATATATATATATATATATATATATATATATATATATATATATATATATATATATATATATATATATATATATATTTACGTATATATTGAGAGAGAGATAGATTATGGATATTTAAAATGATCAGAATTCGTTTGCTTTTATAGGGAATTGAGTTCAGGGGGTCTCCGCGACTCGCGGCCTTTTCTGCCTTCAAACTCCGCGAGTCGCGGAGTTTGAAATTCCAGCTCACCAACTTTGGAGTCTTTCTTGCCGACGGATTTTTATTATTTATATAATATATAAATAATTATAAGAATTATTTAAATATTATATTATATTTATGTGCATAGTTGACTTGTAATTTTTAGTCCGTTGCGTCGAGCGTTGAGAGTTGACTCTGGTCCCGGTTCCGGATTTTCGAACGTCCTTGCGTACAATTTAATATCTTGTACTTTGCGTTTTGAATCTTGTACTCTTGTAATTTCGAGACATTTCTTATCAATAATTGGAACCTCTTTGATTGTATTTTGTACTTTTGAGCTTTTTGGTCGTTTGCGTCTTCAATTCGTCGAATTTGTCTTTTGTCTTCACCTTTTAATATTTAAACGAATATCACTTGTAAATAGAACAATTGCAACTAAAAGCTTGTCTTTCTTGGGGAATAATGCTATGAAATATATGTTCGTTTTTAGCATTATCAACCCTGAGCAAGAGATTCTACTTCTTGAGCTCTTAAGAGTTCGTGAAGTTCTCTTTCAGGTTCAGGATATGAAGGAATTAAATTAGAGTTGGAAGAACGTAGATTCATGCACTAATACTTATCCTGCAATCACAACACCACAAACAAACCAATTGCAAAAACACAAGCTTACAATAAAAAGTAACTTTTCTAGGAATTGAATTCCTACAAAAGGATCGAATAATTCAAAGTTTATTAAAATCTTTTAACAAAACCGCTTCCCCGGCAGCGGCGCCAAAAAGTTGATGTGTCAAAACGTAACCTTTAAAATGAAGACAATATGCTTAATAATTAACACATAATACAGACAACTAAAACCCGATCATGCAGTAACTAGCAAGTAAATTGACCAGTTCGATCCACAGGGAGAAGTTTGTTTTTAAGATTTTACCACGATTAATTATTCTAAAAGGAGGGTTTTGTGTTTGAAGTTGTATTTTCGTTTAACGAAACAGTAAATAAATATAGTAATTAACAAGAATGAGAATGCGATGTTTACTTCTATGCTTGATAAATGACAGGGATTGTTCTTCTATAATTAAAACCGTTATGTAATAGTTACAATAGAGCAGTTTATATCAATTTCACAATTTCTATAAACTTAAGAGTTATGTTTAATCAACAAGATTCTTTCGTGGTTGAATTCACATAAAACCTAGTTTACTAAAATCACTCTAAGTAAACTACATGATTGTATATCCTAAATATCGTTCAATTAACATCCTATACTCACATATAGGTGGCTAGATCACTAGGTGTTGAAGTATAAGCTATGGTCTTTGATAAATTCACATAAACCAAGTCATAACTTACATAATTGAACTAGGATACAAGGATGATTACAACTATGGATCTTTTGAAAGAACATGGTGATTTAGATTGATTAACTAACTAGATTCAACCCGGTTAAACTCACGTGAAACCTAAATTACAACAATCACTTGAGTTAATTTCATAACTATGTTGCTTTGGAATTTATTCAATTACCGAATTAAACACATAACAAAATCACTTAAGTTATGCATCTAATCGTCTAGATTACTAGGTGTATTGAAGTATAGATTGTTTTCCTAGTTAACTCACATTAATAGGTTTACAATCCATATAATTGAAGTAATGAACTAAGCAAGCATAACAATGGTTCTTATGGTTGAACTAGATAATTTAATCAATCAAACATATATATAACTAGCATAACAACAAAGTATAGAACAATCCCAAGCCATAAATCTTACATTGAAGAAAACACACAAGGCTTTTAGCCAAACATAATCATAGTAGAACTAATGGAACAGTAAATACAATTCGAATTTATGTTTAAAAGATATAGAACAAAAGTACCAATAGTGATGAATGATCCTAGCTTAATCTTGATGTTGAAAGAGTGGAGATTGACTTGCAGCCTTCCTTGAATCTTGAAAATCGTATTAGAACTGAGGGAGAATGTAGTAGTGAAGGTATATGAAGTATGTAACCAAAGGCTCTCTTAAATAGGCTAAAAAGTTAGGTAAAATGGCCAGAAATTGACTAGATGCGACGCATCTCTTTGGGATGCGCCGCATCTCTTTACGTTCAGTAGATTCCAGCTCGATTCTGCACTCAGGACTGTCGGCAGGGGAGCAGATGCGCCGCATCTGGGACAGATGCGCCGCATCTGGGACAGATGCGCCGCATCTGGCTTGGATGCGCCGCATCCATCTCAGATGCGTCGCATCTGAGGCTGTTTTGGTCCAGAATTCTTTATGCTCCGCATCTGAAACTGTCGGGAGTTATTTGGTGCAGAGATGCGCCGCATCTAAGAGAGATGCGCCGCATTTGGACCTGTTTCAGTGGTTTCGGGCTGTTTTACGAGTTCAATCTTCGTTTTGACTCTGTTTTCGCTGTTGGTCTTCATTTATTCATTCACAATGGACTTTTACAAATATACACGAATTACAATACATACGTACAACAATTACATACAAATTGAACAACTTTGGATCGAAATAACGGCAATAAACATGTGTAATTTTGGCGTTATCAACCCCAATAGCTAAAACCTCAACATACGCTCGAAAAACACGATTATTGTTATATATTACTTCTTCGAGCATTTTTCCGTCAAAATAAAAACATTTATCACAAAGTGTCTTTATTAAATATTCATATTTTCATCCCATCTATAATGTTCGTGAACAAAGTTTTTTCAAAAAACAAAAAAAAAAAAGTTTTTGCTTTCCTCCGTTTCCCCCCGATTGGTTACTTCCCTCTTGATCCTACCACTATATATATATATATATATATATATATATATATATATATATATATATATATATATATATATATATATATATATATATATAGTTGAGGGATCAAATGAGAACTTTTTTGTGTAAGAACCCTGAAAACTCAAAAATACACTGAAATTCGAGTAAAAAAGGGAAATTCGAGCAAAAAAAGGGAAATTCGAGCAAAAATTGAACACGGGCGAACAAAAAAAGGAATTCGAGCAAAAAATTGGACAATGGCGAACAAAAAAGTGATATTTGAACAAAAAAAGGTGGGCGAACAATTTTGTGTTCTACATTTTTGATAGTCGATTAAAAAAATGTAGAAGACACTGATATTCGAACAAAAATGATGATATTCGAACAAAAATGTGTTCTACATTTTGAAATTCGAAAAAAAAATTATTTTTTTTTTTGCTCGACTATGAATTTTTTTGCCCTCCGTCCCTAATTTATAGTCAGTATTTCATTTTATGATGTTCAAAATTAATTGTTCACTTTCATAAATAGAAAAAAAAAAATAAGAAACTTAAGTTATATTATGCAGTTAATTTATGTGGATATGATTAAAGGAGAAATAAAATGTAAGAGTAAAATTAGAAAGTAAACAGAAAATACAGTATTTTTATGACATTTTCTTAAACTGTACATTTTTTATTTGGAGACAATTAATATGGGACGGAGTGAGTAATACCTGCCCTAAATATACCTTTTAACTAGAATTAGGTACCTAGACATGAAATCCTATTGGATAAGATTTTATGTTGCAAAAAATATATGTGTTTACCTTTGAATCTGAGACCATGAGAATGTTGACAACGTAAAATCTAAAGTGAAAGCGTCATCTTTCCCCAAGTAAAATTCAACTTACGTCATCATATACATATTACAATTACATATATACTTAAAAAAAATATTGATGTTTTGACAAAGCGATTAAGACATTTTATTTGATAATTTCAACTAGTATTAGAGGTCAAAGTCTATAATGACTAATGAGACACGACAGCCCATATATATATTTTTTTTTTTTTTTCTTTTTGAAGGGATTGATTATCATGTATTGGTCGGAGAAAAGGATTACTCCGTTTGTTTTAAATTTTAATCAACCTCCATCTAGAGAGGAGTTGACTTGGAAACCTCCAATTAGAGAAGAGTTGACTTGGTCATACTTTAACATAAACATAAAAACTGCATAGGTAATCAAGCAAACTTCTGAATTTCTAATTATCATGACTTCTATATATCGGTTTATGTTATAATAACTTGTTATTGTTATTTATAAAAAATTGTGGTATATTAACCATATGATAAATAGGGGTAATATGGTCAGAATGATTAAATTAGTGGTGGATGACTCCACTACATTTTTAATAGTGCGGTGATATATATCCATTTTAATACATCATCACAGAATATTCATTAACATGTTATATTGTATAACTATTAATGCGCAGTTATAGTGGATGTATATATAATACGTATTTGTATGGTTCTTAAATGGTTCTTAAGAATGCTAAAAGGAACTTCATTTAAAACTTCTGTTATGTTCCTTCATGAAGAAAATATGTTTGTTATTCCATAGTCCTATCCTAGTAAGATTATTCAGCTTACAGAGCAGTTGAAAGAAATCATAATTTAATGTCTACGAGTTGTAAGTTGTAATATGCTACCTCAAATTCAATACTGTATTGAAAATAAACCATCATTATAATGTGTTCATGTTCGGAAAGAATCATTATTAGTTAGTAACTTGGTATCTGTGATTAACTGTATAAACTAATCGTTTGTTCAATCATTGTCACATGTTCAAATATTCATTAATAATCATATCCCATTTACTAAATTTGTATCATCTTCAAGTCTCTAATCGTTTACATTATTTAGTGTCGATAAAAAGAATAAGCACATGTCCCTAAATAGACTGAGAATGTGTTATACAATCTCTTGAATATTTCAATGTCAAGAAAAAGAATCATTAGGTCTATTAGTATCCCTTTCTCTTGTAAAATCTTGACAGAATCACTATTTTCCAGCCAATTTGGCGTCGGTTTGATAGTATACAATCTCTCCTTCATCACTCACATAATGATCCTTCTTCAGACTCTTTACAAGAACTCCCAGCAAGTGAAATGGTAGTGGCCAAGATTTCTTTGGCTCCTTGTAATATTTCCCAAAAACTGGCTTGGCAGCTTCAGTCTACATTACAGAATTCGAAATCATTAGTATTATGTTTCAACCATTCGAAATCATTACATAATTTGAAACATTTTTGGAACCAAGAATAGTATACTCACAGCTTCAACTAGGTTGTAGTGTGGGATTTGAGGGAAGAGATGATGTATGACATGAGTTCCTATGTCATGATGGATGTTGTTGATCCATCCGTAGTCACGATCAAGTGTCGTTAGTCCTCCTCTTAAATAGCTCCATTCCTGTATTACCCGTTTGAAAAAAAAGTTGTAATTTTTATGATAAAAGATGAATTTGGAAAAAGGGTTGAGTCAAAGTTCAAACCTTTCCGCGGTACCATGGGAGTTTGTCTTCATGGCCATGATGATGCAAGTAAGTTACTAGATCAAGCCACACGACGAAACCCTGGATTTAAATCAAGAATATGATTGTTAAAATTATGGAAGAGGAGAAAAGATGAAGTTTTTTGAAGAAGATGAAGTGTTTAACTGACCCAATAAGGGATGCCATAGAGTTTAAGCATTTGCAGAGGGCCCATTATGAAGTTTAGACCCACAAGTAAGGCAGCCATGGCTGTCCAACACACGGTTGATGTAATGATGTCTTTCTTTTCGTTAGGGAGAAATAAATCGCTGCTGGGGTCGAAATGCGAGCCTTTCTTTCCAGGGCTTCGACTCCACTGTTCATTCACACCCAATAAAATATTAGCAGCAGAGGTATAAGAAAATATATACAACTAAAAGTAAATGGATAAAACAAATAGGGTTTTCCTTGTCCATGCTACCCAGAGAAAGAAGTATTTTTTAAGATGTACGTGGCCTATCCGCGTAGCCCGTGAACATTTCTGACCTTTTTCTATGGCTGCGTGTAGTAAGGTTTGAACCTGAGACCTCTTAGGAGTAACTTAGGGCCCCAAGCACTAGACCATCTTCAAATGGTTTATAAATAATATATAATTGTGGTAATTATATCAAATTTCTCTGGTATTACATGACTGACCCATCAAGAAGTTGTGGTCCAACCTGGTCAAGTCTCAAACTCTCAATGAAGACATATGTGATGTAACTAATAGTGGTATTAGGTGTGTGAGTTTTGTCTTCAGAAACTAAACTAAAAAATGCAAGGAATATACTAATATGGGAGGGGGTGAAAATTCTATAAATTTTGAACTTCAAACATTACACCAAAAATTTAACATGCCTTTTTGAGGGTAAAGTGCACCCACTACTCTTTTGTAGCTGATATTAATTAACAAGTTATTGAATATTGGTGGGAATATACTTCAAGATTTGACTTAAGATGAGAGTCAAAAAAAGGCTAACCAGATAGAAAGGGTATGCAAGCATGGGAAAAGGCAGACTAAATCTTAGAATTCTTGTAGCATTGTCTAGACTTCTGTATATCTTCTCAGATAACTGGAAACAAAACCACCATTGGATTTTGTTATAAAGTGTCTTTAAAAATATCATATATGATATAATTAATTGTTAACTGCATCAAGATAATCAACTAAACAAACTCACTGGATGCCAAGATTCATCATTTTCGATGTGCCCATGGTTCTGGTGATGAGTCCTATGGCTAATTCTCCTATAACATCCAATTATCCAACCCAATTAATTGAAAAAGCACATTAAACATTAAACACTACTAATTAAATAAATAGAGAAACATATTACATACCAGCCATGGTAAGGTACAAGAATTGAAGAATGAAGAAGATGACCAGCTACACTATTAAGTTTTGCATTATTAGAAAAGCTTCCATGGCCACTAAAAATACAGCCAAACAAATCATAATTAGCTTCATAATCATAATAATTAACACTAAAAGATTAAATCTTCATAATAAAGATTAAATCTTTATAATAAAAGTATAATCCTGATTACTTACCAATCATGACCAAGAACAAATAAAGCCCAAAACATAGTAGACTGAGCAATCCAATAAAGTGGCCAAACAACCATATTATTAAAATAAACCGCAACAGCAGCTAACCCAAAAACCACAGCCACATCTCTTAAAACATAACTCATAGACCTCCATGGGTCCTTAACCCAACAATGTTTTGGTATAGCAGCCCTAATATCAGCCAATGTGAACGGTGGTGGTGCACCAGGATTAAACTCATTGTTTAATTCTTTATCACTTTCATTATCATCTATAAATTGCAATGTGACTGGTGCACTCACTTTCAATCCCCAATTCCTATCTCTACCCAATCTTGATATCGAATTACATTTTGTAATCGGCTTAAATGGGCCGATTCCAATCCCATTGATTCTTGAAAACCTGGAATTTGATACTCCGGTAATTGGCTTAGGGTATGATAATCTTGGAAGTGGTCTAATACCACATTCGGATAATACCCATGTAGCCATTGTAATTATAAAATTAAACAAAATGGGTGATAGAAAATTGAGAGAATTGATAAAATGGGTGTAGTATCGATGGTGTATTTGAAGATTACAGAGATGAGAGGATATGAAATTTGAGGGCTTTCTTGATCCACGTCCCACAAATTTGGATTCTCTGTTGGATCTCAGTGCAAGATTAGAATAATAAATAAAAAATGTATAACTTATAATTAATGTGTATATAGAGAGAATATATAAAAAGTATATATGTGTGTCTCTGTTTCACTCTGCTATTTATGTTTCTAATGTTTAATGTTTAATGTTTAATGGTTATTGGGTTGGTGTGAACATTTGTAGCATGATAAGTAGGTGTGAATTTGAGGATTTGTTGAATTTTTAAAACGTTTGTTAATTAATAAGTCAATATCCCTCTTTTATCTTTATTTTGATTTTGATTCTAAAAAAGTATCGGACTTATATATTAGTCAAACATATGATATACTATATCCTAGTTCAAGCATAACAGACCAATTATTCTACAAGTCTATAAGTAAAAATAAGATGTATCATCAATCATCAATTTAATTTATATAAATATAAGTAAGAATAAGATATATTGTCATATAATCGAACCATCGGGTAGGGTTGGTATCAATGTCGTCCCGTCGATTCTAACTTTTCATATTGACCTTGTTCAATTAATAAAAATTAGATCTTTTGTATACAAAAGTTCTAAAAATATGTAAAAAAAAATAAGTTCAGTAGATACTAAAAAATTGGGTTAAGTACCAACATTAGTCATAACAATATTTTTTTATAACTATACATATTGTTGAATTATAGACTCCTTTGAATTATGGGGCATGTACGAGCGTACGTGTTACGCGCCCTTAAATCCGCTCCTGGTTACGTGCACGGACAACGAAAACGAATCCTTTATACCCTTAACCCGCCGATTTAAAACATTTTTTTTACCGTTGGGCTTGATCTCCACGTCGACGGGTTATTTTTTTACCGGTACTCATGATCCGCGAATATTCACCCCCGCGAGTTTAAAAAATTAACATATTAACTAAAATGTGCTAATGGATATTCACGACCAGAGGGTAAACCCGAAAATAATTATAGATTTACATTGAATATTGAATTGAATGTATAATTAAATATATTTATGCTGACTAAAGGGGTATACCCGTGGGTTTCTCGAACGGGTATTACGAATTCATTGATAAGATTTTACCGGTCGCGAGTATTATATACCTACGAATTGTCCATGACCCGTCAACGAGTACAAAATTTTACCCGTCTTGTACTCACGAGTAAAGTTTTTTTAATTTACCCGTTTGTGACGAATACGGATATTCGCAGGTCCCATTGCAGATCATTTTTTAGTATACTTAAAATTGTTAACAACTCGGTTATTGTTTACGAATAATAATAGAATAAAACTCAACTTGAATATATCTTGGTTTATAATGAAACCCATTGGGCTTAAAATAAAGGAAAATGCTAACAACAGCCCTAAGGGTTGTCGTTAACATGTATTAAGTAATTGTACATGACGGTTATTAGTCATTTTCATAAAGGCGGTTATCAAAAATTACAACATTTTAAAGCATGTTAACGACAATTTTTAGGGCTGTCGTTAGCATTTTCCTAAAATAAAACCAAAACATAACCCATTTGGACCTGGATTTAGTGATTCATGCATCACCGTCCATCTTTTTGACCAGATAACGCTAGGCGTATAGAGTTGAGTTAATCGTTGCGAAAGCCATAAGTTGTTCTAAATTATCTTATGTAACCTTTCACACTAATTTATTGGTATTCTTAACATGTGACTAATATCCCATCGCTTAAGCTCATTATATAGATATAACTAGTGTTCGAACCCTCGCTTCGCGCCGGGGTTCGGTTTTCAAGGTATTATATTGCGTTTAGTTTGTAAAATTATTTTGTGGCTAACGATGATATCGTTGAAGCGCAACTCGAGTCGAACTAAAAGGTATAATCCGTGAAAGATTTAAATGTTATTTTAAATTAACAATATATGTACATCTCCGCGTTTCACTATGAAATTGTCGACTTTTAAAAATTTAACGCAAAATCGACGTGTATGAAAAGTACCTCAAATATTTAGCGTTTTTAAAAAGCGTCCGATTTGCGTATAGTTAGTGACAGTGTGCTCCTAAAATTGTTTCGAGTTTAACGATGGTTTCAGAAAAATTTAACTCGGTGCGAGCGAGAAGATATGGCCCGTTGAATATTTGGGTGTAGTTTTTTTAAATTTTTTTATGAAAATGAGTATTTGACACTTTACCCCCTGTTTGGGGGGTCGATTTTAATATTTGAACAAACTATGGAGGCTTTTTTTAAAAAAAAAGGTGGAAAAGGGGGGAAAAAGGTGAAAGAACGAAAGCACCCCTGGTGACTATTAATCGTTTTTGTCTATTAGGTAGTATATAAAGTATGTAGTCGATTTATAATGAATGAGAAGTTTAATGGTTAAAGTATAAAATGTTAAAAGTTTGTGATAAGTTTGTAAAAATCATAATAAAATGTTAAAAGTTTGTGATAACTTTGTAAAAAATAAAAAGTTAACTATTATATATTTTTTTGAGGGCTAAAATGTAAGTAAGTAAAAGAGTGGGGTGGTTTGTGAAACTTTTGAGGTTACTATTCATTTGAGCTATGTCTTGGGCTTTTTTTTTAAAAAAAGGTGGAAAAGGGGGGAAAAAGGTGAAAGAACGAAAGCACCCCTGGTGACTATTAATCGTTTTTGTCTATTAGGTAGTATATAAAGTATGTAGTCGATTTATAATGAATGAGAAGTTTAATGGTTAAAGTATAAAATGTTAAAAGTTTGTGATAAGTTTGTAAAAACCATAGTAAAATGTAAA
This sequence comes from Rutidosis leptorrhynchoides, assembly GCF_046630445.1. Lineage (NCBI taxonomy): Eukaryota > Viridiplantae > Streptophyta > Magnoliopsida > Asterales > Asteraceae > Rutidosis > Rutidosis leptorrhynchoides. The sequence continues at coordinate 14,281,516 of NC_092335.1, read as the reverse complement.
AAGTTTGTGATAAGTTTGTAAAAAATAAAAAGTTAACTATTATATATTTTTTTGGGGGCTAAAATGTAAGTAAGTAAACGAGTGGGGGTGGTTTGTGAAACTTTTCAGGTTACTATTCATTTGAGCTATGCCTTTAAGTTAACTATTATATATTTTTTTTGAGAGTTAAAATGTAAGTAAGTAAAAGAGTGGGGTGGTTTGTGAAACTTTTGAGGTTACTATTCATTTGAGCTATGCCTTGGGTTTTTTTTTTAAAAAAAAAAGGTGAAAAAGGGGAGAAAAAGGTGAAAGAACGAAAGCACCCCTGGTGACTATTAATCGTTTTTGTCTATTAGGTAGTATATAAAGTATGTAGTCGATTTATAATGAATGAGAAGTTTAATGGTTAAAGTATAAAATGTTAAAAGTTTGTGATAAGTTTGCAAAAGCTATAGTAAAATGTAAAAAGTTTGTGATAAGTTTGTAAAAAACAAAAAGATAACTATTTTTTTTTAGGGGCTAAAATGTAAGTAAGTAAAAGAGTGAGGGTGGTTTGTGAAACTTTTCAGGTTACTATTCGTTTGAGCTATGCATTTTAGAGATATGGTATAATTCTATTTAATAGAGTAGAGATTTTATTTTATAGGAATGGTTAGGCAAGTAAAAATATGGGTAGACAGAATTTTTTTCTTTTTTTTCTTTTTTTATTAGTAACAGTGTATTTGACCACACGCCTTATTGAAGCTTGAGGAGCTTAACATTATTTTTTCATAAGCTTAAGCTATTCAGAGCTTATGAAAAAAATTAACTCTAAAAAAATAAACTAGTAGAACAGGCTTAGCTCCTACTTATGAAATGAGAAATTACATAATTGACTTTTATATAATTATATATCATATATCATATCATATACATTGATGTCCAACGTTAGTTAGTTTTGACCAATCACTTATAAAAAAATAAGATTCAGCTTCCAACTTCTAAAATAAGCTCCATATATCAACTCTAGCTATAAGCTTTATAGCCATAAGCTTCAGAGACGTTCCGTCGATTTTAATATTTCACATGAGCTCTGTTCAGTTATTAAAAAATGGGCCTTTAGTATACAAAAGTTTTAAACAATTGTAAGAATAAGTTCATTAAATTCAAAAAAATTAGGTTAAATACAAACATCACTCATAAACAATATTGTTTATAAGTACTACATATTGTTGAATTATCGGCCCTTTGAATTATGGACCCTGTGCAAACGCACATGTTGAACATCCTCAAATCCGTCTCTGATAAGCTTATTTAAAAATTAAATTTGAGAGTGTTTTTAATTGAATTTTAGTACGAGTAATGCGTTTTCTCTTTCAAAGCATGTATCTTATGGATTGTAAAATTATTACTCCGTATAATGTACATCTATCAAACTTCTATCATCAATCATGTGTGAGAAAGTATTTTCTTTGTTTATACTCCGTTAGTAGGCTTGAACTTGATCAATACGTTTCTATTTATATAATAAAAACTTTGTGTAGTCTAAAGGTTAGCGTTAAAAAGATAATTTAATAAAATACTTATCAAATACTTTCTAAATTACTAAGGTTTTTTTTTTTTTTATTTATTTATTTATTTAGGGTGCGTTTAGTAAAATTGAATGATTAAGCGTTAAATGGTTCATAATCTGAATGATTCAAACGTTCTGAATAAAGTTGGTTCTGAATGACAATAAGAAGACAGATAACACAACGTTTGTGGCCCCTATGTCCTTACATTTCGCGAGAAACGCCCCACAAACGCCCGAAATGGGGCGTTTGTAGGCATTTGTGCCGGGACGTTTGTCGGAAAAACACGCTAATGAGAGAGGGCGTGACAATGAGGAGGCAGTCCATGATTGGTTATAGATATTTTATCTCTCCAACTTTAATTTATTTACACCTCAAATTTTATCACATCACTCACAAACGCCCTTACAAAAGCCCCCAATTACAACTTCCTCATTCCCCTGTCATGGCTATGTTAGCAGCTTGCCCCAAAAAGTACACCATATCCACTTCATCTCACAATCACCATTATCCGTGGTCTAAACCGTTTGATAATCATTTTGAAAGTACAACATGAAAGATGTAAAAGTATCTTATTAACTTTTTACATGAATAAAATTTACAATACCGTTGTTTAATACGTATTCTTTATATAATTTAAGACAAAATTGCACCGGGGGTCCCTGTGGTATGTTCGAAATAACAAGTGGAGTCCAAAATAATTTTTTCACCTTGGGGGGTCACTGTGGTTTGCAATAGTTTCACCAGGGGTCCAACGGCCTAACGTCTGTCTAAATCTAACGTTTTTGGGGCCTCACATGACTAGCACATGAGGGCAATTTCGTCTTTTTGATTCCTTTTACTCCTTTTAGGTCTTACCTGCACCCATTTCTTCTTCTCTCTCTACAAAATTAAGCAAAATAGTCAATCCTTTTTCATCCCCAATTTCATCTTCTCAAAATTTTCAATTCTTCGTTAATAAACCCTATGTCTTTATCAATTCTTCGTTAATATGAGTAACTTTCAACAAATAAAAACAGAAAATAGATCAATTAATAATCTGCATTCAACCTGGTTCCAAATTGCAAATACAAACAAAAATCAACCTGGTTCTGTCAAACATTTATCTAAAATCAACAATTAACAAACAAAAATCAACAGTCTAAATACATATATCTAAATTAACAATTATCAAACAAAATCAAGTTCTATCAAACATTTATCAATTTACAATCAACCTGGTTTCAAATTGCAACGGAATATGGCTACGACGGCGGTGGTTGTTCTGATGATGGTTCCAACGGTGGTTCCAGATCCGAATCTTATTTTCTTGGTGGTCTCCTTTTTTTGTCGAAATCAGGCTTTGGAGTTAACAAGGTGGTGGTTCTGGTAATGGTTCTGACGGTTGCTATTTCTGGCGACGAACGCATATCTGAAACGAGATCTGAAACAAATTTCTTCATAGCTCGGTTTTTTTTATTACCTTGTGAATTTGTATCGAGAACTCGTTTTTCAAGAAGATTGATTCTTCGTAGCTCTGTTTTCAAGAAGATTGATTCGAGAACTCGTTTTTCAAGCCTAGTAGTCAATCGAGAAATTGTATCTAGATCAGTTCGTCAAGGAACCAGCATATTAGTAAGCTGTTTGCTTCATTCTTTTAAATTAGGGTTTGGGTTTGAAATCACCTGATAAAATCGATGGAGGTGGGGATGAGATTGTTATTTAACTTTAATTAGGGTTTGTAATTTGTAGGTGGAGAGTAAAAAAGAGGAAACTTTTTTGGGATTTACATGTGCAGGTGGGCATAAAGGGTGGGTTATTTGACAAGAGGGGCCTAAATTGACGAAAATACCCTCATGTGCAGTGTATGTGAGGGAATTTAACAAAGTTTTTAACGGCAGTTAGCAAATTGGACTCCTCATGAAACTATTGCAAACCACAGTGACCCCCTAAGGTGAAAAAATACTTTTGGACTCCACTTGTTATTTCGAACATACCATAGGGACCCCCGGTGCAATTTTGTCATAATTTAAAGGGCATATTACATAAAATTTAAGTGCGTAATGGTTAAGATTGTATTTCAACAGTACATGATTTAACACAGAATATTGTCATTTAGAAGGCTGAATAGTTCATCATTCAGAGTTAATTAAAAAGTAATCATATGCACTCTTAATTTATATAAATACTCCTGTAAAAGACATTGTTTAGTAAATAATTTAAGGTTCTTATTGTTGTTCAGACGCTATCGGTTTCCAACAAATTTGTTGGAAAAAAAAAAGAAAAAAGAAAAAGTTAGTTACTGGAGTAATAAATTGGAAAATCATGGATTAAGTTTCAAACTATGAGTCTAGGAATTGTTATAAACAAATGGGCCTAGGCCTTATTGTTAATATACTAAAACCCATGAATTTTTGGCGTTTTGGCCATCTCACGATTTCCAAACGGCATCAACACCAATTTTTCAAACATACCCCTTCATTCAGGGTCTAATCTATAACTTTTTCAGAGGTATAAAACGTAAAGTTACTACTTTATTAAAAAACTTAAAGAACTACCACCCAAATTTTTAACGTGCAGTATCTTCCTGCTTGCCACAAGTGAAATTTCTCCGCCATCACCGTTTAACTCTAAATAATTCTACGAACACAATGCAACTAACTATATGTGGAACAGGCGTTTTGTAAAATTTCATGACCCGTCCTAATCCATCTGGATGAATACATTACATTTGGTTACATCGCGGGATACTTGACCTCTATATGATACATTTTACAAACATTGCATTCGTTTTTGAAAGACAAACTTTCATTACGTCGAAAGTTGACAGCATGCATACCATTTCATAATATATCCAATTATAATTGACTTAATAATAATCTTGATGAACTCAACGACTCGAATGCAATGTCTTTTAAAATATGTCATGAATGACTCTAAGTAGTATCTCTAAAATGAGCAAATGCACAGCGGAAGATTTCTTTCATACCTGAGAATAAACATGCTTTAAAGTGTCAACCAAAAGGTTGGTGAGTTCATTAGTTTATCATAATCATTCATTTTCATCATTTTAATAGACCACAAGATTTCATTTTTCATAAGTAACATCTCATATCAGGCATTTCGCAAACTGCATAGAGATAAAAATCATTCATATGTTGAACACCTGGTAACCGACATTAACAAGATGCATATAGAATATCACCATCATTTCGGGTGATATTGCTCAAAATAGATATATCATTAGTCGCAATATCAAGTCTTTTTCATTGTTTTTCCATTTGTATTTGTATAGTCTCCTTGTATAATTCATTGTATTGTAGTTAACTTTAGAATCATTGTGTAACTGAAGAAATATGGAAGATATTAAGAAATATGGAAGAAGTATGGAAGATATTTGCAAGAGAAATCGAAACAGTAACTTCCAGCACAATGGGACGCCGTTCAGGGCTTCGGGACGCCGTCCAGCCCTTTTAACCGGGACGCCGTCTAGAGTTTTGGGACGTCGTCCTGAACTTTAAACTGGGACGCCGTCCGGGAAAATGGGACGCCGTCTTGCTCCATGAAACGGGACGCCGTCCATCCTTTTAGGACGCCGTCCCGTAGTAGGTTTCAGCCGACTTTTGTGCTTTTTACCTACTTTCTCCACTTTAAAACCTCATTATTGAAGATCAGTTAAAAGAATACGAACCAGAGAGTTTAGAGGCGATTTTCAGGAGCAAATTGGAGAATTCCAACCTCTTTGAAGAGGCTCAACATCAAGGCATCATCCATCAACATCTTCTTCATCCAAGAACTCTTGTTCTTGTAGGTTATTTACTTGTTCTCAGCAATGATTTCAGTTAATAATTTGATTGTATTGTTATCTGTTACCATGATTGTTGGCTAGTTTCTATAATGTTTGTCTAGATTAATAACCAAGGTATTGGATGTAATCTTATTGATTGAATGTATTATGCGTGATAGATTGAAGCTTGAATTAAGAACCATGCTTATTGTTGTTAAAACCATTTGTATCTAGTTAATTGATATGTTGTTGATAAAGAGAACTCTTGTTGATGTATCATATTGATTTACAATCAACTTGTCTTAGATTGATTGTTTGCTAAACCGGACCAAGGGGGTAAACTAGATTAAAACGGTTAAACAAAATAGGAATGAATTGTGTAGAGCGAACGCAAAGACAATTGTTATTCAAGTCTTTGATCTTGTTGATCAACTAGTCACAAACAAAAAGGTCTAAGTAATAGGGAACCCTCGCTTAGTAATTCTAGTTTGAGTACTCGCTAAAGAGAACTCTTGGCGGGTCGATTTAGGCGATTAGCATGCTTATAATAGTTGTTTGATTACAAATACAAGAACTATAGTGAAAAGGGAACCCTTGATCTTGTTATTGTGTTTGCGTGTTTATCCGAGAGAACTCTCAGTGAACCTATTAGATAACTACACACATAATTATTCAATCAGGGCTTAATATCTAATTTACATCCAATACCGAGGGTAAAATATCTAGATAAACATTTCATCTCTTTGATTTAATTCAAAACTATCTTACTTGCTTTATTTGCATTTATTTGTATCTTATAAACCAAAAGACTAAAAATATTGTTTTTACATTTAACCTTCTTTGATTTGGCTAAATCGTTAAAACAGCCACAAAACATAAAACTTGTACTTTTACTTTAATTCACTTAGTTAATCATAATATAGTTTCTAATTCTAGTTTGACTGATATAACTGTCCTTGGAACGATACACGGAACTAAACCAGTTTCTATACTACTACACGATCGGGTACACTGCCCGTTAGTGTGTAGCAATCTTAAATCGGTATTTTTCCATATTATTTACAAGACAATTTTATACGACACTTTTCACACATCAAGTTTTTGGCGCCGCTGCCGGGGAAGTGTCGTATAAAATTGTCTTGTAAATAATATGGAAAAATACCGATTTAAGATTGCTACACACTAACGGGCAGTGTACCCGATCGTGTAGTAGTATAGAAACTGGTTTAGTTCCGTGTATCGTTCCAAGGACAGTTATATCAGTCAAACTAGAATTAGAAACTATATTATGATTAACTAAGTGAATTAAAGTAAAAGTACAAGTTTTATGTTTTGTGGCTGTTTTAACGATTTAGCCAAATCAAAGAAGGTTAAATGTAAAAACAATATTTTTAGTCTTTTGGTTTATAAGATACAAATAAATGCAAATAAAGCAAGTAAGATAGTTTTGAATTAAATCAAAGAGATGAAATGTTTATCTAGATATTTTACCCTCGGTATTGGATGTAAATTAGATATTAAGCCCTGATTGAATAATTATGTGTGTAGTTATCTAATAGGTTCACTGAGAGTTCTCTCGGATAAACACGCAAATACAATAACAAGATCAAGGGTTCCCTTTTCACTATAGTTCTTGTATTTGTAATCAAATAACTATAAGTATGCTAATCACCTAAATCAACTCGCCAAGAGTTCTCTTTAGCAAGTACTCAAACTAGAATTACTAAGCGAGGGTTCCCTATAACTTAGACCTTTTCGTTTGTGACTAGTTGATCAACAAGATCAAAGACTTGAATAACAATTGTCTTTGCGTTCGCTCTACACAATTCATTCCTATTTTGTTTAACCGTTTTAATCTAGTTTACTCCCTTGGTCCGGTTTAGCAAACAATCAATCTAAGACAAGTTGATTGTAAATCAATATGATACATCAACAAGAGTTCTCTTTATCAACAACATATCAATTAACTAGATACAAATGGTTTTAACAACAATAAGCATGGTTCTTAATTCAAGCTTCAATCTATCACGCATAATACATTCAATCAATAAGATTACATCCAATACCTTGGTTATTAATCTAGACAAACATTATAGAAACTAGCCAACAATCATGGTAACAGATAACAATACAATCAAATTATTAACTGAAATCATTGCTGAGAACAAGTAAATAACCTACAAGAACAAGAGTTCTTGGATGAAGAAGATGTTGATGGATGATGCCTTGATGTTGAGCCTCTTCAAAGAGGTTGGAATTCTCCAATTTGCTCCTGAAAATCGCCTCTAAACTCTCTGGTTCGTATTCTTTTAACTGATCTTCAATAATGAGGTTTTAAAGTGGAGAAAGTAGGTAAAAAGCACAAAAGTCGGCTGAAACCTACTACCGGACGGCGTCCTAAAAGGATGGACGGCGTCCCGTTTCATGGAGCAAGACGGCGTCCCATTTTCCCGGACGGCGTCCCAGTTTAAAGTTCAGGACGACGTCCCAAAACTCTAGACGGCGTCCCGGTTAAAAGGGCTGGACGGCGTCCCGAAGCCCTGAACGGCGTCCCATTGTGCTGGAAGTTACTGTTTCGATTTCTCTTGCAAATATCTTCCATACTTCTTCCATATTTCTTAATATCTTCCATATTTCTTCAGTTACACAATGATTCTAAAGTTAACTACAATACAATGAATTATACAAGGAGACTATACAAATACAAATGGAAAAACAATGAAAAAGACTTGATATTGCGACTAATGATATATCTATTTTGAGCAATATCAAAATCCCCCACACTTATCTCTTGCTTGTCCTCAAGCAAGTCTTGTTTTAAACACTCGAATACAAAACAAAAATATGAAACACACACACATTTATTGGATCACACATTTATTGGAATCACACTCACACAATATAGTACACAAGTCCACACTAATCACACGAAACACACACGTTCTTTTGGAACACAAAACTCACGCTATATGTTACACAATTGGAACACACACTCATTGAGTTACACACACAATATATGAAACACACGCACACATTTGGATTAATCGGGAGAGGTGAACTTCGTTGCAAGTATTGAAAATTTTGGATCCTTAGGGAAAAATGGATCTTAAGAAAACGTTTTATGATTTTGAAAATGTCATGCTAGTTTTTACACTAGACACGTTTTCCGGTTTTAACCTCAAATTCCGGTTGAGGGTAACTGAAAACCGAAGTCTCGGTCGGCGATTAGCAAGCTATCCACCCCCATGATTGTAGTATCATGGAACTCTTAACCGGGCGCCCCCTGACGCGATATAAATATCGGTCTTTCATGACAATTTTGTACATTTAATATCAAGGGTTAAAACTGCGAAGACTAAGCTATCGCGCGGGACAGATCCTGCTCCAGCTTATACACCGTAATCGGTCTTGCACTGGATAGCGACTTGGATTTACCCTACCAAGTTTATTTTCGGGTTTGAAAGTTCAAGACTTACCCTTCCCACTGTACCGTATATTGTGATATGATATTGGTATGAAATGACATAGTTTAGGAAGTATGCTATATCAAGTAAGACAAGAATTAGGAAGACTTTACTTCCTTCAAGGATGGACTAGATACATCCTTTAGGTTTAGTGACATTATTCTTTTTCCTTTCAAGCCAAAAGTACTTTAAACATTTTTCTTAATAAAATTTGGTGATAGTAATTCGAAAAGATTGGTAAAATCCCCCACACTTGGCTCTTTCGTTAAGACTTTTAGTTCAAAAATTTTAAAATTTCCCATTAAATTACGAAAATAAGCCAAGTTGAATACCCGCGAGAATTTATACCATCCCCCCACACTTAAGATTAAGTAATGCCCTCATTACTTAAAATCAGTAAAATTTAAATTTGAGAGGACAATAGTGTGAAAAGGAAGTTCGAAAAACCTATGTTCAAAAACCGGAGATCGTGGGATATAGGTGAGCGATGGCGCATCCTTCAGTCCTTGATCTTCATCACACAATTTCAAAGTTGATAGGTACCTTGCTGAATTTTAATGCTTGTGTCACTAAAACCTTGAAAAACCTCGTGCACTTTTATTAACGCGTCATGCACTCGACTCGACCCCAGAATTTAATGCCTAGTGGGGTTAAAGTCCCCCACACTTTATCGGACGAGACGTGAAGTCGGTGGAAAAAGTTCCACGAATCAAAATAGTGAGCCAATCATTTACACCTCGGGTGGTGTATATTATATGTGATAAATCCTTTTTCAGTTTCCCGAAAAAGGATGACCTAACCCGAGGGTTAACACATGACTCCCCTCCAAGTGCGGTTTTCAGTAACACTTTTATTCTTATTGGTGGATCTTGGTCAAATGGGTCTTTAAATATTGTATTCCCCAACTTGACATCCTCTGGAATAAGCATGGACCCGCTGTGAATCTCAACTATTGAGCGGGGCTCAATTTCCAGCTTCACTTCCTTTAATTCTTCAGTTGTAGGTTCATAACCATTAGCCATGAGAACGAGTAGCAAACCGTTTTCCTCCTTTAACACAATCTCATCTATATAACTAGAAGAGTAAGAATGTAACTCCGGGAAATCCTGCAAAAGCTCAGAAAGTGGATCTAAACGAGTACATTTTTCAACAACCAGTTCGTCTTGCAAAATAGATTGTGAAGTTACAAGTTGTGGAGCTAGACTGGATTCTGTCACATTTGAATTTTCCGGAAACAGAATCAACGGTGAATAATGATCGGTAGCATGTTGCATAGTGGGTAGGGGACTCGAATGTTTAACGTTCGGATTCATGCAACATTGCCAAGACCCATAAAAACACGGGCAGAAACCTTCGGCTATCATCCTTTCTTTCATAGACATGTTTTTAATGTTAACCACAACTTCATCTTCTTCTTTCTTTTGGTACCCCTCGTTGGTAACACTAGGAGATAAATATAATTCGATTAGTTTCCTCCGTTCTACTCTCATTCTCTCACCCATTGTCATATTCCTATGGTCAACCATTTTCCTGCAACTGACAAAAACAAGAAAAGAATAAAAGCACCGACACTAAACAGTGAAAGAAAAATAATAACAAAAAATTCTACAAAAAATGATAAAATCTAAGAAAATAATAATCACAACTTAGTCAACAATTCTTATCTTGACACAACTGTCCCCGGCAGCGGCGCCAAAAACTTGATGTGTGAAAAGTGTCGTATAAAATTGTCTTGTAAATAATATGGAAAAATACCGATTTAAGATTGCTACACACTAACGGGCAGTGTACCCGATCGTGTAGTAGTATAGAAACTGGTTTAGTTCCGTGTATCGTTCCAAGGACAGTTATATTAGTCAAACTAGAATTAGAAACTATATTATGATTAACTAAGTGAATTAAAGTAAAAGTACAAGTTTTATGTTTTGTGGCTGTTTTAACGATTTAGCCAAATCAAAGAAGGTTAAATGTAAAAACAATATTTTTAGTCTTTTGGTTTATAAGATACAAATAAATGCAAATAAAGCAAGTAAGATAGTTTTGAATTAAATCAAAGAGATGAAATGTTTATCTAGATATTTTACCCTCGGTATTGGATGTAAATTAGATATTAAGCCCTGATTGAATAATTATGTGTGTAGTTATCTAATAGGTTCACTGAGAGTTCTCTCGGATAAACACGCAAATACAATAACAAGATCAAGGGTTCCCTTTTCACTATAGTTCTTGTATTTGTAATCAAATAACTATAAGTATGCTAATCACCTAAATCGACTCGCCAAGAGTTCTCTTTAGCAAGTACTCAAACTAGAATTACTAAGCGAGGGTTCCCTATAACTTAGACCTTTTCGTTTGTGACTAGTTGATCAACAAGATCAAAGACTTGAATAACAATTGTCTTTGCGTTCGCTCTACACAATTCATTCCTATTTTGTTTAACCGTTTTAATCTAGTTTACCCCCTTGGTCCGGTTTAGCAAACAATCAATCTAAGACAAGTTGATTGTAAATCAATATGATACATCAACAAGAGTTCTCTTTATCAACAACATATCAATTAACTAGATACAAATGGTTTTAACAACAATAAGCATGGTTCTTAATTCAAGCTTCAATCTATCACGCATAATACATTCAATCAATAAGATTACATCCAATACCTTGGTTATTAATCTAGACAAACATTAAAGAAACTAGCCAACAATCATGGTAACAGATAACAATACAATCAAATTATTAACTGAAATGATTGCTGAGAACAAGTAAATAACCTACAAGAACAAGAGTTCTTGGATGAAGAAGATGTTGATGGATGATGCCTTGATGTTGAGCCTCTTCAAAGAGGTTGGAATTCTCCAATTTGCTCCTGAAAATCGCCTCTAAACTCTCTGGTTCGTATTCTTTTAACTGATCTTCAATAATGAGGTTTTAAAGTGGAGAAAGTAGGTAAAAAGCACAAAAGTCGGCTGAAACCTACTACGGGACGGCGTCCTAAAAGGATGGACGGCGTCCCGTTTCATGGAGCAAGACGGCGTCCCATTTTCCCGGACGGCGTCCCAGTTTAAAGTTCAGGACGACGTCCCAAAACTCTAGACGGCGTCCCGGTTAAAAGGGCTGGACGGCGTCCCGAAGCCCTGAACGGCGTCCCATTGTGCTGGAAGTTACTGTTTCGATTTCTCTTGCAAATATCTTCCATACTTCTTCCATATTTCTTAATATCTTCCATATTTCTTCAGTTACACAATGATTCTAAAGTTAACTACAATACAATGAATTATACAAGGAGACTATACAAATACAAATGGAAAAACAATGAAAAAGACTTGATATTGCGACTAATGATATATCTATTTTGAGCAATATCACCGGGACACCCATCGGACATGATAATTTCGAAGTACTAAAGCATTTCAAATTCCAGAATGGGGCTTGTTGGGCCCGATAGATCTATCTTTAGGATTCGCGTCAATTTGGGTGTGTTCCCAAATTCTTAGGCTACCAAGCTAAAAGGGGCATATTCGATTTCGATCATTCAACCATATAATGTAGTTTCAATTACTTGTGTCTATTTCATAAAACAGTTATAAAACAGCGCATGTATTCTCAGTCCCAAAAATATATATTGCAAAAGCATTTAAAAAGGGAGCAAATGAAACTCACACTACTGTATTTTGTAGTAAAAATACATTTGACGACACTGAACAAGTGTAGGGTTGGCCTCAGATTCACGAACCTATATCATTTGTATATATATTAAAACAAATAATCGTAATCAAACAAGTGTATATCTATTATTTTATATATTAAGATTAATGTTCTTATATATATATAATTTTATTAATACTTACTTTACATTATGATATTTATTTGATATTTAATTAATGTTACTAGTTAAAACGAAATTTTATGTAGTATTAATATACTTTATTTAGTATATATATATATATATATATATATATATATATATATATATATATATATATATATATATATATATATAAAAGTAATAGCTAGAACTGGCTGAAAAGACTACTATTATAAATGGCCCAAAAGTCCAATAAGAATAAAAGTCATTCTGATACGGAAAGACCTTAAGCCGTCAACCTTTGCATGACATTGACTACCTTTGACACATCACACATGGTATTTGCTGCTTCACTATATTTACTACTTTCAATTACAATTACTGTATAAGACACCACCGTCACATTTCAACCTAGGTTTACCAAAAAAAAATCCCCAAATTATTCCGATCAAAGTTTTGCATCTGTATGACTTCCTCTAATTGATCGATCTCTTCATTTTATCATCTGAGGCAAGATGAGAAAAAGATCAAAGTTAGCTCAAAACAAAGTAATTTCTTCACTTATTAACTAATTACTTGTGTATTTCATCCGTTCATTTCAATTTTTGTTGAATTTTAGTGTTTGAGCTTTGATCTTCCATGTAAGACTTCTGATCTGTGTGGGCATGTTAATCTGTGAAATTGATTCAACATTTGTGTTTATAAAGTCGAAATTTTGTATAATCGGATAATTTAATCTTTTCCTAGCTGGTTTACTTATAGGATTTGCGCTTAATTACTACCAATTGTTAACCCTTTGTAATGTATGTTACTTTCGTGTTATTTAGTGAGATTTTTTATAATAATTTTCAAAATTGAAATTAAAACTTATGTGTAGTTACTTTTTCTGCATGCATGAGGGTTTTCTAATGTTTAATTTTGCTGGTAAATTCATGATTAAGCTTGTTAAGTTTTTTTTTTTTTTTTTTTTTTAGGTTTGATTATTAGCATTTGGAAATTGTAAATTGAGTCTATCTATATATACCTTTAATTTTTTTATTTTTTTTTATATGTCAAACACCGAGATTTATGCGATATATTTATGATTTTTCAATTAAGAAGTGATGTATTTGAATTTAGATGATTCTTCAATCAAAATCTAACCAGTTTTTTCTTGTGTTTGTTTTTATGCATACATTATTACTTTAAGGTGGAGCAACATGATTACAATGCAAATGATATATTGAGTCGAATGCCGGATGAAATAGCAGTAACAATTTTGTCCAAGTTGCCGCTTAAGGACGCAGCAACTACAAGCCTTCTTTCTAGACATTGGAGGTACATGTGGTGCCAAACAACCCGATTAGCATTTGAAGATGACAAAACGACGTTAAGGGTAGGACCGCAGCCAGAACTTCGCTTGGCTGAAAGGAATAAATATATTAATTGGGTAAACCGTATTATGGCTCAACATAGGAGCCCTTCACTTGAAGAGTTCAAGATTGAATTGGACTTGGACAAGTACTCTAAGGGTGCTATAACCAAATGGATCGAGTTCGCCATCTCTAAAAATGTCCATAGGTTGGAAATAAACCTAAGGGCCGATGTCCTCGGAGATTATCTTGATCCCAAAAGAAATTTTGTATTTCCCAACAAAATCTTAGATAAGATCTTAGGAATTTCAGTTAGGAAACAAATTTTAAATGTTCCAAGCCGCACGCCTGCTAAAATCTCAAAATTTAAATTTCTTAAATCTCTAACTTTGTGCTGCGTAAACATCAACGATGATGCATTAGGAAAATTTCTGAATGCCTGTCCCGTTCTTGAACTCCTCTACATTTTCAACTCATTCCTTTTGAGGAACGTCAAGATCACAGGGCCAACACTTGCGATAACCAGCCTCGAAATACTACGTTGTCAAGGACTTGAATCCGTTCAAATATCCGATTCACAACTTGTTTACTTTAAGTACACGGGACAGGATATAGATTTGAGACTCAGAAACAACCCAAGAATTAGAACGCTTTCAATTGGTGAGGGTGATTCAGGAATCGAAAACAATATGTTTAACCAAATATCTTCCTGTATCCCTTACCTTGAAGTCCTTGAATTGAACATGTATCACCCAAAGGTTAGTTTAATTTACTGTCTAAAGGTGTTCCTTCTTTTATAATCAATCACATTTTTTTAATTTTTGACAATAATTTCATATTGTTTGCGCGCAGCAAGATATGCACCTTCGTCCCTATCCTGTGTTTCCTAGGCTAAAAACCCTGAAGATGACAGTGGGTGCATGGAACGATGAAAGTCTCCTTCCACTTACTTGGCTGGCACGTAGATGCCCAAATTTAAAGAAACTTACGATTCAGGTACTAAAATCGTTTAACCTATCTCCATATTAGTTAAGAAATGTTTAGTAAAACCGTTTAGTCTTTAATGTTATAATGTACATGGATTACAGGCTTACGTACGGTTTTCATTGTTTACGTTGTTGAGGGGGTGTGTGTGTGTGTGTATATATATATATATATATATATATATATATATATATATATATATATATATATATATATATATATATATATATATATTTTACGAGGAATCCCTCTAGCGACGAGCCATAATGGCTCCCCTCTAGTTGGTAAACCCCGGGTAAACGTCAAGCCAGGCCTCCACCGCTACCAGGCAAAGCATCCTCTAGTCAATCAGTCACTAAATGGAGCTCGCCCCAAGGTATTTGCCTTGAAGGGAATCGAACCCATGACCTCTTGCTTCATTGGAAGTCCTGGTGGTCACCCAGGCTATGCCTGGATGGTTTATATATATATATATATATATATATATATATATATATATATATATATATATATATATAGGAAATTCAACTTAAATATATTTCAATGAATCTTGTGGTGAATATAATGGAGTATAATGCCTGATGATCTTGATAGATTAAGCTTATTTACTGTAGTATTACTTATATATAAGAAAACCCCTCTTATGGAAAGGTTTCATTAGCATTCATAAAGTGTGTGGCAGGGGCGGATTTGAGGGCGTGCAACATGTGCGCTTGCACATGGCCCATAATCCAAAGGGTCATATAATTCAACAATATTAGTAATTATTAAAAAATATTGTTATGAGTGATACTGATATTTAACCTATTTTTTTAGTAATTACTGACCTTGTTCTTACATATATTTAAAACTATTGTGTACAAAACACCTATTTTTTATTAATTGGACATGACCCATATGAAAAATTAAAATCGACGAGACGACTTTACTGTGTGGCTGAATGTGTGCTTCATCTGAAAGATTCAATCACTATTAGAATCTTACTTATCTTGGTTAATTATCATCATGGTTGAAATGGCATCACCATATCGATCACTGTGCCAATGACCCTATCGTAATCAACAGATAACTCATATTGTTTTTGACGATGCTGCAGCTGATCTGGAGAACACCTACAAGGATAATGAGAACAGTTATGAGGGCGAAAGTCGGGCATCTTCATAGATACCTGGAAGCGGTGGAGATAATAGGGTTTTATGGGCGCGTAAGTGACATTGAATTGGTGTTATATTTCCTTGACACTTGCACTGCCTTAAAGGAGGTCGTGGTAGATCCTTTTGATCAGACGGTTCTAATTCAAAACCCTCCTGACAATCAATATTTGATTCAACAGAAAATGTCCAGGCATAATGCAGTAACCTGCTTGGTACCAAGATTCGCATCTCGTCCCGAGGTTAATTTAAGAATCCTCTAGTTGGATTTCATGTTTGATTAATTAATAAAGAAACTCAGTTGAACTGATCTCGTCTCATCGGCTATTTATTAGACCCGAGCGTAGAGTTTGTGATGTTATGTACTTAGTGTTGGGCCAGTGGCTCGACTGTTGTGAACCTAATTTACCTTCTTGCTAGACTGTTGAATATTTTATTTTATATCCTCATGGCTACAGTCTTTTGTTAAGCTCAAGTGTTGGGAGAGGTACCAGACAGATATAAGCAATTCACATACTGAGTTCGGCCAAGAAAACGTACTGATCAAATTTAATTTCATACGTAGTATAATTTTGGAGCGTATTAATTTAATTTAACAGTATCCTTATTTGATGATAATTTGTTCTTAATAGTCATTTAATTTTTGATATCCTCATGGAACATAAATACTTAAACTACAACATAAATAATTTTTGCTTACATATGTACTACACTACTACTCCTTACTAATTTACCAAATTCTTTCTTTAAACATAATCATCAATTGCAAGTATATAACGTACGTGTTGGATTAATATAAAAATCAATTAATTACATAATCTCACTTATGGGTGGATGTTTTTAGTCGTGATCTCTTAAAAAATTTGGATTATCAGTGTAATATTTATGATTATGTATAAATAGAAGAAAATTATATGTTACCGCTTCAAACTTACATATATTTATCAGTGACTATCTTTTTAAATTCGCCCTTCAAAAATAAACTTCAAGTTCGCACATGCTGTCACTTTCCTTACTTTTATTTTAAATTATTTTATATTTTATTTTATAGTCATGGTATGAAAACGTTATACCATGTGATAAAAACTACAAATAAACCCAAATTTTATAAGAGAAACTTGGTAGACAATTTGCAATTTATTTTGTGAATTTTAAACAATCAAAGCTAAAACAATAAAAGAAATTTAAAGGGGTAAAAATACATTATAACATCCTACAATAATTTAATTTGGGGCCCAGAAGCAAAAAAAAAACTAACGATTAGGGTTACCAGGCCCAATGTATGTGTGTCGTACAACTTCGTACTATAAATGAAACTCAAACTTCTCTGACACATTTACCGTCCCTTTCGCTCTCTTCACTCTCACAGAAATCAAAGATACGGTCTAAATATGGGGAAAAGGTCTCGACCAACAAAAAACAAGGTTATTTCTACACAATATACGTAGTATTACTGTACATTAATTCAATGACTTTTCTAAACATATTTTGGTTGTATATATTTGGACCCGATGTTTACTTATTTAAGATTAGGGTTTCTATAATTTAGATTTTTGTTTTAACTTTCTTAATTAATAATTAATGCCAATCTAAATGTTTTATGGACTATTTGATATGATAAATAACCAACTAATTATGAGAGTTGCTATTAGAGGATTAATTAACATGATTGCGTTCTTTCAATTCTAGTCACTTAATTAGCATTTGCAATCATTTTCATAATTTCATAACCAAGAATGTTAGAAAAAAGATTAATTAAGGTTTTATAGTGATATAGCATTCCTTCTCCACAAATTAGAAATATTTTTTTTTAGTTTGTTAGACCTTAATTTAACCGTGATTATTGATTATTTCTTCATATACCAACTTTTCTTGTTTATTTTAATTTATGCAAAATAAATTTTGAAACCTCTTGCATTATATAGTTTTAAGATATACCCATATACAATGTGACATTCACATTATAAAAGTAAGCTCATATATGTCATCCTTTTAACTTTTACCTTTTCATATGTTGTGTAATTAATTAGGATGACGAATATGATATCGGCCCAGATGATAGAGTTAGCAGACTTTCAAATGATATCCTTGTTTATATCATCTCGACATACTTGACTCTGAATGATGCTGTAAGGACCAGCCAAGTTTCAAGAAGATGGAGGTACGTGTGGTGCCAAACACTTCGTTTAATCTTTGGGGATGAGAATCGACCAATCAATAAGCTAACGAAACGTGCATTACCTTTGGTAGAAAAGAAAAGATGCATTAACTCAGTTAAC
The DNA here is from genome assembly GCF_046630445.1 of Rutidosis leptorrhynchoides. Lineage (NCBI taxonomy): Eukaryota > Viridiplantae > Streptophyta > Magnoliopsida > Asterales > Asteraceae > Rutidosis > Rutidosis leptorrhynchoides. The sequence continues at coordinate 14,263,187 of NC_092335.1, read as the reverse complement.
CGAGTGATTCGTAAGCATAAAGGTAGCGCCATTAATGAGTTTAAGGTTCATTTTAGTTTGGACAACCGGTCTCAGGATGCAATTAACAAATGGATTGTGTTTGCTCTTTCTAAAAAAGTTCAAATTTTAGAATTGGATTTTAGGCATAATTGTCAAGGTATTCTAAATTATGTTTTTCCTAACGAAATCTTTAATGAAAGATACTGGTCCTCGTTGAAGCGAAAATATTCTCATGTTCCTGTCGATCCTTTGACAAATCTTGTGGAGATTAAGTATCTCAAGGCTCTTAGACTAAAGGGTGTTAACTTGAATGATGAAGGCCTAAATCAGATTCTGAGAAGTTCCCCAGTTCTAGAACATGTATACATTTACGGATCGATCTTATTATTGAATCCTAAAATCAGTGGAGAATATTGTCGTGCACTGAAAAACTTTGTCCTAGAATGTTGTTTTAGTCTCGAGTCAGTTGAGATACGCGATTCAAATATCATTTCTTTTAGCTGTATAAGTACACGGCCAGTTACTTTAAGACTCGATAATCTACCAAAATTTGAAAAGATTTATATTGGGGAATTCGCCTACTCGTGGATGGAAAACAAATTGTGGCCCCAAATTTCTTGCTGCGTCGATTTTGTTCGAGTTCTTCAGTTGCACCTCTGCAAACCAGTGGTTAGTATGACATATTGAAAAGTTGCATACTTTCTTATTTAACATGCATGTTTGTGAGAGTATTTATATATATTTTTTTCTTGAATGTTTTATGCAGCTTCTTCAGTTCCCTAAACTACCAAAAGTGAAAGAACTCATAATTCGTGTTCATATATGGAACATGGATGGTGCTTGTATAATGACTTCTTTGGTAGAAGCTTGCCGTAATTTGAAGAAATTAACAATTGAGGTACTTTTATCCATCTTAATTAGTACAGCAGCTGCCTAGAGTTAATTGGATGCTAATTTATTTAACTACTAGGAGTACTATGTAATTCTGCCTCGATCTTCCTAGCTAGAATCATAAATTAAACATGTCACCATTTAATGTGAAAGACCATATAATTATATATCTAGTAGTAATTAATTATGTTTTGCTTGAAATTAGTATATATCCCCAAATTAATTAATCACCGGTGATTTTTACGTACGTTGTTTCAGCTGAGTTGGCAGACTCATAGAAGAATTATGAGACCATGGGACGGAAGGCAAGTGCGTAAGTATCCGCATCAACATCTTGAAGAGGTGGAGATACTTGGGTATTCGGCACAAATGAGTGACCTTGAAATGGCTATTTATTTCTTTGAAAATTGTGTTGCTCTGAAAAAGCTTGTCATTGATACAAGGGAGACAAGGTTTAATATAATGAAAGAAGATAAAACAAATCCTTGGGAAATCATTGCTAGAGAGCTTGCAGAACTGGAGTTGAGACCAAGAAAACCTGATGCTCTAGACATGAAAATACTGTAATTTAAGTTACCTGTGAGGATCAATCATAGCAAAATTTGGAGTAAACCAACTTTATATCAACAAATGCAACTAGTTCTTACTATTTTAACATTTCAAATTATGAATCAGGTTACGCATTATAATGCATGAACCTTTGAATTTATTATAATATGAGTACAATATGGAGACATAGAGCTCTTAAATATTTCTTATCAAGTTATGTATATTTGGATTTGGATTTAAGTTATGCCTTTATCTATATGGTGAGTTTGTGTGATAATAAGCTCGATTGTTTGTTTCTTTGTTTGTGTACAATATGGAGACATAGAGCTCTTAAATATTTCTTATCAACACTACTACAAAATCGAACAAGTAAACCCCTACAATTAGACCGGTTAGAGGTGAAACCGGTCTTGAAAAACCATCCGCTTAGAAACGAAAATACTAACCGGTCTAAATATTCTTTATAACCGGTCTAACTCTATAAACCTGTCTAGATGATAATTGAGCAAACGATCACTGATATACGAGTAACCAGTCTTTAAGCGTAACCGGTCTAAAAACATTTAATGACAGATAAAATTAGAGGCGGGTCATTCAAAATAATTGGCAACGAGTCTGGAGGGAACTAATTTCTCATTGATTATTATATGTTCTTTGTTTTCACTTTTGAGTTTTGACCTAACTGTTTCATTTGCTGCACAATCGGTATTCGATCGTCACAACTTACAAATTTCGTTTCCACATTTGATCCTTATACGCTGCCACAAGGTAAATTTTAAATTTTGTTGCCTTTTTTCTTTTAAATGAAATGAAATCTGTCTCATACAAGTATTATCAAAAAACTAAATTAGACATATTCTGCAAACTGGACCTCTTAACCTTTAAAATCTACTATTGCGTACTTCGATATATGCCCTCCTACTAAAATCTTGTTATGGTCTTCCTGTTTTAATAATTTTTTATTTTATATTATTTTATATGTTTATGTGCATTCGGTTGATTATGTGATATCGATAGTTACATATTAAATATAATGGCTACTTCAATATAAAAAGTCCTCATTGCCATTGCCATTTAGTTTATTAGTAGTAGTTAATTTAATTTATAGATAGAGATAACATCAAAATACTAGTTGTAGAATGCACACAAAGTGTTTGATTTTTTGCTTGAAACAAAGTTAGGCCACATATAGGGTCGATTTTGAATTAATCTAAATCAAACTTTAGTCTTGTGTTTTCAATTATGAATTAATTGAATACGTCTACTGTTAATACTTTATAGTGTTTGATCTTGTACCCGTACAAGCATTCAGAATGGGAAAAAAAGAATATGAATCTCTGCGTGTACATATTCGTCGTGTGATACTCAAATGGCCACTGGAGTGAAGAGGTGAAAGTACTAACAATGGTGGATTGGTGGACTCATTCATCCGATCATATTTGGTAACAAATACTAGCTCTCAATTTGTTTAAGACTTGTGTATTATTATTGTTGTATTTTTTGTTATATATTTGTATCACAAGTCATACTTTTTCTGCCTACTATCACATATATTCGCAAGGACATGCAATGGCCAACTTATTGAGGTACCCTCACATACCAAAAATATTTTGTAATGCCTACACTGGTTTTGTATAGAGTGCATTGACAAACAGTGAGAGTCTGGTATGCATTTAAATGTACGGATACTTTTATAATGTCATATAACTTGTCTTTATGATCCTTGATCTTTTTACCGATGCACTACATGAACAATGAATGCCCTGCTTGTGGTGCTCATTGTACAAGCCAACGCTCTTTGATGGATGATCTGAATTATATTAACCTCATTGCATTATTGTACCACATCATAGCTAATATGAGGAAGAGGTACACTTTAGATATTTATTCATCATTCTCATGTGATATTAGATTTTCTATCATGTTAAAATAGCCTACTGCTACTTTGGTGAACATGAGTTGGCCTTTAGTGAGCAAGAAAAAGCTAGAACTTAACAGGTGAATTCGGTAGTAAATTACATTATTTCTCCCAGCATTAGTAGATATTTATCAATGGAAATATCTAGTGTGTAGAAACTTCCATGGACAAGTATAAATATGGGTGAGGAGTTTCATTTGTAATCAAGTTGTAAGGTGTGAGTTGTTGGAGATATGGAGAACTTTAAACAATTAGAGGGAAGATTCCAGGAAACTCACACGAAGCTTCCACGAAGTTGTTAGGAAACTCACATGTAGCTTCTACGAAGTTGTTAGGAAACTCACATGTAGCTTCCACGAAGTTGTGAGGAAATTCACATGTAGCTTACTTGAAGCTGTCAGGAAACTCACATGAAGCTTCAAGGAATTGTTTTTAGCTTACTCTTTAAACCATTCTATAAATAGACCCTCTTGTAACTCATTGTAAACACACCACAAATATTCAGTAAATACATTCTCTAGTTGGTCCGTGGACTAAAGCAATCACAACGATTGCATATAACCACGTTATCTCTTGTGTCGATTTACATTTCTTGCATTTATAATCTTTCGTTCATTAAGTGGGTTAGTAATCTTGTAGAATTACTATCGGTGAGTGATCTTGTTGAATCACTTGCGTTGTTTTGGGTCCTAATATCCTTACAACTGGTATCAGAGCAAAAGGTTTCATTAAGGGAACGATGGCGGAAGACGGGAAGTTTAGAATCGACCGATTCGATGGGAGAGACTTTGGCTTCTGGAAGATGCAAATTGAAGATTACTTGTATCAAAAGAAGCTACATCAACCTCTGTTAGAGACCAAGCCCGAAAGCATGAGCGATGCCGATTGGACGCTTTTGGATCGTCAAGCTTTGGGTGCGATTCGTCTTTCTCTTGCTAAGAACGTTGCATACAATGTTGTGAATGAGAAGACGACGTTTGCTTGCTTAAAAGAACTCTCTAACATGTATGAGAAACCTACCGCTTCTAATAAGGTATTTCTCATGCGTCAATTGTTCAATACAAAGATGAAGGAAGGTACGAGTGCAACGGATCATATCAATGAATTTGTTTCAAGGCTTGAATCGGTAGAGATTAAGTTTGATGATGAACTAAAAGCATTAATCTTGCTTTCATCATTACCGGAAAGTTGGTTGGGTACGGTTACTGCAGTTAGTAGCTCTACGGGAACTACTAAGCTAGCGTTTGAAGGAATAAGGGATTTGATTCTTGGTGAAGATACTCGTAGGAGAAACTCGGGGGAATCGACATCCGGTTCTTTGTTAAGTACCGACAACCGTGGCAGGAAATTTGATCGCGGTGAGAAGAAGGGTAGAAAGAAGTCTAAGAAGAGGTATCCATCGAAAGATAGAAGTGAAGCTGTTTGTTGGGGTTGCAATCAAAAAGGACACTTTCAAAGGAATTGTAAAAATGGTCCGGTGAAAGGTGTGAACTTGACCGAGGAAGAAAGTGATGATGCACTTTTATGTAGTGTTGAAAATTCTATGGAGTCTTGGATTTTGGATTCGGGAGCTTCGTTTCATGCTACTCATGTCAAAAGCATGATGAAGAATTTTCGTTCATATCAAGGCAAGGTGAGATTGGCGGATGACAAACAACTCAATATAGAGGGCATTGGAGATGTTGTATTGAAGACTACTCTTGGCTCTAATTGGACCTTGAAAAACGTAAGGTACATTCCTAAATTAAAAAGGAAACTTATTTCGGTTGGTCAATTAGATGACGAAGGTAACGCGGTTACTTTTGAAAATCGCCAATGGAAGGTGGTTAATGAAATGTCCCGTTCTTATAGATTAAAAACGTTCCATATTAATTGATTTCGTTGCGAGGTTTTTGACCTCTATATGAGACGTTTTTCAAAGACTGCATTCATTTTAAAACAAACCATAACCTTTATTTCATCAATAAAGGTTTAAAAAAACTTTACGTAGATTATCAAATAATGATAATCTAAAATACCCTGTTTACACACGACCATTACATAATGGTTTACAATACAAATATATTACAACAAATTAAGTTTCTTGAATGCAGTTTTTACACAATATCATACAAGCATGGACTCCAAATCTCGTCCTTATTTAAGTATGCGACAGCGGAAGCTCTTAATAATCACCTGAGAATAAACATGCTTAAAACGTCAACAAAAATGTTGGTGAGTTATAGGTTTAACCTATATATATCAAATCATAATAATAGACCACAAGATTTCATATTTCAATACACATCCCATACATAGAGATAAAAATCATTCATATGGTGAACACCTGGTAACCGACATTAACAAGATGCATATATAAGAATATCCCCATCATTCCGGGACACCCTTCGGATATGATATAAATTTCGAAGTACTAAAGCATCCGGTTCTTTGGATGGGGTTTGTTAGGCCCAATAGATCTATCTTTAGGATTCGCGTCAATTAGGGTGTCTGTTCCCTAATTCTTAGATTACCAGACTTAATAAAAAGGGGCATATTCGATTTCGATAATTCAACCATAGAATGTAGTTTCACGTACTTGTGTCTATTTTGTAAATCATTTATAAAACCTGCATGTATTCTCATCCCAAAAATATTAGATTTTAAAAGTGGGACTATAACTCACTTTCACAGATTTTTACTTCGTCGGGAAGTAAGACTTGGCCACTGTTGATTCACGAACCTATAACAATATATACATATATATTAAAGTATGTTCAAAATATATTTACAACACTTTTAATATATTTTGATGTTTTAAGTTTATTAAGTCAGCTGTCCTCGTTAGTAACCTATAACTAGTTGTCCACAGTTAGATGTACAGAAATAAATCGATAAATATTATCTTGAATCAATCCACGACCCAGTGTATACGTATCTCAGTATTGATCACAACTCAAACTATATATATTTTGGAATCAACCTCAACCCTGTATAGCTAACTCCAACATTCACATATAGAGTGTCTATGGTTGTTCCGAAATATATATAGATGTGTCGACATGATAGGTCGAAACATTGTATACGTGTCTATGGTATCTCAAGATTACATAATATACAATACAAGTTGATTAAGTTATGGTTGGAATAGATTTGTTACCAATTTTCACGTAGCTAAAATGAGAAAAATTATCCAATCTTGTTTTACCCATAACTTCTTCATTTTAAATCCGTTTTGAGTGAATCAAATTGCTATGATTTCATATTGAACTCTATTTTATGAATCTAAACAGAAAAAGTATAGGTTTATAGTCGGAAAAATAAGTTACAAGTCGTTTTTGTAAAGGTAGTCATTTCAGTCGAAAGAACAACGTCTAGATGACCATTTTAGAAAACATACTTCCACTTTGAGTTTAACCATAATTTTTGGATATAGTTTCATGTTCATAATAAAAATCATTTTCTCAGAATAACAACTTTTAAATCAAAGTTTATCATAGTTTTTAATTAACTAACCCAAAACAGCCCGCGGTGTTACTACGACGGCGTAAATCCGGTTTTACGGTGTTTTTCGTGTTTCCAGGTTTTAAATCATTAAGTTAGCATATAATATAGATATAGAACATGTGTTTAGTTGATTTTAAAAGTCAAGTTAGAAGGATTAACTTTTGTTTGCGAACAAGTTTAGAATTAACTAAACTATGTTCTAGTGATTACAAGTTTAAACCTTCGAATAAGATAGCTTTATATGTATGAATCGAATGATGTTATGAACATCATTACTACCTTAATTTCCTTGGATAAACCTACTGGAAAAGAGAAAAATGGATCTAGCTTCAATGGATCCTTGGATGGCTCGAAGTTCTTGAAGCAGAATCATGACACGAAAACAAGTTCAAGTAAGATCATCACTTGAAATAAGATTGTTATAGTTATAGAAATTGAACCAAAGTTTGAATATGATTATTACCTTGTATTAGAATGATAACCTACTGTAAGAAACAAAGATTTCTTGAGGTTGGATGATCACCTTACAAGATTGGAAGTGAGCTAGCAAACTTGAAAGTATTCTTGATTTTATGAAACTAGAACTTTTGGAATTTATGAAGAACACTTAGAACTTGAAGATAGAACTTGAGAGAGATCAATTAGATGAAGAAAATTGAAGAATGAAAGTGTTTGTAGGTGTTTTTGGTCGTTGGTGTATGGATTAGATATAAAGGATATGTAATTTTGTTTTCATGTAAATAAGTCATGAATGATTACTCATATTTTTGTAATTTTATGAGATATTTCATGCTAGTTGCCAAATGATGGTTCCCACATGTGTTAGGTGACTCACATGGGCTGCTAAGAGCTGATCATTGGAGTGTATATACCAATAGTACATACATCTAAAAGCTGTGTATTGTACGAGTATGAATACGGGTGCATACGAGTAGAATTGTTGATGAAACTGAACGAGGATGTAATTGTAAGCATTTTTGTTAAGTAGAAGTATTTTGATAAGTGTATTGAAGTCTTTCAAAAGTGTATAAATACATATTAAAACACTACATGTATATACATTTTAACTGAGTCGTTAAGTCATCGTTAGTCGTTACATGTAAGTGTTGTTTTGAAACCTTTAGGTTAACGATCTTGTTAAATGTTGTTAACCCAATGTTTATAATATCAAATGAGATTTTAAATTATTATATTATCATGATATTATCATGTATGAATATCTCTTAATATGATATATATACATTAAATGTCTTTACAACGATAATCGTTACATATATGTCTCGTTTAAAAATCATTAAGTTAGTAGTCTTGTTTTTACATATGTAGTTCATTGTTAATATACTTTATGATATGTTTTCTTATCATAGTATCATGTTAACTATATATATATATATATCCATATATATGTCATCATATAGTTTTTACAAGTTTTAACGTTCATGAATCACCGATCAACTTGGGTGGTCAATTGTCTATATGAAACATATTTCAATTAATCAAGTCTTAACAAGTTTGATTGCTTAACATGTTGGAAACATTTAATCATGTAAATATCAATCTCAATTAATATATATAAACATGGAAAAGTTCGGGTCACTACAGTACCTACCCGTTAAATAAATTTCGTCCCGAAATTTTAAGCTGTTGAAGGTGTTGACGAATCTTCTGGAAATAGATGCGGGTATTTCTTCTTCATCTGATCTTCACGCTCCCAGGTGAACTCGGGTCCTCTACGAGCATTCCATCGAACCTTAACAATTGGTATCTTGTTTTGCTTAAGTCTTTTAACCTCACGATCCATTATTTCGACGGGTTCTTCGATGAATTGAAGTTTTTCGTTGATTTGGATTTCATCTAACGGAATAGTGAGATCTTCTTTAGCAAAACATTTCTTTAAATTCGAGACGTGGAAAGTGTTATGTACAGCCGCGAGTTGTTGAGGTAACTCTAGTCGGTAAGCTACTGGTCCGACACGATCAATAATCTTGAATGGTCCAATATACCTTGGATTTAATTTCCCTCGTTTACCAAATCGAACAACGCCTTTCCAAGGTGCAACTTTAAGCATGACCATCTCTCCAATTTCAAATTCTATATCTTTTCTTTTAATGTCAGCGTAGCTCTTTTGTCGACTTTGGGCGGTTTTCAACCGTTGTTGAATTTGGATGATCTTCTCGGTAGTTTCTTGTATAATCTCCGGACCCGTAATCTGTCTATCCCCCACTTCACTCCAACAAATCGGAGACCTGCACTTTCTACCATAAAGTGCTTCAAACGGCGCCATCTCAATGCTTGAATGGTAGCTGTTGTTGTAGGAAAATTCTGCTAACGGTAGATGTCGATCCCAACTGTTTCCGAAATCAATAACACATGCTCGTAGCATGTCTTCAAGCGTTTGTATCATCCTTTCGCTCTGCCCATCAGTTTGTGGATGATAGGCAGTACTCATGTCTAGACGAGTTCCTAATGCTTGCTGTAATGTCTGCCAGAATCTTGAAATAAATCTGCCATCCCTATCAGAGATAATAGAGATTGGTATTCCATGTCTGGAGACGACTTCCTTCAAATACAGTCGTGCTAACTTCTCCATCTTGTCATCTTCTCTTATTGGTAGGAAGTGTGCTGATTTGGTGAGACGATCAACTATTACCCAAATAGTATCAAAACCACTTGCAGTCCTTGGCAATTTAGTGATGAAATCCATGGTAATGTTTTCCCATTTCCATTCTGGGATTTCGGGTTGTTGAAGTAGACCTGATGGTTTCTGATGCTCAGCTTTGACCTTAGAACACGTCAAACATTCTCCTACGTATTTAGCAACATCGGCTTTCATACCCGGCCACCAAAAATATTTCCTGAGATCCTTGTACATCTTCCCCGTTCCAGGATGTATTGAGTATCTGGTTTTATGAGCTTCTCTAAGTACCATTTCTCTCATATCTCCAAATTTTGGTACCCAAATCCTTTCAGCCCTATACCGGGTTCCGTCTTCCCGAATATTAAGATGCTTCTCCGATCCTTTGGGTATTTCATCCTTTAAATTTCCCTCTTTTAAAACTCCTTGTTGCGCCTCCTTTATTTGAGTAGTAATGTTATTATGAATCATTATATTCATAGATTTTACTCGAATGGGTTCTCTGTCCTTCCTGCTCAAGGCATCGGCTACCACATTTGCCTTCCCCGGGTGGTAACGAATCTCAAAGTCATAATCATTCAATAATTCAATCCACCTACGCTGCCTCATATTCAGTTATTTCTGATTAAATATGTGTTGAAGACTTTTGTGGTCGGTATATATAATACTTTTGACCCCATATAAGTAGTGCCTCCAAGTCTTTAATGCAAAAACAACCGCGCCTAATTCCAAATCATGCGTCGTATAATTTTGTTCGTGAATCTTCAATTGTCTAGACGCATAAGCAATCACCTTCGTTCGTTGCATTAATACACAACCGAGACCTTGCTTTGATGCATCACAATAAATCACAAAATCATCATTCCCTTCAGGCAATGACAATATAGGTGCCGTAGTTAGCTTTTTCTTCAATAACTGAAACGCTTTCTCTTGTTCATCATTCCATTCAAATTTCTTCCCTTTATGCGTTAATGCAGTCAAGGGTTTTGCTATTCTGGAAAAGTCTTGGATGAACCTTCTGTAGTAACCAGCTAGTCCTAAAAACTGGCGTATGTGTTTCGGAGTTTTCGGGGTTTCCCACTTTTCAACAGTTTCTATCTTTGCCGGATCCACCTTAATACCTTCTTTGTTCACTATGTGACCGAGGAATTGAACTTCTTCCAACCAAAATGCACACTTTGAAAACTTAGCGTACAATTCTTCCTTCCTCAATACTTCTAACACCTTTCTCAAATGTTCACCGTGTTCTTGGTCATTCTTTGAGTAAATAAGTATGTCATCAATGAAAATAATGACAAACTTGTCAAGGTATGGTCCACACACTCGGTTCATAAGGTCCATGAACACAGCTGGTGCATTAGTTAAACCAAACGGCATGACCATAAACTCGTAATGACCGTAACGTGTTCTGAAAGCAGTCTTTGGAATATCATCTTCTTTCACCCGCATTTGATGATACCCGGAACGTAAGTTAATCTTTGAATAAACAGACGAGCCTTGTAGTTGATCAAATAAGTCGTCGATTCTCGGTAGTGGGTAGCGGTTCTTGATGGTAAGTTTGTTCAACTCTCGGTAGTCGATACACAACCTGAATGTACCATCTTTCTTCTTGACAAACAAAACAGGAGCTCCCCACGGTGATGTGCTTGGTCGAATGAAACCACGCTCTAAAAGTTCTTGTAATTGGCTTTGCAGTTCTTTCATCTCGCTGGGTGCGAGTCTGTAAGGAGCACGAGCTATTGGTGCAGCTCCTGGTACAAGATCTATTTGAAATTCAACGGATCGATGTGGGGGTAATCCCGGTAATTCTTTCGAAAATACATCGGGAAATTCTTTTGCAATGGGAACATCATTGATGCTCTTTTCTTCAGTTTGTACTTTCTCGACGTGTGCTAGAACAGCATAGCAACCTTTTCTTATTAGTTTTTGTGCCTTCAAATTACTAATAAGATGTAGCTTCGTGTTGCCCTTTTCTCCGTACACCATTAAGGGTTTTCCTTTTTCTCGTATAATGCGAATTGCATTTTTGTAACAAACGATCTCCACTTTCACTTCTTTCAACCAGTCCATACCGATTATCACATCAAAACTCCCTAACTCTACTGGTATCAAATCAATCTTAAATGTTTCGCTAACCAGTTTAATTTCTCGATTCCGACATATATTATCTGCTGAAATTAATTTACCATTTGCTAATTCGAGTAAAAATTTACTATCCAAAGGCGTCAATGGACAACTTAATTTAGCACAAAAATCTCTACTCATATAGCTTCTATCCGCACCCGAATCAAATAAAACGTAAGCAGATTTATTGTCAATAAGAAACGTACCCGTAACAAGCTCCGGGTCTTCCTGTGCCTCTACCGCATTAATATTGAAAACTCTTCCACGGCCTTGTCCATTCGTGTTCTCCTGGTTCGGGCAATTTCTAATAGTGTGGCCTGGTTTTCCACATTTATAACAAACTACATTGGCATAACTTGCTCCGACACTACTTGCTCCGCCATTACTCGTTTCGACACCATTTGTTCCTTTCGTTCTATTAACCCCTGGTCCGTAGACCTCACACTTCGCCGCGCTATGACCATTTCTTTTACACTTGTTGCAAAATTTGGTGCAGAACCCCGAGTGATTCTTTTCACACCTTTGGCATAGCTGCTTCTGATTGTTGTTGTTGTTGTTGCGGTTATTATTGTTGTTGGGATGATTGTTGTAGTTGCTGTTGTTGTTGTTGTTGTTGGGCCGTTTGTTGTAGTTGCGATTGATGTTGCGATTGTTGGGATAATTGTTGCGATTATTGTTGTAATTGCTGTTGTTGTTGTATTGGTGATTCTTATCACCGTTTTCCTCCCACTTTCTTTTGACTTGCTTCACATTGGCCTCTTCAGCAGTCTGTTCTTTAATTCTTTCTTCAATCTGGTTCACTAGTTTGTGAGCCATTCTACATGCCTGTTGTATGGAGGCGGGCTCGTGTGAACTTATATCTTCTTGGATTCTTTCCGGTAATCCTTTCACAAACGCGTCGATCTTCTCTTCCTCATCTTCGAATGCTCCCGGACACAATAGGCACAATTCTGTGAATCGTCTTTCGTACGTGGTAATGTCAAATCCTTGGGATCGTAACCCTCTAAGTTCTGTCTTGAGCTTATTGACCTCGGTTCTGGGACGGTACTTCTCGTTCATCAAGTGCTTGAATGCTGACCACGGTAGTGCGTACGCATCATCTTGTCCCACTTGCTCTAGATAGGTATTCCACCATGTTAACGCAGAACCTGTGAAGGTATGCGTAGCGTACTTCACTTTGTCCTCTTCAGTACACTTACTTATGGCAAACACCGATTCAACCTTCTCGGTCCACCGTTTCAATCCGATCGGTCCTTCGGTTCCATCAAATTCCAAAGGTTTGCAGGCAGTGAATTCTTTGTAGGTGCATCCTACACGATTTCCTGTACTGCTAGATCCAAGGTTATTGTTGGTATGTAGCGCAGCCTGTACTGCGGCTATGTTTGAAGCTAGAAAAGTACGGAATTCCTCTTCATTCATATTCACGGTGTGTCGAGTAGTCGGTGCCATTTCCTTCAAAATAGTTAAATGGAACAAGTTAATCATACAGAATATTAAGAGTAGTTAATAGTATTTCGTAGCATAATATGAACTCATTTATAAAAGCTTTTTCTTCATATTAGCGTTTTATAAGTTTAAATTCGGGTAGTACCTACCCGTTAAGTTCATACTTAGTAGCTAATATACAATTCAACTACTACAATTCTATATGAAAAACTGATTATAATAATATTTCGCGTTCAAACTTTTATACAATATTTTACAAACTTACAATACCGCTTATTTTACATAAAGCATGAAATATAGCACACAATAACTTTGATACAAGATAGTTGTGAAGACAATTCTAACTAGTACACAAGTCGTTCAGCAAAGGCAATAAAGACACGTAATTCATACGTCCAGAAACAAGTCATGCATTCTGGTTTTACTAGGACTACTTCCCATCCTTGGTCTTGTGCAACATAACCGTTATGGCCGTTGATAAGACAGCGTGTTGTAACGTCATCAAAGGGACGAGGGTTACGTAATGTCCAACAGTCCCGTAATAATCTAAAAACCTCATTTCTTACCCCAATTACCGACTCCGTCACTTGTGGAAACGTTTTGTTTAATAGTTGTAGCCCGATGTTCTTGTTCTCACTTTGGTGAGAAGCGAACATTACTAATCCGTAAGCATAACATGCTTCTTTATGTTGCATGTTAGCCGCTTTTTCTAAATCACGAAGTCCAATATTCGGATATATTGAGTCAAAAGAATTTCTTAACCCGTTGCGTAAAATAGCATTTGGGTTCCCCGCAATATATGCGTCAAAGTAAACACATCGTAACTTATGGGTTTCCCAATGTGATATCCCCCATCTTTCAAACGAAAGTCTCTTATACACCAAGACATTCTTGGAACGTTCTTCGAATGTCTTACAAACTGATCTCGCCTTAAATAGTTGTGCCGAAGAATTCTGGCCGACTCTAGACAAGATTTCATCAATCATGTCTCCGGGTAGGTCTCTTAAAATATTGGGTTGTCTATCCATTTTGTGTTTTTAAACTGTAAAATAGACAAGAGTTAGTTTCATAAAAAAATACTTATTAATACAAGCAATTTTTACATATATCATAAAGCATAAGAACACTATATTACATATATTACACCACACGAATACAACTATCTTATTCCGACTCGCTCGTTTCTTCTTCTTCGGTTTTGGTTCGTTTTGCCAAGTTTCTAGGGATATATGATGTTCCCCTAATACGAGCCGTCGTTGTCCACATTGGTTTAGAAAAACCTGGTGGTTTAGAGGTTCCCGGGTCATTGTTACAACTTAAGGACTTCGGGGGTTGACGATACATATAAAGTTCATCGGGGTTGGAATTAGATTTCTCTATTTTTATGCCCTTTCCCTTATTATTTTCTTTTGCCTTTTTAAATTCAGTTGGGGTAATTTCTATAACATCATCGGAATTCTCGTCGGAATCCGATTCATCAGAGAATTGGTAATCCTCCCAATATTTTGCTTCCTTGGCGGAAACACCATTGACCATAATTAACTTTGGTCGGTTGGTTGAGGATTTTCTTTTACTTAACCGTTTTATTATTTCCCCCACCGGTTCTATTTCTTCATCCGGTTCCGATTCTTCTTCCGGTTCCGATTCTTCTTCCGGTTCCGACTCTTCTTCCGGTTCCTCTTCGGGAACTTGTGAATCAGTCCACAAATCATTCCAATTTACATTTGACTCTTCATTATTATTAGGTGAGTCAATGGGACTTGTTCTAGAGATAGACATCTATCACATAATATCAAACACGTTAAGAGATTAATATATCACATAATATTCATATGTTAAAAATATATAGTTTCCAACAAAAATGTTAAGCAATCATTTTTAAAGAAAACACGGTCGAAGTCCAGACTCACTAATGCATCCTAACAAACTCGATAAGACACACTAATGCAAATTTTCTGGTTCTCTAAGACCAACGCTCTGATACCAACTGAAATGTCCCGTTCTTATAGATTAAAAACGTTCCATATTAATTGATTTCGTTGCGAGGTTTTTGACCTCTATATGAGACGTTTTTCAAAGACTGCATTCATTTTAAAACAAACCATAACCTTTATTTCATCAATAAAGGTTTAAAAAAACTTTACGTAGATTATCAAATAATGATAATCTAAAATACCCTGTTTACACACGACCATTACATAATGGTTTACAATACAAATATATTACAACAAATTAAGTTTCTTGAATGCAGTTTTTACACAATATCATACAAGCATGGACTCCAAATCTCGTCCTTATTTAAGTATGCGACAGCGGAAGCTCTTAATAATCACCTGAGAATAAACATGCTTAAAACGTCAACAAAAATGTTGGTGAGTTATAGGTTTAACCTATATATATCAAATCATAATAATAGACCACAAGATTTCATATTTCAATACACATCCCATACATAGAGATAAAAATCATTCATATGGTGAACACCTGGTAACCGACATTAACAAGATGCATATATAAGAATATCCCCATCATTCCGGGACACCCTTCGGATATGATATAAATTTCGAAGTACTAAAGCATCCGGTTCTTTGGATGGGGTTTGTTAGGCCCAATAGATCTATCTTTAGGATTCGCGTCAATTAGGGTGTCTGTTCCCTAATTCTTAGATTACCAGACTTAATAAAAAGGGGCATATTCGATTTCGATAATTCAACCATAGAATGTAGTTTCACGTACTTGTGTCTATTTTGTAAATCATTTATAAAACCTGCATGTATTCTCATCCCAAAAATATTAGATTTTAAAAGTGGGACTATAACTCACTTTCACAGATTTTTACTTCGTCGGGAAGTAAGACTTGGCCACTGTTGATTCACGAACCTATAACAATATATACATATATATTAAAGTATGTTCAAAATATATTTACAACACTTTTAATATATTTTGATGTTTTAAGTTTATTAAGTCAGCTGTCCTCGTTAGTAACCTATAACTAGTTGTCCACAGTTAGATGTACAGAAATAAATCGATAAATATTATCTTGAATCAATCCACGACCCAGTGTATACGTATCTCAGTATTGATCACAACTCAAACTATATATATTTTGGAATCAACCTCAACCCTGTATAGCTAACTCCAACATTCACATATAGAGTGTCTATGGTTGTTCCGAAATATATATAGATGTGTCGACATGATAGGTCGAAACATTGTATACGTGTCTATGGTATCTCAAGATTACATAATATACAATACAAGTTGATTAAGTTATGGTTGGAATAGATTTGTTACCAATTTTCACGTAGCTAAAATGAGAAAAATTATCCAATCTTGTTTTACCCATAACTTCTTCATTTTAAATCCGTTTTGAGTGAATCAAATTGCTATGATTTCATATTGAACTCTATTTTATGAATCTAAACAGAAAAAGTATAGGTTTATAGTCGGAAAAATAAGTTACAAGTCGTTTTTGTAAAGGTAGTCATTTCAGTCGAAAGAACAACGTCTAGATGACCATTTTAGAAAACATACTTCCACTTTGAGTTTAACCATAATTTTTGGATATAGTTTCATGTTCATAATAAAAATCATTTTCTCAGAATAACAACTTTTAAATCAAAGTTTATCATAGTTTTTAATTAACTAACCCAAAACAGCCCGCGGTGTTACTACGACGGCGTAAATCCGGTTTTACGGTGTTTTTCGTGTTTCCAGGTTTTAAATCATTAAGTTAGCATATCATATAGATATAGAACATGTGTTTAGTTGATTTTAAAAGTCAAGTTAGAAGGATTAACTTTTGTTTGCGAACAAGTTTAGAATTAACTAAACTATGTTCTAGTGATTACAAGTTTAAACCTTCGAATAAGATAGCTTTATATGTATGAATCGAATGATGTTATGAACATCATTACTACCTTAATTTCCTTGGATAAACCTACTGGAAAAGAGAAAAATGGATCTAGCTTCAATGGATCCTTGGATGGCTCGAAGTTCTTGAAGCAGAATCATGACACGAAAACAAGTTCAAGTAAGATCATCACTTGAAATAAGATTGTTATAGTTATAGAAATTGAACCAAAGTTTGAATATGATTATTACCTTGTATTAGAATGATAACCTACTGTAAGAAACAAAGATTTCTTGAGGTTGGATGATCACCTTACAAGATTGGAAGTGAGCTAGCAAACTTGAAAGTATTCTTGATTTTATGAAACTAGAACTTTTGGAATTTATGAAGAACACTTAGAACTTGAAGATAGAACTTGAGAGAGATCAATTAGATGAAGAAAATTGAAGAATGAAAGTGTTTGTAGGTGTTTTTGGTCGTTGGTGTATGGATTAGATATAAAGGATATGTAATTTTGTTTTCATGTAAATAAGTCATGAATGATTACTCATATTTTTGTAATTTTATGAGATATTTCATGCTAGTTGCCAAATGATGGTTCCCACATGTGTTAGGTGACTCACATGGGCTGCTAAGAGCTGATCATTGGAGTGTATATACCAATAGTACATACATCTAAAAGCTGTGTATTGTACGAGTATGAATACGGGTGCATACGAGTAGAATTGTTGATGAAACTGAACGAGGATGTAATTGTAAGCATTTTTGTTAAGTAGAAGTATTTTGATAAGTGTATTGAAGTCTTTCAAAAGTGTATAAATACATATTAAAACACTACATGTATATACATTTTAACTGAGTCGTTAAGTCATCGTTAGTCGTTACATGTAAGTGTTGTTTTGAAACCTTTAGGTTAACGATCTTGTTAAATGTTGTTAACCCAATGTTTATAATATCAAATGAGATTTTAAATTATTATATTATCATGATATTATCATGTATGAATATCTCTTAATATGATATATATACATTAAATGTCTTTACAACGATAATCGTTACATATATGTCTCGTTTAAAAATCATTAAGTTAGTAGTCTTGTTTTTACATATGTAGTTCATTGTTAATATACTTTATGATATGTTTTCTTATCATAGTATCATGTTAACTATATATATATATATATCCATATATATGTCATCATATAGTTTTTACAAGTTTTAACGTTCATGAATCACCGATCAACTTGGGTGGTCAATTGTCTATATGAAACATATTTCAATTAATCAAGTCTTAACAAGTTTGATTGCTTAACATGTTGGAAACATTTAATCATGTAAATATCAATCTCAATTAATATATATAAACATGGAAAAGTTCGGGTCACTACAGTTAAGGGTAGTTGTGTCGTGGCTCGTGGACATAAAAGGGGAACTCTTTATATGGTTGAAGTGTTTGATGAAGACACGGTGGTTGCTACGGTTAATGTTGAGTCCGAATCAACTCTATGGCACCGAAGACTCGGGCATATGAGTGAGAAGGGTATGAAGATGCGTGTTTCGAGTGGGAGAATTTCAGATTTGAAAAAGGTAGAACTTGGGTTTTGCGAACCATGTGTATATGGGAAGCAAAAGAAGGTGACTTTTGGGAAATCGGGGAATGCTCCTAAGTTGGAGAAATTGGAGCTTGTTCATACGGATGTATTTGGTCCAACGAATGTAAAATCACATGGAGGTTCTCGCTATTATGTCACCTTCATTGACGACTCCACTCGAAAGGTATGGGTTTATTTTCTTAAAGCTAAATCTGATGTATTTAATACATTAGTGAAGTGGAAAGCTATGGTAGAAAATGAGACTAATTTGAAAGTCAAGTGCTTGAAGTCGGATAATGGAGGGGAATATGGTAGTCTTGAGTTTAAAGACCATTGTGCAAAGCTCGGTATTAGAATGTTGAAAACGGTATCGGAGACACCGCAACACAATGGGGTCGCCGAACGTATGAATCGTACGTTAAATGAAAGGGCTAAGAGTATGAGACTACATGCCGGTTTGCCTAAGATGTTTTGGGCAGATGCGGTTAATACGGCGGCTTATTTGATAAATAGGGGACCCTCAACACCGTTGGGTTTCCGAATTCCCTAGGAAGAATGGCAAGGTAAGAAGGTGAGTTATGGTCACCTTAGGATTTTGGGGTGTAATGCATATGTAAAGACCAAAGATGCGGATAAAGACAAGCTTGAAGCTAAGTCAAAGAAGTGTATTTTCATAGGGTACGGGTCGGATGAAATGGGCTATCGTTGTTGGGACAACGAGGCTAGAAAAGTAATTCGTTCGCGAGATGTTACTTTTGATGAAGATTCGGTCTATGGCAAACCGAAAACGGGGAGTCCTAAACCGAGTCAAGTTACTTTTGACGATGTTTCTATTGATGATCTTGCAGGTTCTAGTGGGAGTACGGGTAACAATGAATTGCCAATTAACGGTGAGGCGTCGGAAAATGCTAATGATGGAGATGGTTCGGAAAGCGGTGATGATTCCGAACATAGTGCGAGTTCTAGTGATGAGGAGGACACAAATGAAACCGGTCCAACCATTCCGGTTACTCCTACACCAAGACGCTCGACTAGAGTGCCCAAACCTAATCCTAGGTATTCTCCATCAGCAAACTACTTGCTCTATACCGAGAATGGTGAACCCGAAAGTTACTTTGAGGCAAGGAAGACAAAAGAATCCATACAATGGAAGCTTGCCATGAAAGAAGAGATGGGGTCACTTGAGAAAAATAAAACTTGGTCACTAGTGAAGTTACCTCATGATAAAAGGGCGTTGCAAAGTAAATGGGTGTATCGAATCAAGAATGAGTTGGATGGCAAGAAAATGTACAAGGCTCGTTTGGTGGTTAAAGGCTTTCAACAAAAGAAAGGAGTTGACTACCAAGAGATATTTTCACCGGTGGTGAAGATGACTACTATTCGTTTGGTACTTTCTATGGTTGCATCTGAGGACTTACATCTAGAGCAACTAGATGTGAAGACCGCATTCTTACATGGTAACCTTGATGAAGAGATCTATATGAGGCAACCCGAGGGCTTTGAGGTAAAGGGTAAAGAGAAGTGGGTTTGTAAGCTAAAGAAAAGTTTGCATGGATTGAAGCAAGCACCTCGGCAATGGTACTTGAAGTTTGACAAGTTTATGAAGAAGATTGGTTTCTTAAGATGTGAAGCGGATCACTGTTGCTACTTGAAGAAATTTAAGTCTTCTTACATAATCTTATTGTTGTATGTTAATGACATGTTACTTGCAGGTTCCAACATGTCCGAAATCAACAAGTTGAAAGGATTACTTTCCCATGAGTTCGAGATGAAAGATCTTGGTGGTGCTAGGCAAATACTTGGTATGAGTATTATGCGTGATCGTGTGAAGGGTACTCTATACTTGTCTCAATCCAAATATATTGAGAAAGTTGTAGAGAGGTTTAACATGAAAAATTCAAAGGCTCGTTCTATGCCTTTGAGTAGCACGATAAAGCTATCGAAAAGTCAATCACCTAAAACGGAAGAAGACAAAATGGAGATGGAAAAGGTTCCATATGCATCCGCCGTGGGTAGTATTATGTATGCCATGGTTTGTACAAGACCCGATATTGCTCAAGCAGTGGGAGTTGTAAGTCGTTATATGTCTAATCCGGGGAAAGAGCATTGGGAAGCGGTCAAATGGTTGCTTCGTTATTTGAAAGGTACTTCTAATATGGGATTGTGTTTCTCCAAAAACAATCTCATACTTAGGGGTTATGCGGATGCTGATTTGGGTGGATGTGATGATTCGGGGAAAAGCACTACGGGTTATGTTTTCACAATAGGGAAGACGACGGTTAGTTGGATGTCTCGACTACAAAAGAGTGTTGCTTTATCAACCACCGAAGCCGAATATATGGCTATTGCAGAAGCTTCTAAAGAGCTTGTTTGGTTGAAAAACTTCTTAGGTGAGTTGGGTAAAAGACAAGACTATTGCGTCTTGAATTGTGATAGTCAAAGTGCGGTTCATCTTGGGAAGAATCCGGTGTTTCATTGTCGTACGAAACACATCAAGATAAGGTACCATTTTATTCGACAACATATAAATGATGGTACTTTATTATTGGAGAAAATCCTTGGTACTAAGAATCCTGCTAATATGTTTACTAAGGTTGTTACGACAGAGAAATTGAGGTTTTGCATTACCTCAATTGGTCTTCTAATGAATTGATGAGAGAAGACCCCAACTAGAGAATTAGAGAGTTAATATTCTAACAAGTAGTGTTGAAGACCTTGTATCGTAAGTCTGCTCATCCGAAGTATGTGTTGAGTGTGCGTGTCCCAAATGGAGTTTGGCGGTATAATGGTGGTTTAACGTTCTTGATTAGATCGTTGATATTTTAGGTTGACGAAGGTTGGGTTTGTTCAAAGTCTCCAAGTGGGAGATTGTTGGAGATATGGAGAACTTTAAACAATTAGAGGAAAGATTCCAGGAAACTCACACGAAGCTTCCACGAAGTTGTTAGGAAACTCACATGTAGCTTCTACGAAGTTGTTAGGAAACTCACATGTAGCTTCCACGAAGTTGTGAGGAAATTCACATGTAGCTTCCATGAAGCTGTCAGGAAACTCACATGAAGCTTCAAGGAATTGTTTTTAGCTTACTCTTTAAACCATTCTATAAATAGACCCTCTTGTAACTCATTGTAAACACACCACAAATATTCAGTAAATACATTCTCTAGTTGGTCCGTGGACTAAAGCAATCACAACGATTGCATATAACCACGTTATCTCTTGTGTCGATTTACATTTCTTGCATTTATAATCTTTCGTTCATTAAGTGGATTAGTAATCTTGTAGAATTACTATCGGTGAGTGATCTTGTTGAATCACTTGCGTTGTTTTGGGTCCTAATATCCTTACATGATTAAGTGAAGTGTGAAGTAGAGAAGAAGTAAGAAGTGAAGAAGAGTTAGAAGTAGAAGTTGTGAAGAAGTAAGAGTGTGAGTTGAGTCCATAATATTGTAATTGTTTCTTTGTATTAATAAAAGTGTTCTTTGTTAAGTTTCCCGGTTAAGCCTCAGTTTGTGTTTAAGTTCTTAGTGCACTTGTGTTGTATCTACTATAAGGTCGGCTTTGCCTCCTAAGTGATATATGGTCGGTTATACCGCCTGAACGATATATGGTCGACACTGTCGCCTAAGTATTATTGTGCACTAAGGATTTATAAAATTAAAGGCTAACCAACGTCAAAGTGTTGGTGTAGTGAGTGAGTATAACCTAGGTCCTCTATAGTGGGTGTGTTGGGCTCGTCGAAGCTTCCAACAATTGGTATCAGAGCAGGTCGTTCGGGACCATTGCTAGTGGAGGTACTCATCGGTAAACGCTAGACGTTTACATCGACTTGTTTTCACCAAGGCTCTAAGGGAGATTCTGTCGGAGCACAGTTAGGAACTGTGAAAGTTCATCGGTCAGGGACCAAGCTTATTGGACGTTGGACGTCATGATGACGGATCTTGCAAGTACGAGCAGTGGAATCAAGAGTCTCAATAACCACAACTATGGTTATTGGCGGACTTGCATAGAATCCTACCTACAAGGACAGGATTTATGGGAAATAGTTGCTGGTAGTGACACTACGCCTCCACCGAAAGAAAATGCCGAAGCCTTGAGAAAATGGAACATCAAGGCCGGGAAGGCTTTATTTATATTGAAGACTACAATCGAGGAGGATCTATTGGAGCACATCCGTGACGAGAAAACACCAAAGGCAGCTTGGGAAACTTTTGAAAAATTATTTTCAAAGAAGAATGAAGCACGCCTCCAGCTCTTGGAAAATGAGCTCGCGGGTATCTCACAAGAAAGTCTGTCTATTTCTCAGTATTTCACCAAGGTGAAATCTATTTGCCGTGAGATATCTCAACTTGCTCCTGAAGAGAAAGTGAGTGATGCAAGGATGAAGAGAATTATCATCCATGGCTTAAGGTCCGAGTATAATGGATTTATAGCCGCTGTGAGAGGATGGCCTACTCAACCATCATTAATAGAGTTGGAGAATTTATTGGCTAACCAAGAGGCATTAGCCAAGCAGATGAATGAAGTGAGCATAAAAGGCGAAGAAGAAGAACTCTTCACCAATAAGAAGAAAGCTATGTCTCGAAGACAAGAAGTGACGAAAGAAAGACATACATATGGAGGTAAAGTTCATCTAAAACCAAAAAGCAATGCTTCAGGGGGAGCTCAACAAGGAAGAAAAGATCATCGCCAACAATATGGAGAGAATGATAAGAGAAAGAATGGTGAATGCTTCAATTGTGGCAAGAAGGGTCATTTTGCTCGAGAATGTAGATTCTCCAGAAGGCGAACCTTCGAAGGAAATGTGACTACCGCAAGAGATGAGAAGAAAGAGGTCACATTCGAAGCATCCATTAATGAGGAAACTTGGGATGCAGAAGCAGGACTCTCCGTTGAAGCTGACATGGATGATCAAGCTCTTGCAGCAACCTTAAAGTCAAAAATAAACTACAAAGATGATTGGATCATTGATTCTGAGTGCTCAAATCATATGACCAATGATGAGACGAAGCTGCAAGAAATGAAGGATTACAAAGGAAAGAGAGTCGTGTTGACAGCCAACAATTCAAGGTTGTCTATTTCTCACATTGGAAAGACAATAATTCCAAATGAAGGCGGCTCTCATAAGCTCCAACTCGAGAAGGTGTATCTTGTCCCTAGCCTAAAGAAGAATTTACTATCAGTACCACAATTGACAGCAGAAGGGAATTATGTGCTCTTTGGACCAGAAGATGTGTCCGTATTCAAGAGAGTGAAGGTGGTTGGCAATCCTGTTATGCATGGAAGAAGAATAGAGTCGGTCTATGTACTATCAGCTGAAACAACATATGTGGATAATACTCGAAAAAATGAGACGGCTGATCTTTGGCATGAACGTCTTGGGCATGTGGGCTACAAGAAGTTAAAGGAGATGATGGTAAAACACATAGTAAATGGGCTTCCTCAAATTGATATCCGAACAGATACAATATGTGCTGGATGTCAATTTGGAAAAGCTCACCAATTGCCATTCAAGGAGTCACAACATCAGTCCAAGACACCACTAGAGCTCATACACTCAGACGTCTTTGGCCCAGTGAAACAAACATCACTTGGAGGAATGAAGTATATGGTGACATTCATTGATGACTTCTCAAGGTATGTGTAGGTTTACTTCATGAAGGAAAAGTCGGAGTTTAATGACCCGTCCTAATCCATCTGGACGAAGTCATCAACATTTGGTCCCATTGCGATGATCGACTTCAAGTAATGTCCTTAAAATGAGCAAATGCACAGCGGAAGACTTAATTCGTACCTGAGAATAAACATGCTTAAAAGTGTCAACCAAAAGGTTGGTGAGTTCATAGGTTTATCGTAACAATCATTTCAATATATTAATAGACCACAAGATTTCATAATCATAAACATAATACACTCGCAAGTGTATGTAAAGCATTCTAAGTGGTTGAGCACTTGGTAACCATACTTAACATTTAATCAACGTCGCATATTCCCTTTATTATGAAATCTCCCTACACTGTACCAAGTGTAGTAACGAAACGAAGTACTGTGCAACCGTTGAATACTAGTCGTCCAGTCCGGTTGGGGTTGTCAGGCCCGATAGATCTATCAACAGGATTCGCGTTTACAATACCTATGTAAATAATAGTTACCAAGCTACAGGGAAGTATGCCAGTGGTAAAACTGTATATAATAGTAAAGCCGCCCCCTAATTGTTTTCTTATACCGACGGTTCTAGTAGGTACTGTTAAATCGGGCTCCGTTAATAAACAGTGGCGGATAAAAATCCACAGAAAAATTCTACTTATTTTAAAAGCATACAAATTCAAATTTAATTTCTCTATATAATAATCGAAACGTCCGACGAGTATTACAATAATTATATTTAATATACTCTATACATATATTTATAGTTATTTTTATATGTATACATATTTATTTACAAATAATGGTTCGTGAATCGTCGAGAATGGTGGTAGAGTAATTGCATATATGAAACAGTTCAAAATTTTTGAGACTCAACCTAACAGACTTTGCTTATTGTGTTAAAGATATTAAATCGTATCGAGAGTTTGGTTTAAAATTAGTCAAAATTTTCCGGGTCGTGACAGTACCTACCCGTTAAATAAATTTCGTCCCGAAATTTGTATGCGATCGTCATGGCTAACAACAAAAATGTTTTTCATGACGAATATGAGTTGTTAAATAGAGTTTTATCATTATTGATTAATATAGATAAAACAATTCGATCATGTGAAGCGTACGAGTGAAGCTATTACAAAAGAGTGAGTTGAAGGAATAAAGTTTCGTCTTAACTTTTGACGTTACCTTGGTTGAATTCAGGAATTCAAGGAATTTAAGGAAATCTTCTAATCAGAAGAAAATGAAATAGCACTATTTATTAGCAAATTTTTGGAATTACGGAAGAACAGAAATATTAAGAAAATATCTTCGTGATATACTTAGAGCTTAAGTAGAATGAAAGAGTCGTGTAACATGGCACATGATGAGGGTCGGGTCTGTGAACCATCATGTTCCATTAGAAATTTAGCATGACTTACTGTAATATAACCACGTTGGCCCGGCGTCATTATATTATACTAACTCATGCTTCAATTCCCAACACTTCTCTAGGAAATCATTCATAATTTATCTTGGATTTTAAAAAATATAGACACTAAAACAGTTTCTTTTGGAATGTAACACAGATAGCACGAAGAGATAGATAATTTCGAACAAGAATATTTATGAATATATGTTCAGAAATATCGCAGATATTTTATGATGATATTTTGGAAATTTTTAAGTTTGAAAGTTGATGAAGAAAAATTTTTCTGCAAGATTTTAACGTGACTTCGGAGCATGATATTCTCTAAAGATTTCATCGGATCCAGAATTACTTGGATTCTTTGAATATAGGGTTTGGTCCTTGTATTTGTTCTTCGTTTCCTTCACGGTGTGCTCAATCTAATTTTCAGTACCAAATTTTCTATTGAGCGTTCCTAACACTTCCTTCTTTATCATCAATTATTGGCCATTAAGACCATCTACAACATGCTATTTCGTCAGCATTTTCAAAGTTAACTGATCTGGGTCATCGGTTATCAAACTGAGGTGGTTTCAGGAGAATTGTATTTTTAGATGATTAAACGCTGATGGTAATATGGTGGAATATAAAAGATTCTCCAGTAACAATAAAGAGTACACATATATATCAAGGTTATAATAAGGTTATTTCGAATGAAAAGTCGGAGTTGACTTGCTGGAGCTGTGACAAAATTTGCTACTTTAAAAGGGATTACCAAATCATTTTGGGTAATAATAACACTAAGGAATTAGCACAGCTACGGGTTAAACGTTTACTCAGTTTCTGAGGGGTTTTCAGGTGTATAACTATATGCATCAATCTTTTCTTCCGTAGATGAAGTGCGGCTGGTTCATCCTCTCGATCGAGGTGTTTTCAAGAATCATGAAAGATTCGAACATGGATTGGAATCGACAAGATTCAAATAAGGTTTAAGATGAAATCAAGTTACAAAGGATGTTTAAGATGAAATCAAGTTACAAAGGATGTTTAAGATGAAATCAAGTGGCAAACTTGAAGAATTATTTAGTTTCATATGTTATAATCAGTATTTTAATTCATTTTAATTGTCCAATATTATTCGTCCACAGTCTATAGTCCACATTTAACAGTCCACTAGTTCATATATAGTTTAATATATAACATTCGAATTAATTAATACGTATCGTGACCCGTGTACCGGTCTCAGTATTGATCACAACTCAAACTATATATATATTTTGGAATCAACCTCAACCCTGTATAGCTAACTCCGTCATTTGCATATAGAGTGTCTATGGTTGTTCCAAGATAAATATATAGATGGGTCAATATGATATGTCGAAACCTTGTATACGTGTCCCGTTATTTAAAGTGCGTAAAATAAATACAGAAATTAAATGACGATAAATAAAATTACAAGAATGTAAATTGCGATAATTAAATTGCGATAAATAAAATGTAACCAGTTAGCTAGGAACAGTTAGCTAGGAACAATTAGCATGGATTCTTAACAATATTTCAATTAGTTAGTTCGTTTGTTTCTAACAAATTTAATTTGTCCGATGTTTTCTTCATTATGCCACTTGTTGGATTCTGATAAGTCAAAATCTAATTTTTGAAATTGAATGAAAATGGTTACTATGTGGTGAACGGATTCGTATAGCTGTGGTGTAAGTAGGATAGTAAATGACTGTTGAATCAGATTTGAAGAATGTATAGTCTAACTTATTAATGTGAAATCTAAATATTCCTCGGGTATTACCTACCCGTTAAAATATTTTCACCATTAATAGTTTGTACGAAAGAATTTTTAATTACAATCTTTGTGAAAATAAACTTACATATATATTTTCTTCAGATGTAATCATGGATTTAATGAGTTAATATGATCTTAAACTCATTTGGTTTACCGTTAGAACTAGAATACCTAATCTCTAAAACATTTAGAGATTATTTATTCACCATGAAGAACGAAGATAATTAATGTAGAATGATACGTAAAACGATGATTATACTCGAGGTACAGAATGAGATTTTTGAGGCATGGATTGTTGATGGTACTGGTGCTGTTACTAATGGTACTGTTGGTGCCGGTGATGAAGCTGGTAAATTTTGCACCATATTCTCCAAATTTATTACGCGAGCGTGAAGTTCGTTGACTTCTTGTATTACTCCGGGATGATTGTCGGTCGGAATGAGCAGATGAATAAGGTTTAGAATTTTAGATAGAATATAATCGTGGTGAGATATTCGGGAAAAGAGGGTGAAAATGGTGTTTCGAACTGGTTCGCTGATAAGTGTTTTAAGTTCATCGCCAGGAGGTAAATTCGGTTGGTGAAAAGGATCGCTTTCTTCGTGTCTCCATTGATTAAGTCGACTACGTATTCATCAGATGAATTGGGGATAGATGATTGATTGATTCGTTCTGGTGACACTGGTTTCGGAGCTTAGGTGAAACTTCATATCGGAATAGCTGTCGGAATAACTATCGGAATAGCTATCGAAATCTGAGGGACTAACTGGTTGAGGGATTCATCTCGTACGATCAGATAAAGGATTTTCGATAAGAAATAGATTATAGGATGTAGATTAGTACCCTGCAATACATAATTTACATATGCATATATAATACTAAAATCCCATAAGTTACTGAGGAATCTACGGAATATGTCAGGTAGAGGTAACAGTAACAGATACGCTAAGATATGAATTAGCAGATATGCTAAGATATGAGTTTGTCTATACACTATCTAGGCAATAGAGGCAGTAAGATGTGTCTAGACTTTAAGGATGATAAGCAAATAATTTTTGACACTAAATGATAAGCAAAACTTTTGACATGCAGACACGGTCAAAGTCCAGACCCACTAATGCATCTAAACAACTATCAGTTAGACACACTAATGCAAGACTTGGTTCGCTAAGACCACCGCTCTGATACCAACTTTAACGACCCGTCCTAATCCATCTGGACGAAGTCATCAACATTTGGTCCCATTGCGATGATCGACTCCAAGTAATGTCCTTAAAATGAGCAAATGCACAGCGGAAGACTTAATTCGTACCTGAGAATAAACATGCTTAAAAGTGTCAACCAAAAGGTTGGTGAGTTCATAGGTTTATCGTAACAATCATTTCAATATATTAATAGACCACAAGATTTCATAATCATAAACATAATACACTCGCAAGTGTATGTAAAGCATTCTAAGTGGTTGAGCACTTGGTAACCATACTTAACATTTAATCAACGTCGCATATTCCCTTTATTATGAAATCTCCCTACACTGTACCAAGTGTAGTAACGAAACGAAGTACTGTGCAACCGTTGAATACTGGTCGTCCAGTCCGGTTGGGGTTGTCAGGCCCGATAGATCTATCAACAGGATTCGCGTTTACAATACCTATGTAAATAATAGTTACCAAGCTACAGGGAAGTATGCCAGTGGTACAACTCAACGTAGAATATATTTTCAAGTACTTGTGTCTATTTCGTAAACATTTATAAAAGCAGTGCATGTATTCTCAGCCCAAAAATATATATTGCAAAAGCAATTAAAAAGGGAGCAAATGAAACTCACCATACTGTATTTTGTAGTAAAAATACTTAAGACGTCATTGAACAAATGTGGGGTTGGTCTCGGATTCACGAACCTATATTATTCATATATCTATTAAAGCATATACTTGAAATCGAACAAGTTTAGATATTATTATTAATTGTTATTTCAGGAACTTGTATGTTTCATTAATAATTAAATTAAGTATACTTTATTTTATATACATTAGATAAATAATTAGCATTTATTATGAAAATATTAATGTTGTTGTGTGATATGTTTTAAAATATTCTTATATAGTTATTTATTTGGTAAAGTAATAATACAAAGCTGTATCTTTATATAATAATAATAATAATAATAACAATAATAATAATAATAATAATAATAATAATAATAATAATAATAATAATAATAATAATAATAATAATAATAATAATAATAATAATGATGATGATGATGATGATAAAAATAATAATAATACTAGTGGTGATAATTCTAATAATAATAGTAATGTTAATAATAGTATTACTAAAAATAATGATATTAATAAAAATAATGATTTTTAATCAAACCTTCAT
The DNA here is from genome assembly GCF_046630445.1 of Rutidosis leptorrhynchoides. Lineage (NCBI taxonomy): Eukaryota > Viridiplantae > Streptophyta > Magnoliopsida > Asterales > Asteraceae > Rutidosis > Rutidosis leptorrhynchoides. The sequence continues at coordinate 14,233,483 of NC_092335.1, read as the reverse complement.
GATAATACTTAATAATAATACTTATAATAATAATAATAATAATAATAATAATAATAATAATAATAATAATAATAATAATAATAATAATAATAATAATAATAATAATAATAATAATAAATTTTCTACTAAAGATACTAATAATAATGATAATAATAATACTTTATGATAATACTATTAATTATGCTAATAATCATATTACTAATATGGGTGATAATAATAATTAACTTAATAACAATAACAATTAATAATAACAATAACAATAAAAATAATAACACTAGAAACTACCTTTAAAATCTTTTTCCTAAAAAAATGCTCCAAACAAGACTCGAACTCACGACCCCTCATTCAACAACAACACCCCTGACCATCAAGCTGTGTTATTATTTCTTATTTTAACTAGCAAACTAAACATTTAACCTTATCATCATCGATTATCATATCCAACATTATCATCAGGTGATCGTATATAATTGTATCATCCATCTATCTTCACCATTATCACTCGGCCCAATCATCAACATAAATAAACGGCCCAATAATTGAAACAAGTCTCGGCCCAATAACACAATTAAATTAAACCTATTTTAGTTTGCTAAGTGGATCATAAGCCAGCAACATATTTCATTTAACCTGCACGATGTATTTGTGGTAGTGGGGCTCGTCTGGTAATACAGAAACAACAAACGCATAACTTTTCCTCTTTACAGCTCATCATCATCCTAACCTACCCATCAATCATTCGTTTATTTTTATAATCGTCAATTTTCTATATCATTACTCATTATACTGTTCGAGCAGTAGAAACAAAAGTAACAAACACGATCTAGCCATGGTGGTCTTGGTGTTTTGATGAAGAGAAACAGAAAAAAAATAATCGTAGCAGGTGGCAATGGATGGTTCTTGGGTTGTCAATGAAACGGGAAAACAATTGGGTTTCGATAGTGAATTTGTTTAGGGTTTTCTCTCGGTTTACACACAACTAACTTCCAATAGGCATGGCGAATATTAGCAGTAGTTGCTAACAACCGAAGGTTGTAGTGGTGAGTGTTGCTCGAATAAAATAGAAACAGAATACAAAAAATGTTTAAGATGATGGTTGTTTGGGTGATCTTGGGTGTGATGTTGGCTCGAATTGAATTAAGAAACAGAATATTTACAGCTGCAATTGTAGCTGTCCACGTGAAACAGAAGCAATACAGTGATTAGTAGTTAGATGATGGTGGTTCAATGGTATTCGTGTTTGCAGCTGGAACAGAGATAGTGAGCGTATTAGTAGCCTTTTATGATGATGGGTTTGATGGTTGTTTTGCGGCTGACGAAGAAACAGAAATAGAAAATATACAGTAGCAGATAATTTGTGGTGTTTGAGGTTTGAGTAAAAACCGAAAGAAAAGAAGAGAAAAACAAACGCAGCATCTGTTGGGTTGTGTTTGCATGAGGGAGAGAAAATTAAAGTAGATGATGTTCGAGTGATACATGGTGATAGGGTGTGTGGTTGACGAGTGACATGGTGGTGGTTACCGAATGGTGGTGAGGTGGGTTGAGAAGGATGGTGGTTATGGTGGCCAAAGGTGACGGTTGAGGTGGTCTCACATGGTGGGTTCATGATGGTTGTATAACGATTGTATTATTTGGTCGAATAACAGAAGGAAATATATATGGGTCTTTGGTTCACTATGTAAATAAAGATAGGATAGCTGTAGAAATAAGAAAGGAGATATTAACAAAATGGTGATGGTGATAAAATGTTATTTCATATTTCATAATCTTATTTATTATAAAACCATCTAGTGACTATTGTACTTTATGCCATGCCACATATGGAGTGCCAGGTAGCATTATGAATTCTGAAATTAACTTATAATTTATTGTTACCTAATAGAAATTTCGAGATGGTTTGTGTGCATGTCTGCTATGGACATATGATATTATATATCATCAAATTATAACACTAACAATGATTAATAATATTAATATTTTATCATAAAGCAAACAATGAAAACTGTATATAATAGTAAAGCCGCCCCCTAATTGTTTTCTTATACCGACGGTTCTAGTAGGTACTGTTAAATCGGGCTCCGTTAATAAACAGTGGCGGATAAAAATCCACAGAAAAATTCTACTTATTTTAAAATCATACAAATTCAAATTTAATTTCTCTATATAATAATCGAAACGTCCGACGAGTATTACAATAATTATATTTAATATACTCTATACATATATTTATAGTTATTTTTATATGTATACATATTTATTTACAAATAATGGTTCGTGAATCGTCGAGAATGGTGGTAGAGTAATTGCATATATGAAACAGTTCAAAATTTTTGAGACTCAACCTAACAGACTTTGCTTATTGTGTTAAAGATATTAAATCGTATCGAGAGTTTGGTTTAAAATTAGTCAAAATTTTCCGGGTCGTGACACGGAGACCTTTCAGAAGTTTAAAGAGTTCAAGAAGAAGATAGAAAGTGAGCTCAATAATAAGATTAGGTGCTTACGCACAGATAATGGAGGAGAATATTTATCGACTGAGTTCAATATCTATCTTGAGAAGCACAAGATTAGAAGACAATTAACTTGTCCCAATACTCCACAACAGAATGGAGTCGCAGAACGCAAGAATCGTCACCTTGCTGAAACTTGTCAAAGTATGCTTCATGGTAAGAATGTACCAGGAAGATTTTGGGCCGAATGTATGAGGACGGCTTCACACGTGATTAACAGACTCCCACAAACAAAGTTGGGATATAGTTCACCATATGAAAGATTATGGAACATCAAGCCAACCGTCAACCATATCAAAGTTTTTGGATGTGTATGCTACGTCTTCGTGCCAGATCATCTACGAAGCAAATTTGAGAAGAAGGCAATTCGGTGCATTTTTGTCGGTTATGATGAATCAAGAAAAGGATGGAGATGTTGTGATCCAAATACCGGAAAGTGCCATACTTCAAGAAATGTGGTATTTGATGAAGCGTCTTCATGGTGGTCACCTCAAAAGATAGAGCTTCCAGAATCTCATGGATTAGAAGAAGATCCAGAAGAAAAAGAAGAGCCTAAAGAGCAGGTATTGGATCCAATAAAAGAAGGAGAAGGGTCGTACTCTAAGGAAACGAGTCCATGGAAAACTGGTGTGCATCAATCTGAATCCAAGGAGGTTCATCCAAGCCAAATGGATGTCGAAGAGCATGTACAAGAATTACGGAGATCAACAAGATGAAGGCAACCTAATTCGAGGTATGCCAATGCTGCTCATGTGGATGAATCAATACCTATTGAGCCTTCCACTTATGAAGAAGCAGCACAAAGTCGAGAATGGCAGAAAGCGATGGAAGAAGAAATCAATGCACTAAAAGAAAACCAGACATGGAGTTTAGTTCCAAAGCCAAAAGATGTAAAACCAATATCTTGTAAATGGGTTTACAAGGTGAAGACTCGATCAGATGGCTCCATTGAAAGGTATAAAGCTCAACTTGTTGCTAGAAGTTTTTCTCAACAATATGGGCTGGATTATGAAGAAACGTTTAGTCCAGTGGCGAAGATCACAACAATTCGAGCTCTACTAGCTTTAGCCGCTAGCAAATCTTGGAAGCTGTGGCAGATGGATGTCAAGAACGCTTTCTTACATGGAGAACTTGACAAAAATATTTATATGGAGCAACCAAGAGGCTTTGAGAACAAGTTCCATCCTGACCATATCTGCAAATTAAAGAAGGCACTATATGGCTTGAAGCAGGCTCCAAGAGCTTGGTACGGGAAAATTGGTGAGTTCTTGGTACAAAGTGGTTTTACAGTTGCTCCTTCAGATTCTAGTTTATTTGTGAAACAAAATCAAGGAAAACTAGCCATAGTTCTAGTATATGTGGATGACTTAATCATCACGGGAGATCACTAATTGGAGATCCAAAGAACAAGAGAGAATCTGTCTATCAGATTTCATATGAAGGATCTTGGAGAACTCAAACATTTTCTTGTACTCGAAATAGAGCAGAAAAGAGAAGGATTATTTCTGGGACAACAAAAATATGCGCGAGATCTTTACAAAAGTACGGAATGCTTAATTGCAAACCTATCTCAACTCCGATGGATCCAAAAACAAAACTACGAGCAGATGAAGGAAAAAGTCTTCAAGATGTTACCATGTATCGAAAGTTAGTCGGAAGTCTTATTTATCTCACATTAAGCCGACCAAACATATCCTATGCAGTTGGAGTGGCTAGTCGATACATGAGCAATCCAAGGAAGCCTCACATAGATGTTGTACGACGCATCTTAAGGTATGTTAAAAGCACTATTAACTTTGGCATTTTGTACAAGAAAATAAAAGAATGTCATGTGACTGGATATTGTGACGCCGATTACGCTGGAGACTATGATACACGACGATCAACAACTGGATACATGTTTAGTCTTGGATCGGGAGTAATATCATGGTGCAGCAAGAGACAACCAACTGTATCCTTATCAAGCACCGAAGCAGAATATCGATCGGCAGCATCAGCAACACAAGAAATTACTTGGTTGAAGCAGCTAATGGAAGATCTTCATCAATCAACATATTATCAAGTAAAGCTTTTTTGCGATAACTTATCAGCTATACGTCTAGCAGAAAATCCAGTCTTTCATGCGAGAACAAAACATATAGAAGTGCACTATCACTATGTTCGCGAGAAGGTTCTTGAAGGGGAGATCAAGATGGTGCCAACAAAGACAGATGATCAAGTTGCAGATATATTCACCAAGAGCCTAAGTAAACCAAAGTTTACAAAATTCAGAGAAGCACTTGGAATGGTCTGCAAGTCATCGTTGGAAGAAAATTTGCATTGAGGGGGAGTGTTAAAATACAATGCAAATTTGGAATAATATAGAATTTATAAATATGTAAGAAAAAATATCTAGATATTAATATGTATAAGAAAATATCTAGATATTAATATGTAAAATAAATATCTAGATATTTATATGTAGAAAAATCTAGATAATATAGATATTTGTAGGTGAGAAATATCTAGATATTTATCCATGGAAATATCTAGTGTGTAGAAACTTCCATGGACAAGTATAAATATGGGTGAGGAGTTTCATTTGTAATCAAGTTGTAAGGTGTGAGTAAGTGAAGTGTGAAGTAGAGAAGAAGTAAGAAGTGAAGAAGAGTTAGAAGTAGAAGTTGTGAAGAAGTAAGAGTGTGAGTTGAGTCCATAATATTGTAATTGTTTCTTTGTATTAATAAAAGTGTTCTTTGTTAAGTTTCCCGGTTAAGCCTCAGTTGTGTTTAAGTTCTTAGTGCACTTGTGTTGTATCTACTATATGGTCGGCTTTGCTGCCTAAGTGATATATGGTCGGTTATACCGCCTGAACGATATATGGTCGACACTGTCGCCTAAGTATTATTGTGCACTAAGGATTTATAAAATTAAAGGCTAACCAACGTCAAAGTGTTGGTGTAGTGAGTGAGTATAACCTAGGTCCTCTATAGTGGGTGTGTTGGGCTAGTCGAAGCTTCCAACAATTTCTCCCAGCATTAGTAGTATGTTTTAATTTCAATATTATTGTTCTGTACTTTGAGTTATGTAGACAGATTAAAGCATCAATCACCCAAACTTCTTGCAGCCAATTATACATACTCGGGAAAAAGCACGCATCCGAGACAACTACTACATATGTAGAAAATCAACGGGGAACACTAGGAATCTTAAGGGAAGGTGAAATCGAAGATATGCTAAACGTAAAGGTTCTGAGGTCGATGGTGATAATGATGATGCATTCATATCTTAGTCATTTGAAGACGAACACTGTATGGAAGCAAAGCCCAAAATATACAAAACATGGGCAGGATGTCAGTCTTCATTGCCATTATTAACTGCTAGTAGAGGTCGTGATCACAATGAAGCAGAAGGTTTTTCTCTTGGGATTTCATAACTACAAGTTGGTTTTGTTGAAGTACTATTTAGGATGCCAACTATGTATGTATCTAGTTCTTTATATTAGTGTAGTGACTATGTACGATTGAATTAAGGTTTTGATTTTTTGTTGAAGGTTGTTATAAATATTTAATACATTGACGTTTGGTTTTAGTGATAACAGTGAATTTGTATTTGTTATAAAATCCTAGTGTATGATTTGTGAATTTGTTATTGTTTTGATATGTCCGCGACTGCTTATCAAGACTGGCAACATATATTAACAAGACCGGTTGGCACAATATCAACTAGACCCGTTCTCACAAAAATCGCGCGCAAATAAAGTTGATAACACGTCTATTTACATATATTAAGGCCGGTTCAAAAACACGTCTACTTGATTTTTAGCAATTAGACATGTGCTATGTAGACGTGTTCAAAAACACGTCTAGATAACATATTTAACACGTCTAAATAACTTAATATGTAGTAGTGCAAGTTATGTATATTTGGATTTGGATTTAAGTTATATATGCCTTTATTTATATGGTGAGTTTGTGTGATAATAAGCTTGATTGTTTGTTTCTTTGTTTTGTGTACTGTTCTTCATCAGTAGCTACTTTAAGGTAGCAGAGACTTTCAGACTAGGTCGGGTAATGTAACGTTCCACATAAATGCTTCTAAAGTGTGATGTTGCTGCCTCCTTTATGTCGTACGGGTTTTCATTCCAAACTTCATTGATGTTAAGACCACTAATACTTTTTTTTTTTTTTTGTTATAACCCCTTTTCAAATTTGAGTGAAAGAATTTTGAGTTTTGTCACATTCTAGAATCGAACGCGTGCGGGCCTTTTGTTTCAATATATTGGTATTAAATTTTTTCCTTTTCAAGCCATTTCTTCCTTGATTCTCTCCATAGTTCCTTATCACTGTCATTTAAAGGCTGACACTCACCTTTTATTTCGAGCTTAGTTGCCATAGATTTGAAAAATTCAATATCTCTGTCTAACTGCTCAAAGTGTTGTTTACTCCAAGATTTTAAGGCTTATTTTAATTTAGTTAGTTTATTTCGAAACATACAGTCCTTCCAGTTGCCAACACATTGTATGTTACAAGCATCACTAATCACTTGGTCAAAACCTTCCACCTCGAACCATTCATCGAACACTTTGAACGATTTTGGACCAAAATCTTTCTCATCATCTTTAAGAACAATAGGAAAATGATCCGAATGTTGCCTATCTAGAGCAACCGCCACAATAACTTTCCATAGACTTAAGAAGTTCTCTGAGACAAGGAACCGATCTAATTTACTATACTTGAGCCCGTCATCACTAATACGAGTAAAGTCTCTACCCCCGAGTGGAATATCCAAAAGATTATTTTTATTAATTAATTCATTAAAGCGCTTAGCCCTACTCTCCATAAATACACATTTAAGTCTCTTGGAAGAAGTTCTTACCTCATTGAAGTCAGCACAAACTACCCAAGCTTCATTCGAGTACCCTATAAATTTTGAAAGTGCATCTCAAAATTGGCCCATAGACGTTTATAATCGTAGTAATGGCACCAGATACTTTCCATATTCCACGAACCGCAATGAAAATAATGATACAAATCTATCTGACTCCTCAAGCTGATTAGTATCCCAGATCAATAATTGACCGCCCGATTATCGACCATTACTTTTTGGATGAAGTCGAAGTTAATCGATTTCCAAAGAGAGAAGATCCAATTATTATCGACATGATTCAGTTTAGTCTCTTGCAACGCTAAAAAAGAAGGCATTTCTGTCAAACAAAATCTTCTCGCCCACCCCAATTTACTGTCCTTACCAAACCCGAAGCTACGTACGCTCAGAGAAATAATCTTCATTTAAAAGACTAAAGATACGACAAAAGGGAAGAAGTTTTACAGTTGGGGGATACTGCAGCACTTCCCTTTCCACTTTAACCCCAACTGGTATGTGAATACCTTGATTCCAATACTCTTCTCACAGACGGAGGAGGATGAACCACCCCTACACTTGCTACTATTGTTCAAAGATGAAGCACCTCCACTCTTGTTTCTGCTGATCGGGCACACAATATCTTTATTATCTTTCCCCCACAATCTGTGCACGTCGATCTCATTTTCTCTTGTCGGTTTTGACCGCTTCTAGCAACCTTTTTGGCGTTCAGGATCATTGAAGACACCTTCCAGTTATGAATTTTGGATAAGCAGCAACCATTCTTGATATGACTCAAAGGGTTTCCTTGATTTGGTTTTAATATTGTTTTGAGAACCCACATGAACCCCGGTAGAATATTTATCCCCAATGTTTTTACCAGATTTTTTGTTCACGAAAAATGAAGGATAATCCATATTATTGTCATTTACCAAATTAGGTCTAGTAGGCCTGTCATCTGCCAATATCTCTGGCCTAATATCCACGTTATCATGGAGCTCTTGACCATTGTGTCTACATGGGCTGACATATAGACCGTTATTCATGTAATCATTAACCCTTTATTCCACCTCAAAAAGTTTACTTGGGCTAGTAAGTAGCCCAATATTTTTACTTGGTCCAACAACTTTTGTTTTCACAACCCGGTTCAGATTGTCCAGAGGTTTCTTTTTGCTCAAATCATCTTTATGTACGTTTCGCACTGTTTCCAAACAAAAAGTCTTTTGGACTGCTACTAGGATTATTGGTTGTTGCGTCGCCATTGATTACGTCGTCCTCATATTGTTTATCTAAGTTTCCGGATACCAATGCAACCTGTTAATGACCTTTCGTTTCCGATCACCGTTACTACAATCATCGGACTTATCATCATCGTTTTCAAACTGGAAAAACGCATCGTTATCATTGTTATGATCTGCAATACTATTGATATCTTCTTTATCTAAATTTTATGTTAGGGTTTCCATCAACAGAGTTAAGTTCATCATCATAATTTCCGAACATATCAATAATAAAATCTTCTTCAATATCTTCATCAATGTCTTCTTCATCATCAGAAATACTTTTGAACAATTTATTCTAATCGGTAATCCCTTCAGAATCCAAATATAGTTTAATCCTTCTTCCTTCATCCTCTCTCATGTATGCAATGATGCAATGATTTCGAGTAATAATAGTCGCGATGCCTTCAATGAGCCAAGGGTGTGTAGTATGGATTAGTAAAGTGCCATATATAAGAATTTGATTACCATCTTGTACATTACAGTTTTCCAAAGCATAAATCTTCCTCCACAATTAGTGATCAAACGAAGTGTTTGGTTATTCCAGCATGTTACCAGAACCCCACTCACATCCACTCACATTTCAGCATGTTACTAGCTGAATTCGGAGAGTCAATAACAATAAGTATCCCCAAACCTCTAAGGTATTTCAAGGCAAACTTATTCATCCCCTCAGCAATACATAGATCTTTTAATTGATTAAGAATAAGTTTGAGATTTTTGAGCTCCCCAATAATCAATTTACCAAACAAACCATGATTTTTGTCTTCCTCTGTAAGACCCTGTTCCTGTTTCAGTTGAATGGGACGCCGTTCAAGTTTTTGTAGCGACCCCGACAAATCGTCAAGTGACGGCGTCGACTACGTAGGTCCCATTACATGGTCATAAGTCTTTAAGACAACGTTTGACCAAAATATGTCGCATTCATTTCAATGTAAAAGGGTGTTTCAAGTTTACAAAAGAAGTTCGACGGCTAGTTACATTACAATGTTAAACGTACAATTGAAACCTATGCGACACAATTTAAAAGTAGCCAAAAAGATGCTCCAAATATGCATGTATACTCGACATCCAAGCAAGTATCAAAAGAGTGCGGAAGCATGTATCACTTAAGCATTCAAAACCTGAGAAAAACATAGAAGAATCTGTCAACGAAAACGTTGGTGAAATCATAGATTTAGTAAGTAAAATGTATTGAACCACAAGGTTCTTTATGAATTGCTTAACCAAAATCGTTCACATTCTAAAATAGTATTTGTAACACGAGCACCCAATTATCAAGGCTTAACTGAATCTTCCCTCTGAATTTTTGAATTTAGTGTTAGAACTTACACTATACATTGTTGAAATTATATTTCATTCACTAACGGTAGCGAACCGTCTGAATGAGGGTTTGTTAAACCCGTATGGCCACACAACATAATTACACGCTTACACTTACACCCTGCAAGTGGAACTAATGATAATTGGATTGAGGACTTTTGTTCAAACTCGTATGCATCTTTATATTCGTATTTGTTCACAATGTGAAAGCATGAAAAGTATATAAGTATGAAATGTATGTGTTTCTCAGCCCACGATGTAAAGAATAAAAGTGATTAAAAAAAAAGTGGGACTATGATCTCACCTTTGATTGCAAGAGTAAATAAGTACTTCAACAAGTAATGTGCGCAAAGGACAACGCTAGCCTCGACCTAAACAAATAGGTTGTATCAATAACGATAGTCACGAAGGGTCAAAGTTGCTCAATTAGTCCTATGGCTCAACACGACTCGATTATGAAGCATGTGAAGCAAATAGTCAAGTTTCATGCAAGATACATGTATAGAAACAAGTTAGAAAGATTGCATAATCAATTGGTTAAGTTTGACAAAAAGTCAAACTTTGGTCGGTCAAAGTCAACGAAAAAGTCAACATGTTCGGGTCGGGTCCCGGACTATTTTTCTATGCTAATTATTCATATATAAGTATATTAGAACAAGTTTCATGTGAATCGGAGGTCGATAGCTAGTCAAACATTTCGCGTGAAATGTGCCAAATGAAGCAGAATCTGGCCAGGCTAATCCGCGCGCCGCGCGGGGATGGGGCGCGCCGCGCGGGGATGGGGCGCGCCGCGCCACCATCTGGGCAGACACTTTTCTGTTTTTCACAAGTATGCACGAGCTAAAACCAAATAACCACATCTTATGATCCGCAAACAATTAGAACATGTATCTTATATCATCGGAAAGGTAATTTGACGAGGAAAACACCTAGACACATTTCATCAAGCAATTCAACACTTACCACAACCCAAAACCGCATTAAACGTTCATAATCAAAGTTTCAAGTTCTAAAAACGCATTTCATGATTCGGGCAACCAATTTACATGTATGATATGCCGTTTTGAAGGTAATCAAGCACACATTGCAACCAAACACTTATCAACAACAATTCATAGCATTTGATGCACCAAAAGTTCATATAAAGCTTATCAAATCCTAATCCAAGTTCACAAAATCACTAATCATGTTCTTGAAGTTTTCTTAATCAACCTATACACCAAAACGAAGCTAATGATACTAGTAACACAATTAAAACATGGACTTTAACAATCTAACAACATATGAGCATCCAAAACACAAGATTAAGCAAGCATTTTTCATATTCAAGCTAGTTACACCAAAACAACAAATCGAGCATACAAATTACATACACGACATCACAATGAGCCATAGACACTAATTAACAACTTTATAACTCAAAAATCTCAAGAACACATAAAATTAGTGATTTTAGAAAGTTACCCAAATGAGATGAAGTTGGTATCAAATTGAAGAGGATGAAGAGAGGATTCCAAATATGTATTTTGTTTTGATTGAAGTTTGCTAGATCATGAATGGATGATGAATCTTTGAAATGGAGAATTTAAGAAAAATAGGGAAGTATTAAAGAAAAAGAGAAAATGGAGAGGATAATGAATGGAGGAGGTGGTTTGACCACTTTGACCTAGTCAAAGGTTTGGTCTTTTGACAAGTCTAGTCCCTCTAGTTTGTAATCGGGTGCGGGAATTAAGCAAACAAATTATTTTAAGTTACACGAGAGTACGGGAGACGTTATAATCCAATAACGAAAATATTGTAAGAATGTAGCTAATGGAGGATACGAATCGAGATACCGAGGATATAAAAAAAAAAAAAAGACGGCGTTAAAAATAATTTAACGAAAAAACGCGGGATGTTACATTATCCACACCTCAAAAGAAATTTCGTCCCGAAATTTAGTTGGAAGTAATAATCGACGTCTCTTACTCGAGACCTAGTGTTGTAACTCTACGAAGGAGTGAAGGCACTTTCTTGGACATTCCACGAATCCGGATAGTCGGGGTGTTACGTAGTGTTGAGGTTTGGGTTCACGATCCATGATTTCAACCAGTTTTCCCATGAAGGAGAGTTTGTCATCAATGTTTGGTGCATCTAGAAGGATTGCACATTCCTGTTCCGCAGGACACGTTTCTAAGTTGTTACACGAAATGTAAGGTAAACGGAAACTTAATTGAGTCGGCAGCTCTAAATGGTAGGGAGCGGTTCCAATGCGCCCCAAGGTTTCAAAAGGATCAATATTGCGGATATAACCTTCCTCGATTTCCCAAATGGATTACACCTTTCCAAGGTGTAGTTTCTCAATATTACGCGGTCACACACTGGGACTTTGTGAGGTTTTCATCTAAGTTTGGTATAACTCTTATGGCAACTACGGGTCGTCTCGAGCCCCTTCTCGGACTTGAATGATCTCAATTGTTGTTTCTTGATGAAGTTCAGATTTCGGTGTTTGCTTGCCACATGCGTTGGTCCAACGAATAGGGGTATGACATTTGCGGTCCTATAGGGTTTCGGAAGTGCGGCGTTAGTACACGAATGGTAACCGTAGTGGGAGAAATCAACTAAAAGCGACCATACAAGTTTGAAACATGTCCTTCCATGATGTAATTCGTTCGTTTGTTCAGTTCGTCGGTTTGTGGAAGATACGCGGTACATATGTCTAAGCGGGTTCCCAAGGTCTCTTGCGAAACTAGAAGCGATACGAGTATTTTGATCCGAGGTAATTGGCAATGGTACACCGTATTGGAAAAGAATTCCGTAAGATATGTTTGAACAAGTTAGTTAGGGTTCGAAAATGTTCGTTAGGACTATTCACCCTCGTGGCGAATACTAATGTAATATGAAGAGTTTCTCTATCCATTGAGAAATGTTACAAGGAGTTTCCTCATACGGGGGTGCGAGCGATGAAGATAGAAGTGAAATGAGAACTTAGAGTAGAGTGAGTTTACATCTCGAGGTTGCCATATCGTGCATCTAGTTGTCAAAAGTTGAGGTTTGAAAAAGAAACAAGATAGTACACGTAGTTTTATAGTTCGGGGTTGAATAGTAGTTGACCGATTATCCGAAACACAAGGACGTTAAGTCAAAGAAGAGTGAAGTATCCTTGGATCATGGGTTGTCTTAAGTTCCAGTAATATCAGACGGTAACGGTGAAATAACAGAGGTATGTAATGTGGTACGTGATGACGAGAAAATTGATCGGATCCAATATTAAGTATTCAAATTTTTCGTGCTAAATAACGATTTTCAGTTTTCCTTTATTTCGAGTCGAGAAAGTATGCCTTTCAGGCGTTCAAGTAGAATTATTTCCATATTTGAGTTCCATCTGGTGCTATACGAATTAAGCTAGCAAGGTTGGTGTGAATAATCACGTTCAAGATTCGGGCACGTAGAGGTTTAGATTTCTACCTTATTGAGTTATCGAGGGTAAAGAACAAGCATCACGAGGAAAAGTCGAAATTGAATCTTTGGTAACAACCGGTGAGATCTAAGATTTTACGAGTATAAGTCTGAGTTGGGAGAGTTCCCTGATTACGTGTGGCTTGATTTCGAGATTGGTTGTAATGCCTCGACCATTAGCATCATGGTCTAGAAAATTGGACTTTGTTCAACAAAAATTCCCACTCGGAGAATTTGGTATAGAGTTGCTCTTTTCTCAACAGTTCGAGCGTAAGACGGTAAAGTTGTTCGTTTTCCTTCTTCACTTGAATAGGTTAAGATATCATCAATAAATACGATAACGGATTTGTCTAGATAAGTTTGCATATGCGGTTTAGGAGGTTCATGAATACGGACGGAGTCCTAGAATGGTACTAAGATAAATTTACAACTAACGTTGCGAGTTCGAAAATGGCTTAGGAGACATCGTCACCGGAATGGATGTCGTTTTAGGACGCACCCGGGATTCATGCAAAAATCATGAGGTCATGGATACAAGGAAGAGGGTATCGGTTTCTAACCGAAAATTACTTAGTTAGCAATCATCTAAACACAATTGTAGGAAAAATAGTTTCTCCTTAACGAATAGGTTTTGAGCTCCTTAGTTCTATAGGTGTCAAGTCGAAATTCTTAACGTATCCCCTCCGATAAAATTTATAGGCACACAATATTTCCATCGGTCACTTAAATTGCCTAAGTAGGGTCTAGGGGAAAAGGTGGAGTGCAAAGGGTACGAGTCAAAGTCTTGGTTATAAAACGTCTAGCTGTAATCGAATTGAATAAGTATGAAATATACGGTTGGTTGTGAAGAAACGTACCCGTGACTAGTCCATCGTCGTCTCGGGCATCCTAGGTGTCGATGTTGGAAGTTCAACGGCGGGTGTTGGGGTTGATTTTCTTATTTGGGCACGCACTCCTAAAATGACCCGGTTGGCCACATTCAAAACAAACACCCGTCTTGGGTGCATTGGGCTCCTTTTGAGCGACGGGAGCGGTATTCCTACAATCGTGGGCTACATGGCCACTTCTTTGACACTTCAAGCAAAATGGTTTGCCACATTCGCCTAAATGATGTTTGTAGCACTCGTTACAATACGGTAGGTGTCCGGTATAACCTTTCTTGCCGTTGGGGATGAAGGGCTTCTTGGCGAGGTTGTTGTAATTGCTTGATTGGGGGGCTTCCCATTTTCTTTTGTTGTCACCCGACTTATCCTCGGCTTTAGGTGCCGGCACTTCAATCTCGTCCACTGTTTCAATCAATTGACGGGCCATATTCAAAGCCTCTTGGTGGTTAGCGGGTTTGGATGACATTACTCCTTGTTTGATGCTCTTGGGGAGACCATCCATGTAAAGTTCAACCCTTAAAGATTCGGGGTTCACAAGATTTGGGCACATCAAAGCAAGTTCGGAGAATCGTTGATTATAGGCCTTAAGGTCGTTCCCGACCGCTTTCAGAGCTCTTAGCTCTTGTTCGAGCCTTCGGGTTTCTTCGCGAGGAAAATATTCGGTGATCATCTTTCCTCTTAAGTCGGCCCAAGAGAGAGCGTGGGCTTCGTGGATACCCACCGATTGTACATACGAATTCCACCATGTGAGAGCGATACCGGCGAAGGTGTGAGTGGAATATCTAACCTTGTCTTGGTCTCGACAACCGCTTATGCTGAAGACGGCTTCCGTTTGCTCAAACCATCGGGTGAGCACAACCGGTCCCCCGGTTCCATCAAAAGTGCGAGGTTTGCACCCCATGAAATTCTTATAGGAGCATCCTTCGTTGGAATTTCCGGCTCCATTGTTGTTGTTGTGATGATTGTTGTTATTGTTGTTGTTGGAGGAGTGACCGGCCATGGCCGCATCCACGACAGTGGCTATCATACGTTGGAGGGCTTGTTCGGGAGTTTCGGGAGGAGCGCGTCGACGAGCCATTATTCCTTCAAAACACAAGAATATCATTGGTTAGTATTCTCAATAATACTAACCGTGATATGGAATGATGATAAAGAGAAAAAAAAAATTTCCTTGACTCGCCTTAAATTCTTTATGTCATAATGTCGGAACGTCCATGTGAATCACTGTAATATAATCCCGGAAATTATATTACCCTGATTCACATGTGCATTTAACATTACTTCATAAAGTCAAGGTGGCGCGTCAACAAAATTTATCAACGTAAGATTAAGATCGAATACGACTTAGATATGATAGAAAAGTTTGAGTATAATGCACAAATAGTCAAGTAATTCCTACTTCAGTCTATATGCCGGTTGTAGTTTAGATTCACCTATGTACCCTATGACTCGGGGTGGACACAAATGAACTCTAAATCCCTACAACCAAGGCTCTGATACCACTTGTAGCGACCCCGACAAATCGTCAAGTGACGGCGTCGACTACGTAGGTCCCATTACATGGTCATAAGTCTTTAAGACAACGTTTGACCAAAATATGTCGCATTCATTTCAATGTAAAAGGGTGTTTCAAGTTTACAAAAGAAGTTCGACGGCTAGTTACATTACAATGTTAAACGTACAATTGAAACCTATGCGACACAATTTAAAAGTAGCCAAAAAGATGCTCCAAATATGCATGTATACTCGACATCCAAGCAAGTATCAAAAGAGTGCGGAAGCATGTATCACTTAAGCATTCAAAACCTGAGAAAAACATAGAAGAATCTGTCAACGAAAACGTTGGTCAAATCATAGATTTAGTAAGTAAAATGTATTGAACCACAAGGTTCTTTATGAATTGCTTAACCAAAATCGTTCACATTCCAAAATAGTATTTGTAACACGAGCACCCAATTATCAAGGCTTAACTGAATCTTCCCTCTGAATTTTTGAATTTAGTGTTAGAACTTACACTATACATTGTTGAAATTATATTTCATTCACTAACGGTAGCGAACCGTCTGAATGAGGGTTTGTTAAACCCGTATGGCCACACAACATAATTACACGCTTACACTTACACCCTGCAAGTGGAACTAATGATAATTGGATTGAGGACTTTTGTTCAAACTCGTATGCATCTTTGTATTCGTATTTGTTCACAATGTGAAAGCATGAAAAGTATATAAGTATGAAATGTATGTGTTTCTCAGCCCACGATGTAAAGAATAAAAGTGATTAAAAAAAAAGTGGGACTATGATCTCACCTTTGATTGCAAGAGTAAATAAGTACTTCAACAAGTAATGTGCGCAAAGGACAACGCTAGCCTCGACCTAAACAAATAGGTTGTATCAATAACGATAGTCACGAAGGGTCAAAGTTGCTCAATTAGTCCTATGGCTCAACACGACTCGATTATGAAGCATGTGAAGCAAATAGTCAAGTTTCATGCAAGATACATGTATAGAAACAAGTTAGAAAGATTGCATAATCAATTGGTTAAGTTTGACAAAAAGTCAAACTTTGGTCGGTCAAAGTCAACGAAAAAGTCAACATGTTCGGGTCGGGTCCCGGACTATTTTTCTATGCTAATTATTCATATATAAGTATATTAGAACAAGTTTCATGTGAATCGGAGGTCGATAGCTAGTCAAACATTTCGCGTGAAATGTGCCAAATGAAGCAGAATCTGGCTAGGCTAATCCGCGCGCCGCGCGGGGATGGGGCGCGCCGCGCCACCATCTGGGCAGACACTTTTCTGTTTTTCACAAGTATGCACGAGCTAAAACCAAATAACCACATCTTATGATCCGCAAACAATTAGAACATGTATCTTATATCATCGGAAAGGTAATTTGACGAGGAAAACACCTAGACACATTTCATCAAGCAATTCAACACTTACCACAACCCAAAACCGCATTAAACGTTCATAATCAAAGTTTCAAGTTCTAAAAACGCATTTCATGATTCGGGCAACCAATTTACATGTATGATATGCCGTTTTGAAGGTAATCAAGCACACATTGCAACCAAACACTTATCAACAACAATTCATAGCATTTGATGCACCAAAAGTTCATATAAAGCTTATCAAATCCTAATCCAAGTTCACAAAATCACTAATCATGTTCTTGAAGTTTTCTTAATCAACCTATACACCAAAACGAAGCTAATGATACTAGTAACACAATTAAAACATGGACTTTAACAATCTAACAACATATGAGCATCCAAAACACAAGATTAAGCAAGCATTTTTCATATTCAAGCTAGTTACACCAAAACAACAAATCGAGCATACAAATTACATACACGACATCACAATGAGCCATAGACACTAATTAACAACTTTATAACTCAAAAATCTCAAGAACACATAAAATTAGTGATTTTAGAAAGTTACCCAAATGAGATGAAGTTGGTATCAAATTGAAGAGGATGAAGAGAGGATTCCAAATATGTATTTTGTTTTGATTGAAGTTTGCTAGATCATGAATGGATGATGAATCTTTGAAATGGAGAATTTAAGAAAAATAGGGAAGTATTAAAGAAAAAGAGAAAATGGAGAGGATAATGAATGGAGGAGGTGGTTTGACCACTTTGACCTAGTCAAAGGTTTGGTCTTTTGACAAGTCTAGTCCCTCTAGTTTGTAATCGGGTGCGGGAATTAACCAAACGAATTATTTTAAGTTACACGAGAGTACGGGAGACGTTATAATCCAATAACGAAAATATTGTAATAATGTAGCTAATGGAGGATACGAATCGAGATACCGAGGATATAAAAAAAAAAAAAAAAGACGGCGTTAAAAATAATTTAACGGAAAAACGCGGGATGTTACATGGGACACCGTCCTGTAAAGAAGTGTTGGACGCCGTCCAATATGTGGGACATCGTCCAAAGTGTCTGACGGGCCAGCTGTGTAATTTTAAGATTTTAAAAGGGGTATGTTGGTCTTTTCACTTGGTGGCCGATTTTAAGCCACAAATGGGCAAAGTTGAGCTCATTCAACCTTATCTTCACCAACACAAACACTCTCATCCTTATCTAGAGAGAGTAAGAGTTTAGAGAGAGAGAGAGAGAGAGAGATTGATTTGGAGAAGAAGGAGTCGGATTCTCTCCAAAGCTCAGGTTTTAAAGTTGTTCATCTCGTTCACGGCTACGTTGTGGTAGTATTGGTAAGTTCAAACTTTGAATTTCATTTGTTTGATTTGATATTCAAGTTAGGGTTTGAGCTTGATTGATTGTGAAACCCTTTTGAGGATGAAGTGGGTTTAGGGTGACTAGTTATTCTAGTCACTTGGTGGGTTTCGGGTTGGTTGACATTTTGGCCATGATTAGGCTTTGATAATGGGTATAATCACTAGTGTTAGTGATTATGGAAGTGTTGGAACCCATTTTGGGTAATTGGTGACTAATTTTGAAATGGGTCAAAATTAGGGTTTGGTGTCAATTTGGGCAAGACGAGTGTTTAACACTTGTGTTCGGGTTCAATTGGCGTATTAGGACCATTCTCACTTGTGTTAGTGATTATTGGTTGGTTTGGACGCGGTTTGGTGCTTGGAAGTGCAATGGGTTGAAATTGCACTAAGTGTCATTTTGAGTTGGTTTGTAAATCTACTCTAAGTGTTGTTTGTATTGTGATAATGGGATAGGTACTTTTCATTGTCGAGTTGCGGATTATTTCGGTAGCATTCATCAAGGCGACAAGGTGAGTGTTAATATCCTATGTGCATATGTATGTGTAGGATGGGTGCGGGTCGGGTGTAGTGGTTCTCGGTTATAGAGCTCACTTCACATATAGGTGGATTTGATGGACTTGTGTATAGGTCCAGTTGGCACGGTTGTGCATTTTGGTTGACCACCTTTGGCGAGGTACACACTTTGTGCGTACGTTATCACATGTGCTTGTGATGTGGATTATATAACCCCAATGGCGAAGGGTTGATATTGTGTTGTGAATTGGAATACCCCGATGATGTGGGTTGTGATTGGAGAAGTGGATCACGTGTGGATGCAGATTCACGATGACGCGTGTAGTTCAGTCATCTTATTGAGGTAGTGATCTCGTGTAGTTGCAGATTCACTAAGGCTCGTGTAGTTCGGCCAACCTCGATGTTGTTGTGATATTGAAGATAGTAGTCTCGTGTGGATTCGGATTTACTAAGGCTCGTGTAGTTCGGCCAATCTTCATTTGGTATTAGGTTAAGGGGTTAACTATGGGCGGTTTACGCATTGTTATATATATCGTTGTATCGTTGTGATGTAGCTAACGTTCCGGGTGTAGCTTGTTGGAGTCGTTCATATCGTCGTTGGTGAACTTACTTGGTTGACTTTTAGCTTGTGTATAGCGATCGTACGGTATGCTTAGTTAGTTGTCTTATACTTGGATGCTCCGGTATGTGTTATTTGATTATTCGTGTGGCGTGTCCATTTTATGCATATATATATGTATGTAGTATATTCTCACTCACTAAGCGTTAGCTTAACCTCTCGTTGTTTACATTTTTATAGATATGCATGGATCTGGTGGCTCGGGTAAGCGTGGGAACTAGTGGACTTGCGTAGTTGCTTAGAAGACGTACTTTTGGATTGATTAGGATTGGGTAGCGTATCCCCAATCGCCATGCTCGGTCTTTAGTTTATGTTAAAACTCACGTGGTCGAAAACTTGTAATTTTGTACGAAAGTCGTAAAACGACCGATGCGGGCTCGGTGTCGTAAAACTCGATTTTATCGTGGAAAACTCTTAGTTTTAATTATTATAACATACTGTGAAAGTGTTTTCGTGTGAAAGTGTCGGGAAGCGGGTTTTCCGCTCGCGTGTAAATGTAAAACTGATCAGAATATTTGTGATGATCCCTCCAAAACCATTTGGACGAATACACCATTCATTGATTTCATAGTGAGGTTTTGACCTCTATATGATACGTTTTGTAAACATTGCATTCTTTTAAAAAGGCACACCATAAATGAATATATAAATCCAAGGTTTTCGACGTCTGATGATTTCTACGTATCGATAATTACCGTATATAATAGTTTACAATACTACATCCGTTGACAATGTAGTCAAAATAAGATACATGGTGATGATTTTGTGAATGCAAAGTTTTCTTGAATAAAGCATGTATGACTCCATGCACATAGCTTGTATAACGCATAAGCAAACAGCGGAAGACTTCTAGAAACCTGAGAATAAACATGCTTAAAAGTGTCAACACAAAGGTTGGTGAGTTCATAGTTTTAATGTTGCGCATAATCTGTATATAAAAGTGAATCACAAGTTTTCAGTTGTTTCATCCAGAAACGTTTATCAAAATATTCTACGAAATTGAGCGCCCTGGTAACTAAACTTAACGTATATATAATTTTTACCCTTTGTATAATCATCTTAATAATACACGCAAACCAACGTGTACGCTTCTCAAATAGCATACGTCCGTTAAAAGGCTAGTGCTCTAGCTCAGATGGGGATATCAAGCCCTATGGATCCATATACTACTGCTCGCGCCCACCAGTTTTTATAACTGGCAGTTACTAGTTACCAAAGCTAAGGGATTTTCGGTTCAAACTCGGTGTAGAATTTAGTATGTACTTGTATCCATTGCGTTTAAAATAAAGTGCATGTATTCTCAGCCCAAAAATATAGATTGCAAAAGCAATTAAAAAGGGAGCAAATGAAACTCACCTTAGCAGCACATATGGTCATTCACTGAAATGTGACCGAAACTCGGAATGCAAAATAACCGTAGATCTCAACGTATCAATATTGTGATTCAATATTGTAGGAAAGTACGTAGACGCAACGGAGATGATAAACACTAGTTTGACTCACGAGCAAAACCCCCGAGCAATACCCATGACCTCTATAGCTATAACCCATAATTTCCTTAGCTCTATCCCACTCGAGACCCATTTTTAAATTACTCGAATAGCACTCTGTCGTAGTATTTTATGTATAAATACTAATAATAATAATAATACTAAAACTACTACTAATAATAATAAGATTAATAATAATAATCTTAATAATAATAATCTTAATAATAATAATAATAATAATAATAATAATAATAATAATAATAATAATAATAATAATAATAATAATAATAATAATAATAATAATAATAATAATAATATATATTAAATTTTACGGAGTGTTTGATGCACAAATGCATCTCATAAACTGAAAATGTTCGCCTTATAAAGAAAGTAGCCCACCTACCCCCCTCATGCGATCGCATGAGAGTTGTGAGGAAGACTCATGCGATCGCATGAGTCATGTTACAGCTCATATCTCCTAAAAATGCTCTGCCGACACATATGGTCTTAATATATATATTATTTAATTATATAATATATTTAATCTTTAGAATTAATTAAATATTATATTATATTTACGTGCGTAGTAAAAATGTAATTTTTGTTCAAATGACTCGTACCTTGTCACTCGACTCATGTACCACTTTCGGTTTTTCGAACGCACTTTCGTACGTTTAGAAAACTAGCATTTTACGTTACGCGACGTGTACCCTTATTAATAATTTGACTTACTCATCAATAAATTATCTTATAAAAATGTAACTTATAAAATTGAGCGTTGTGGTCATTTGCTTCTATAAATCAGTGGCTCGTTGTTTATCAAAATATATTATTTTAAATCAGGACGTTTTATGACTAAGTTAAAATTATATATATATATATATATATATATATTTTAGAATTGTAAATTTGTACGTAATATATATGTTTGAAATATTTATCTAATGATATAAAGATAAAGCTTAAATTTGTTCGGAAATTTCCGGGTCGTCACAGTACCTACCCGTTAAAGAAATTTCGTCCCGAAATTTGATCATGGTCGTCATGGCTAATCATAAAAAATGTTTTTATGACGAATATGAGTTGGTATATAGAGTTTTATCACTATTGAGTAATATAGATAAAATGATTCGATTAATTGAAGAGTACGAGTGAAGCTATCCTAAAAGGAATGAAATGAGAACTAAAGTTTTGTCTTAACTTTTGACGTTGTCTTGGTTGAATTTCGGAATTCAAGGGATTTAAAGAAAATCTTCTAAATCTAAAAGATTTGATT
This sequence comes from Rutidosis leptorrhynchoides, assembly GCF_046630445.1. Lineage (NCBI taxonomy): Eukaryota > Viridiplantae > Streptophyta > Magnoliopsida > Asterales > Asteraceae > Rutidosis > Rutidosis leptorrhynchoides. The sequence goes on along the minus strand of NC_092335.1, from coordinate 14,211,059 downwards.
CTTCGGCGAATAAGGAAATTAGGATCTCTCTAATTAAATGCGGAGAACTGCCTTGATTTCTCTATCAAATATTTCACTAAAAATTAACTTCTTCCGGTTTGTCACTTTTACCATTCCTATACTTAATTCTCAAATTTAAAAGATAGTGAAAATGCTTAATCCAGTTCTAATCCTTGTCCTTATCCTTACTATCACAACAATTATCCTCCTTTTCCAACTTCCTCCAGAGGAATCTGCTTACTTCTACTTTGCCCTTGGGGTTATAGTACTTTTAATTCTCCCGTGTCTTTATATTGTGATAAACATTGATATCCACGGTTTGTAATTTATGTGTTGTTATCGGGCTTTATATTCGCTCTTATATTTTAATGTCCCTACTTCTGTCTTCTATAATCATTGTCATCCCTAGTTAATGCTCTCTTTTATTTGTTGCGATTTACACCCCAATTTATATTTCAGAGTTTTGTCCCTTCGTTTCTTCTTCTTGCGATTGGGCATTTCTTGTAATGGTCCAGAATTCGCTGATATAAGTTTTCGAATGGACATTGTTAATGTTCTAAGAAGGGAATGGTAATGGCACGATTTTGATTTGTTAAATTACCAGAATACCCTGGAAAAGACCGAATCATCAAGAAATATTTTCTTGATATTATAGAGATTAAATAGGATACAAGAGTCGTGTAACATGGCACATGATAATGTTATGATCTGTGAATCATCATGTTTCATTTGGAAACTCAACATGACTTACTGTAATATAATCACGTTGATCAAGTGTCATTATATTATACTAACTCATGCTTCAGTTCCCAACACTACTTTAATAACATTCATAATTTAAGTTCAAACTTTTCAGAATTTAGAAACTAAAACAGTTTCCTTTATGATGTAACACTGATATCGCAAAGAGATAAATGATTTCAAATAAAAATTGTTATGAAAATATCTTCAGAAATATCGAGGATATTTATAATGAAAGATACGATGATATCTTAGAATTTCTAATATCGAAGGATGATGAAGAAGATTTTATCCGTAAAAGTTTAGAGTCAGGAGCAAGGTATTCGTTAATGACTTCAGCAGATACTGAATCATTTGGATTCTTTGAAGGCAGGTTTAGTCTTTGTGATTTGTCCACAGCCTCCTTCATGGTTTGCTCAATTCGTTTTCCAGTTCCAACTTTTATGAGCTTTGCCAGCACACTATTCTTTATCATCAAACTTTTGACCATTAAGACCATTTACAGTTTTGCTGCTTCATCAGCTTTTTCAACATTCAGAGTATTGATTCATAGACTGGTTGCTTTTCAGAATTTCAGAATAAAAGCTCATAATTCTAAGAGATGAATGTTATATGTATACATACGATGTTCTAGTACAGTTTTGAATTCAAAGTATGGCATTTGAAAGATGTAAGAATCTAAGAGTGATGTTTTCTGTTAAATCTTGGCTTGGATTCTGATTTTTCAAAATCAGAATATGTAATCAAATTTAAATGCGAATGGTTGTGTTGATTTCTAGGAAAGAATGTATATCGTTGTGAAAGTAGTGAGTATAGTTGATGATTTGCTGAATCAGAATCGAAGAATGTAACATATTAATTGTGAATTTATATATCTTTCGGGTATTACCTACCCGTTAAAAGTTTCACAAGTAATATTTTGTACCAGAGAATTTTATTACAGTCTTTATGAAAATATTTGTATGTATATTTTCTTCAGATGTAATACATATTTAATGAGTTAATATCATATTAAGCTCATTTGATTTTCGGCTGGATTAGAAGTGAATACTCTCTAAAACATTAAAGATTTCATAATCTTCGCGGAGTATTTCACTAATGTAATCAATACTTCGTTTTTCAGTTTTGTTGATATTTCCTTAGTGAATCATGTTGGTGCTTATGGAACTCTTGCTAACTTCGCAAGGTACGGATGATGTTTTTTTTTGAAAGTTTCGAGTACATCGAAAATGAAAGTGTAAAATCAAATGTGTAATTGAATAATACACTTAGTTTATTATGAAAAGGAATTCATTGAATTTGAAACAGAGATTGTAATTAATGATGGTTATGTCGTTAATGAATGTACATCATTGCATATTAGTAATATGAACTAACCGAGTAGTACCTACTAGTTAAGATTCACACGTAATAGCTTAGTACGAAAAGATTTATTTTGATTTCAAAATTCATATATATTAAATATACATATAATTTCTTCAGGGGAAATGATTTAATACTTCATATCTCGTTGATACAATATACGCGTTGTTGATTTGTGATGATGTTGGTGATTACGGAATTGGCGGAACTTGTAGTGCTACAGGTTTTGTCGGTGTTGGTGATACTGACGGTACTGTTGATGCTGCTGGTAAAACAAGTCTAGCTTGTAAATCGTGCACTATTCCGGTCAGGGTTTCTACTCTTCCTTCTATCGTTTCGGTCCACTCATCTGATTTACAGTTATGGCTGGAATAGATAATTTTTAAGACTTTAGATATTACATAATCGCCGCAGAATATTTCTCCAATGAAGTTATGAATCAATACTTCATCGGTTATTGTTGTTGGTACTCCTTGGTATCTATGGTGAGTATGACGTTGATGCTCAAAGTACAAATTGTGATGTTGAAGTGTGGGATGTGGATGTTGTTGTTGGTGGTGGTGATGGTACTGTTGGTGTTGCTGATGGTGGTACTATTGTTGCCGGTGCTGCTGCTGGTGCTTGTAACCTTTGCACCACATTCTCCAAAGCCACTACCCGAGCGCGAAGCTCGTTGACTTCTTCTATTACACCGGGATGATTGTCGGTTCGGACGAGCGGGTGAATGAGATCTAGAATGTAAGATAGTATATAATCATGATGAGATACTCTAGAAATGAGAGAGAAAATGGTATTACGAACAGGTTCACCTGTAAGTGCTTCAGGTTCTTAGCCAAGAGGGCAATGTAGTGGATGGAAGGGATCGCCTTCTTCTTGTCTCCAATGATTAAGTAGACTACGAACCCATCCTCAATTCATCCAGAATAGATGATGGCTAATTGGTTGATCCATTCCGATTACACTGTCTTCGGAGTTCAGGTGAATATCCATATCGGAATAGCTATCGGAGTTTAAGGAATTTGAACTAGATACGTGATCCATCTTGTATAATCAGGGAATTGATTTTGATATGAGATAGATTATAGGATTTAGTTTGGTATTCTCCGATACATGATTTACATATGTATATATAATACCAAAATCCCATAAGTTACGGAGAAATTTTCGGTAAGTGTAAGACAAAGTTTACTGTAATAGATATGCTTAAGATACGAAATTTGTCCATACACTATCTATGCAATCAATGCAGTAAAACTTTTCTTAGGCTTAAGATAATAACAGGTAATTTCTGACAAGAAATAATAAGCAAAACTCGGTAAAAACAGATACGGTCATAGTCCAGACTCACTAATGCATCCTAACAATTACCAGTTAAACACACTAATGCAAATTCTGCTTCCCTATGACCTCAAGCTCTGATACCAACGGTGATGATCCCTCCAAAACCATTTGGACGAATACATCATTCATTGATTTCATAGTGAGGTTTTGACCTCTATATGATACGTTTTGTAAACATTGCATTCTTTTAAAAAGGCACACCATTAATGAATATATAAATCCAAGGTTTTCGACGTCTGATGATTTCTACGTATCGATAATTACCGTATATAATAGTTTACAATACTACATCCGTTGACAATATAGTCAAAATAAGATACATGGTGATGATTTTGTGAATGCAAAGTTTTCTTGAATAAAGCATGTATGACTCCATGCACATAGCTTGTATAACGCATAAGCAAATAGCGGAAGACTTCTAGAAACCTGAGAATAAACATGCTTAAAAGTGTCAACACAAAGGTTGGTGAGTTCATAGTTTTAATGTTGCGCATAATCTGTATATAAAAGTGAATCACAAGTTTTCAGTTGTTTCATCCAGGAACGTTTATCAAAATATTCTACGAAATTGAGCACCATGGTAACTAAACTTAACGTATATATAATTTTTACCCTTTGTATAATCATCTTAATAATACACGCAAACCAACGTGTACGCTTCTCAAATAGCATACGTCCGTTAAAAGGCTAGTGCTCTAGCTCAGACGGGGATATCAAGCCCTATGGATCCATATACTACTACTCGCGCCCACCAGTTCTTATAACTGGCAGTTACTAGTTACCAAAGCTATGGGATTTTCGGTTCAAACTCGGTGTTGAATTTAGTATGTACTTGTTGTAGTGACCCGAACTTTTCCATGTTTATATATATTAATTGAGATTGATATTTACATGATTAAATGTTTCCAACATGTTAAGCAATCAAACTTGTTAAGACTTGATTAATTAAAATATGTTTCATATAGACAATTGACCACCCAAGTTGACCGGTGATTCACGAACGTTAAAACTTGTAAAAACTATATGATGACATATATATGGATATATATATAGTTAACATGATACTATGATAAGTAAACATATCATTAAGTATATTAACAATGAACTACATATGTAAAAACAAGACTACTAACTTAATGATTTTTAAACGAGACATATATGTAACGATTATCGTTGTAAAGACATTTAATGTATATATATCATATTAAGAGATATTCATACATGATAATATCATGATAATATAATAATTTAAAATCTCATTTGATATTATAAACATTGGGTTAACAACATTTAACAAGATCGTTAACCTAATGGTTTCAAAACAACACTTACATGTAACGACTAACGATGACTTAACGACTCAGTTAAAATGTATATACATGTAGTGTTTTAATATGTATTTATACACTTTTGAAAGACTTCAATACACTTATCAAAATACTTCTACTTAACAAAAATGCTTACAATTACATCCTCGTTCAGTTTCATCAATAATTCTACTCGTATGCACCCGTATTCGTACTCGTACAATACACAGCTTTTAGATGTATGTACTATTGGTATATATACTCCAATGATCAGCTCTTAGCAGCCCATGTGAGTCACCTAACACATGTGGGAACCATCATTTGGCAACTAGCATGAAATATCTCATAAAATTACAAAAATATGAGTAATCATTCATGACTTATTTACATGAAAACAAAATTACATATCCTTTATATCTAATCCATACACCAACGACCAAAAACACCTACAAACACTTTCATTCTTCAATTTTATTCATCTAATTGATCTCTCTCAAGTTCTATCTTCAAGTTCTAAGTGTTCTTCATATATTCTACAAGTTCTAGTTACATAAAATCAAGAATACTTTCAAGTTTGCTAGCTCACTTCCAATCTTGTAAGGTGATCATCCAACCTTAAGAAATCTTTGTTTCTTATAGTAGGTTATCATTCTAATACAAGGTAATAATCATATTCAAACTTTGGTTCAATTTCTATAACTATAACAATCTTATTTCAAGTGATGATCTTACTTGAACTTGTTTTCGTGTCATGATTCTGCTTCAAGAACTTCGAGCCATCCAAGGATCCGTTGAAGCTAGATCCATTTTTATCTTTTCCAGTAGGTTTATCCAAGGAACTTAAGGTAGTAATGATATTCATAACATCATTCGATTCATACATATAAAGCTATCTTATTCGAAGGTTTAAACTTGTAATCACTAGAACATAGTTTAGTTAATTCTAAACTTGTTCGCAAACAAAAGTTAATCCTTCTAACTTGACTTTTAAAATCAACTAAACACATGTTCTATATCTATATGATATGCTAACTTAATGATTTAAAACCTGGAGACACGAAAAACACCGTAAAACCGGATTTACGCCGTCGTAGTAACACCGCGGGCTGTTTTGGGTTAGTTAATTAAAAACTATGATAAACTTAGATTTAAAAGTTGTTATTCTGGGAAAATGATTTTTATTATGAACATGAAACTATATCCAAAAATTATAGTTAAACTCAAAGTGGAAGTATGTTTTCTAAAATGGTCATCTAGACGTCGTTCTTTCGACTGAAATGACTACCTTTACAAAAACGACTTGTAACTTATTTTTCTGACTATAAACCTATACTTTTTCTGTTTAGATTCATAAAATAGAGTTCAATATGAAACCATAGCAATTTGATTCACTCAAAACGGATTTAAAATGAAGAAGTTATGGGTAAAACAAGATTGGATAATTTTTCTCATTTTAGCTACGTGAAAATTGGTAACAAATCTATTCCAACCATAACTTAATCAACTTGTATTGTATATTATGTAATCTTGAGATACCATAGACACGTATACAATGTTTCGACCTATCATGTCGACACATCTATATATATTTCGGAACAACCATAGACACTCTATATGTGAATGTTGGAGTTAGCTATACAGGGTTGAGGTTGATTCCAAAATATATATAGTTTGAGTTATGATCAATACTGAGATACGTATACACTGGGTCGTGGATTGATTCAAGATAATATTTATCGATTTATTTCTATACATCTAACTGTGGACAACTAGTTGTAGGTTACTAACGAGGACAACTGACTTAATAAACTTAAAACATCAAAATATATTAAAAGTGTTGTAAATATATTTTGAACATACTTTGATATATATGTATATATTGTTATAGGTTCGTGAATCAACCAGTGGCCAAGTCTTACTTCCCGACGAAGTAAAAATCTGTGAAAGTGAGTTATAGTCCCACTTTTAAAATCTAATATTTTTGGGATGAGAATACATGCAGGTTTTATAAATGATTTACAAAATAGACACAAGTACGTGAAACTACATTCTATGGTTGAATTATCGAAATCGAATATGCCCCTTTTTATTAAGTCTGGTAATCTAAGAATTAGGGAACAGACACCCTAATTGACGCGAATCCTAAAGATAGATCTATTGGGCCTAACAAACCCCATCCAAAGTACCGAATGCTTTAGTACTTCAAAATTTATATCATATCCGAAGGGTGTCCCGGAATGATGGGGATATTCTTATATATGCATCTTGTTAATGTCGGTTACCAGGTGTTCACCATATGAATGATTTTTATCTCTATGTATGGGATGTGTATTGAAATATGAAATCTTGTGGTCTATTATTATGATTTGATATATATAGGTTAAACCTATAACTCACCAACATTTTTGTTGACGTTTTAAGCATGTTTATTCTCAGGTGATTATTAAGAGCTTCCGCTGTCGCATACTTAAATAAGGACGGGATTTGGAGTCCATGCTTGTATGATATTGTGTAAAAACTGCATTCAAGAAACTTATTTTGTTGTAACATATTTGTATTGTAAACCATTATGTAATGGTCGTGTGTAAACAGGATATTTTAGATTATCATTATTTGATAATCTACGTAAAACTTTTTAAACCTTTATTGATGAAATAAAGGTTATGGTTTGTTTTAAAATGAATGCAGTCTTTGAAAAACGTCTCATATAGAGGTCAAAACCTCGCAACGAAATCAATTAATATGGAATGTTTTTAATCAATAAGAACGGGACATTTCAGTTGGTATCCGAGCGTTGGTCTTAGAGAACCAGAATTTTGCATTAGTGTGTCTTATCGAGTTTGTTAGGATGCATTAGTGAGTCTGGACTTCGACCGTGTTTACTTGAAAAATGATTGCTTAACAAATTTTGTTGGAAACTATATATTTTTAACATGTGAATATTATGTGATATATTAATCTCTTAACGCGTTTGATATTATGTGATAGATGTCTACCTCTAGAACAAGTCCCATTGACTCACCTAATAATAATGAAGAGTCAAATGTAAATTGGAATGATTCGTGGACTGATTCACAAGTTCCGGAAGAGGAACCGGAAGAAGAGTCGGAACCGGAAGAAGAATCGGAACCGGAAGAATAATCGGAACCGGATGAAGAAATAGAACCGGTGAGGGAAATAATAAAACGGTTAAGTAAAAGAAAATCCTCAACCAACCGACCAAGGTTAATTATGGTCAATGGTGTTTCCGCCAAGGAAGCAAAATATTGGGAGGATTACCAATTCTCAGATGAATCGGATTCCGACGAGAATTCTGATGATGTTATAGAAATTACCCCAACTGAATTTAAAAAGGCAAAAGAAAATAATAAGAGAAAGGGCATAAAAATAGAGAAATCTAATTCCAACCCCGATGAACTTTATATGTATCGTCAACCCCCGAAGTCCTTAAGTTGTAACAATGACCCGGGAACCTCTAAACCACCAGGTTTTTCTAAACCAATGTGGAAAACGACGGCTCGTATTAGGGGAACACCATATATCCCTAGAAACTTGGCAAAACGAACCAAAACCGAAGAAGAAGAAACAAGCGAGTCGGAATAAGATAGTTGTATTCGTGTGGTGTAATATATGTAATATAGTGTGCTTATGCTTTATGATATATGTAAAAATTGCTTGTATTAATAAGTATTTTTTTTTTATGAATCTAACTCTTGTCTATTTTACAGTATAAAAACACAAAATGGATAGACAACCCAATATTTTAAGAGACCTACCCGGAGACATGATTGATGAAATCTTGTCTAGAGTCGGTCAGAATTCTTCGGCACAACTATTTAAGGCGAGATCAGTTTGTAAGACATTCGAAGAACGTTCCAAGAATGCCTTGGTTTATAAAAGGCTTTCGTTCAAAAGATGGGGGATATCACATTGGGAAATCCATAAGTTACGATGTGCTTACTTTGACGAATATATTGCGGGGAACCCAAATGCTATTTTACGCAATGGGTTAAGAAATTATTTTGACTTAATATATCCGAATATTGGACTTCGTGATTTAGAAAAAGCGGCTAACATGCAACATAAAGAAGCATGTTATGCTTACGGATTAGTAATGTTCGCTTCTCACCAAAGTGAGAACAAGAACATCGGGCTACAACTATTAAACAAAACGTTTTTACAAGTGACGGAGTCGGTAATTGGGGTAAGAAATGAGGTTTTTAGATTGTTACGGGACTGTTGGACATTACGTAACCCTCGTCCCTTTGACGACGTTACAACACGATGTCTTATCAACGGCCATAACGGTTATGTTCCACAAGACCAAGGATGGGAAGTAATCCTAGTAAAACCAGAATGCATGACTTGTTTCTGGACGTATGAATTACGTGTCTTTATTGCCTTTGCTGAATGACTTGTGTACTAGCTAGAATTATCTTCACAACCATCTTGTATCAAATTTATTGTGTGCTATATTTCATGCTATATGTAAAATAAGCGGTATTGTAAGTTTGTAAAATATTGTGTAAAAGTTTGAACGCGAAATATTATTATAATCAGTTTTTCATATAGAATTGTAGTAGTTGAATTGTATATTAGCTACTAAGTATGAACTTAACGGGTAGGTACTACCCGAATTTAAACTTATAAAACGCTAATATGAAGAAAAAGCTTTTATAAATGAGTTCATATTATGCTACGAAATACTATTAACTACTCTTAATATTCTGTATGATTAACTTGTTCCATTTGACTATTTTGAAGGAAATGGCACCGACTACTCGACACACCGTGAATATGAATGAAGAGGAATTCCGTACTTTTCTAGCTTCAAACATAGCCGCAGTACAGGCTGCACTACATACCAACAATAACCTTGGATCTAGCAGTACAGGAAATCGTGTAGGATGCACTTACAAAGAATTCACTGCCTGCAAACCTTTGGAATTTGATGGAACCGAAGGACCGATCGGATTGAAACGGTGGACCGAGAAGGTCGAATCGGTATCTTCCATAAGTAAGTGTACTGAAGAGGACAAAGTGAAGTACGCTACGCATACCTTCACAGGTTCTGCGTTAACATGGTGAAATACCTATCTAGAGCAAGTGGGACAAGACGATGCGTACGCACTACCGTGGTCAGCATTCAAGCACTTGATGAACGAGAAATACCGTCCCAGAACCGAGGTCAATAAGCTCAAGACAGAACTTAGAGGGTTACGAACCCAAGGATTTGATATTACCACGTACGAAAGACGATTTACAGAATTGTGCCTATTGTGTACGGGAGCATTCGAAGATGAGGAAGAGACGATCGACGCGTTTGTGAAAGGATTACCGGAAAGAATCCAAGAAGATATAAGTTCACACGAGCCCGCCTCCATACAACAGGCATGTAGAATGGCTCACAAACTAGTGAACCAGATTGAAGAAAGAATTAAAGAACAGACTACTAAAGAGGCCAATGTGAAGCAAGTCAAAAGAAATTGGGAGGAAAACGGTGATAAGAATCACCAATACAACAACAACAACAATTACAACAATAATCGCAACAATTATCCAAACAATCGCAACATCAATCGCAACTACAACAAACGGCCCAACAACAACAACAACAACAACAACAACAGCAACTACAACAATCATCCCAACAACAATAATAACCGCAACAACAACAACAATCAGAAGCAGCTATGCCAAAGGTGTGAAAAGTATCACTCGGGGTTCTGCACCAAATTTTGCAACAAGTGTAAAAGAAATGGTCATAGCGTGGTGAAGTGTGAGGTCTACGGACCAGGGGTTAATAGAACGAAAGGAACAAATGGTGTCGGAACGAGTAATGGCGGAGCAAGTAGTGTCGGAGCAAGTTATGCCAATGTAGTTTGTTATAAATGTGGAAAACCGGGCCACATTATTAGAAATTGCCCGAACCAGGAGAACACGAATGGACAAGGCCGCGAAAGAGTTTTCAATATTAATGCGGCAGAGGCACAGGAAGACCCGGAGCTTGTTACGGGTACGTTTCTTATTGACAATAAATCTGCTTACATTTTATTTGATTTGGGTGCGGATAGAAGCTATATGAGTAGAGATTTTTGTGCTAAATTAAGTTGTCCATTGACGCCTTTGGATAGTAAATTTTTACTCGAATTAGCAAATGGTAAATTAATTTCAGCAGATAATATATGTCGGAATTGAGAAATTAAACTGGTTAGCGAAACATTTAAGATTGATTTGATACCAGTAGAGTTAGGGAGTTTTGATGTGATAATCGGTATGGACTGGTTGAAAGAAGTGAAAGCAGAGATCGTTTGTTACAAAAATGCAATTCGCATTATACGAGAAAAAGGAAAACCCTTAATGGTGTACGGAGAAAAGGGCAACACGAAGCTACATCTTATTAGTAATTTGAAGGCACAAAAACTAATAAGAAAAGGTTGCTATGCTATTCTAGCACACGTCAAGAAAGTACAAACTGAAGAAAAGAGCATCAATGATGTTCCCATTGCAAAAGAATTTCCCGATGTATTTTCGAAAGAATTACCGGGATTACCCCCACATCGATCCGTTGAATTTCAAATAGATCTTGTACCAGGAGCTGCACCAATAGCTCGTGCTCCTTACAGACTCGCACCCAGCGAGATGAAAGAACTGCAAAGCCAAGAACTTTTAGTGCGTGGTTTCATTCGACCAAGCACATCACCGTGGGGAGCTCCTGTTTTGTTTGTCAAGAAGAAAGATGGTACATTCAGGTTGTGTATCGACTACCGAGAGTTAAACAAACTTACCATCAAGAACCGCTACCCACTACCGAGAATCAACGACTTATTTGATCAACTACAAGGCTCGTCTGTTTATTCAAAGATTGACTTACGTTCCGGGTATCATCAAATGCGGGTGAAAGAAGATGATATTCCAAAGACTGCTTTCAGAACACGTTACGGTCATTACGAGTTTATGATCATGTCGTTTGGTTTAACTAATGCACTAGTTGTATTCATGGACCTTATGAACCGAGTGTGTGGACCATACCTTGACAAGTTTGTCATTGTTTTCATTGATGACATACTTATTTACTCAAAGAATGACCAAAAACACGGTGAACATTTGAGAAAGGTGTTAGAAGTATTGAGGAAGGAAGAATTGTACGCTAAGTTTTTAAAGTGTGCATTTTGGTTGGAAGAAGTTCAATTCCTCGGTCACATAGTGAACAAAGAAGGTATTAAGGTGGATCCGGCAAAGATAGAAACTGTTGAAAAGTGGGAAACCCCGAAAACTCCGAAACACATACGCCAGTTTTTAGGACTAGCTGGTTACTACAGAAGGTTCATCCAAGACTTTTCCAGAATAGCAAAACCCTTGACTGCATTAACGCATAAAGGGAAGAAATTTGAATGGAATGATGAACAAGAGAAATCGTTTCAGTTATTGAAGAAAAAGCTAACTACGGCACCTATATTGTCATTGCCTGAAGGGAATGATGATTTTGTGATTTATTGTGACGCATCAAAGCAAGGTCTCGGTTGTGTATTAATGCAACGAACGAAGGTGATTGCTTATGCATCTAGACAATTGAAGATTCACGAACAAAATTATACGACGCATGATTTGGAATTAGGCGCGGTTGTTTTTGCATTAAAGACTTGGAGGCACTACTTATATGGGGTCAAAAGTATTATATATACCAACCACAAAAGTCTTCAACACATATTTAATCAGAAACAACTGAATATGAGGCAGCGTAGGTGGATTGAATTATTGAATGATTATGACTTTGAGATTCGTTACCACCCGGGGAAGGCAAATGTGGTAGCCGATGCCTTGAGCAGGAAGGACAGAGAACCCATTCGAGTAAAATCTATGAATATAATGATTCATAATAACCTTACTACTCAAATAAAGGAGGCGCAACAAGGAGTTTTAAAAGAGGGAAATTTAAAGGATGAAATACCCAAAGGATCGGAGAAGCATCTTAATATTCGGGAAGACGGAACCCGGTATATGTAGTGACCCGAACTTTTCCAGGTTTATATATATTAATTGAGATTGATATTTACATGATTAAATGTTTCCAACATGTTAAGCAATCAAACTTGTTAAGACTTGATTAATTGAAATAGGTTTCATATAGACAATTGACCACCCAAGTTGACCGGTGATTCACGAACGTTAAAACTTGTAAAAAAACTATATGATGACATATATATGGTTATATATATAGTTAACATGATATTATGATAAGTAAACATATCATTAATTATATTAACAATGAACTACATATGTAAAAACAAGACTACTAACTTAATGATTTTGAAACGAGACATATATGTAACGTTTATCGTTGTAACGACATTTAATGTATATATATCATATTAAGAGATATTCGTACATCATAATATCATGATAATATAATAATTTAAAATCTCTTTTGATATTATAAACATTGGGTTAACAACATTTAACAAGATCGTTAACCTAAAGGTTTCAAAACAACATTTACATGTAACGACTAACGATGACTTAACGACTCAGTTAAAATGTATATACATGTAGTGTTTTAATATGTATTCATACACTTTTGAAAGACTTCAAGACACTTATCAAAATACTTCTACTTAACAAAAATGCTTACAATTACATCCTCGTTCAGTTTCATCAACAACTCTACTCGTATGCACCCGTATTCGTACTCGTACAATACACAGCTTTTAGATGTATGTACTATTGGTATATACACTCCAATGATCAGCTCTTAGCAGCCCATGTGAGTCACCTAACACATGTGGGAACCATCATTTGGCAACTAGCATGAAATATCTCATAAAATTACAAAAATATGAGTAATCATTCATGACTTATTTACATGAAAACAAAATAACATATCCTTTATATCTAATCCATACACCAACGACCAAAAACACCTACAAACACTTTCATTCTTCAATTTTCTTCATCTAATTGATCTCTCTCAAGTTCTATCTTCAAGTTCTAAGTGTTCTTCATAAATTCCAAAAGTTCTAGTTTCATAAAATCAAGAATACTTTCAAGTTTGCTAGCTCACTTCCAATCTTGTAAGGTGATCATCCAACCTCAAGAAATCTTTGTTTCTTACAGTAGGTTATCATTCTAATACAAGGTAATAATCATATTCAAACTTTGGTTCAATTTCTATAACTATAACAATCTTATTTCAAGTGATGATCTTACTTGAACTTGTTTTCGTGTCATGATTCTGCTTCAAGAACTTCGAGCCATCCAAGGATCCATTGAAGCTAGATCCATTTTTCTCTTTTCCAGTAGGTTTATCCAAGGAACTTAAGGTAGTAATGATGTTCATAACATCATTCGATTCATACATATAAAGCTATCTTATTCGAAGGTTTAAACTTGTAATCACTAGAACATAGTTTAGTTAATTCTAAACTTGTTCGCAAACAAAAGTTAATCCTTCTAACTTGACTTTTAAAATCAACTAAACACATGTTCTATATCTATATGATATGCTAACTTAATGATTTAAAACCTGGAAACACGAAAAACACCGTAAAACCGGATTTACGCCGTCGTAGTAACACCGCGGGCTGTTTTGGGTTAGTTAATTAAAAACTATGATAAACTTTGATTTAAAAGTTGTTATTCTGATAAAATGATTTTTATTATGAACATGAAACTATATCCAAAAATTATGGTTAAACTCAAAGTGGAAGTATGTTTTCTAAAATGGTCATCTAGACGTCGTTCTTTCGACTGAAATGACTACCTTTACAAAAACGACTTGTAACTTATTTTTCCGACTAGAAACCTATACTTTTTTGTTTAGATTCATAAAATAGAGTTCAATATGAAACCATAGCAATTTGATTCACTCAAAACGGATTTAAAATGAAGAAGTTATGGGTAAAACAAGATTGGATAATTTTTCTCATTTTAGCTACGTGAAAATTGGTAACAAATCTATTCCAACCATAACTTAATCAACTTGTATTATATATTATGTAATCTTGAGATACCATAGACACGTATACAATGTTTCGACCTATCATGTCGACACATCTATATATATTTCGGAACAACCATAGACACTCTATATGTGAATGTTGGAGTTAGCTATACAGGGTTGAGGTTGATTCCAAAATATATATAGTTTGAGTTGTGATCAATACTGAGATACGTATACACTGGGTCGTGGATTGATTCAAGATAATATTTATCGATTTATTTCTGTACATCTAACTGTGGACAACTAGTTGTAGGTTACTAACGAGGACAGCTGACTTAATAAACTTAAAACATCAAAATATATTAAAAGTGTTGTAAATATATTTTGAACATACTTTGATATATATGTATATATTGTTATAGGTTCGTGAATCAACCAGTGGCCAAGTCTTACTTCCCGACGAAGTAAAAATCTGTGAAAGTGAGTTATAGTCCCACTTTTAAAATCTAATATTTTTGGGATGAGAATACATGCAGGTTTTATAAATGATTTACAAAATAGACACAAGTACGTGAAACTACATTCTATGGTTGAATTATCGAAATCGAATATGCCCCTATTTATTAAGTCTGGTAATCTAAGAATTAGGGAACAGACACCCTAATTGACGCGAATCCTAAAGATAGATCTATTGGGCCTAACAAACCCCATCCAAAGTACCGGATGCTTTAGTACTTCGAAATTTATATCATATCCGAAGGGTGTCCCGGAATGATGGGGATATTCTTATATATGCATCTTGTCATTGTCGGTTACCAGGTGTTCACCATATGAATGATATTTATCTCTATGTATGGGATGTGTATTGAAATATGAAATCTTGTGGTCTATTATTATGATTTGATATATATAGGTTAAACCTATAACTCACCAACATTTTTGTTGACGTTTTAAGCATGTTTATTCTCAGGTGATTATTAAGAGCTTCCGCTGTCGCATACTTAAATAAGGACGAGAATTGGAGTCCATGCTTGTATGATATTGTGTAAAAACTGCATTCAAGAAACTTATTTTGTTGTAACATATTTGTATTGTAAACCATTATGTAATGGTTGTGTGTAAACATGATATTCTAGATTATCATTATTTGATAATCTACGTAAAGCTTTTTAAACCTTTATTTATGAAATAAAGGTTATGGTTTGTTTTAAAAATGAATGCAGTCTTTGAAAAACGTCTCATATAGAGGTCAAAACCTCGCAACGAAATCAATTAATATGGAATGTTTTTAATCAATAAGAACGGGACATTTCAGTTGGTATCAGAGCGTTGGTCTTAGAGAACCAGAAAATCTGCATTAGTGTGTCTTATCGAGTTTGTTAGGATGCATTAGTGAGTCTGGACTTCGACCGTGTTTTTCTTAAAAATGATTGCTTAACATTTTTGTTGGAAACTATATATTTTTAACATATGAATATTATGTGATATATTAATCTCTTAACGTGTTTGATATTATGTGATAGATGTCTACCTCTAGAACAAGTCCCATTGACTCACCTAATAATAATGAAGAGTCAAATGTAAATTGGAATGATTTGTGGACTGATTCACAAGTTCCCGAAGAGGAACCGGAAGAAGAGTCGGAACCGAAAGAAGAATCGGAACCGGAAGAAGAATCGGAACCGGATGAAGAAATAGAACCGGTGGGGGAAATAATAAAACGGTTAAGTAAAAGAAAATCCTCAACCAACCGACCAAAGTTAATTATGGTCAATGGTGTTTCCGCCAAGGAAGCAAAATATTGGGAGGATTACCAATTCTCCGATGAATCGGATTCCGACGAGAATTCCGATGATGTTATAGAAATTACCCCAACTGAATTTAAAAAGGCAAAAGAAAATAATAAGGGAAAGGGCATAAAAATAGAGAAATCTAATTCCAACCCCGATGAACTTTATATGTATCGTCAACCCCCAAAGTCCTTAAGTTGTAACAATGACCCGGGAACCTCTAAACCACCAGGTTTTTCTAAACCAATGTGGACAACGACGGCTCGTATTAGGGGAACATCATATATCCCTAGAAACTTGGCAAAACGAACCAAAACCGAAGAAGAAGAAACGAGCGAGTCGGAATAAGATAGTTGTATTCGTGTGGTGTAATATATGTAATATAGTGTTCTTATGCTTTATGATATATGTAAAAATTGCTTGTATTAATAAGTATTTTTTTATGAAACTAACTCTTGTCTATTTTACAGTTTAAAAACACAAAATGGATAGACAACCCAATATTTTAAGAGACCTACCCGGAGACATGATTGATGAAATCTTGTCTAGAGTCGGCCAGAATTCTTCGGCACAACTATTTAAGGCGAGATCAGTTTGTAAGACATTCGAAGAACGTTCCAAGAATGTCTTGGTTTATAAGAGACTTTCGTTTGAAAGATGGGGGATATCACATTGGGAAACCCATAAGTTACGATGTGTTTACTTTGACGCATATATTGCGGGGAACCCAAATGCTATTTTACGCAACGGGTTAAGAAATTATTTTGACTCAATATATCCGAATATTGGACTTCGTGATTTAGAAAAAGCGGCTAACATGCAACATAAAGAAGCATGTTATGCTTACGGATTAGTAATGTTCGCTTCTCACCAAAGTGAGAACAAGAACATCGGGCTACAACTATTAAACAAAATGTTTCCACAAGTGACGGAGTCGGTAATTGGGGTAAGAAATGAGGTTTTTAGATTATTACGGGACTGTTGGACATTACGTAACCCTCGTCCCTTTGATGACGTTACAACACACTGTCTTATCAACGGCCATAACGGTTATGTTGCACAAGACCAAGGATGGGAAGTAGTCCTAGTAAAACCAGAATGCATGACTTGTTTCTGGACGTATGAATTACGTGTCTTTATTGCCTTTGCCGAACGACTTGTGTACTAGCTAGAATTGTCTTCACAACTATCTTGTATCAAAGTTATTGTGTGCTATATTTCATGCTTTATGTAAAATAAGCGGTATTGTAAGTTTGTAAAATATTGTATAAAAGTTTGAACGCGAAATATTATTACAATCAGTTTTTCATATAGAATTGTAGTAGTTGAATTGTATATTAGCTACTAAGTATGAACTTAACGGGTAGGTACTACCCGAATTTAAACTTATAAAACGCTAATATGAAGAAAAAGCTTTTATAAATGAGTTCATATTATGCTACGAAATACTATTAACTACTCTTAATATTCTGTATGATTAACTTGTTCCATTTAACTATTTTGAAGGAAATGGCACCGACTACTCGACACACCGTGAATATGAATGAAGAGGAATTCCGTACTTTTCTAGCTTCAAACATAGCCGCAGTACAGGCTGCGCTACATACCAACAATAACCTTGGATCTAGCAGTACAGGAAATCGTGTAGGATGCACCTACAAAGAATTCACTGCCTGCAAACCTTTGGAATTTGATGGAACCGAAGGACCGATCGGATTGAAACGGTGGACCGAGAAGGTTGAATCGGTGTTTGCCATAAGTAAGTGTACTGAAGAGGACAAAGTGAAGTACGCTACGCATACCTTCACAGGTTCTGCGTTAACATGGTGGAATACCTATCTAGAGCAAGTGGGACAAGATGATGCGTACGCACTACCGTGGTCAGCATTCAAGCACTTGATGAACGAGAAGTACCGTCCCAGAACCGAGGTCAATAAGCTCAAGACAGAACTTAGAGGGTTACGAACCCAAGGATTTGATATTACCACGTATGAAAGACGATTCACAGAATTGTGCCTATTGTGTCCGGGAGCATTCGAAGATGAGGAAGAGAAGATCGACGCGTTTGTGAAAGGATTACCGGAAAGAATCCAAGAAGATATAAGTTCACACGAGCCTGCCTCCATACAACAGGCATGTAGAATGGCTCACAAACTAGTGAACCAGATTGAAGAAAGAATTAAAGAACAGACTGCTGAAGAGGCCAATGTGAAGCAAGTCAAAAGAAAGTGGGAGGAAAACGGTGATAAGAATCACCAATACAACAACAACAGCAATTACAACAATAATTGCAACAATTATCCCAACAATCGCAACATCAATCGCAACTACAACAAACGGCCCAACAACAACAACAACAACAGCAACTACAACAATCATCCCAACAACAATAATAACCGCAACAACAACAACAATCAGAAGCAGCTATGCCAAAGGTGTGAAAAGAATCACTCGGGGTTCTGCACCAAATTTTGCAACAAGTGTAAAAGAAATGGTCATAGCGCGGCGAAGTGTGAGGTCTACGGACCAGGGGTTAATAGAACGAAAGGAACAAATGGTGTCGGAACGAGTAATGGCGGAGCAAGTAGTGTCAGAGCAAGTTATGCCAATGTAGTTTGTTATAAATGTGGAAAACCAGGCCACATTATTAGAAATTGCCCGAACCAGGAGAACACGAATGGACAAGGCCGTGGAAGAGTTTTCAATATTAATGCGGTAGAGGCACAGGAAGACCCGGAGCTTGTTACGGGTACGTTTCTTATTGACAATAAATCTGCTTACGTTTTATTTGATTCGGGTGCGGATAGAAGCTATATGAGTAGAGATTTTTGTGCTAAATTAAGTTGTCCATTGACGCCTTTGGATAGTAAATTTTTACTCGAATTAGCAAATGGTAAATTAATTTCAGCAGATAATATATGTCGGAATCGAGAAATTAAACTGGTTAGCGAAACATTTAAGATTGATTTGATACCAGTAGAGTTAGGGAGTTTTGATGTGATAATCGGTATGGACTGGTTGAAAGAAGTGAAAGCGGAGATCGTTTGTTACAAAAATGCAATTCGCATTATACGAGAAAAAGGAAAACCCTTAATGGTGTACGGAGAAAAGGGCAACACGAAGCTACATCTTATTAGTAATTTGAAGGCACAAAAACTAATAAGAAAAGGTTGCTATGCTGTTCTAGCACACGTCGAGAAAGTACAAACTGAAGAAAAGAGCATCAATGATGTTCCCATTGCAAAAGAATTTCCCGATGTATTTCCGAAAGAATTACCGGGATTACCCCCACATCGATCCGTTGAATTTCAAATAGATCTTGTACCAGGAGCTGCACCAATAGCTCGTGCTCCTTACAGACTCGCACCCAGCGAGATGAAAGAACTGCAAAGCCAATTACAAGAACTTTTAGAGCGTGGTTTCATTCGACCAAGCACATCACCGTGGGGAGCTCCTGTTTTGTTTGTCA
The DNA here is from genome assembly GCF_046630445.1 of Rutidosis leptorrhynchoides. Classification (NCBI taxonomy): domain Eukaryota; kingdom Viridiplantae; phylum Streptophyta; class Magnoliopsida; order Asterales; family Asteraceae; genus Rutidosis; species Rutidosis leptorrhynchoides. The sequence goes on along the minus strand of NC_092335.1, from coordinate 14,191,109 downwards.
AGAAGAAAGATGGTACATTCAGGTTGTGTATCGACTACCGAGAGTTGAACAAACTTACCATCAAGAACCGCTACCCACTACCGAGAATCGACGACTTATTTGATCAACTACAAGGCTCGTCTGTTTATTCAAAGATTGACTTACGTTCCGGGTATCATCAAATGCGGGTGAAAGAAGATGATATTCCAAAGACTGCTTTCAGAACACGTTACGGTCATTACGAGTTTATGGTCATGCCGTTTGGTTTAACTAATGCACCAGCTGTGTTCATGGACCTTATGAACCGAGTGTGTGGACCATACCTTGACAAGTTTGTCATTGTTTTCATTGATGACATACTTATTTACTCAAAGAATGACCAAGAACACGGTGAACATTTGAGAAAGGTGTTAGAAGTATTGAGGAAGGAAGAATTGTACGCTAAGTTTTCAAAGTGTGCATTTTGGTTGGAAGAAGTTCAATTCCTCGGTCACATAGTGAACAAAGAAGGTATTAAGGTGGATCCGGCAAAGATAGAAACTGTTGAAAAGTGGGAAACCCCGAAAACTCCGAAACACATACGCCAGTTTTTAGGACTAGCTGGTTACTACAGAAGGTTCATCCAAGACTTTTCCAGAATAGCAAAACCCTTGACTGCATTAACGCATAAAGGGAAGAAATTTGAATGGAATGATGAACAAGAGAAAGCGTTTCAGTTATTGAAGAAAAAGCTAACTACGGCACCTATATTGTCATTGCCTGAAGGGAATGATGATTTTGTGATTTATTGTGATGCATCAAAGCAAGGTCTCGGCTGTGTATTAATGCAACGAACGAAAGTGATTGCTTATGCGTCTAGACAATTGAAGATTCACGAACAAAATTATACGACGCATGATTTGGAATTAGGCGCGGTTGTTTTTGCATTAAAGACTTGGAGGCACTACTTATATGGGGTTAAAAGTATTATATATACCGACCACAAAAGTCTTCAACACATATTTAATCAGAAACAACTGAATATGAGGCAGCGTAGGTGGATTGAATTATTGAATGATTACGACTTTGAGATTCGTTACCACCCGGGGAAGGCAAATGTGGTAGCCGATGCCTTGAGCAGGAAGGACAGAGAACCCATTCGAGTAAAATCTATGAATATAATGATTCATAATAACATTACTACTCAAATAAAGGAGGCGCAACAAGGAGTTTTAAAAGAGGGAAATTTAAAGGATGAAATACCCAAAGGATCGGAGAAGCATCTTAATATTCGGGAAGACGGAACCCGGTATAGGGCTGAAAGGATTTGGGTACCAAAATTTGGAGATATGAGAGAAATGGTACTTAGAGAAGCTCATAAAACCAGATACTCAATACATCCTGGAACGGGGAAGATGTACAAGGATCTCAAGAAACATTTTTGGTGGCCGGGTATGAAAGCCGATGTTGCTAAATACGTAGGAGAATGTTTGACGTGTTCTAAGGTCAAAGATGAGCATCAGAAACCATCAGGTCTACTTCAACAACCCGAAATCCCGGAATGGAAATGGGAAAACATTACCATGGATTTCATCACTAAATTGCCAAGGACTACAAGTGGTTTTGATACTATTTGGGTAATAGTTGATCGTCTCACCAAATCAGCACACTTCCTACCAATAAGAGAAGATGACAAGATGGAGAAGTTAGCACGACTGTATTTGAAGGAAGTCGTCTCCAGACATGGAATACCAATCTCTATTATCTCTGATAGGGATGGCAGATTTATTTCAAGATTCTGGCAGACATTACAGCAAGCATTAGGAACTCGTCTAGACATGAGTACTGCCTATCATCCACAAACTGATGGGCAGAGCGAAAGGACGATACAAACGCTTGAAGACATGCTACGAGCATGTGTTATTGATTTCGGAAACAGTTGGGATCGACATCTACCGTTAGCAGAATTTTCCTACAACAACAGCTACCATTCAAGCATTGAGATGGCGCCGTTTGAAGCACTTTATGGTAGAAAGTGCAGGTCTCCAATTTGTTGGAGTGAAGTGGGGGATAGACAGATTACGGGTCCAGAGATTATACAAGAAACTACCGAGAAGATCATCCAAATTCAACAACGGTTGAAAACTGCCCAAAGTCGACAAAAGAGCTACGCTGACATTAAAAGAAAAGATATAGAATTTGAAATTGGAGAGATGGTCATGCTTAAAGTTGCACCTTGGAAAGGCGTTGTTCGATTTGGTAAACGAAGGAAATTAAATCCAAGGTATATTGGACCATTCAAGATTATTGATCGTGTCGGACCAGTAGCTTACCGACTTGAGTTACCTCAACAACTCGCAGCTGTACATAACACTTTCCACGTCTCGAATTTGAAGAAATGTTTTGCTAAAGAAGATCTCACTATTCCGTTAGATGAAATCCAAATCAACGAAAAACTTCAATTCATCGAAGAACCCGTCGAAATAATGGATCGTGAGGTTAAAAGACTTAAGCAAAACAAGATACCAATTGTTAAGGTTCGATGGAATGCTCGTAGAGGACCCGAGTTCACCTGGGAGCGGGAAGATCAGATGAAGAAGAAATACCCGCATCTATTTCCAGAAGATTCGTCAACACCTTCAACAGCTTAAAATTTCGGGACGAAATTTATTTAACGGGTAGGTACTGTAGTGACCCGAACTTTTCCAGGTTTATATATATTAATTGAGATTGATATTTACATGATTAAATGTTTCCAACATGTTAAGCAATCAAACTTGTTAAGACTTGATTAATTGAAATAGGTTTCATATAGACAATTGACCACCCAAGTTGACCGGTGATTCACGAACGTTAAAACTTGTAAAAAAACTATATGATGACATATATATGGTTATATATATAGTTAACATGATATTATGATAAGTAAACATATCATTAATTATATTAACAATGAACTACATATGTAAAAACAAGACTACTAACTTAATGATTTTGAAACGAGACATATATGTAACGTTTATCGTTGTAACGACATTTAATGTATATATATCATATTAAGAGATATTCGTACATCATAATATCATGATAATATAATAATTTAAAATCTCTTTTGATATTATAAACATTGCGTTAACAACATTTAACAAGATCGTTAACCTAAAGGTTTCAAAACAACATTTACATGTAACGACTAACGATGACTTAACGACTCAGTTAAAATGTATATACATGTAGTGTTTTAATATGTATTCATACACTTTTGAAAGACTTCAAGACACTTATCAAAATACTTCTACTTAACAAAAATGCTTACAATTACATCCTCGTTCAGTTTCATCAACAATTCTACTCGTATGCACCCGTATTCGTACTCGTACAATACACAGCTTTTAGATGTATGTACTATTGGTATATACACTCCAATGACCACATCTTAGTAGCCCATGTGAGTCACCTAACACATGTGGGAACCATCATTTGGCAACTAGCATGAAATATCTCATAAAATTACAAAAATATGAGTAATCATTCATGACTTATTTACATGAAAACAAAATAACATATCCTTTATATCAAATCCATACACCAACGACCAAAAACACCTACAAACACTTTCATTCTTCAATTTTCTTCATCTAATTGATCTCTCTCAAGTTCTATCTTCAAGTTCTAAGTGTTCTTCATAAATTCCAAAAGTTCTAGTTTCATAAAATCAAGAATACTTTCAAGTTTGCTAGCTCACTTCCAATCTTGTAAGGTGATCATCCAACCTCAAGAAATCTTTGTTTCTTACAGTAGGTTATCATTCTAATACAAGGTAATAATCATATTCAAACTTTGGTTCAATTTCTATAACTATAACAATCTTATTTCAAGTGATGATCTTACTTGAACTTGTTTTCGTGTCATGATTCTGCTTCAAGAACTTCGAGCCATCCAAGGATCCATTGAAGCTAGATCCATTTTTCTCTTTTCCAGTAGGTTTATCCAAGGAACTTAAGGTAGTAATGATGTTCATAACATCATTCGATTCATACATATAAAGCTATCTTATTCGAAGGTTTAAACTTGTAATCACTAGAACATAGTTTAGTTAATTCTAAACTTGTTCGCAAACAAAAGTTAATCCTTCTAACTTGACTTTTAAAATCAACTAAACACATGTTCTATATCTATATGATATGCTAACTTAATGATTTAAAACCTGGAAACACGAAAAACACCGTAAAACCGGATTTACGCCGTCGTAGTAACACCGCGGGCTGTTTTGGGTTAGTTAATTAAAAACTATGATAAACTTTGATTTAAAAGTTGTTATTCTGAGAAAATGATTTTTATTATGAACATGAAACTATATCCAAAAATTATGGTTAAACTCAAAGTGGAAGTATGTTTTCTAAAATGGTCATCTAGACGTCGTTCTTTCGACTAAAATGACTACCTTTACAAAAACGACTTGTAACTTATTTTTCCGACTAGAAACCTATACTTTTTTGTTTAGATTCATAAAATAGAGTTCAATATGAAACCATAGCAATTTGATTCACTCAAAACGGATTTAAAATGAAGAAGTTATGGGTAAAACAAGATTGGATAATTTTTCTCATTTTAGCTACGTGAAAATTGGTAACAAATCTATTCCAACCATAACTTAATCAACTTGTATTATATATTATGTAATCTTGAGATACCATAGACACGTATACAATGTTTCGACCTATCATGTCGACACATCTATATATATTTCGGAACAACCATAGACACTCTATATGTGAATGTTGGAGTTAGCTATACAGGGTTGAGGTTGATTCCAAAATATATATAGTTTGAGTTGTGATCAATACTGAGATACGTATACACTGGGTCGTGGATTGATTCAAGATAATATTTATCGATTTATTTCTGTACATCTAACTGTGGACAACTAGTTGTAGGTTACTAACGAGGACAGCTGACTTAATAAACTTAAAACATCAAAATATATTAAAAGTGTTGTAAATATATTTTGAACATACTTTGATATATATGTATATATTGTTATAGGTTCGTGAATCAACCAGTGGCCAAGTCTTACTTCCCGACGAAGTAAAAATCTGTGAAAGTGAGTTATAGTCCCACTTTTAAAATCTAATATTTTTGGGATGAGAATACATGCAGGTTTTATAAATGATTTACAAAATAGACACAAGTACGTGAAACTACATTCTATGGTTGAATTATCGAAATCGAATATGCCCCTTTTTATTAAGTCTGGTAATCTAAGAATTAGGGAACAGACACCCTAATTGACGCGAATCCTAAAGATAGATCTATTGGGCCTAACAAACCCCATCCAAAGTACCGGATGCTTTAGTACTTCGAAATTTATATCATATCCGAAGGGTGTCCCGGAATGATGGGGATATTCTTATATATGCATCTTGTCATTGTCGGTTACCAGGTGTTCACCATATGAATGATATTTATCTCTATGTATGGGATGTGTATTGAAATATGAAATCTTGTGGTCTATTATTATGATTTGATATATATAGGTTAAACCTATGACTCACCAACATTTTTGTTGACGTTTTAAGCATGTTTATTCTCAGGTGATTATTAAGAGCTTCCGCTGTCGCATACTTAAATAAGGACGAGAATTGGAGTCCATGCTTGTATGATATTGTGTAAAAACTGCATTCAAGAAACTTATTTTGTTGTAACATATTTGTATTGTAAACCATTATGTAATGGTTGTGTGTAAACATGATATTCTAGATTATCATTATTTGATAATCTACGTAAAGCTTTTTAAACCTTTATTTATGAAATAAAGGTTATGGTTTGTTTTAAAAATGAATGCAGTCTTTGAAAAACGTCTCATATAGAGGTCAAAACCTCGCAACGAAATCAATTAATATGGAACGTTTTTAATCAATAAGAACGGGACATTTCAGTATATGGCTGAAAGGATTTGGGTACCAAAATTTGGAGATATGAGAGAAATGGTACTTAGAGAAGCTCATAAAACCAGATACTCAATACATCCTGGAACGGGGAAGATGTACAAGGATCTCAAGAAACATTTTTGGTGGCCGGGTATGAAAGCCGATGTTGCTAAATACGTTGGAGAATGTTTGACGTGTTCTAAGGTTAAAGCTGAGCATCAGAAACCATCAGGTCTACTTCAACAACCCGAAATCCCGGAATGGAAATGGGAAAACATTACCATGGATTTCATCACTAAATTGCCAAGGACTGCAAGTGGTTTTGATACTATTTGGGTAATAGTTGATCGTCTCACCAAATCAGCACACTTCCTGCCAATAAGAGAAGGTGACAAGATGGAGAAGTTAGCACGACTGTATTTGAAGGAAGTCGTCTCCAGACATGGAATACCAATCTCTATTATCTCTGATAGGGATGGTAGATTTATTTCAAGATTCTGGCAGACATTACAGCAAGCATTAGGAACTCCTCTAGATATGAGTACTGCCTATCATCCACAAACTGATGGGCAGAGCGAAAGGACGATACAAATGCTTGAAGACATGCTACGAGCATGTGTTATTGATTTCGGAAACAGTTGGGATCGACATCTACCGTTAGCAGAATTTTCCTACAACAACAGCTACCATTCAAGCATTGAGATGGCGCCGTTTGAAGCACTTTATGGTAGAAAGTGCAAGTCTCCAATTTGTTGGAGTGAAGTGGGGGATAGACAGATTACAGGTCCGGAGATTATACAAGAAACTACCGAGAAGATCATCCAAATTCAACAACGGTTGAAAACCGCCCAAAGTCGACAAAAGAGCTACGCTGACATTAAAAGAAAAGATATAGAATTTGAAATTGGAGAGATGGTCATGCTTAAAGTTGCACCTTGGAAAGGCGTTGTTCGATTTGGTAAACGAGGGAAATTAAATCCAAGGTATATTGGACCATTCAAGATTATTGATCGTGTCGGACCAGTAGCTTACCGACTTGAGTTACCTCAACAACTCGCGGCTGTACATAACACTTTCCACGTCTCGAATTTGAAGAAATGTTTTGCTAAAGAAGATCTCACTATTCCGTTAGATGAAATCCAAATCCACGAAAAACTTCAATTCATCGAAGAACCCGTCGAAATAATGGATCGTGAGGTTAAAAGACTTAAGCAAAACAAGATACCAATTGTTAAGGTTCGATGGAATGCTCGTAGAGGACCCGAGTTCACCTGGGAGCGTGAAGATCAGATGAAGAAGAAATACCCGCATCTATTTCCAGAAGATTCGTTAACACCTTCAACAGCTTAAAATTTCGGGACGAAATTTATTTAACGGGTAGGTACTGTAGTGACCCGAACTTTTCCATGTATATATATATTAATTGAGATTGATATTTACATGATTAAATGTTTCCAACATGTTAAGCAATCAAACTTGGTAAGACTTGATTAATTGAAATATGTTTCATATAGACAATTGACCACCCAAGTTGACCGGTGATTCACGAACGTTAAAACTTGTAAAAACTATATGATGACATATATATGGATATATATATAGTTAACATGATACTATGATAAGTAAACATATCATTAAGTATATTAACAATGAACTACATATGTAAAAACAAGACTACTAACTTAATGATTTTTAAACGAGACATATATGTAACGATTATCGTTGTAAAGACATTTAATGTATATATATATCATATTAAGAGATATTCATACATGATAATATCATGATAATATAATAATTTAAAATCTCATTTGATATTATAAACATTGGGTTAACAACATTTAACAAGATCGTTAACCTAAAGGTTTCAAAACAACACTTACATGTAACGACTAACGATGACTTAACGACTCAGTTAAAATGTATATACATGTAGTGTTTTAATATGTATTTATACACTTTTGAAAGACTTCAATACACTTATCAAAATACTTCTACTTAACAAAAATGCTTACAATTACATCCTCGTTCAGTTTCATCAACAATTCTACTCGTATGCACCCGTATTCGTACTCGTACAATACACAGCTTTTAGATGTATGTACTATTGGTATATACACTCCAATGACCACATCTTAGTAGCCCATGTGAGTCACCTAACACATGTGGGAACCATCATTTGGAAACTAGCATGAAATATCTCATAAAATTACAAAAATATGAGTAATCATTCATGACTTATTTACATGAAAACAAAATTACATATCCTTTATATCTAATCCATACACCAACGACCAAAAATACCTACAAACACTTTCATTCTTCAATTTTCTTCATCTAATTTATCTCTCTCAAGTTCTATCTTCAAGTTCTAAGTGTTCTTCATATATTCTACAAGTTCTAGTTACATAAAATCAAGAATACTTTCAAGTTTGCTAGCTCACTTCCAATCTTGTAAGGTGATCATCCAACCTCAAGAAATCTTTGTTTCTTACAGTAGGTTATCATTCTAATACAAGGTAATAATCATATTCAAACTTTGGTTCAATTTCTATAACTATAACAATCTTATTTCAAGTGATGATCTTACTTGAACTTGTTTTCGTGTCATAATTCTGCTTCAAGAACTTCGAGCCATCCAAGGATCCGTTGAAGCTAGATCCATTTTTCTCTTTTCCAGTAGGTTTATCCAAGGAACTTAAGGTAGTAATGATGTTCATAACATCATTCGATTCATACATATAAAGCTATCTTATTCGAAGGTTTAAACTTGTAATCACTAGAACATAGTTTAGTTAATTCTAAACTTGTTCGCAAACAAAAGTTAATCCTTCTAACTTGACTTTTAAAATCAACTAAACACATGTTCTATATCTATATGATATGCTAACTTAATGATTTAAAACCTGGAGACACGAAAAACACCGTAAAACCGGATTTACGCCGTCGTAGTAACACCGCGGGCTGTTTTGGGTTAGTTAATTAAAAACTATGATAAACTTAGATTTAAAAGTTGTTATTCTGAGAAAATGATTTTTATTATGAACATGAAACTATATCCAAAAATTATGGTTAAACTCAAAGTGGAAGTATGTTTTCTAAAATGGTCATCTAGACGTCGTTCTTTCGACTGAAATGACTACCTTTACAAAAACGTCTTGTAACTTATTTTTCTGACTATAAACCTATACTTTTTCTGTTTAGATTCATAAAATAGAGTTCAATATGAAACCATAGCAATTTGATTCACTCAAAACGGATTTAAAATGAAGAAGTTATGGGTAAAACAAGATTGGATAATTTTTCTCATTTTAGCTACGTGAAAATTGGTAACAAATCTATTCCAACCATAACTTAATCAACTTGTATTGTATATTATGTAATCTTGAGATACCATAGACACGTATACAATGTTTCGACCTATCATGTCGACACATCTATATATATTTCGGAACAACCATAGACACTCTATATGTGAATGTTGGAGTTAGCTATACAGGGTTGAGGTTGATTCCAAAATATATATAGTTTGAGTTGTGATCAATACTGAGATACGTATACACTGGGTCGTGGATTGATTCAAGATAATATTTATCGATTTATTTCTGTACATCTAACTGTGGACAACTAGTTGTAGGTTACTAACGAGGACAGCTGACTTAATAAACTTAAAACATCAAAATATATTAAAAGTGTTGTAAATATATTTTTAACATACTTTGATATATATGTATATATTGTTATAGGTTCGTGAATCAACCAGTGGCCAAGTCTTACTTCCCGACGAAGTAAAAATCTGTGAAAGTGAGTTATAGTCCCACTTTTAAAATCTAATATTTTTGAGATGAGAATACATGCAGGTTTTATAAATGATTTACAAAATAGACACAAGTACGTGAAACTACATTCTATGGTTGAATTATCGAAATCGAATATGCCCCTTTTTATTAAGTCTGGTAATCTAAGAATTAGGGAACAGACACCCTAATTGACGCGAATCCTAAAGATAGATCTATTGGGCCTAACAAACCCCATCCAAAGTACCGGATACTTTAGTACTTCGAAATTTATATCATATCCGAAGGGTGTCCCGGAATGATGGGGATATTCTTATATATGCATCTTGTTAATGTCGGTTACCAGGTGTTCACCATATGAATGATTTTTATCTCTATGTATGGGATGTGTATTGAAATATGAAATCTTGTGGTCTATTATTATGATTTGATATATATAGGTTAAACCTATAACTCACCAACATTTTTGTTGACGTTTTAAGCATGTTTATTCTCAGGTGATTATTAAGAGCTTCCGCTGTCGCATACTTAAATAAGGATGGGATTTGGAGTCCATGCTTGTATGATATTGTGTAAAAACTGCATTCAAGAAACTTATTTTGTTGTAACATATTTGTATTGTAAACCATTATGTAATGGTCGTGTGTAAACAGGATATTTTAGATTATCATTATTTGATAATCTACGTAAAGCTTTTTAAACCTTTATTGATGAAATAAAGGTTATGGTTTGTTTTAAAATGAATGCAGTCTTTGAAAAACGTCTCATATAGAGGTCAAAACCTCGCAACGAAATCAATTAATATGGAACGTTTTTAATCAATAAGAACGGGACATTTCACTTGTATCCATTGCGTTTAAAATAAAGTGCATGTATTCTCAGCCCAAAAATATAGATTGCAAAAGCAATTAAAAAGGGAGCAAATGAAACTCACCTTAGCAGCACATATGGTCATTCACTGAAATGTGACCGAAACTCGGAATGCAAAATAACCGTAGATCTCAACGTATCAATATTGTGATTCAATATTGTAGGAAAGTACGTAGACGCAACGGAGATGATAAACACTAGTTTGACTCAGGAGCATAACCCCCGAGCAATACCCATGACCTCCATAGCTATAACCCATAATTTCCTTAGCTCTATCCCACTCGAGACCCATTTTTAAATTACTCGAACAGCACTCCGTCGTAGTATTTTATGTATAAATACTAATAATAATAATAATACTAAAACTACTACTAATAATAATAAGATTAATAAAAATAATCTTAATAATAATAATTTTAATAATAATAATAATAATAATAATAATAATAATAATAATAATAATAATAATAATAATAATAATAATAATAATAATAATAATATATTAAATTTTACGGAGTGTTTGATGCACAAATGCATCTCATAAACTGAAAATGTTCGCCTTATAAAGAAAGTAGCCCACCTACCCCCCTCATGCGATCGCATGAGAGTTGTGAGGAAGACTCATGCGATCGCATGAGTCATGTTACAGCTCATATCTCCTAAAAATGCTCTGCCGACACATATGATCTTAATATATATATTATTTAATTATATAATATATTTAATCTTTAGAATTAATTAAATATTATATTATATTTACGTGCGTAGTAAAAATGTAATTTTTGTTCAAATGACTCGTACGTTGTCACTCGACTCATGTACCACTTTCGGTTTTTCGAACGCACTTTCGTACGTTTAGAAAACTAGCATTTTACGTTACGCGACGTGTACCCTTATTAATAATTTGACTTACTCATCAATAAATTATCTTATAAAAATGTAACTTATAAAATTGAGCGTTGTGGTCATTTGCTTCTATAAATCAGTGGCTCGTTGTTTATCAAAATATATTATTTTAAATCAGAACGTTTTATGACTAAGTTAAAATTATATATATATATATATATATATATATATATATATATATATATATATATATATATATATATATATATATATATATATATATATATATATATATATATATATATATATATATATATATATATATATATTAGAATTGTAAATTTGTACGTAATATATATGTTTGAAATATTTATCTAATGATATAAAGATAAAGCTTAAATTTGTTCGGAAATTTCCGGGTCGTCACAATATTTTAGTTCATTTGGACGCCGCCCGAAAGGCTTGGACGCCGTCCAGTCCTTCAGAACTGGACGCCGTCTAGATGCACTGTCTCACAAATTTTTTTTTTAGGTCGTGTTTTCGGTTGGATAACGGGTTGGGTCGTTACATCCTCATTTACCGCAACAAGCCTTTCAATCCTAGTATTTAGAGTCTTATTTGCTTTCCTCGGTTCCGTAAGTTTATCTCAAAGGTCTTCTTTCAGATTTCTAGCCACATCACTAAATTTTCTACCATCAAAACCCTTTTCATCGAACTTTTTTTTGCTTGCAACTCTCATCATGCTTCTCTTTCTCATTACTTTGTTTCCTACCAGCACATGTTCAGACCTTTCAACTGCCTTGAAAATTCTAATAAGTTATCCTCTAAAAGTAATTTCCTCCAGTGAAATTAGAAGGTGTTCTGCACATCTCACGTCACTGAATCTAGTGAAAGCAAATCTCTAGCCATTTCTTAACTGTTTACCAACCATGTAAATGTCACGAATTGCACCATAAGGTTTAAAGGTTCTCTAAAGATCCAAGACATTTCAATTATATTCGGAAAGTTGAAGAACATGAACGAAGTTAGATGTTGCCCAAAAAGCCTCTGGATGTGATTATTCAGATCACCATTATACCTTTCTCTTGCAGTCGTGCCAACCCTTTTCTCTCTCCTCGCATTCCCTCTCCTCAATTTCTCTCTCTTCATTTTCTCTCCCTTAACTAACAATATTTACCTCTCATTCTTATCCTTAAGAGAGTAATATGTTTAGCAAAATTGTCATCGCTCATGCAAAGTTTGAAAGTTATCCCCGTTATATTCGACCCCTCTAAGAAATTTATTTAAGCGCCACTAGTTTTATGTGTTATTTTTTAGTGATTCGTACACTATCAGAATTTATTAATTCATACACAATTTTATAGAAAATTTATTCATACACAATTTGATATTGTACGAAACATTACCCGTTATATTTTCTTTGTCACTACTATACTTCATCATTCAAATAATCTTATCTTCGTTCAAAAGAAAAATCTTGTGACATCATGTGACTTCTATCACTTTCTCAAAATAGCATTTTTTTTCTCTCTAGACAACAAAAGAATTTAAAAGGGCGGCTTCTAGAATTTATTTTAACAGAATATTTTAAGGTACTGACACATTCAGTAACGCCATCTTACAAGATATATATACTACATGATATTGTAGTTTACCATAAAAATGAAACAATTGCAACTACAAAACAAAATCAAAAACGACATTACTGGTTCTCACCGAACCCCAATTAACATAGAAAAAACTTGCTACTGTCCTTAGTTAAGTACTAACAATTATATCTCATTTAAAAAACAACAAATTTTAAAAGGATCTAAAAAAAAATACCAAAATAATAAGATTTTCCATCCAAAGGCGAAAAAGTTTTATTAAAAAAAGACAACACCTATTCACCGGACTCTAGGAAAGTGTCCAAAAAACACCACAAATTCATAAAGACAAAAAACACAAACTTTTATACGGGACTCAAAGAGAGAGTCCCGCACTTAAAACACCAAAGATACAAAACGCCAACTAATTAACATCCAACCTAGAAAGATTAACATCTCCACGAACCTCACCGTCCCGCATCTGGCCCCACCTCATAATCCTCAATTGAAGATGAATCATGCTAGCCAAGAACCTCACGGTTTGAGCAGTTGTTAGTATCCCAACAATCTTTCAAACCGATTTCTCCCTCAAATAATCCGCACAACCAACCACACACTCCATGCCATCAGCCATTCTATTAACCGCAGTATCGACTTCATGCACCATTCCATTCACCTCCCTTCCTCCCATCCTAGTGAGCGCCAGCAGTGGTGGTCCCACCACCTGGCGCTCTAACATCTCAAGCCTCTCCATAATTTCTCTCTCCTCGACCTTAATCTCCGTAGTCAACCTTTCCATTTTCTCACCTTGGTCAGAAGTCAAGTGTACCCCACAAATTTTCACCACGTATAAAGCTAGACACGGTTTGATCCCACCTAAACATAAAAAGGTTCGCTCATAGGAGCTTAACCATGGTGGTGACAAAACAAGAAAAACATTATCTTGACACATTTGTGCTTTCGTGAGAAAATAGTAATGATAGTGAGTCATGACTCGGTTCACGAGTTGGAGTTTTGACTCGTCTTGTTGATCTAGGAATGGAATAATGTGAAGAAGTTGGTGAAGGTAAAGCTCTAGATGGGCCAGCTTTTCGGGTTGAGATCGAATTGAATGATCCATTGAAAGATTGGATTTGATGAGAACTGAAATGAACTTAATTGGTTGGGGTTTAAATAGTATGAAACGATCATATATAGATAGATTTGCTTCATGTGTAAGAATTTTAGCTGTTCAAGTGTTGGATTTTGTGACAAAATACTAGAATTATGATGATTGTTTTTATGAAATGAATTTTGTTGTTTTAAAAGATAAAGAGACAATATAATACGTACAGTAGATTATAATATTAAGACTTACTCACATCAGTTACTCAATTTCGGTTTGGTTTCTGGTTGTATGCAGCATAAGCAGCTTGTATACAAAGTATGGTTATTTCAGGTTTATTTGTTTCTTTATTAAATATTGGTGGATATGATTACAATATTTTATGAATCTAATAAAAAATTATCTTCTTCCTTTTTTATATATTTGAACCGCATGTGTACAGTATCGAGTGAATACTTCAGTAATAAGTATAGTATGTCATTGTTATTGGTTCTTTATTTTATATAATAAAAAAAATTAAAAGCTATGGAATGGTTTGATTATGATAATGAAAATATACTGAGCATATATAATTTGTTTAGGAAACTGTATAGATTAATCGATATGATAGCTTCCGGTTCGAGACTAAAATTTGGTAGCTTTGAACTCAATGATGTTGTTGGGACGCCGGTTCAAGTACAAGGACTTGGTGTCGTAGATGACGACTTTGTTGAAATCGCTGTTAGTTGTTTCTGAGGTGGATGTGTTGCCTTCACAACTTGATGTGGTACAACAGGAAGGTCAAAGGTGTAGTGTGCAACTTGATATGGTACAACAGAAAGTGCAAGACAGTGTAGTGCAATTAGATGGGGATTTAAATTATGTTGCTCAAAGTGAGAATGTCACTTGTGATAAGCCAGTGAACCCACGTACAAAGAAGGGTGTGTCAATGTCGAAGAAGGATAATGGGTCGTTTGTACGTGCTTCGGGATGAAAATGAAGTGGATATGCCGGTCGACAAAAGTATAGGTTTTTTTCAAGATTTTGCGGATCATGGATTTATTCCCCCGCGTGCTTCGGGTTCTTTAATTAATGGTAACTCAGCCGAAGTTACTTCGTACAATTTTAAATCTAGGAAAGGAAAAGGATGCATTTTTGATGGGAAAATAGGTCACAACGGGCAATCTACAAAGCGGAAACAAACATCCGTTTGACAAATATTTCCCGACCCGTATGAAACCGTGAGGATGCTAACAAATAAATTATATCAAGTCTAAACCAAATCAGTTCCAAATCAGCAATATAAAGAATAATTGAGCAAACACAAAGACACGAGCTTTTTACGTGGAAAAACCTCTCGAAACGAGAGTAAAAAAACACGGGACCCGTAGGCCACTTAAATTCAACTATCACAAATAAGAGAGCAATACAATAGGTCTTATCTAGATCAACTAGAGGCATACAACATCATCATACTCTTGAACTACAACAATCAATAAGTATATGAAAATCTAAAGACAAAAGAGGAAATTCGTCACCCAAAAAACTGCTACTGTTTGACCGGCTGTAACTCGAGTTAGAGACCACTTGAGAAGAATTCAACGGTTGAAAACTTTGGTCCAGATGTAAGGAACACGCTATCCAAAAACGGTGAATATTCAACGATCGGATCTCCGGGGATCGTCCGATTTGTGAGCTGCAGTCTTCAAAAACGGGAATTGGGGTTTCTCTCTTTTTCTTGATCTCACAACTCTCTTGATAGATCAAAAATGGCTTCACACTTGGAGGTTTTAATGCCCTAAAATGCTTGACCAAGTCAACAAGCATATGGGCCTAATTTGTTGGGCTTTGGGCTTGGGCTAGCATTCCTCATATTTGAAAACCCAACTAAAACCCAACAAAACTCCCCCTTTCCAATTATGAGGAAGGGATCGCCATCCCGGCGATCGAGCAACATACCTTGAGCTTCTCACTTGCTAAAGCCTTCGTAAACATGTCGGAACCATTATCATCGGTATGAACTTTATCAAGTTCAAACAAACCATCTTCAAGACGTTCTCTAATCCAATGATACCGCACATCAATATGTTTTGTCCGCTTATGATACATAGAATTTCTAGTCAAATGAATCGCACTCTCATTATCAAAGAACCACATATCTTGATTGCTTAAACCCAAGGTCTTGTAGAAATCTTTTCATCCACAAAAGTTCTTTGCACGCTTCTGTTGCTGCCATATACTCAGCCTCGGTTGTAGACAGTGCAACACACTTTTGCAACCTTGATTGCCATGAAACTGCTCCCCCTGCGAAAGTCATCAAATATTCAGAAGTGGATTTCATGTTATCTTTGTTTCCTGCCATATCTGAGTTTGTATAACCAACAAGCACCGGCTCTCCATTTCCAAATGTGATACCCAAATTTGAAGTACCTCGTAAGTATCTCATAATCCATTTAACTGCTTCCCAATGCTTCTTACCCGGATTTGACATAAACCGACTAACAACACCTACCGCATGAGCTATATCAGGCCTAGTACACACCATAGCATACATCAAGTTACCAACCGCTGAAGCATATGGAACTTTGTCCATCTCCTCAACATCCTCCTTTGAAGTAGGGAAATCTCTATCTGTTAGCTTAAAGTTGTTAGTAAGAGGGGAACTAACTACTTTAGCATTCTCCATGTTGAATCTACTAAGCACCTTTTCAATGTATTGCTCTTGTGATATATGTAACGTCTTAGCACCTCTATCTCTAGAAATCCGAATGCCAAGAATCTGTTTTGCTGGCCCCAAGTCTTTCATAGCAAAAGACTTGCTCAATTCTCGCTTCAACTGCGCAATTCTTTTAATATTTTTACCAACAATCAACATATCATCAACGTATAACAACAATATGATGAAATCATCATCACCAAACCTCTGAAAGAAAACACAATGATCTGAAGTTGTCTTTCAGTAGCCTTGCTTTCCTATAACCGACTCAAACTTCTAATACCACTGTCTCAGTGCTTGCTTCAACCCATATAGACTTTTCTGAAGTCTACAAACATAATTTTCTTTACCCTTAACCCGAAAACCTTCAGGTTGCATCATGTAGATTTCCTTATCTAAATCACCGTGAAGAAAAGCAGTCTTGACATCCATCTGTTCAACCGCAAGATCAAGACTAGCAGCTAACCCAAGAACCACTCGAATAGATCCCATCTTCACGACCGGAGAGAAAATCTCATCAAAATCAATACCCTTTTTCTGACTGAATCCTTTAATAACTAACCTAGCTTTGTACCTTGGTTGTGAAGTAAGCTCATCTGCAGGGCCGGTCCTGTAATTTTTGATGCCCGGTGCAAATTAAACAATTGATGCCCTACCAAATTGTTAATATTTAAAATTTAAATTTAAATAAGTTCTAAATAACGAAATGATCTTGGGATTTCATTGGCTCTCATGGGCAGCATTATGCTATTATGTTAGAGTAAATATGTATCCAACTAATTTAATTATGCATACCAAAAGGCAAGTTTAAAACCATTTTTGGTTTTAAAAGAAATACAATACGAAGTATCATTTGGTTTACACAAGTATATACTCGAATAATTTAGAGAGAAATAATTAAGGGATACATCTAAAATAACTTCTTTTCTAGGGATGGCAAAAAAGCCCGAATCTGACCCGATGCCATCCATATTCTTTTCTCATCTTCAAGTCATTGAAGACAAAATACAATTCTAGGCATATTTTTTCACCGGATAATGTGACAATCCCGAAATTTCCAACCAAATTTAAACTTTAATCTTTATATGTTTCCGACACGATAAGCAATATTTGTTAAGTTAAATTTCAAGAATTTTAAACTATGTTCATACATTCATTCAACCTCGACCAAGTTCCAACGATTCACGGACCATTAAACGAATATGATTATATATGTATATGTGTATATATATTATAACTTGAAACGTAAATAAAATATTAGATTAAATACTTTATATGATTGTATCTGTTTCAAAATGTTTATCAATGGAATTAGAAGATAAGATCAAATGATTGAATTATCAGATATATTGAATTATGATTACAAGTCTCTGTTGAAAGGCCCACGTTGATTTGAGAAATCTTTCCATTTTAACAATATTCGAAAAATGGTAAAGTGATTTATAAATAAGAACAAATTGTCAATCATTGAGAACTAGACAAAGGATAGTGGAAGATTGAATTTCATAAAGACTCGATTGATCTATTTAGTTTCAAACGTACAAAAAACGTTTTTAGTTTAAAAAGAACTTTATTATTAAAACGTATATAACTTTTATAAATATCTAGAACCACTTTTGACAACTCATTACTTAACTAGTATGATAAAGATAACGATATTTATATTTTATTTTATTAAATATATATAATGATTTAAATTAATATTATATATATTTATACGCGTATTATACGTACATAGTTTTATACTTTTACTATACTTAAACTTTACCTTTACTCTATTTTTACTTTACTTTAACTTTAATAATTCACTTTAATAATTCATACTTTAATAATTCACTTTAATAATTCATACTTTAATAATTCACTTTAATAATTCATACTTTAATAATTCACTTTAATAATTCATACTTTAATAATTCACTTTAATAATTCAAAAATCTATTATAAATAGAATTCAATAGGTTTCATTATTTCATAGAAACTTGAAAATATTTTTCTCTAAACTCTCTCAATCGATATACATATATATATTTGCTTCGTATTATTTCAAGATATTATTAGTATACATAAAATATTACTACGGAGTGCTGTCCGAGTGATTTCGAAATTATTTTTCGAGTGGGATATGATTAAGGAAATTATGGGTTATAGCTATGGAGGTGATTGAGTATGGTTCATGGGTATGCTCGTGAGGTCAATATAGTGTTTATCATTTCCGTTGCGTCTACGTACCTTTCCTGCAATATTGAATCTCAATATTGATACGTGAGTCCTCATAATTTAACTTTTACATACTAATAGTGTATCCCTGACTAGTGCTCGAGTATTTAGGATTATGCATGCTTGTACTTTTGATATTGCCCTTAGACAGATTAGGTTGAATCTTGAATTAGTTACACTTGCGGTTGAGATAAGGTATAAGATATGCATGTCCTTGGAAAGCTAGCGAAAAATTAAGAACTTTTCCTTTAGATATCGAATGGTTTCGATGAACGGATTAGAAGTTATAATCAATTAAATTTTCGATATTTTTATTAAAAATGATTATTATTATCGTCGTTTTTATCGTCGTTCTAGTTTTATCTTATTATTATCATTATTATTATCTTTATCAATAAAAGGGATTTATCATTAAAAATTGTTATTTTTTTTATTATTACTATCGTTATTATCGTTAAAGTTATAATTAGTATTATTATTATTATCCAATTATTATTATTATTATTGGTATTATTATTATTATTATTATCATTATTAATATATATATCATTATTTAAAAATGGTTATTGTTATTGTTATTATTATTATTACTATATTATCATTAAGATAATTAATAGTATTATCGTTAATAATGTTATAGTAACTATCATTATTAATATTAGTGTAATTAAAACAAATATTTGTAACACCTAATTATTTTGATTACTATTATTATCATTATTATGAACACGATATAAAAGACGATTAAAAGCTATTAAACGAAACGATTAGGAAATAATGGGTAAGAGTATCATGATGAAATTAAATATTATAAGATATTGATTTAGATAAAATAATCATTCTTATTATTTTTATCATTACTATTACTATTAAAAGTATCGTTAGTATTAAAACTATCATTTTAACAAAAATTATCATTTTAATAGACATGTCATTGTTACTATAAAATATCATTATTATTATTATTTTAAATATAATTATTATTTTAAAGATAATATTAAAAATTATCGTAAATATTAAAGTTATCATAATTAGAATTATCGTTTTATCATAATGTCATCTTAGTAATTATAAATATTGATATTTTTATAATAATTATTATTATTACAAAATAATACAACTTTTACTTACTAACATTATAGATATTATTTTATCAAATAAATATGTTATACAAACATATTTTACTACGTGTAATAACTTACTTTAATAATACCTATCATATTATCTTTATAATATTAAATGAACCCTATAAATTTTATTACTTAATATATATAAAAGTAAATTTTATTATATAAATTTAATATAAAATTTTATTTATTAATAAATAAATTATATTATTTACTCTAATAAATCTTTTAAAAATATTTAAAAATATTTAAAAATATAAAATGACGATATTTAAACTATATATTAATCATGTATAGATTTTTAGAAATTATTTTGAGTCAAATTTACTTTTGTTGACTTTTGCATATTAGTCTCGAGCATTAGGATTGTGGTACACTATGACTTGACCTAATTTGTTAGACAAATATTGACCAACACATAAATATATATAATTAATTTAGGTTCGTGAATCCGAGGCTAACCTTGCACTTGTTCAATGACGTTATATGTATTTTTACTACGAAATACAGTATGGTGAGTTTCATTTACCTTTTTACCCTTTATATTTTTGGGACTGAGAATAAATGCACTTTTATAAATGTTTAACGAAATAGACACAAGTAATTGAAACTACATTCTATGGTTGAATTATCGAAATCGAATATGCCCCTTTTTATTAAAGTCTGGTAATCTAAGAATTAGGGAACAGACACCCTAATTGACGCGAATCCTAAAGATAGATCTATTGGGCCTAACAAACCCCATCCAAAGTACCGGATGCTTTAGTACTTCGAAATTTATATCATGTCCGAAGGAGGATCCCGGAATGATAGGGGATATTCTTATATGTATCTAGTTAATGTCGGTTACCAGGTGTTCACCATATGAATGATTATTTTTGTCTCTACTCATGGGACGTATATTTATGAGAACTGGAAATGAAATTCTTGTGGTCTATTAAAATGATGGAAATAAATGATTATGATAAACTAATGAACTCACCAACCTTTTGGTTGACACTTTAAAGCATGTTTATTCTCAGGTGTTAAAGAAATCTTCCGCTGTGCATTTGCTCATTTTAAAGATATTACTTGGAGTCTTTCATAGCATATTTCGAAGAACGTTACATTCGAGTCATTGAGTTCATCAAAGATTATTATTAAATCAATTTATAATTGGATAGTGGATATTATGAAATGGTATGCATGCCTGTCAATTTTCGATGTAAAGAAAGATTGTCTTTTAAAAACAAATGCAATGTTTATAAAATGTATCATATAGAGGTCAAATACCTCGCAATGTAATCAACTATTGTGAATCGTTTATAATGTATATGAACGGGTCCTTTCAGTTGGTATCAGAGCGGTGGTCTTAGCGAACCAGGTCTGCATTAGTGTGTCTAACTGATAAGTCGATAGGATGCATTAGTGAGTCTGGACTTCGACCGTGTCTGCATGTCAAAAGTTTTGCTTATCATTTTGTGTCAAAAATTAACTACTTATCATCCTCAGGAAATTACCTGCTTATCATTTTTAGTCTAAGACACGTCTTGCTGCATTGATTGCATGAATAGTGTATAGACAAAAATTCATATCTTAGCATATCTGCTAAATCATATCTTATCGTATCTGTTACTTTAAACTTTGCCTGACATATCCCGCAAAGTCTTCCGTAATCTAGGAAATCTTTTGATCTATATTTATATATATATATATATATATATATATATATATATATATATATATATATATATATATATATATATATATATATATATATATATATATATATATATATATATATATATATTCTATGTAATTAGAATACCATCCGTTAGCCAAAATCATTTCATATAAAAAAAATCCTTTATCCAATCGTACAAAATGGAATTCGTCATCAGTTCAAGTCACTCAGATTCCGAAATGGAATCTCATTCAAGCTCCGAAAGCAGTGTGACCGGAATAGATCAACCAATCAGTCATCACCTATTCTGGATGAATTGGGGATGGGTTCGTAGCCTCCTCAATCATTGGAGACAAGAAGAAGGTGATCCCTTTCATCCACCACATTGCCCTCTTGACGAAGAACCTGAAGCACTTACCAGCGAACCTGTCCGAAATACCGTGTTCTCGCTCATTTCCAGAGTATCTCATCACGATTATATATTACATCAAATTTTAGATTTTATTTATCCGCTCGTCCGAACCGACAATCACCCCGGTGTAATAGAAGAAGTCAACGAGCTTCGCGCTCGGGTAGTGGCTTTGGAGAATATGGTGTAGAGATTACAAACACCAGCAGCAGCATCAGCAGCATAACCAGTACCACCATCATCAACGCCAACAGTACCATTACCACCTCCAACCACAACCGCGTCGTAAACCTCAACTTCACAATCTGTCCCACGAGCATCAACGTCATACGCACCATAGATACCAAGGAGTACCAACAACAATAACTGACGAAATATTAATTCATAACTTCATTGGAGAAACATTCCACGGCGATTATGTAATCTCTAAAGTCTTAGAGATTATCTAATCTAGCCCTAACCATAAATCAGTTAAGCGTACCAAAATGATAGAAGGAAGAGTAGAAACCCTGACAAAAATAGTGTGTGATTAACAAGCTAAACTTGCTTTACCAACAGCATCAACAGTACCGTCAGCGTTACCAGCATCGTCAGTACAGTCAACATCCGAATCAACAACACCGATAACATCACAAACTCCGTCAGTTCAAGAATCACTGTGGACATCATTACGAATCAATAACGTGTATATTGTATCAACGAGTTATGAAGAATTAAGTCATTCCCTCTGAAGAAATTATATGTATATTATATATATATATATATATATATATATATATATATATATATATATATATATATATATATATATATATATATATATATATATATATATATATATATATATATATATATATATATATATATATATATATATGTATATATATATTGAAATAAATCTTTCCGTGCTAAGCTATTGTGTGTGAATCTTAACTACTCGGTTAATTCATATTACAAATATGCAATAATGTACGTCCTTCGGCCGCAACTTAACCAGCGTTAACTACAATCTCTGTCGCAATTAAACAAATTCCAATTCATAATAAATCAAGTATATATTTGATTTTACACTTTCATCATCGATGTACCCGAAACTTTTCAGATAACATCATTCGTACTTTGCAAAATTCACAAGAATTCCACGAACCGAACATCATACATCAACAAATAACGAAGTATTGATTCATAATTTCAATGTCATTAAAGAAATACTGCGTAAAAGTTATGTACTTTTTAAAGCCTTTAGGGATTATTCAATTCTAGTTTCAACCGTAAATCAAATGAGTTTAATTTAACATTAACTCATTAAATCTATGTTACATCTGAAGAAAATATATATATATATATATATTTTCATAAAGACTGTAATAAAATTCTTTTGTACAAAATATTAATTATGATATTTTTTTTAACGGGTAGGTAATACCCGAGAGATATATAAATTCACAAATAATATGTTACATTCTTCGAATCTGATTTAGCAAATCATCCATTATACTCCCTACTTTCACAACAGTATACATTCTTTTATAGAAATCAAAACAACCATACTCATTCAAAATTTAATTACATATTCTGATCTTGAAATCTCAAAATTCAACTCGAGATATGACCAAAATCATCACTCTTAGATCCTTACATCTTTCACAAGCTATATTTTGACTTCAAAACTGTGTTAGAACATCAAATGTATGTTAACAATTACAATCTGTGTTCAAACCCTTCGAAAATTTCTGAAGACACTTCGAATGATGAGCAATCGATATGAGGATCCAACCACATGTTACCCACAGTTATGTACCCGAAAAACTCTTGAAACCAAAGTAAAAGTTTAAACAACGTATCCGCGTCAGGTTCTTTGGAATTTATTAGCAAAAATAACTTTGCGACTCCTATTCAAAGTAGCCAGTTTTGTCACAGCTCCAACAAGTCAACTTCGACTTTTCAGTCAGACTAACCTTATTATAACCTTGAGATATACACCATCGTTACCAGGAAACCTTTTACATTCCACCACATTATTAGCAGATGTACCAACAACTTCATTACCCTTTGACTTTAGCCTCTCCAAAAAGTCATTATAATTATTTATTGAAACCCCATCATTTACTCATTCGCATCTTGTAATGAGAATTGCCATACGAATCATTGGGAATTAGCAATCAGTATTTTGAAATCTCGCAGCATGTCTACGCTAACAGTTATATGTGTATATATAACGTCTATCTTCTGGACTTAATTTGAATGTGAAGTTTCTGAAAAACACTCCGAACTACGAATTGGTTCTCCGAAAATGGGAAAAAAAAATACTGATGAAGCAGCAAAAACTATAAACGACTTTAAACGGTAAAAGCTGGATGATAATAATGAAGTGTGCTGGCAAAGCGCGGAAAAAGAGAAGTTTTGGAACTGGAAAACGGATTGAGCAAAGTAGGAAGGAGGCTGTGGACAAATTACAAAGACTGAACCTGACTTTAAAGGATCCAAATGATTCAGTACCTGCTGAAGTCATTAACGAATACCTTGCTCCTGACTCTAAACCCCTGCGGACAATATTCTTCATCATCCTCTAATATTAGAAATTCTAAAATATCATCATATCTTTCATTATAAATATCCTCCATATTTCTGAAGATATTTTCTTAATTTTTCTTATTTGAAATCATTTACCTCTTCGCGCTATCTGTATTACATCATAAAAGAAACTATTTTAGTTTCTAAATTCTGAAACATTCAAGTTTAAAATAGGAATATTTTGAAGTAGTGTTGAGAACTGAAGCATGAATTAGTATAATATAATGACACTTGATCAACGTGATTATATTACAGTAAGTCATGCTGAGTTTCTAAATGGAACGTGATGATTAACAGATCATAACATCATCATGTACCATGTTATACGACTCTTGTATTCTATTTAACCTCTAAAATATCAAGAAAATATTTCTTGATGATTCGGCCTTTTCCAAGGTATTCTAGTAATTTGACAAGTCAAGATCGTGCCATCACAATTTCCTTCCTAGAACATTAACAATGTTCATTCCAAAATTCATATCTGTGAATTCTGGACCATTACAAGCGGTGCTTAATCGCAAGAAGAAGAAACGAAAGGACAAAACTCCGAAATAGAAATTGGGGTATAAATTGCAGCAAATAAAAGAGAGCATTAACTGTGAATGATAATGATTATAGAAGACAGAAGCAGAGACTTTGAAATATAAGGGAACATATAAAGCCCAACGATAAATCAGAAATTATAAACCATATATATCGATGCATATAGCAATATAAAGATACGTGAGAACTAGAAACACTATAAACCCAAGAGTATAGTAGAAGTAAATAGATTCTTCCGGCAGTAGATGAAAAAGAAGAATGACCGATATGAAAGTTAGAAGTATATCGAGAATCAGAACTGGATGGAGCATATTGATGAATACTTTAAAATATGAGTTGAGGGGGAAAGAATAGAAGGTGATGAAACACGACTAGGAACTTAGAAATCAACAGATTTAACTCACACAATGGCGGATTAAGTGAATCAAACCCTCTAGTGAATAGGTTAAGTTTTTTTTTTTGATTAATTTAGTCAAACCACAACTAAATCAAGTGTGATTAGATCAGCACCTAGAGCTATTATTCACCACCTGGGTGATTTGGACTGAGAGAGAATCGAAGGAGCTCACTAGATCAGAGTGTGTGTAACAAATGAGAGGCTTAACCTAAAATGAAGAACATAAGACTTTATATACCCCTGCTGTTGACTCATCCATACGATTCATTCATCACACGTACGAGTTGGCTTCATCAGCCGTACGGGTGATCACTCACTCGTGTCTTCTCATTTAGGTTGTAATTGTGACTTAGCTCAGCATCAACCGTGCGTATGAGCCTGTCAGTCGTACTAGTGAGGCTTCACTCGTACGTCTGATTAAGTCTAATATAGTCATACATCTAAATCTCGTTCCTGCAGTTCTTGTAACCACATACAAACACGGATAGAATAATAACGAGCAATCATGGTGGCCTGTAAACTGTTGTACCTGCAATGGACGTGGGTAGATGTCTAGGGACTTGCATAAAATGCATCAACGGAAGGTGTGAGTTGTAAGGAAACGAAGGAGGTGAATTTATAAGAAAATCTCCGACAGAACAATTAAAATGGACGATCGCATTTAAAGCGGGTCCTAATTCCCTTGATTACCGGAGAGTCAAATCTTATTAAGAAGATTTTCTTCAAATCCCTTGAAATCTGGGAATCAATCATATCTACGTCAAATGATAAGATGAATCTACACTTACTCATTTCACTCTTCTATGTTAGCTTCATTCGTACTCTTCATATAAATGGATTGTTTATCCAAATTATTCGCTGATGATAAAACTCTAATTTTCAGCCCGTATGCATCATGAAAACATATTTATTATCATTCACGACCTTTCCACTTAAATTTCGGGACAAAATTTCTTTAACGGGTAGGTACTGTGACAACCCGGAAATTTCCAACCAAATTTAAACTTTAATCTTTATATGTTTCCGACACGATAAGCAATATTTGTTAAGTTAAATTTCAAGAATTTTAAACTATGTTCATACATTCATTCAACCTCGACCAAGTTCCAACGATTCACGAACCATTAAACGAATATGATTATATATGTATATGTGTATATATATTATAACTTGAAACGTAAATAAAATATTAGATTAAATACTTTATATGATTGTATCTGTTTCAAAATATTTATCAATGGAATTAG
The DNA here is from genome assembly GCF_046630445.1 of Rutidosis leptorrhynchoides. Taxonomy (NCBI): domain Eukaryota; kingdom Viridiplantae; phylum Streptophyta; class Magnoliopsida; order Asterales; family Asteraceae; genus Rutidosis; species Rutidosis leptorrhynchoides. The sequence goes on along the minus strand of NC_092335.1, from coordinate 14,164,142 downwards.
AAGATAAGATCAAATGATTGAATTATCAGATATATTGAATTATGATTACAAATCTCTGTTGAAAGGCCCACGTTGATTTGAGAAATCTTTCCATTTTAACAATATTCGAAAAATGGTAAAGTGATTTATAAATAAGAACAAATTGTCAATCATTGAGAACTAGACAAAGGATAGTGGAAGATTGAATTTCATAAAGACTCGATTGATCTATTTAGTTTCAAACGTACAAAAAACGTTTTTAGTTTAAAAAGAACTTTATTATTAAAACGTATATAACTTTTATAAATATCTAGAACCACTTTTGACAACTCATTACCTAACTAGTATGATAAAGATAACGATATTTATATTTTATTTTATTAAATATATATAACGATTTAAATTAATATTATATATATTTATACGCGTATTATACGTACATAGTTTTATACTTTTACTATACTTAAACTTTACCTTTACTCTATTTTTACTTTACTTTAACTTTAATAATTCACTTTAATAATTCATACTTTAATAATTCACTTTAATAATTCATACTTTAATAATTCACTTTAATAATTCATACTTTAATAATTCACTTTAATAATTCATACTTTAATAATTCACTTTAATAATTCAAAAATCTATTATAAATAGAATTCAATAGGTTTCATTATTTCATAGAAACTTGAAAATATTTTTCTCTAAACTCTCTCAATCGATATACATATATATATTTGCTTCGTATTATTTCAAGATATTATTAGTATACATAAAATATTACTACGGAGTGCTGTCCGAGTGATTTCGAAATTATTTTTCGAGTGGGATATGATTAAGGAAATTATGGGTTATAGCTATGGAGGTGATTGAGTATGGTTCATGGGTATGCTCGTGAGGTCAATATAGTGTTTATCATTTCCGTTGCGTCTACGTACCTTTCCTGCAATATTGAATCTCAATATTGATACGTGAGTCCTCATAATTTAACTTTTACATACTAATAGTGTATCCCTGACTAGTGCTCGAGTATTTAGGATTATGCAAGCTTGTACTTTTGATATTGCCCTTAGACAGATTAGGTTGAATCTTGAATTAGTTACACTTGCGGTTGAGATAAGGTATAAGATATGCATGTCCTTGGAAAGCTAGCGAAAAATTAAGAACTTTTCCTTTAGATATCGAATGGTTTCGATGAACGGATTAGAAGTTATAATCAATTGAATTTTCGATATTTTTATCAAAAATGATTATTATTATCGTCGTTTTTATCGTCGTTCTAGTTTTATCTTATTATTATCATTATTATTATCTTTATCAATAAAAGGGATTTATCATTAAAAATTGTTATTTTTTTTATTATTACTATCGTTATTATCGTTAAAGTTATAATTAGTATTATTATTATTATCCAATTATTATTATTATTATTGGTATTATTATTATTATTATTATCATTATTAATATATATATCATTATTTAAAAATGGTTATTGTTATTGTTATTATTATTATTACTATATTATCATTAAGATAATTAATAGTATTATCGTTAATAATGTTATAGTAACTATCATTATTAATATTAGTGTAATTAAAACAAATATTTGTAACACCTAATTATTTTGATTACTATTATTATCATTATTATGAACACGATATAAAAGACGATTAAAAGCTATTAAACGAAACGATTAGGAAATAATGGGTAAGAGTATCATGATGAAATTAAATATTATAAGATATTGATTTAGATAAAATAATCGTTCTTATTATTTTTATCATTACTATTATTATTAAAAGTATCGTTAGTATTAAAACTATCATTTTAACAAAAATTATCATTTTAATAGACATGTCATTGTTACTATAAAATATCATTATTATTATTATTTTAAATATAATTATTATTTTAAAGATAATATTAAAAATTATCGTAAATATTAAAGTTATCATAATTAGAATTATCGTTTTATCATAATGTCATCTTAGTAATTATAAATATTGATATTTTTATAATAATTATTATTATTACAAAATAATACAACTTTTACTTACTATCATTATAGATATTATTTTATCAAATAAATATGTTATACAAACATATTTTACTACGTGTAATAACTTACTTTAATAATACCTATCATATTATCTTTATAATATTAAATGAACCCTATAAATTTTATTACTTAATATATATAAAAGTATATTTTATTATATAAATTTAATATAAAATTTTATTTATTAATAAATAAATTATATTATTTACTCTAATAAATCTTTTAAAAATAATTAAAAATTTAAAATGACGATATTTAAACTATATATTAATCATGTATAGATTTTTGGAAATTATTTTGAGTCAAATTTACTTTTGTTGACTTTTGCATATTAGTCTCGAGCATTAGGATTGTGGTACACTATGACTTGACCTAATTTGTTAGACAAATATTGACCAACACATAAATATATATAATTAATTTAGGTTCATGAATCCTAGGCCAACCTTGCACTTGTTCAATGACGTTATATGTATTTTTACTACGAAATACAGTAAGGTGAGTTTCATTTGCCTTTTTACCCTTTATATTTTTGGGACTGAGAATACATGCGCTTTTATAAATGTTTAACGAAATAGACACAAGTAATTGAAACTACATTCTATGGCTGAATTATCGAAATCGAATATGCCCCTTTTTATTAAAGTCTGGTGATCTAAGAATTAGGGAACAGACACCCTAATTGACGCGAATCCTAAAGATAGATCTATTGGGCCTAACAAACCCCATCCAAAGTACCGGATGCTTTAGTACTTCGAAATTTATATCATGTCCGAAGGAGGATCCCGGAATGATAGGGGATATTCTTATATGTATCTAGTTAATGTCGGTTACCAGGTGTTCACCATATGAATGATTATTTTTGTCTCTACGCATGGGACGTATATTTATGAGAACTGGAAATGAAATTTTTGTGGTCTATTAAAATGATGGAAATAAATGATTATGATAAACTAATGAACTCACCAACCTTTTGGTTGACACTTTAAAGCATGTTTATTCTCAGGTGTTAAAGAAATCTTCCGCTGTGCATTTGCTCATTTTAAAGATATTACTTGAAGTCTTTCATAGCATATTTCGAAGAACGTTGCATTCGAGTCATTGAGTTCATCAAAGATTATTATTAAATTAATTTATAATTGGATAGTGGATATTATGAAATGGTATGCATGCCTGTCAATTTTCGATGTAAAGAAAGATTGTCTTTTAAAAACGAATGCAATGTTTGTAAAATGTATCATATAGAGGTCAAATACCTCGCAATGTAATCAACTATTGTGAATCGTTTATAATGTATATGAACGGGTTCTTTCAGATAAGAGCCATTTGATTAAGTTAGTTGCTGTATTTACATTCGACTTCTTTCAAAATTAATTACTTCCTATATTAAATTAAAGTAAAGTAAACAAAAAAACTAAAAAAGAACCAGTGAATAAATTAGAGGGTTAAAAGTTTATATTCCAATAAAGTAGAGGGCTAATGTTAAAAAGAAGAAAGTGATAAATTTCCCTACATTCATGAATTTTAACCACTGTTACTACAAAAGTCAGACTGACCATCTGGACTAGTCACTTCCCTACTTTCTTCTTCGTCACAGTATCCAAAAATAAATTTCCTCCATTAAAATGAAGAACATTAAAATGGAGAACAGATATTAATCCTTTTTTTATCATACAATTTTAACCACTGCTACTACATATTACGTACGAATCTCGGCAATATAACGTCATTCGGTTGCTATAAACCATTCAAAACTTGCTTTATAGTATCGAAGAATTCTAAGCAATTGATGCCCCCTAACAGCTGATGCCCTGTGCGGTTGCACGGGTCGCCCAGCCCTAGGGTCGGCCCTGCTTATCTGTCTTCACTTTGAACACCCATTTGTTTCTCAAAGCTCTCTTGCCTTTAGGTAACTTCACCAACTCATAAGTATTGTTCTCATGTAAGGAATTCATCTCATCTTGCATGGCTTCACCCCACTCTTTCTTATGCTCATCTTTCATAGCTTCTGCATAACACTCTGGCTCTCCCCCATTAGTGAGTAATACATACTCATTAGCAGAATATCTAACAGAAGGATGACGATCTCGGGTAGACCGCCTAAGTGGGACAAACGGGGGCACATCTGGTACTGGAATCTCTACCTGCTCTAGAGCATAATCATCATCAGTACCATGTTCATCATTATGAACATCATCTCCAACATGTTGTGGAGTAACTGGATCCAAATCAACAAGATCAGCACTAGGTTGAGGAACTGAATCTGTCTTATCAACATATTTTAACATTTGATCTTCTGTAAACACAACATCTCGGCTTCGTACGAGTTTCTTCTGAACTGGATCATATAACCTGTACCCAAAATCATCTTCACCATAACCTAGGAATACACATGGCTTAGTCTTCATATCAAGCTTTGACCTTTCATCTTTGGGAACATGAACAAATGCTTTACATCCAAAGACTCGTAAATGACAGTAAGAAACATCTTTGCCGCTCCAAACCCTGTTAGGAACATCAAAACGCAAAGGTACACAAGGGGTTAGATTAATAATATGAACTGCCGTATTTAAAGCCTCACCCCAAAAGGAATCGGACAACCCTGCATGTGAAAGCAAACATCTAACTCTCTCAACCAAAGTTCTGTTCATCCTCTCTGCTAAGCCATTCAACTGAGGTATCTTTGGTGGAGTCTTTTGATGCCGAATACCATTCTCCTTACAATAAGTATCAAATCTGCCAATGTATTCACCGCCATTATCAGTCCGAATACACTTGAGTTTCTTCCCCGTTTGCCTTTCAACTAGTGCATGAAATTCCTTAAACTTCTCAAATACTTGAACTTTTGACTTTAAGGTGTAAACCCACACCTTCCTGGAATGATCATCGATGAATGTAACAAAGTAGGAACATCCACCAAGTGTCCTAGTCTTCATAGGCCCACACACATCCGAATGTACTAGATCAAGTACGTTCTCCATTCGAAAAGGAGAATGACTCTTAAACACAACTCTTGTCTGTTTCACTGCCAAACAGTGAGAACACTTACTCAAATTAATATCACTAACACCCGACAACACATTCTTCTTAAATAAGATAGACATCCCTTTTTCACTCATGTGACCAAGTCTTTTATGCCACAACTCGGTAGAATCAACATTGTCCACTGTGTTAACAATGTTCTGGATGATCTTTGGACGCGTTATGTATAATCTTGAGTCTTTCTTGCCTCTTCCCACTATCATAGAACCAAGAGTTAGTTTTCAAATACCATTACCAAAACCGTTATAATAACCATCATCATCAAGAATGCCTGTTGAAATAACATTAAGTCTCATATCAGGAACATGTTTTACATTATGCAAAACTAACTCCATTCCCATGTCAAATTTCAAACAAACATCTCCAATACCAACGATCTTTGATAACCCAGAATTACCCATCCTAGCAAATTCATAGTCACCTGGAGTGTAAAATGAGAAGTGATCTCTACATATTGCAACATGACATGTAGCACCACTATCAACAATCCAACTCGTGTCATCATGAGTAAGATTGATCATATCATAATCAATACAAACAAAGAACTCATCCGTGATAGCGTTAACTTCAACCTTATCATCATCACCACCATCACTTTTCTTTTGTTTATTCTTGTCATATGCCTTTTTCTTCTCATTTTTTAACTGTGGACAATACCACTTTGTGTGCCCTTTTTCACGACAATGATAGCACTCAACATTAGAAAACTTTCCTTTTCTTGAGCTGCTACGATTCTTGCCTCTTTTACCATGACCTCTACTATGACTTCTCCCCCGCATTTCTGTGACCAAGATATCTGACTGTGAAGAGGAACCTTGTGACTTTCTTCTCATCTCTTCATTCAAAATACTACCCTTAGCCAATTCCATGGTGATAATACCATTCGGTGCAGAGTTGGACAAAGATGTCCTAAAAATCTCCCAAGAGTCCGGTAACGTACCAAGTAACCAAAGACCTTGAACCTCATCCTCAAACTTGATACCCATTCCTGCAAGCTGATTAATAATACCCTTATATGCATTTAGGTGATATGTAATAGGAGTCCCATCATGATACTTTAAACCCATCAACTGTTTAATTAAGAACTTGTTATTCCCAGTCTTTCGTTCATATAACTGTTCAAGCTTTTTCCATAAGGCTTTAGCATCAGTCTCTCCAGTAATATGGTTCACTACATTATCATCAACCCACTGCCGAATATACCCACATACTTGTCTATGCAAAATTTTCCATTGAGCTTCAGACTTACCCTCAGGCATACTCTCAGTAAAAACAGGTAAATAATAATCTTTCACATAAAGAATATCCTCCATTTTACCTTTCCAAACATGATAATTTGAACCATTTAAACTAACCATCTTACTTGTATTAGCTTCCATCTTTCACACAAGTCAATCAAATAACCTTAAGCTCTAGATACCAATTTGATGGGAAAATAGGTCACAACGGGCAATCTACAAAGCGGAAACAAACATCCGTTAGACAAATATTTCCCGACCCGTATGAAACTGTGAGGATGCTAACAAATAAATTATATCAAGTCTAACCCAAATCAGTTCCAAATCAGCAATATAAAGAATAATTGAGCAAACACAAAGACACGAGCTTTTTACGTGGAAAAACCTCTCAAAACGAGAGTAAAAAATCACGGGACTCGTAGGCCACTTAAATTCCACTATCACCAACAAGAGAGCAATAAAATAGGTCTTATCTAGATCAACTAGAGGCATACAACATCATCATACTCTTGAACTACAACAATCAACAAGTATATGAAAATCCAAAGACAAAAGAGGAAATTCGTCACCCAAAAAACTGCTACTGTTTGACCGGCTGTAACTCGAGTTAGAGAACACTTGAGACGAATTCAACGGTTGAAAACCTTGGCCCAGATGTAAGGAACACGCTGTCCAAAAATGGTGAATATTCAACGGTCGGATCTCCGGGGATCGTCTGATTTGTGAGCTGCAGTCTTCAAAAACGGGAATTGGGGTTTCACTCTTTTTCTTAATCTCCCAACTCTCTTGATAGATAAAAAATGGCTGCACACTTGGAGGTTTTAATGCCCTAAAATGCTTGACCAAGTCAACAAGCATATGGGCCTAATTTGTTGGGCTTGGGCTAGCATTCCTCATATTTGGAAACCCAACTAAAACCCAACAATTTTGACAAAGTTGACGGGATGATTTCTCGACCGGACGAAAGAAACAAAAAACGTCCATCTTAAGCCGGTTAAATCTTACCTTATGTGGATGTTATTGTTGCAATTTGTTTCTTGTGATTTAGGTTGTTTAGCTTTGATCTTGTTGTAGTAGTTTGGATAATCTTATGTTTCGTTCTGGATAACGTTGAGCTCGGTTTGAGTTAGCAAGTATTTAGGTTGGTTAAGTTGGTTTTCTTTTTTCGAACCCCTCCGTTGTTGTTTTCGTGTAATGGTTTGGGGGTATTTCATCTATTTGATGAATGTTCCTTTATTTTAATAGTTATCGTTATTTAGTCAGAAAAAGAAAAAAAAACCGATATGATATTTGTATTTCCATAATGTCGAAACTTGCTAATTTAAACGTCCAGCTTTAACATATATAATATTTGTTTTTTGTAAAGTTCAAAATTATTATTTTCTTAATGTATGCAATATTATAAATTTTATCAATAATATATTCTAAAGTTATCAGGAAAACTAGTTAAAAATCACGAAATAACTCAATTAAGAAATATTGAATAAAAAAATCTCTTACGTTTAGGAACATACTACGTACCATAACTCCCAAATAATGAAATTTTATATGCTACTTCTCCATATTTCAAACTCCTTTTAGTTTGTTTTTTAGTTGGAGAAATTAACAAAAATATATATTTTTTTAAAGTCTTCAAACAATATACATTTAAAAAAAAGAAAAAGAAATTGTCAACATACATCATTAAATCGACCATCATTTTGGTAGACCAATTCACAATGATTGTGAGGTGGTCGACCAACATTCAAAACATGTAGTCAACCATCATTATTGAAGTGGTCGACCAACTCTTCTTTTATGTTTTGTAGACTATGGCCGACCAATTTCTAAATAACATTTTTTAAAGATCACATATTTTTAATGTCGATTGCACGACCAAATTTATAACATGAGCAACACAACGGGAATGAAAAAACGCTCCATGTAAAATTGGTTTTATACGACATAATAATAATTGCATACCTCTATTATTGTTAGAAGCGTTTTCTAGTGAAATCGAAAAAACTTTATCATCTAAATTATATTCACTTAAAGTATCATGTAAACTTTTCGTATATTCTTTCCGCGGGATACATAAATATTTTAAAAGCAATTGTCTATTTCATTAAAAACGAAGACTCGGGATGAAATCAATGATCCGTAAGGGCGAAATACGAATTTGCCGTACCATGTGGTGCGGTCAAAACGTCACTAGTTATAAAAATATCATATTTATAATTTTTTAAAACCTTCAATAATTTCATTTTTAGCCTGTGCCCATAAATTAAAAGTGTCACTTCTAAGAGTAGTACGACTTACAGCCCGATAATGTGGTTGTAGTTTATTTTTGATGATTTCCGTAAGTTGAGTGTTGTCGAAATGGTTGAATGGAAGTGCTCTTTGGATGACGAACCTTGTAAAATCTTGTTGAAGTGCTTCTTGATCATATATGAAAACCCGATCATGCGAACCGACATTAGCTTGTGACAAATCCTGACTCGCCGCTTTACGTACTGTTAGCCGTTGTTGCATAAAAGTTCTCACATTTCTTACAATGAGTCTTTTTCGCCCCATCATTCATGATACATAATTTGTAACTATCCTAAATTTTTGAATTTTGGAAAGTTTTTTAAAATTTTCCGAATATTGCTAATTGAGTAAGTTTTGCTTTGTAAACTGGAATTGGAAATGGAACGCACAGCGGGTGCTTGTTGTGACTTATCCATCATAACGAAATAAGAAAGATTATAATATATAATGAGAAATTAGAGAGAATTAGTGTTTGTTGTGTTTTCAAACTAACCAACATATATCTATATTAACAAGTTTATGGAGGGTAAAATAATCCAATCACCATTAAAAAATTTCGAACAAAAAAACAACGGCTAGTAATCAAAATTTCAAAAAAAGAAAAACAAAAAACATTGCAGCTATTAAAAATCGTTTTAAAAAATTGATTAAAAATCGAAAAATAAAATCGAATTTTATCTATAAAAAAACCGGTCCAGATTGGTCGGTATAAATTGAACCGGTCCAGTTATTTTATATCGTTTTTAATCGGTTTCAATTTCTTTTTCGGTTTTTAAAAAATGACTTTTTTGAACCTCTTTATGGGTTTCTATAAAGATTAATGGGTCTGTCCAAAGGCTGAATGGGCCACGTATTGTTAGAAATAGGTGAGTAAAGAAGTAGGGATTATCAATAAAATGCCCAATTTTTCTCCCCCTTTTGACTCATAACCCATAAAAAATAAAAATTGACAATTTTCCCGCACAAGGCGCAAGGGCGCAAAGTGTCTGTTTGCGACCTTGCTTCTCGGTGGACGCAAGGACGCAAGGTGCCTGTTTGCGACCTTGATTTTCGGAGACGCAAGGACGCAAGGTGCCTCTTGCTCCTGCCTGATATCATGATCAATGTTTTCTTTCAGACATTTCATCGAACACCTTACGTGCATCTTATGTGATACGATATTTTGCGACATCAAATCATAAGGTGTGTCATGTGTGTGGTGTGTTGTAATCAAGAATTAAGTGCATGACAGAAAAGATCATGGGTAGGTCCAAAAGTTAACGCTCAGACAACCTCTTCACTATTGGTTTAGTTTTTAAACACTAGCTAAGCTTAACACACCATCTAGCCGTGGACTCCTGATCGAACCTAAACAAGTAGTAGATGACCATCATATACACTTAAAAAGGATTAATACATGAAGTGGTCCTTGACTCGTTAATTCCTTGTTCACCAACAGTCAAGAGTAAAACCATGCCTCAAATAAAAACAATATATTTGCCTTTGCTGTAAGGTATCAGACTAGGGTGTTTGATGTCACAAAAAACCGTATCACGTAAAATGCACGCAAGGTGTTCGATGAAATGTCTGAAAGAAAACATTGATTATGACATCAGGCAGGAGCAAGAGGCACCTTGCGTCCTTGCGTCCCCGGGAAGCAAGGTCGAAAGAGGCACCTTGCGTCCTTGCGTCCACCGGGAAGCAAGGTCGCAAACATGCATCTTGCGCCCTTGCGCCTTGCGCGGGCAAATTGTCAAATTTTTTCCATTATGGGCTCTAAGTCATAAAAGGTAGAAAAAATGGGTATTTAGGTGATAATCCCAAAGAAGTATCTAAATAATATTGAGCTTCCTATATGCAATACCAAATAATAGGCCTTAATTATTGGGTTTCACCTTAACAGGCTTTGTATCTGTTAGAACAATTTATAAAACAAGAAGCCTGTTCAAAGGCTTGTATGCCAAACTTCTTTGTCTTCGTCGTGCTTTATATTATCACTTCTAGTTCTTCCCATAACTGTTTTTTAAGAAACTTTTGCATATATTTGGTGCAAATGACAAAAATACCTTCATGTGCGTCGCATAAGGGGTCACTTAACGAAGCTTAACTAACGTCCATCAAATACAGGTACCCAGCGCGTAATAAACTTAAACATTAGGAGCATCCACATAAAAAAAGTTTAAAGTCAATCCGTGTAATTTGCACCAAACATTAGAGACCAACCGAATAATTTTGTCTATTATCAATTTCTGATACATCAGGTAATGTATTTATGAAATTATACTATTATATTAATCGTGATGAACTTTTGTTTAAAGTTCTATTTTAGTCATCACTTTCACTTATTTTTCTTAAACTTTACCTAACTATATTCACATATACGATGCGAGGGGAACCAGAGAGTTCGAATATATTGATTGGTGATCAAGCCAAAATTGACTTGAGTACAATTAGTTGAGTAACTAACATTCGGAAGGGTTTTCTTCGGTTTGCGTGATGAGTATGAGGGGTGTTGTGGTGGTTAACTTTTGCTGAGCCTCCAAGGTGAGCTTAGAAGAGTAATCAGCTGTGGTAAGTGTAAAATGTTGATTGATTGCTAAATGTGTGATTATGAGCAGTATTTATAGGCATAAGATGGCGGTTACCAAGGATAACCACCACTAGCCCACTAAACCACGATTACCACTCCTAGAATCCTCTAATCATGCCCACTAACTGCTCCACGTTCTCCTGATTTGTCGGACGGACAGGTAGCTGTGCAAACCAAGTCAAGTGCTAAAGGCACGCTACGGGTGACGTAGCGTAGGGGTAATCGTGGCCTAAGAACGGCGTTGACTTGGTATCCAACCAGTTGAAGCTAAACGTCCAGCTACAGGATACGCCATGCGTCACACGTGACGGCCATGGCAGGACGTACGTCATTAAGTCCCCCCAGTTTGGTTGGAATCAAATTGCCTTTGATTGTAACCAAACTATATTGAATAAAATATTATAAAAGGCCATCATTACTGACACGCCGTAAACGTCAAATCCTGTTTCCTCCTAGGATGTGCTAGGGGATGATGTCAGCAATCATTACGTTTTACAGCTGTAAAAATGAAACGCCACGAATCCAACGGCTATGGTTCAACATCCCTAGGACACGTGTTCGATCAGGATCAAAGCCCATGAACTGGGCCCACAGTAAGTTTCTTCTATAAATATGGCGTTTTTACCTCTTCATTGTTACATCTCTTTCTCCGCTTCCTTATTATTAAAAATTCTTATCTCCTCTCAATACGCGTGCCGTTTTTATTCTAAGGTAAACCAAAATTTCTAAGGCTAACGTTTCTACGGAAAACACGACCGTTACAACGGAAGAGATGGAGAAATTTATAACCGAGTATCCGGTACTTCGAGACGTACCGACGATGGTAGCGATACCCGGCCAGCATGCCGACAAGCCGCCACAAGGATACTTTACCTTGTATTGGAAAGCGGTAGCGTTGGGCAACTTGCGTTTTCTGTTGAACCCATTCGTGGCGGCTGTGCTAGACCATTATCACATTAGCGTCTCGCAATTACATCCTTACGCATGGCAGCGTGTTACTATTTTCGAGATGTTTTTTAGGGCACAAAATAGACCCACGAGTCTGAACGTTTTCCGAGCGACGTTCAAACTCACTGCTTCCGGAAAGGGGTGGTACACTTTTGAGAAAAAGTGTAACTTTACCACCAAGAAGTCTCCGTCCCTCCATGTTTGGAGGGGAATGTTCTTTTTTGCCGGGACCGAACTGTTGGGCGAAGGGTGTGCCCACCTCGCACAATGGCATTCCAAACGTTCTCCAGACGTCTCCAAGACTCCAGACCTTGACCAAGGGGAGCGGGAGCTTTTTAATTTGTGTAAGGACGCGCGTCCTTACGGCGAGGTGATGCTGAAACTCTGCAATGTTCAGCATTATTGGACATGGAGTGACAGAGTGCTATTAATCATGTGCAACGGAAGGGGTATACTCTTCATGCCGCTACGTCTTTAAACTTGTAAGTATTCTGCTCATGTAATTTTTCTAACTCAATTTCTTTTGCAGAGATGGATTTCAACAGAGTTCTCCGCCGCCCTACTCTTGTTGGCGTTTCCTTCAAGAGATTCCCTAAAGCCAACCTTTCGGAAGGTCATCCTTTGAAGGGAGATGATGTTACTGTTGGTTCATCCACCAACGCTGCCAGCGACGTGGCAACGACACAGCCTACAACCGACTCAACTCCTGTCACCAATCTGGATCCGATATCCATCGTTGTTCCCCCAATTCATCCGGAACAGCAACTTCAACAGCAGAAACGCCCCCATTCTCCCCAAAAAGTGACCGTCCCAACTGGTGGTCATAAAAAGAGGAAAACGCCACGAGAAGTTGCAGAAAGCAACTTAAAAACTTTTGAAGAGATTCCCAGCCAAGGTGGGTATTATGAAAACCCTGATAATAACCCCGCTACGTCACTAGAATCCCAATGGGAGAAACTAATCAAGTTTGTTATTTCTCCAGGGTTACGCATGGGAGTCCCTATCGTCCATCTTCAGGATTCATCCGACGCCCAAGGAAAGGCGTCGGAAAAATACATACTGACTGCATCCGGTTCTGGTGGCTCGTCCGGCCAACGTTCTACTTCTTTGGAGGAGCCTTATTCTCCTGGTTTTGGGAAACAACCCCCCTTCAGCCACATGGAGACCATGTGGAACGTCTCTCACAGTGACGCTTTGTCGCAGTTTGAGTTTCTACAATGGATTTGCCCTCCGGTACTTTATGAGGCGGTCTGAAAAATGTCCGATAGCGCCGCTCGTCGCGCCAGGGTTCAGCACATTTATGAAGGGTTGGTGTTGACCCGGGATGAGCTACAGCGGACTATTGATCTGGACTAACGTGCCCATCGCACGGAGGCAGATGGTAAAGAGCTGAATGTTGAAATTGTCAAGGTTAGGGAGGAGCTGGAACGGGCTAAGCAAGCCGCTGCCGCAGCAGAGGTTGAAAAGAAGCAGAACCTAAGGGAGGCCCAAAAGGCTATCAAAGAGATGGCCTTGCGCGCCGAAAAAGAACAAACTGCGCTAAAGGACCTGGAGGCGGCGCATAAAGAGCTGGCGGAGGAGAGAGCCAGTAAGGATCTTCTCACCGCCCAGAACCAAGAGTTTTCCGCTGCCAACCGAAAGGTAGCGGACGATTTTCAAGAGCTTTGCAGCCTCATCCCCTCTATTTTTTACAAGGATCTCAAGGTGCCGGAGGTAAAGGAGCCGTTCCAGAATTTGGTTGACGCTACGAGGAAAGTGGAGCGTTTGGACGCGTATACCACGTTGGTGGAACATGTTGAAATAGCAGAACCAATTCTGGAGGCGATCCGAGACATGGCTGATGAGGACGCCTACGACCTCCATGATGCGGCGATCAATGCTTGCGTGGCCATTAAGGTGCCGTTTATTGAACAGATTGGGTCGACGCCGGACCTTACCTTGGCTAAAGTGAAGAAGATGATCCCGTAGTTGTAGGGATTTTTGTAATTCTGTACTCATTTTTGTTACTAATGCAGTAGTTGTAATTAAATCAATGAAAAATCAATTCCTTATGATTCTTGTTATTTTACTTTGTGTTCCAACTGTAGTAAAACATGTTTATATAAATATGTACGTACCGTCGTCACGGTAACGTACCGCTTGTCAAGGCTACACTTGATGATTGTCGACATTGCACTCATCTACTTAGTGCTGGGATTAATGTGATGGATACGAAATCCGGAGGCATCCCGTTCCGAGGGCTAGGCGTACCTCCAATACGCCCAGCGTCGCCAATGCCGTCCAAAGATTAGATGATGTCTTTGTTCATGGCATAAGTAACTTGTGAGTGGACTTACATTTATAACGCCGAAGCGCGGCCATAATAGTTACACAATACATTAGAAATGAAGATTGAAAAATGCATTTAATTGAAAACTGAAAACAAAGAAGTTTAATGCGCGATGCGCTTACATTTGTGGTGATCAATCACAAACTTGGTAGAATGAAAAAGAAAAAATTTTCAACAACGAAACGATTCGAAATATCTAAACATAAAACTTCTTTAAATTGGTTGCGTGCCAGGTACACGGAACAAATTTGCCATCATGCGTCTTTAGGTTATACGCACCGTTGCCAAGTGCATCTGCAATCACATACGGGCCTTCCCAATTGGGTCCCAATTTTCCAGTATTCTCGACCCGGCTGGCGTTGTTATTACGCCACAGAAAATCATCGGGGCGGAAAGCACGTTCCTTCACACGTTGATTGTAATACTTGGCAATTTTTTGTTTGTTTGACGCTTCCCTGATAGTGGTGGCGTCACGCCTTTCCTCTAACAAGTCCAAATTTTCCTTCAAGCTAATGACGTTGGACTCATCATTGAATTGCACTACACGTTGGGTTGCGACAGCAATTTCAGCGGGTATCACCGCCTCGGTACCATATACAAGGCTGAATGGCGTTTCTCAATTACTTCCTTTTGGCGTGGTTCGGAACGCCCATAATACTTGTGGAAGCTCATCTGCCCAACCTTTTCTGTCCGTGTCCAACCTTGCCTTTATCCCGGCAACGATATCCCTGTTGGTGATTGATATCGCTCATATTATATATATTTCACATACATTTTAATAGCGATATCTTTCTTAATTTGTTAGTTTTTGAAGCTAAATCTATAAACTTATGGTACTTATTACGATAGGAAATAATTTAAGGTTATATTGAAATTAGTTGGTGATTTGTTCGTGTTCATGAAAGATATTGAAGAAAGTACGAAAAGATAGCGAAATGCACAATAATCGAACATTGCAAAAGATGCCCACATCGTGAACTATCAACTCGACACGAGAATATTAAATTTAAAAGTGTCACGCTAAAGTTTCACGAATGGATTATTAAAAGTAGTAACACGTGATGATTTTGTATTTTGGGCCGATTTCAATTATAAATAAAAGTTTGGAGGGCAAATGTGAATTGGTGGGCCGATTGATTAACGCATGTAAAGAGGCGGTGGATATTTCTTGACAAGCACGAATATTTGTAGCTATAAAGGGTTATTATTTTTATTTATTAAGGAGGAGAATTAGTCTTTAGGTTTTAATTATATTATATTGCTTCGTATTTTTTTTGACCGAATAGTTGTTGAGGCTTTCATACGAAAGTTGAAGACAAGCTAGTTCAAGATTTGGCTTTCATCTTATTTTTAGTCAACGATTCAAAGTAATTGGTACACTTATTTTAATTCTTTGTTATTTATAATGATTAACACCGTGTGCTCGATTTATTTAATTGTTGTTTCACTTTACATGATGACTAGCTAAATCTTTTCGTATTCACTTAGATGATTGAACTTAGGTGATGAATTACTAATTTTTTTGTGTATTTAAATTGATTGCTCTTGTTCCATGATTCTTAATTACTCCCATTAATTGATCCCATCAATTACTTGTTTGTTGGTTGATGTAACGAGAGTTACTAGATCAATTAATTTATCTAGGTTATTGAGAAATAAATAGATAAGTTGAATTACATGCGGGACACCGGTGTAATTAGATTAGTAATTAATCCCATCAATTGAGTAGGTAATTGTGAAGCCTAAATAGAGACACCAATTTACCCTTCAACTGAATCATAATCGAGAGTAGTTGATATTGATTGATTGTGTTCTTCAGAAGCGTATGGGAGACCAACGTGAAAAACCGACACTTTCATGATAGAATTAGTATCTAAGTTAGAGACACCAACTTATCTTACTAATTGATTAATGAACTTGGTTAACGAGAGTTATACTTAGGGATTTAATTATACTGTTCTTAATAAAAGCAATCCGGAACCTAGGGAATTGAATCTAAGTGAATACCCCTTATCTATTTGAACTCGTATTTACTTTCTTTGTTTTAATTAATTTTAAATCAAAACCCCATTTTACAACTAAAATCTTTAGAATAATTATTAGTCTTTTTATTCCTAAACTCTGCTCCCTGTGAACGAATTCGTAAGTATACTACAATAAGATTAGGTGTGTTTTGCGCATATCAAATTTTTGGCGCCGCTGCCGGGGAGCGGTGTGTCTTAGGATTTTACAAGTTTTTAGTTATTCGATCCTTTCGTGGGAACTTGTTTCCGCGAAAGTTACTTTTCTGTTATTTTTTATTTTCAGTTTTACGCTTTGGTTTTTTGGTGGTGTGAACGCAGGTTAGGTACTAATAACTCTGGAACTGTCTAGAGTTTATCATACACGCAACAAAGCTAAAGAAGAGCAAGAAATCGCCGAAGGTTTCTTGGAATTACCTTTTTATATTCCGGACTTTAAATATATCAAGAAAGAAGAAGATACAATGGGTGAACTAGCGCGAGGTCAATCCATGGAAGCTTTAATGAAAGCCACGAGGGCTGGTAATGGACATGCCATTAGACAACCGACAGTCACCACAAATTTTGAGGTCAAGGGGCAGATTCTTAACATGATAACTCATCAATGTCAGTTCAGGGGTACACCGAAAGAGTATGCATTCGAGCATCTTCGGAATTTTAAGAGTATTTGTAATTTGTTCAAGATTACGAATGTCGAAGATACAGTTATCTACTTGAGGGTTTTTCCTTGGTCTTTGAAAGACGACGCCAAGGACTGGTTAGAATCATTACCTGAAGGTGATATTGATAATTGGACTACGATGGAAGATAAGTTTCTGTTGCGGTTCTTTCCAGCTTCTAAGGCTGCTCAATTGCAAAGTGACATTAATCACTTCACTCAAAAGCCACATGAGACACTTTATGATGCATGGACACAGTTTGGTAAGATGTTATGTAATTGTCCTCAACACGGGTTAAGCAACTTCAATAAGATCCAGATCTTCTATAAAGGTGTTAATATGCTGACGAGGAAAGAAATAGATATTGCTGCCGGTGGTTCTTTGATGAAAAAGACTCCGGATGAATCTTACAACATCATCTCCGAAACAGCTACGCATTCTTATGATTGGCATCAATAGATGGATGTTTATCGCTCTTCTCATGTCGCTAGTACCAAAACTAGAGATGAGCTCGCATCGGTTAGAGCACAACTAGCAACTGTTAAAAGACAAATGGAATCGATGACTAAAGAGATGCATGCTATGAAAGTTGGTTGTGAGTTATGTCAGGGACCACATCTTACAAAAGATTGTAATCAGGCAACTATGGAAGAGCAGGTGAACTACTTGGGTAATCAATACAATAATCAGTATCAAGGAGGTAGTTCGGTTTATTAAAGAAATGGACCACCGGGGTTCGTTAATCGAAATCAAAATCAGTCATATGTGGATAAGGGTCCTTCATTAGAAGAGTTGTTTCGGGGTTTTGTAATAAAGACGGATGAAAGCATCACGGCGTTGATGCAAGATAGTGAATCAACAAAATAGCAAGTGCGAAGTCAGCAGGCCTTGATTCAGAATTTAGAACAGGATGTGGGGCGTATAGCTCAGTCGCTCACGGAGAGACCACCCAGTGCTCTCCCTTCGAATACACAAACTAATCCGAACAACAATGGGCCGCCTCGAACAATCTTGACTAATAACCACCGAAATCATGTGAAGAATAAAGAGCCTCAAGTTTCTAATTATTCGCAAGTTAATGTTATTTCTGGTGTTGAGGGCTATGGTTCCGATGAGGTTATACCGACTTATACATTTCATGGTGAAGATGGTTGGATTCGAGTTAGTGATATTACTCCAGCTTATGGTGATTACTTAATGAGTTTGATGATGGGGCGTTCTTCTAGTTCGAATAATCAAGAGTCGGAGGTGAATAGTGTTGAGACTACCGAGTCTCCTGAGTTTCGTGTTGATGAGATTAAAGTGGAAGAAGAGGTGAAACCGTCACCTAAGTTGAAAGTTTACAAGCCACCCATTCCATATCCAAGAGCTATTCAATCCGAGCAACCAAAGGACACTATTTGTAAGTCTATTAATTCTAATGAAAATATTTGTGTGCATGTACCTTTGGTTGATGTTCTTGCAGGTATGCCCAATTATGGGAAATTTTTGAAAGATTTAATGGCAAAGAATGGTGAGCATGAGCAGGCATCCTCCGCGTTTCTTGAAGCGGAATGTGCTGCTATTTTGGAGAAGAGTGATATGCCACCAAAGTTAGGTGATCCCGGGCCATTCATAGTGCCCTGTAGGATTGATGACTCTGAAATTTTTAAGTGTTTAACTGATTCAGGTGCGAGTATCAATCTTATGCCATTATCTGTTTATTCACGATTGGGTTTAGATGAACTTAAGTCGACTAATAATGGAGTTAGATTGATTAACCAGTCAATTAGTAAACCCATAGGGATTGCTGAAAATTTGGTGTTTAAAATAGGTGAATTAGAGTTCCCAGCAGACTTTGTGGTTGTTGATATGCCGGAGGATAAGGTTGTACCCATTGTTTTAGGTAGACCATTTTTAGCAACTGCAGGTGCATTAACTGACTGGAGGACTTGTAAGTTGATTTTGAGGGATAGAGGTAAGACTTTGAGTTTTCAAACAAAGTTTAGTATTAAACCACCACCCACACCCATTGATTCTGTGAATGTGTTGACTAGTGAAACTAATAATGTTAAAACGGAGACTAGTAAAAAGCCTAAGTTTGGGGGTGGAGTTGTTAAAGAAAAACCCGAGGTTAAACCGCCCGATGATAGTGTTGTTGATAGGTCTATGAGAAGGTTATTCGGGCGGGTTAAGAAAGCGATGAATGAGAAAGATGAGCAGTTAAGACTCCGGTTAGTTTCTAATTTATCTAAAAAAGAGAAAGAAAAGTTGAGGGAACTGACTAGGGAGTTAAGGGCCGCGGATGATTGGTTGATAAGTGTGATCGGTAATGGTATTGAAAGTGGTGGCTCCCATGGTTTGAAGAAGGAGGGAACCCACCATCCGGGCATCAGTTGAGAGGAAGTTGGAGTCTAGTTCAAGACTCGTTAATAAACTTGCACATGTAAAATTTGTATATTGCGTGAGTTTTAAAACTTAAAAACCCTAAAAAATTGAAAAAACCAAAATTGTAGGATGATTCAAGTGCATCCATAAAGGAAGTCAAGTCTTCTGAATGCCCGTTTTACTTGGTGTAGGAGACTTCCTAATCTACATCATTTCATACTGACATTGGTTAATACTTCATTTCACGATGTATTACACCGTTGTATTGTATTGTGGGAAGAGGAGCCTTGAGCTTCAACTGTGCTGTCTTTTTATGTAAGAGCAATGGCTTCGTGCTAGCATTTGCTTAGACAACGCACGCCATGGCCAAAAGCCATGGTAACCTTTAAAATACAGGAATGTAGTATCTGCTTCCTACATTTTCTTAAAAATAGCATAAAAGCTAAGATGCGTGGGAACTGGGGTCCAAGGACCTTAAATAAAACTTTAAACAAGTGTTTAAACACTTCCGGGAGAATCGAGTCCACCCATGTTGTTCTTAGGAAGTAAAGTCTTCCGAACTTGTAAGTAAAGTCTTACAATTAAAGTTTGTTTCAAAAGACCATTGCTTGAAAGTAAAGTCTTTCAGGTTTCGTGTAATAGACCCTCATAGTGCTCCAAATGAACATATATTTAGTAGCAATATCCTTCCAATATGTAAATTATTTAGTTGTAATTGTCCTATTTTAAGTTGTAATCGTTTATATTAAATAAGTGCGAAGACAAAAGGCGAAAACGAAGATTTGAAGACAAAAACGTCCAAAAAGCTCAAATGTACAAGATACAATCCTAGTGGTTCAATTTATTGATAAGAAACGTCTAAAAATGACAAGAGTACAAGTTGCGGAACACAAAGTACAAGATATTAAATTATACGAAAGGACGTTCGGAAATCCGGAACCGGGACCTGAGCCAACTATCAACGCCCGACGCAACGGACTAAAAATATAGAGTCAACTATGCACAAGAATATAATATAATATTTAAATAATTATATAAATTATTTATATATTATATATATTTAAATAAAACGTCGACAAGCAAATGGCCAAAAATTTGTGAGCTGGATTTCGGACCTCCGCACTCGCGGAGCTCTGAAGGCTTAAACCTCCACGATTGCGGAGCCCACCAGGATCAAAATTTCCTATAAATTCAACGAGCTTCTACCGAGTTTTAAACACAAAAAATAATAATAATAATACTCCTCTGTAATAATATATATATATATATATATATATATATATATATATATATATATATATATATATATATATATATATATATATAGTATAGTGTAGTTTTATATTAGATTAGTTTTGGGTTATGCAAAGGTTATTTTACGGGTTTTAAAGTCGGAGCTCTGTCCGTGTAACACTACGCGATAAATAATCAATGTAAGCTATGTTCTCCTTTTTAAATTAATGTCTCGTACTTAAGTTATTATTATGCTTATTTAAGACGAAGTAATCATGATGTTGGGCTAAAATACTAAAATTGGGTAATTGGGCTTTGTACCATAATTGGGGTTTGGACAAAAGAACGACACTTGTGGAAATTAGACTATGGGCTATTAATGGGCTTTATATTTGTTTAACTAAATGATATTTTGTTAATTTTAATATAAATATTTACAATTGGACATACCTATAAATAACCACATACACTCGATCGGACACGATGGGCGGGATATTTATATGTACGAATAATCGTTCATTTAACAGGACACGGGAATGAATTAATAGTCACTAGAATTATTAAAACAGGGGTGAAATTATGTACAAGGACACTTGGCATAATTGATAACAAAGTATTAAAACCTTGGGTTACACGCAGTCGATATCCTGGTGTAATTATTAAACAAAGTATTAAGACCTTGTTACAGTTTAAGTCCCCAATTAGTTGGAATATTTGACTTCGGATATAAGGATAATTTGACGAGGACACTCGCACTTTATATTTATGACTGATGGACTGTTTTGGACAAAAACCAAACGGACATATTAAATAATCCAGGACAAAGAACAATTAACCCATGAGAATAAACTAAAATCAACACGTCAAACATCATGATTACGGAAGTTTAAATAAGCATAATTCATCTATTTCATATTTAATTGCACTTTTAATTATCGCATTTTTATTTACTATCATTTTATTTATTGCACTTTTAATTATCGCACTTAAATTATCGTCATTTATATTTTTCATTAGGTTTTAATTGTGACTTAAAATATAAAATCGACAAACCGGTCATTAAACGGTAAACCCCCTTTTATATTATTATTATTATATATAAAAATATATATTTTGTACAAATATAGTTGTTTAAAATATAGTGTAAAATAAGTCGTCTCCCTGTGGAACGAACCGGACTTACTAAAAACTATACTACTCTACGATTAGGTACACTGCCTATAGTATTGTAGCAAGGTTTAGGTATATCCCATCTGTAAATAATTAAAACTTGTGTAATTTGTATCACTTTTCGTATCAAAAATATATAGTATTTCACGTACACCCACGCTACCACATCAAGTATTTGGCGCCGCTGCCGGGGACTCGGCGAAACACTATAATTTTAATATATATTTGTATAAACATATTTGTATATTATTTTTAGAAAAACAATATAAAAAAAAAACCTGCCGAACCAGTTTGAGCCTGCACAGCTTCTGAGTCTGGGTAACTCCGCACTCGCGGAGCTCTTGGCCAGCAAAAAGACCACGGTCACGGAGTCTCTCTGTCAGGAAACCTTGGACTGCATTAAATACGAATTAGGGTTTTAATTTTATATTTATTATTATTATTATTAGGGTTTAATTATTATATAGTTTTAATATAATTTGTATTTTAAGTTTTAGTTTTTATTATTTACATATTTATATTAATACTTTTATAAAATATAATATAAAAATAATATTTTTATAAAATTTGTATTTTTATCATTTTAATTATAATTTGTATTTTTATCATTTATTCGTTCGTAATTAGTTTTAAGATTAGTTTTTTCCGTAGTTTATTTTTATTTCTAGTTTTTTTTTAAGATTTGCCGTAAAATCCCTTAAGTGCTTTTTCTTTAGATTAAGATTTAGGCGCTTTAGAATTTTACGACGCCGTTTTTCGCTTTAGATTTTAAATAGATTTTAGTACCTTTTAAGTAATTGCCGTTTTCCGAATAAAATTGCATTTACCTTTAGACCTTTAGGCGCAACTTTTTAGATATAGTTTTTAGACTTTTAAGCTTCGACGTTTTTCTTTCTTATTTTTATTTTTCGACGTTTTTCGACGCGCACTCTTTTTCTTTCTTATTTCTCGACACGCTAGTTTTTAGGACTTAGAAATTTTCTCTACTTCTTCTCTAATAATTCCAAACGAAAATTTATTTTAAGCGGTTAAATTGATAGACATCCAAATTTTCTGCTTCGTAGTAATAGTTGGATTTGTTAGTGGCTGAGTTGTGAGCTTCCGATTTAAAGGGTTCTGGCTCCCTGCTGCATCTATTGGCTATTCGAAACGTGGGCAAAATCAGAAAAGTCTATTAATTTGATAACTTATATAATTTTTATTTATAACTAATAGGATAATTAAAATTTGGTAATAAGCGCATTATGGAAAATCTCGAAAATATTTTAGAAACTCTTTATGACATCCGAAATCAATTTAATCAATACTCTCAAACGGGTATTGATAACAATTCGTTCGGTCAATCTTGGATCACGAATGACGAAACAATAACTAGTTGTGAAATCTGTGGAGATTATCACTCAACATGGGAATGTTATTATTATGTTCCTATGGAAAATTATGAACCCATGGAACCTGAATGGAATGATTATGAAGAATACAATTCAAATTGGGATTATTCCCAAGAATATTTCCAAACTCGACAACCAGAGGACGAGGAAAATTATGTGTCTAAAAATTCTTTAAATTATATGAAAATCAAACTCGAATAACTTGATGCTCAAAATGAACAAATGAGAGAGTTTGTAAATAGGCAAACTGAAACTCTATCAGATTACACACATGTTGATCTGAGGAGTATTGTGCAAGAAAATCTCATATCATCGAATTCTGATGAATTCGAGAGCTCCGAAATCACCAACTATTTCGATGATACTTTTTATTCAGCGTTACCAATTTCACAACATATCTACACATTAGCCTCAACTGACAAAATCATCGATCCATCTATGGATGAAGAAGAAGTAAGGGACACAAATTTGTACTCTTGGGAAAATGATACCCCCAAGACCAAAGTGGTGGGACCAATAAGTACCATTAATGAAGAAGAATCTACTTCGATCCCAAAATTCACCACTCCACAACCTTCCAACCCAATATTCTCAATAGATGAGTCATTTATCGAAGATGAACTATGAGCTGTAATAGATAATGACACCTCGGATTTCACCCAATTGGGTAATAGAGGTGAAACCTTTAATCCCGAGAATAAAAGGAAGGAAATGTTAGGAATTGTCCACCCTATAATATGTATGTCGGTGTATATCGATCCATTTGACCAAGAACCAGAAAAGAGACATATCCATTTACTAAAAGCTACACTTAAAAAAGAATTAAGTAGTGCGATCGGATGATTCTAAACTTCAAACCCATTGATATATTATACACCACCCGAGATGTAAATAACTGGCTCACTATTCTAATTCGAGGAACTTATTCTACCGACTTCTCATGTCGTCAGCTAAGTGTGGGGAAGTCTAACCCCACTTAACGTTAAATTAGGGGTTCGGGTTAGTGCATAACTCGTTAATAAAAATGCATGATGATTAGGATAAAAGACGCATTTTCAAATATTAGTAAACAGTTCAGAAAAGCAGCCGTTTTTAAAGAAAAACATGTGTGATAAAACAAGAAGGAATGAACGATGAGGTGCACCATCTATCATTTGATGAGCTTTGAAATCACAAACTGGGTATTCTTAATCACTTTTCTACACTAATCACCCTCATGAATTTATAATAATAGTCTGATTTCATGCAAATGAGGGCATTGCATGATCTCAAGTGTGGGGAAGGGTTATAAATTCTCTCGGGTTTATACTTGGTTTATTTGCCAAATTTTGTGAAAATTTGAAATTTTTTCAACTAAATGAATTCAAAATCATGTTTATACATATTTATGAACGATGAAAACTAGGTGTTAATACCGAAATTATCGTTACCTCGGAAAGGACGTAAATTGAGAAACAACTAAAACGCTTGAATTTATTTATTAAGATATAAAAAGACGCATGAAAAAAAGCCATGTGTGGGTAGAAAGTACCAAGTTATTAAATTAAAAACTATCTATCACATGTTTCTGTAAAGTTATTGCAGGTGCTTTTGTTTTGGACTAAATTAACTCTTTTACCCGGTTTATTGTAATACATTTGAAAGAAAAGATGGATCTACACGATGAATCAATTCCATCATTAAGAGGAAGTAAAGTCTTCCGAAAAAGACACGCGCTTCTTGATTTAGGTCAAGAAGTTGTCGTCCAGACCAGCTGTAGGTTGACGAAAAATCTAGAAAAGTCATCTCAAAAATCAGCAGGAAATCCACGGACCTCAGCATCAAACAGGGTGGCCATGTGGTCAGACTTATCCTAACCATGAGAGGATCTGTCTTGTAAAATGGGGAGAACGCCGTGAAAATTAGCTAGATAAGACTAATGAATCAGATCTCCAGAAAGGATAATCTCCTTAAAAGATCAAAAATCGGCTTTTAAGCCTGATATTACTCAATCCTAGAGATTGACCTTAAAGATTGAGAATTACAAACTCATGGAATTCGATGATATCTAAACTCGAGCTTGAACGAGAAAATATTTTGATCAAATTAAAACCGATTTGTTTTCTGAAAACCCATTTTCAATGCGTTCATTGAACGTAAAATCCTAGAAATTCACCTGGAATTCATTAGGTCACCTGAACCAAATCGGGTGTCAACCGTAAGAACGGTGGTTGCATAGCATGGTCAAAGACAGGACCTTGTGCCAGACCGGAAAATTATAAGGGTGAGCTTTACTATTGCTCCTACCAAGGATAGTAATTGCATCTGACACGTTATAGACCATAATTAAAAGCACGTCAGGGGACATTGCCTTAATAGTTGCTTGTTCAACGCTTTCCTTTACAACCGGACGGTAGTTTATCGAAAGGTAATATACGGAGCAAGTATACTGGACGTGTTGCTTTCCTAATACAAGGTTAGCAAGTGGGTGACACAAAACCGTAAGTTTTGAGCTAAAATGTTAAAATCTGAAACTCACAAAACCCACAAAAATATTTTGCAAACACCGGTGAAGGGTTATTCAGGAAAACTTATCTAGGGTAAAAGCTAGATTGAATTTTTAAAAGATCAAATGTTTTCATAAAGATCCAATTTCCTTAAGGGATCTAAATTTTTAATAGTCTTGTGGGACTGTAAACCACACTGTTACTATCATTGTTTATATCGCCGTATCAAAATCACTGATGTATAAAGTGTGAAGAATAAAGAAGTGATTCGTGTAATTTAATTTCAAGTTCTGTATTGCTTGAGGACAAGCAACGCTCAAGTGTGGGGATATTTGATAGTGCTCCAAATGAACATATATTTAGTAGCAATATCCTCCCAATATGTAAATTATTTTGTTGTAATTGTCCTATTTTAAGTTGTTATCGTTTATATTAAATAAGTGCGAAGACAAAAGGCGAAAATGAAGATTTGAAGACAAAAACGTCCAAAAAGCTCAAATGTACAAGATACAATCCTAGTGGTTCAATTTATTGATAAGAAACGTCTAAAAATGACAAGAGTACAAGTTGCGAAACGCAAAGTACAAGATATTAAATTATACGAAAGGACGTTCGGAAATCCGGAACCGGGACCTGAGCCAACTATCAACGCCCGACGCAACGGACTAAAAATTATGAGTCAACTATGCACAAGAATATAATATAATATTTAAATAATTATATAAATTATTTATATATTATATATATTTAAATAAAACGTCGACAAGCAAATGGCCAAAAATTTGTGAGCTGGATTTCGGACCTCTGCACTCACGGAGCTCTGAAGGCTTAAACCTCCACGATCGCGGAGCACACCAGGATCAAAATTTCCTATAAATTCAACGAGCTTCTGCCGAGTTTTAAACACAAAAAATAATAATAATAATACTCCTCTATAATAATATATATATATATATATATATATATATATATATATATATATATATATATATATATATATATATATATATATATATATATATATTATAGTGTAGTTTTATATTAGATTAGTTTTGGGTTATGCAAAGGTTATTTTACGGGTTTTAAAGTCGGAGCTCTGTCTGTGTAACACTACGCGATAAATAATCAATGTAAGTTATGTTCTCCTTTTTAAATTAATGTCTCGTACTTAAGTTATTATTATGCTTATTTAAGACGAAGTAATCATGATGTTGGGCTAAAATACTAAAATTGGGTAATTGGGCTTTGTACCATAATTGGGGTTTGGACAAAAGAATGACACTTGTGGAAATTAGACTATGGGCTATTAATGGGCTTTATATTTGTTTAACTAAATGATAGTTTATTAATTTTAATATAAAGATTTACAATTGGACATACCTATAAATAACCACATACACTCGATCGGACACGATGGGCGGGATATTTATATGTACGAATAATCGATCATTTAACCGGACACGGGAATGAATTAATAGTCACTAGAATTATTAAAACAGGGGTGAAATTATGTACAAGGACACTTGTCATAATTGATAACAAAGTATTAAAACCTTGGGTTACACGCAGTCGATATCCTGGTGTAATTATTAAACAAAGTATTAAGACCCCGTTACAGTTTAAGTCCCCAATTAGTTGAAATATTTGACTTCGGATATAAGGATAATTTGACGAGGACACTCGCACTTTATATTTATGACTGATGGACTGTTTTGGACAAAAACCAGACGGACATATTAAATAATCCAGGACAAAGAACAATTAACCCATGGGAATAAACTAAAATCAACACGTCAAACATCATGATTACGAAAGTTTAAATAAGCATAATTCTTTTATTTCATATTTAATTGCACTTTTAGTTATCGCATTTTTATTTACTATCATTTTATTTATTGCACTTTTAATTATCGCACTTAAATTATCGTCATTTATATTTTTCATTAGGTTTTAATTGTGATTTAAAATATAAAATCGACAAACCGGTCATTAAACAGTAAACCCCCTTTTATATTATTATTAAATATAAAAATATATATTTTGCACAAATATAGTTGTTTAAAATATAGTGTAAAATAAGTCGTCTCCCTGTGGAACGAACCGGACTTACTAAAAACTATGCTACTCTACGATTAGGTACACTGCCTATAGTGTTGTAGCAAGGTTTAGGTATATCCCATCTGTAAATAATTAAAACTTGTGTAATTTGTATCACTTTTCGTATCAAAAATATATAGTATTTCACGTACACCTCGCACGACATCAGACCCCCCAAAAAATTTACACCCAAGGTAGTTCGCTTCAGTACAACTACCCGTGCGGCTGTCCCAGAATCGGGAAGGCTTGTATGCACACCGACTTTTGATCCAAATCATGGAATTGATGCACCTCTTAATTAGCCACGTGGG
Organism: Rutidosis leptorrhynchoides; assembly: GCF_046630445.1. Lineage (NCBI taxonomy): Eukaryota > Viridiplantae > Streptophyta > Magnoliopsida > Asterales > Asteraceae > Rutidosis > Rutidosis leptorrhynchoides. Next base: position 14,135,954 of record NC_092335.1, on the reverse strand, counting down.
GCACTAATTTCATGAACCTCCGTCAATGCTTTCGCCCTACTATGAGAGAAACCATAGAGTTGTGATAGAAAGCTTGATGAGTGCCGGTCATCCTGTGCCCGGATTGACCATAAAGATAGGGGTAACCAGTCCCCTACGCTTTGGCGCACCCACCTTAACCCAAATTCTGGAATTGACGGTTATATTTGGAATTGACGATTATTGGTGTTTTGGGGGCATGGAGGTGAAAGAGGGATAGCTATAGCTGGTTGATGAAAGAAGCATGCTTTTCGAAGACATATACTTTGTGCACGACAGAGTCCTTGGTGAACGGTATTTTTTTTTGTGATATTTATAACCTTGTTCATTTTGGGGGTTTACATTGCGATTTTCATGGTGATTGGAGCTTATGATTTATATCTTATTGATAATGGTAATTTTGAGTTAATTTTGGTAAATTGATGGCTATCCCGTGAATCCTACATAATTGGTCAAAGTCAAGGAGGTCAAAAAGTCGAGTTTGTGAAAAATTGTATACTTGCTGATTAATGATTGATGACCTTTTAGAAGATGGAGTTGACTTTGACCGGGGAAATCATTGTGATGGGTAGATTTAGGCTTGAATTGTGGTTAATTTTATGATTTGTTGAAGACTTGAACCTTGCGATTGCTTGTTGAAGTTTACACGCTTGGCTATTTGCTCATGAAGACTTTAATGGTGTATCTTAACTCAATTTTTATTGAAGACGCTTCGGGTATGTTAATCTTGTATTGAGTTTTATTATTTGAAGATAAGCTTACTTGAGGACAAGCAAGGTTCAAGTGTGGGGGAATTTGATATCGCTCATATTATATATATTTAACATACATTTTAATAGCGATATCTTTCTCAATTTGTTAGTTTTTGAAGCCAAATCTATAAACTTATGGTACTTATTACGATGGGAAATAATTTAAGGTTATATTGAAATTAGTTGGTGATTTGTTCGTGTTCGTGAAAGATATTGAAGAAAGTACGAAAAGATAGCGAAATGCGCAATAACCGAACGTTGCAAAAGATGCCCACATCGTGAACTATCAACTCGATACGAGAATATTAAATTTAAAAGTGTCACACTAAAGTTTCACGAATGGATTATTAAAAGTAGTAACACATGATGATTTTGTATTTTGGGTCGATTTCAATTATGAATAAAAGTTTGGAGGGCAAATGTGAATTGGTGGGCCGATTGATTAACGCATGTAAAGAGGCGGTGGATATTTCTTGACAAGCACGAATATTTGTAACTATAAAGGGTTATTATTTTTATTTATTAAGGAGGAGAATTAGTCTTTAGGTTTTAATTATATTATATTGCTCCGTATTTTTTTTGACCGAACAGTTGTTGAGGCTTTCATACGAAAGTTGAAGACAAGCTAGTTCAAGATTTGGCTTTCATCTTATTTTTAGTCAACGATTCAAAGTAATTGGTACACTTATTTTAATTCTTTGTTATTTATAATGATTAACACCGTGTGCTCGATTTATTTAATTGTTGTTTCACTTTACATGATGAGTAACTAAATCTTTTCGTATTCACTAAGATGATTGAACTTAGGTGATGGATTACTAATTTTTTGTGTATTTAAATTGATTGCTCTTGATCCATGATTCTTAATTACTCCCATTAATTAATCCCATCAATTACTTGTTTGTTGGTTGATGTAACGAGAGTTACTAGATCAATTAATTTATCCAGGTTATTGAGAAATAAATAGATAAGTTGAATTACATGCGGGACGCCGGTGTAATTAGATTAGTAATTAATCCCATCAATTGAGTAGGTAATTGTGAAGCCTAAATAGGGACACCAAATTACCCTTCAACTGAATCATAATCGAGAGTAGTTGATATTGATTGATTGTGTTCTTCAGAAGCGTATGGGAGACCAACGTGAAAAACCGACACTTTCATGATAGAATTAGTATCTAAGTTAGAGACACCAACTTATCTTACTAATTGATTAATGAACTTGGTTAACGAGAGTTATACTTAGGGATTTAATTACACCGTTCTTAATAAAAGCAATCCGGAACCTAGGGAATTGAATCTAAGTGAATACTCCTTATCTATTTGAACTCGTATTTACTTTCTTTGTTTTAATTAATTTTAAATCAAAACCCCATTTTACAACTAAAATCTTTAGAATAATTATTAGTCTTTTTATTCCTAAACTCTGCTCCCTGTGAACGAATTCGTAAGTATACTACAATAAGATTAGGTGTGTTTTGCGCATATCAGTGACTTCGACTTGCCCATTTGCCTGCGGATGGGCAACAGAACTGAAAGTTTGTTTGATATTTAACCCGTCACACCATGAACGAAACGGATCGTAAGCAAAGTGTTTGCCGTTATCACTTACAATTTCGTGTGGTATTCCAAAACGGCACACGATTTCCTCCCAAACAAAATTCACAATCTGTTTACCCGTTATGCTCTTTAAAGGTTTGGCTTCAACCCACTTGGTGAAAAAGTCAATTGCAACGACCAAGTGTTTTCCATCCAGGAAGGGGCCTACCAAATCAATTGCCCATTTGTAAAAGGGCCAAGCAGATGTCACAGGAATTAGCTCATGCGCCGGCATGTGAATTTGCGGGGCTTGACGTTGGCATGAAGCACAAGCTTTGATGATATCTTTCGTGTCACGGTACATGGACGGCCAAAAATACCCTAACCGCATTATCTTTCCCACAACGGTCCTAAATCCTGAATGCATGCCACAAGTCCCTTCATGCATGTGACGACCCGGTAATTTCTGACCAAATTTAAACTTAATCTTCATATGTTCCGACATGATAAGCAAAGTTTGTAATGTTGAAGTCTCATAAACCTTGAACTGTGTTCGTGCATACATTTGACCTTTGAACTATTTATATGGATTCAGTTGACCTTTGATTATGCCCGACGATTCACGAACCATAGTTTGCAAATAAATATGTATATATATATATATATATAAGTATATATAAATGTAAGTATATATATAATAATTTAAAATTATAAAATAAAATTTAAACATTTGAACTAAATATGTAAAATGAGCTACAAAAATAAGTAAGTGTAATTTAAAAATGAATAAATGTAGATATGACTCTTATTAATAATTAAGAGTATATGGTAATGTATATACAATGTATAAATAATAAATATTCAACATATGTTATCGTATAATATATAATATTAATGTTTAAAAGTAATTACAAGTTAATTGTAATCATTATATTATTAATACATTCATTGTTACTATTAATATTAATATCAGAATTACTAAAATTATAATATTGAATTTGATATATCTGATTTGTTATACTTATTAATGTTATTGATATCATTGTTAATATCATTATCACTATAACTAGTAGTAAAGTTATAACTTTAGTTAATATTAACAATTAATATAACAAGTTTTATTATAAATTATATTGTTGTAGTAATATAATAATCACTTTCAATATTAAAAAAATATATATATGTAATAGTAATATGAAAATATGTATATGTAAATACATTGTTATATTATTTCTAATATAATTATAATTAATAGTATCATCAATAATATAATTCTTATTATTATTATTAGTATATTTTTGATAAAATTATCATTAATATAGTTATCATTATTACAAAGAATACAATCTATTATTATTATTATCATAAATAATATTAGTATTTCTATTATAATTATTATTATTATTATTATTATTATAATTATAATTATTAATATTAATTTAATTATATAAAATATAAAAATTGGGAACTTGTACGCTTTCTGTTTCCAGTCCTTTTCTTGGGTTGAAATTATAGTCCCAATTGATTCTTCTTGTCTACCAATTGCAGAATAAAACAATCACCAATTCATTTAGATATTAAAAAAAAAAAAAAGAGAAAAAGAAAAACGACTCTCTGTTCTTGAGGGATCTTGGCCAAAATTCGAAATCGAATTCAATTACAAAAACTATAGATGAAACATTGTTAGGAATAATCTATGTAAACTATCTGTAAGTTTCTAACTCTCAATTCTTTTTATTAATCTCAAATTTACGAGTCAAAGATTATTTTCAAAAAGTCAAACATATGAACAAAGATCAAATTAGAGTTCGTTCTAGTGATTAAATTTCAATTAATGATTTGAAAAGTTTCTAGTGGTGATTTACTACCCAATTCATGTAGAAATTTATATCTAAACGACCTAAAACTCAAAATTTGGTTTAGTGTTCTTAGTGTTCTTGACAAGGATTATCAATAGCTTGAAATCGTATGAATTTTAAAAATGTAAAAATGCTGTTAGGTTAGGATTTATTTAGTTGAACTTTCTGTAAACTTTCACCTTCCAATTTCTCAAAACGAATTCAAATTTATGAGTCAAAGATTTGAAACTAAAAAGTCAACATTTGTTCTTCAATCAAATTTAATTTTTCTGTTAAGATTTGAATTAAATTAATGATACTAGTATATTATAATGATCATTTGGAACATATTTCATGAAGAATTCAAAGTCTTAAAACCTCTTAAATTCAATATCATTATTTAGGTTTTATTTTTATTTTTTACGACGGCAGCAGGCCTGCTGTGGTCTTTTTTTTTAAATTTTTTTTCTATTAATTAACATCATATTTACAAGTTGTTATATTTTAATTCAAATATTAAATCGAATCCAATTAGAGATTGGGATTGATCCTGGTCGACTGCTTGTGGAGGTATATGAAGAAATTATAACAGAAAATATTATTGGCTTCATTATATTTAGATTCTGTATTATTACAGAAATGGAAGGAATGGACAAGTGGTTAGGAGGGTATTCGGGTTAGCGTGAGGTTGCAGGTTCGAGCCTTGGCTATAACATTCTTTTTTTGAAGCTCTTTTAGTGTGAGGTAGTAATCTTATTGTTATTATTATTATTATTATTATTATTATTATTATTATTATTATTATTATTATTATTATTATTATTATTATTATTATTATTATTATTATTATTATTATTATTATTATTATTATTATTATTATTATTATTATTATTATTATTATTATTATTGTTAATTTGTTATTGTTATTATTATTATTGTTATTGTTGTTGTTAGCACTAATTATTATTGTTATAATTGTTAATATTACTAAAGTAGTTATAATTACTTAGTATTATTATTATTATTATTAAGTATTAGGATTATTATTATTATTATTATTATTATTATTATTATTATTATTATTATCATTATTAGGAACATAATAAAATTATCATTATAAACATTATAATTAGTGACAAAATAATGCAACTTATTATTATTTTTGTAAATATTAGTAATTGTACCATTTTTAGTACTATTATTATTATTATGAATATGTTTAGGAGTATTATTATTGTTATTATAAAACAATACAAGTTATTATTACTCTCATTAATATTAGTATAAATATCATTTTCGTAATCAGTAGTTTTACTATTATTATTATTATTATTATTAACATAAGTATCAATTTTAACAATATCATTATTAATATTAGTATTATCAATATTAAGAAAGTTACTATTATTAGTAATTCATTATTATCAAAACTATCATTTTCGTTACAAATAAATATTTTGTACCTAACATATACTTAATACATATATTATAATCATATTAATAGTTTATATATCACATATCAAATATAATAACATTATTTATATAAATACTTATATATCACGAATTAAGAATATCTTCATATAATACAAATCATATGCATAGAGATATATTAATATAACCAAATATATATAGATATTAAACATTTTAAATATATACACAAACTAAATAAGTATAATATATAAATCAAGTTATAATATATAAACTTGTTTGAATACGATTATACATTTTAATATATATACAAATGATATAGGTTCGTGAATCCGAGGCCAACCCTGCTTTGTTCAGTTTGTCTAATGTCATCATATGTATTTTTACTACAAAATACATTAGGTGAGTTTCATTAATCTATTTTTAAATGCTTTTGCAATATATATTTTTGGGACTGAGAATACATGCGTTGTTTTTATAACTGTTTTACGAAATAGACACAAGTAATTGAAACTACATTATATGGTTGAATGATCGAAATCGAATATGCCCCTTTTTATTAAGTCTGGTAATCTAAGAATTAGGGAACAGACACCCTAATTGACGCGAACTCTAAAGATAGATCTATCGGGCCCAACAAGCCCCATCCAAAGTACCGGATGCTTTAGTACTTTGAAATTTATATCATGTCCGAAGGAGGATCCCGGAATGATGGGGATATTCTTAAATGCGTATTGTGAATGTCGGTTACCAGGTGTTCAATCCATATGAATGATATTTTGTCTCTATGCATGGGACGTATATTTATGATAACTGAATATGGAAATCTTGTGGTCTATTAAAATGATGATAATGGTTATTTATATTAAACTAATGAACTCACCAACCTTTTGGTTGACACTTTAAAGCATTTTTATTCTCAGGTACGAAAGAAATCTTCCGCTGTGCATTAACTCATATTAGAGATATTACTTGGAGTCATTCATGGCATATTTCAAAAGACGTTGCATTCAAGTTGTTGAGTTCATCAATATTATTATTAAGTCAATTATAGTTGGATATATTATGAAATGGTATGCCTGCTGTCAACTTTCGATGTAATGAAAGTTTGTCTTTTCAAAAACGAATGCAATGTTTGTAAAATGTATCATATAGGGGTCAAGTACCTCGTGATGTAATCAACTGTTGTGAATCATTTATAATCGATATGGACTTCGTCTGGATGGATTAGGATGGGTCATTTCAATGCACCTCCCTTACGATTATTTCCGCCTCGCTTGGGCCGACACACCTTAAAAGCAGTGCCGTGAAGGATTTCTTGAACAGAACTCCATCCCTTAACATGTACATAGGTCCTTTCATACGAATCTTACGTGACGTTGCCCCGTCGACCAGCAACGTCCCGTTCTTAAGGTACGTAATGATAGGACTCATCCACATCTCAACCTCTTCTACAGTGGCTGCCTCCTATGATTATTTTAAAAGAAAATCAGGGCATGTGTACGTTGTGTTATAAAAAGATTATGCATATAGCGTGTTTGTTATCAAAGCGAGTCGATACCTGTACCACGTTAGTGGATTTTTGACTAAGGACCTCCACCCAAATGTCCTTGGCGAAGTGGCTGAACACGCTTGATGCGAGTTTGCTGAGTGCATCGGCTTTTTTGTTCAAGGATTGTGGCACTTACGTTATTGAGAAACGCTCGAATTTGTTGGCCATTTCTTCTGCCAATGCCAAATAATTTTTCATAGTTGGATCCCTAGCTTCAAACGTCCCGTTCATCTGATTCGCCACGAGTTGGGAATCAACCGACACCTTTAGGTATTTTTTCCCCATCTTTTCAGCCATTCTCAAACCAGACAGCAATGCCTCATATTCCGCTTCATTATTGGAAGCGGGGAACTCGAAACGCAACGCGTAGGTATGTTCCTCTCCGTCAGGGCCAATTAAAATTAGACATGCACCCGCTCCGTCAGAAATCGATGCCCCGTCCGTGAATAGTTCCCACGTGACGATATTCGGTACTTCTTCGATGACCGGCGCTGGTGGCGCGGCACATATGAATTCAACCAAAAAAACTGCCATGATTTGGCCTTTGACAGCGGTACGGGGGGCGTAATAGATTTCATGTTCACCCAGTTCGATTGCCCACTTGGCTAGCCTGCCAGAAACCTCCGGTTTGCTCAATACCTGCATGAAAAACTTGCTAGAATAACTTTCCTCCAAGATGCTCCGTGTAGTGCCCCGTCCTAATCCATCCGGACGAAGTCCATATTAATTATAAACGATTCATAATAGTTGATTTCATCACGAGGTACTTGACCTCTAAATGATACATTTTACAAATATTGCATTCGTTTTTAAAAGACAAACTTTCATTACATCGAAAGTTGACAGGTATGCATACCATTTCATAATATCCAAACTGTAAATGACCTAATCTGTCATTTACTTAATAATAATCTCTAATGAACTTCAATGACTCGAATGCAACGTCTTTTGAAATATGTCATGAATGACTCCAAGTAATATCCTTAAAATGAGCTAATGCACAGCGAAAGATTTCTTTCAAACCTGAGAATAAACATGCTTTCAAGTGTCAACCAAAAGGTTGGTGAGTTCATTAGTTTATCATAAATAATCATTTCATAATTTTAATAGACCACAAGATTTCATATTTCCATTTCTCATAAACATACGTCCCATGCATAGAGACAAAAATATCATTCATATGGATTGAACACCTAGTAACCGACATTCACAATATACATATAAGAATATCCCCATCATTCCGGGATCCTCCTTCGGACATGATATAAATTTCGAAGTACTAAAGCATCCGGTACTTTGGATGGGGCTTGTTGGGCCCGATAGATCTATCTTTAGAGTTCGCGTCAATTAGGGTGTCTGTTCCCTAATTCTTAGATTACCAGACTTAATAAAAAGGGCATATTCGATTTCGATAATTCAACCATAGAATGTAGTTTCATTTACTCGTGTCTATTTCGTAAAACAGTTATAAAAGCAGCACATGTATTCTCAGCCCAAAAATATAAAGAGTAAAAGGGATTCAAATGAACTCACCTATTGTATTTTGTAGTAAAAATACATATAACGATATTGAACAAATGCAGGGTTGGTCTCGGATTCACGAACCTATATCATTTGTATATCTATTAATACATATCCTAATTAATCAACTAAGTTTACTTATATTTTATAATTTATTAAATTTAGTATCTTTAAATATAATTATACTTATAATAAATATATTATTTATAATTTAATTAAAGTTTTATCAATATAAATGGTAATATATTAGTTAAAAACATATTATTGACTTGTAATGTAATTTTATATAGATAACATTTGTTTGTAAAAATAATAATAATAATAATAATAATAATAATAATAATAATAATAATAATAATAATAATAATAATAATAATAATAATAATACTAAAAATAATAATAGTAATGATAATAATAAAGATGATAATACTTTTAATAATAATAAACAATACTAATAATAAAATGATAAAAATGTTATATGAAAATAATAATAATAATGATGTTAGTAATGATAATAAAAATAATAATACTTATAAAATAATAATACTTATAATGATAATGAAAATGATAATTTTAATAAAAATACTTTTCTTAATAATATTAATTTCAAAAATGATAATTTTAAGGATATTACTAATAATAATAATAATAATAATGAAAATAATAATAGTTTGTGTTCTTTTCGTAATATCAATAATAATAACAATAATCATAATAAAAATAAATATATGATAAACAATAATAAATGTGTATACCCTCAAAAGCTTTTAGTAAAAAGAACTGCTCCAGATAGGACTCGAACTTGAGACCTCTCGCTTAACACCAACAACTTAAACCATCTAATCTATTCTTCCTTTTTCTAATATAGTTAGGATTCTATTTTATTTAACTAATATTATTTTCTGTTTTCTTTTTCCTTAACAATTCATCATCAATCTAAACATCCTTAATCATCATCATCCAATCCAAACATCTCGATCATCATTTTCATCTTTATTACTCATCGTCATCTATGTAATCAAAGCTCACCATCGTCATTAATTACAATATTATCGAACACCAATTAACACCATACGAAGCCCACCCAAGAATAAAACTCGGCCCAACTGACTTAGCTAGTTCACGACCCAATTCTTCTTCACAAGCCCGATATCTTTTCACAGCCCAACGTTTAAATCAAACCCACCTACTGTATTCAGGAGCCCAACCGTAAACTCATGAGGTTGCTCAACAGAGAAAAAAAAATACGTGACTTATTGTGATCTGGTAACCCAATCGCGAATAGACAAGAACAATAATAATCAATAAGAAAACCCTACACACCTCACTCTTTCATCACTAATACCTCACTATCCATTATCATTAAACAATCTCTGTCTTCCCTATTATAATACAAGTACTCCGATTTTCAAGTGAATGAAAGAGGTCCACGTTTCGAGTATTAATATTATACCATGCATAAATCATGTGGGGTTCTTATGATTACAAAATATCGACCAAAAGAAGGATTAAAGAAAAAGCACACCAAGTGGATTGTTTGTTTAATACTTTGTTGACCAAAATGAAAAGGATTTAACACATATTAGCTGTTCCCATGATGGTTTATATACTTGGTGTGTGTGTGTTTCGGTAACTGCAAAAGATAAGAGAAATAAAATTTGCATTACACCAACAATTGCTTCGATTTAATCAGAAGTAAGGTAGCGGTTTTAGGAATATTTTAATGAAGTGTTTGGATTTTGTTCGAAGGCTGTGGTTGGGGTAAAACATGATAGAGTGTGATGGTGATTTAACGATTGTTTTATAGTGGTGGGAGTGGCGGTTTACAGCTGTAAAATACAGCAGTTCTGCATTATTCATCGTGAGAAGAAGAGAGAAAGAGAAAGTATAGTTGTAGGTGTTATGTGTGTAAATGTATAGATATATACATAAACGATGGTGATATGTGCGTATAGTTTGTATGTACTATATAAAAGTGCAGTTTTTGAAGCAACATTAATGAATGAATCGATAAGTTTGGCGAGGGTTCGTTGGGGTTGTAACCGAAGCAATAGCAGCAGCCTTGATTGGTTTGGTTGTAACTAGGTCACGGTTAGCAGTAGTAGATGGTATAAAGTAATGGTGGCGGTTTATGTTGAAGTTCAAAAGAGAGGTAGAGAGTGATAGAAGGTGGAGAAAAACAAAAGAGTTAATCAGTTTCAAATGAGACTCCCTTGTTTTGTAAACAGCTGTTGTCGACAAAACTTGATCAGGTTTAAAATTAAATAAGATAAATAAATAAAAGTTGAAACCGATTGCTAACGGAATTGACTTTGTTATAGTGATTTAATCTTTATTCGTACTAACTGAATGCGATGTTTAACAGTGTAGTTTAGATTCTGGTCGACAAAAGATCACAAGCTGAAGAAAAGTTTTAATTGATATATATATATATATATATATATATATATATATATATATATATATATATATATATATATATATATATATATAATGATTTAAAACAATTAACAGAATATAAATCAGATATATATAAAACAAAAATAAAAATTATACAGATAGTGGACATAGCTGGTTCGTACAAATTTAGGACTTTGGTGTCCAATTAGTTTGTTTATATATAAGTGAAAGTTTCATCTGATAAATAGGATTGAGACAGATAACAATTTTGATAAGGTTGACTTGGTTATGTAACATAAATCCATAATAATATATATATCTGTATGTGTATATTAATATTTGTATTTTATATATCAGTTTATATATATATTTATATAACTGTGTTTATATAATTGTATTTATATCTATCAGTCTATATATATATGTTTTATTAAATTTTTATAATAATAATTAAGAATACTAATAATAATAATAATAGAAATATATCATGGATAACATTACTACTAATACTGATAATAATAATAAGAATAAAAGTAAATAATAATGATAGTGATAATATTAGTATTGATACTAATAGTAATACTAATCATAATAATATTAGTAATAATAATAATATAACAATTTGTATATTTTCATTTTCATATTACTAGTTACTAATATAAATGCTAATATTGAAAGTAGTAATAATATTACTATATCTACTATAATTTAACTTATAATTATACTTATTGTATTAATATTACATTTTATTATTTATGTAATATATCTACTAACATACATTAAATAATACAATATATAGAATTCATATATATATATATATATATATATATATATATATATATATATATATATATATATATATATATATATATATATATATATATATATATATATATATATATATATATATATATATTTATATATATTTATTGTAATAACATTTTAATTATTTTGTATATTATTTTGTATCACATGTTACGTATTTAATTCTAATGCTTAATTTATATCTTGTAATTTCAACTATTATAATTACTTACATTTATATATATATATATATATATATATATATATATATATATATATATATATATATATATATATATATATATATATATATATATATATATATATATATATATATATATATATATATATATATATATACATATTTATTTACAAACAATTGTTCGTGAATCGTCGAGAGCAATCGAAGGGTAACTGATTACATAATTATAGATTTCAAAACTTTCAAGACTCAACATTACAGATTTTGATTATCGTATCAAATTATGTAAAGATTAAGTTTAAATTTAGTCGAAAATTCCCGGGTCATCACAGTACCTACCCGTTAAAGAAATTTCGTCCCGAAATTTGAGTGAGGTCGTCATGGCTAACAATAAATATGTTTTTCTTGACGAATATGAGCTGATAAATAGAGTTTTCATCATTACTGAATAATACAGATAAAATAATTCGATTATTCGAAGAGCACGAATGAAACTATCACCAAAGAGTGAAATGAGTAGGTATAAATTCGTCATATCTTTTGACGTAGATAGGATTGATTTCCCAAGTTCAAGAGAGTTGGAGAAAATCTTCGTAATAAGATTTGATTCTTCGGTAATCAAGGGAATTAGGATTCGCTTTAAATGCGATCATCTGTTTTGATTGCTCTGTCGGATATTTTACTTTAAATCCACCTTCTTTGTTTCCTTTCCATCCCGTTTTGATCCTTGATATACTTCTAATTTTTATACCTATCATTCTTCTTTTTCATCAACCACCGGAGGAAGTTATTTTCTTCTACCATTACCTTGGGGTTATAGAAATTTTAATTCTCCCGTGCCTTTGCGTGGCAATACGTATTGATATGCACGGTTTGTAATTTATATGTTGTTGTCGAGCTTTATATTTTCTTTTATATTTAAGAGTTTCATACTTTTGTCTCCTCTTCCCGACTTCAAGTCAAACGAATAATGGTTCAGAATTTGTAGTTATGGATTTTGAAATGAACATAGTTAATATTCTAAGAAGGAAATCGTAATGGCACGATCTTGATTTGTCAAATTACCAGAATTCAATAGAAAAGATAGAAGTATCAGGAAGATATGTTCTTGATATGTTTGGAGATTGAGTAGAATGTCAGAGTCGTGTAAATGGCACATGATGACGGTATGTTCTGTGAATCATCACGTTCCATTAGAAACTCAGCATGAATTACTGTAATATAATCACATTGATCAAGTGCCATTATATTATACTAACTCATGCATCAGTTCCCAACACTACTTCAAAAACATTCATATTCGAATTTTTCAGAACTTAGAAACTAACACAGTTTCTTTTATGTTGCAGATATTACGGCGAGATGAATGATTTCAGATAAGAATAGCTATGAAAATATCTTCATAAATATCAAAGATATTTATGACGATATTTTGGAATTCTAAGTTCGATGGTTGATGAAGAAAGATTTTCCGCAAGATTTTAACATGAATACGGAGCTAGATATTCGTTGAAGGTTTCACCGGATCCAGAATTATCTGGTTTCTTTAAATATATGATATGGTCCTTGTATTTGTTCTTGGTCTCCTTCATGGTTTGCTCAATCTATTTTTCAGTACTAAATTTTATATCGAGCGTTCCTAACACTCCTTTCTTTATCATCAAACCTTTGGCCGTTTAGTCCATCTACAATTTTTCTTTTTCCACTGCATTTAATGCTACGATATCTGAATAATTGGTTATTAATCTGAGGTGGTTTCAGGAGAATTGTGTTTTTAGATGATTAAACACTGATGGTAATATGATGAAATATAAAAGGTTCACCGGTAACGATAAAAGAGCAAACATATATATCAAGGTTATAATAAGACTAATCCAAATGAATGTCGAAGTTGACTTGCTGGAGCTGTGACAAAATTAGCTAATTTGGAAAGAGATTGAAAAGTTATTTTCGGTAATAATAACGCTAAAGGGATTAGCACAGCTACGTGTTAAACGTTTGCTCAATTTCCGAGAGTTTTCAGGTGCATATCTATGCGCATCAATCTTTTCTTCCGTAGATGAAGTGCGGTTGGTACATCTTCTCGATTGAGGTGTTTTCAATAATCATGAAAGGTTTGAACGCAGATTGTAATCGTCAAGATACAAATGAGGTTTAGGATGAAATCAAGTGGCAAACTTGAAGAATTGTTTAGTTTCATATGTTATAATAAATATTTTAATTCATTTTAATTGTCTACTATTGGTAGTCCTCAGTTGATTAGTCCAAAGTTAGTTTAGAATAGTTAGCTAGGATCTTGTTAGCGTGGATTCTTAACAAAATTTCTCATAGTTAATTTGTTTGTTTATAATAAATTTTATTCCGTCAAATGTTTTCTTCATTATGCCACTTGTTGGACTCTGATAGGTCAAAATCCAAGTATGAAATTGAACTTGGATGAAAATAGTTGTTCTTTGGGGAACGGATACGTATATGTGTGAATTTGAGCAGTGTTGTTAATGATTGCTAAATCTGAATTGAAGAATGTATAGTGTAACTTATTAATGTGAAATTTAAATATTCCTCGGGTATTACCTACCCGTTAAAATATTTTCACCATTAACAGTTTGTACGAAAGAATTTTTAATCACAATCCCTATGAAAATATATATACATATATATTTTCTTTAGATGTAATCATGGATTTAATGAGTCAATATAATATTAGACTCATTTGATTTTGGTTTGAGCTAGAATAAGAAATCTCTAAAACTATTAGAATCCACATACTCTTCACAGAATATTAATGAAGTTATGGATCAATACTTCATCGTTAGTTATTAGGATCCACATATTCTTCGCAGAATATTAATGAAGTTATGGTTCAATACTTCATTGTTAATTGCTGTTGGTACTCCTTGGTATCTATGGTACGTATGATGTTGATGTTCTTGGAACAGATTGTGAAAATGAGGCTTGGGATGCGGATGTTGTTGTTGTTGGTACTGTTGATGCCGGTAATGTTGCTGAAGCTGGTACATTTTTCACCATATTTTTCAAGGCTACAACTCGGGTGCGAAGCTCGTTGACTTATTACTCCAGGATGATTGTCGGTCGGAACGAACAGATGCATAAGGTTTTGAATTTGAAATAGTAGATAATCATGGCGAGATATTCGGGTAATGAGGGTGAAAATGGTGTTTCGGATTGGTTCGCCGGTAAGTGCTTGAGGTTCATCACCAAGAGGGAAATTCGGTGGGTGGAAAGGATCGCCTTTTTCTTGTCTCCATTGATTAAGTTGACTACGAACTCATCAGATGAATTGGGGATGGCTGATTGATTGATTCATTCTGGTGACGCTGCTTCGGAGCTAGAGTGGGACTCCATATCGGAATCCGGGGGACTTGAACTAGTGGTAAGTTCCATTGCATACTATTGAATAAAGGATTTTTCGATATGAAATGATTTTCGAATATTGGATGATATTCTAATTACATAGAATACCTATACATAGTACAGAAGATTTCGTAGATTGCGAAGGAATTTACAAAATATATCAGGCAAAGTTTATAGTGACAGATACACTAAGATATGAATTAGCAGATACGCTAAGATATGAATTTTTGTCTATACACTATTCATGCAATCAATGCAGTATGATGTGTTTAGACTTAAGATGATAAGCAGGTAATTTTCGACAAAAATGATTAGCAAAACTTTTGACATGTAGACCAGGTTCAAGTCCAGACTTATTAATATAACCTAACAACTATAGGTCGAAGTCCAGACTTCACTAATGCATCCTAACAACTACCTATTAGACACACTAATGTTGACCTGGTTCGCTAAGACCTCCGCTCTGATGCCAAGTGTAGTGCCCCGTCCTAATCCATCCGGACGAAGTCCATATTGATTATAAACGATTCATAATAGTTGATTTCATCATGAGGTACTTGACCTCTAAATGATACATTTTACAAATATTGCATTCGTTTTTAAAAGACAAACTTTCATTACATCGAAAGTTGACAGGTATGCATACCATTTCATAATATCCAAACTGTAAATGACCTAATCTGTCATTTACTTAATAATAATCTCTAATGAACTTCAATGACTCGAATGCAACGTCTTTTGAAATATGTCATGAATGACTCCAAGTAATATCCTTAAAATGTGCTAATGCACAGCGGAAGATTTCTTTCAAACCTGAGAATAAACATGCTTTCAAGTGTCAACCAAAAGGTTAGTGAGTTCATTAGTTTATCATAAATAATCATTTCATAATTTTAATAGACAACAAGATTTCATATTTCCATTTCTCATAAACATACGTCCCATGCATAGAGACAAAAATATCATTCATATGGATTGAACACCTGGTAACCGACATTCACAATATACATATAAGAATATCCCCATCATTCCGGGATCCTCCTTAGGACATGATATAAATTTCGAAGTACTAAAGCATCCGGTACTTTGGATGGGGCTTGTTGGGCCCGATAGATCTATCTTTAGAGTTTGCGTCAATTAGGGTGTCTGTTCCCTAATTCTTAGATTACCAGACTTAATAAAAAGGGCATATTCAATTTCGATAATTCAACCATAGAATGTAGTTTCATTTACTCGTGTCTATTTCGTAAAACAGTTATAAAAGCAGCGCATGTATTCTCAGCCCAAAAATATAAAGAGTAAAAGGGATTCAAATGAACTCACCTATTGTATTTTGTAGTAAAAATACATATAACGATATTGAACAAATGCAGGGTTGGCCTCGGATTCACGAACCTATATCATTTGTATATCTATTAATACATATCCTAATTAATCAACTAAGTTTACTTATATTTTATAATTTATTAAATTTAGTATCTTTAAATATAATTATACTTATAATAAATATATTATTTATAATTTAATTAAAGTTTTATCAATATAAATGGTAATATATTAGTTAAAAACATATTATTGACTTGTAATGTAATTTTATATAGATAACATTTGTTTGTAAAAAAAATAATAATTATAATAATTATAATAATACTAAAAATAATAATAGTAATGATAATAATAAAGATGATAATACTTTTAATAATAATAAATAATACTAATAATAAAATGATAAAAATGTTATATGAAAATAATAATAATAATGATGTTAGTAATGATAATAAAAATAATAATACTTATAATGATAATGAAAATGATAATTTTAATAAAAATACTTTTCTTAATAATATTAATTTCAAAAATGATAATTTTAAGGATATTACTAATAATATCAATAATGAAAATAATAATAGTTTGTGTTCTTTTCGTAATATCAATAATAATAACAATAATCATAATAAAAATAAATATATGATAAACAATAATAAATGTGTATACCCTCAAAAGCTTTTAGTAAAAAGAACTGCTCCAGATAGGACTCGAACTTAAGACCTCTCGCTTAACACCAACAACTTAAACCATCTAATCTGTTCTTCCTTTTTCTAATATAGTTAGGATTCTATTTTATTTAACTAATATTATTTTCTGTTTTCTTTTTCCTTAACAATTCATTATCAATCTAAACATCCTTAATCATCATCATCCAATCCAAACATCTCGATCATCATTTTCATCTTTATTACTCATCGTCATCTATGTAATCAAAGCTCACCATCATCATTAATTACAATATTATCGAACACCAATTAACACCATACGAAGCTGATAATGCTAAAAACGAACATATATTTCATAGCATTATTCCTCAAGAAAGACAAGCTTTTAGTTGCAATTGTTCTATTTACAAGTGATATTCGTTTAAATAATAAAAGGTGAAGACAAAAGACAGATTCGACGAATTGAAGACGCAAACGACCAAAAAGCTCAAAAGAACAAAAGACAATCAAAGAGGTTCCAATTATTGATAAGAAACGTCTCGAAATTACAAGAGTACAAGATTCAAAACGCAAAGTACAAAATATAAAATTGTACGCAAGGACGTTCGAAAATCCGGAACCGGGACCAGAGTCAACTCTTAACGCTCGACGCAACGGACTAAAAATTACAAGTTAACTATGTATATAAATATAATATAATATATAATTAATTATATTAATTATATATATATATTATATATATATATATTAAAAACCGTCAGCAGAGAAAGACTCCAAGGGTGTGAGCTGTAAATTCATTCTCCGCGACTCGCGGAGTTTGAAGAGGATTTCACCGCGAGTCGCGGAGCCCCAAATTTCGAAAATCCCTATAAAGCCAACCGAATTCTGATCACAATTCATAATCTTTTTCTTCCTCATTCATACGTAAAATTTATATTTATTTATAATTTATATTTTAATTTTAATTATAATTCTAAAAATAAGGGTATGTTAGCGAATGTTGTAAGGGTGTAAGTCGAAATTCTGTCCGTGTAACGCTACGCTATTTTTAATCATTGTAAGTTATGTTCAACCTTTTTACATTAATGTCTCGTAGCTAAGTTATTATTATGCTTATTTAAAACGAAGTAATCATGATATTGGGCTAATTACTAAAATTGGGTAATTGGGCTTTGTACCATAATTGGGGTTTGGACAAAAGAACGACACTTGTGGAAATTAGACTATGGGCTATTAAAGGGCTTTATATTTGTTTAACTAAATGATAGTTTGTTAATGTTAATATAAAGATTTACAATTGGGCGTCCCTATAAATTACCATATACACTCAATCGGACACGATGGGCGGGGTATTTATATGTACGAATAATCGTTCATTTAACCGGACACGGGAATGGATTAATAGTCTATGGAATCATTAAAACAGGGGTGAAATTACATTCAAGGGTAATTGGTGTAATTGTTAACAAAGTAGTAAAACCTTGGTTTACACGCAGTCGATAACCTGGTGTATTCATTAAATAAAGTATTAAAACCTTGTTACAATTCGAATCCCCAATTAGTTGGAATATTTAACTTCGGGTATAATTAAAATTTGATGAGGACACTCGCACTTTATATTTATGACTGATGGACTGTTATGGACAAAAACCAGACGGACATATTAAATAATCCAGTACAAAGGACAATTAACCCATGGGCATAAAACTAAAATCAACACGTCAAACATCATGATTACGGAAGTTTAAATAAGCATAATTCTTTTATTTCATATTTAATTTCCTTTATTTTATATTTAATTGCACTTCTAATTATCGCACTTTTAATTATTGTTATTTAATTGCACTTTTAATTATCGTACTTTTTAATTATCGCAATTTTATTTTATCGCACTTTTATTATTCGCAATTTCATTATCGTTATTGCTTTACGCTTTAAATTAAGTCTTTTATTTATTTAATATTTTACATTAGGTTTTAACTGCGACTAAAGTTTTAAAATCGACAAACCGGTCATTAAACGGTAAAAACTCCCCTTTATAATAATAATATTACTTATATATATTTGTATTTTTATAAAAGTAAACTAATATAGCGTTGAGCTTTGTTTAAAGATTTCCCTGTGGAACGAACCGGACTTACTAAAAACTACACTACTGTACGATTAGGTACACTGCCTATAAGTGTTGTAGCAAGGTTTAAGTATATCCATTCTATAAATAAATAAATATCTTGTGTAAAATTGTATCGTATTTAATAGTTTTTCCTAGTAAAATATAAGCTATTTTATATACACCTCGCATAACATCAAGTAAATTTTTGGCGCCGCTGCCGGGGACACTTTTAAACGCCGGAAGCGCAACGCTAATATAAAAAAAAAAAAAAAAGGAATTTTTTTGTTTACTTTTATTAAAATTCGCTTTTGTAAAAATACGTTTTAAATATTCGAAAATATAAAAAGAAAAACAAAAATATAAGTATTTTTTTTAAGATTTTGTTAAATATTTAAGTTTTATAAGTTTCTTTATTTTTATTTTAGTTTATAAAAATATAAGTTTTATTTAAATATCTTTTATTTATTTAAAAACAGAAAATAGAAAATAAAAAAAAATAAATAAATAAAGAAAAACGCGTCGAATTTAATAGCTGTCATCTGAATTTCTGAACCCCGTGACTCGCGGGGTTTTCTTTATTAAATACCGCAACTCGCGGAGGGTACCTGACACACGGACAGAAACCCTAAACAGCATTTATTACGGATTATTAATTATTATTATTATTATTAAACCCTAATTATTATTATTATTATAATTAATTTTACTTTAACTTTTACTTTTTATTTAATTTATGTATTTAGTATTAATTAGTTTAATTAAATTGTAAAATTAGTAGTTTTATTAAATAAATAATATAAAAATAATATTTTTATAAAAATTGTACTTTTTACAACTTTTTGTATATTTTTATATTTTGTTCCTTTTTAATCGTTGTAGCATAACTTTTGTATTTTTAGCTCATATTTAATTTTAAACTTAGTTTTTGCTATAGTTATTTTTACTCCTAGATTTTTAGGCTTTGCCGTAGAATTCCTTAAGTGCTTTTTCTTTAGACTAAGATTTAGGTGCTTTAGAATTTTGCGACGCCTTTTTAAGTTTTAGTTTCTTTTTAAGTTATTTCCATTTGGGATTTAGTTTTTCTTGTAAGCTTTAATATTTTTAGACACCTTTTACTATGTACCAATTATCATTCCAATTAGTAATATCAATTTGCGATTATAATTTTAAGTTAGTTGTAGTAATAAGGTTAGGTTAGTCAAGTATTTTTAAGTTTTTATAAGTTTCTTTTATCTTTCCGTCACCTTTTATTTTTCAACCATTTTTTTCTTTTTCGACCTTTTTCGACGAACTCTTTTTCTCTCTTATTTCTCGCTATTCTAGTTTTAGGACATAGATTTTTATTCTACTTCTTATCTAAATTTCTTAAAATTACGAAAATTTATTTTAAGTGGTTAAATTAATAGACATCAAAATTTTCTGGTTCGTAGTAATAGTTGGATTTGTACGTGGACCGGGTTATTGGAGCCAAACAGTCCTCAATTATATTGAGACCAAACGAATCCTGCCCCTCTGCTGCATCTTTTGGCTATTCGAAACGTGGGCAAAATCAGAAAAGTCTATTGATTGGATAACTTATTATAATTTTTCTTTCCTTTTTAAAACTAATAGGATATTCAGTGAATGCACCGAGCAAGACGTTCACCACCTTTTGTACGTTCACCACCTGTAACTAGATCAAGACATTTAGCAAATATAACCGCCGTTGATTTTTCTTTAGAATCATCATCCAGTAGACCAAGTACTTCAGTTCAAATTTCCGATAATCCATTTTTTGAACCCGACATCACAATTGAGAATCCAGAGAATATTCAGGAACGGTTCGTAGATCCTGAACCATTAAACTTTCCTCCGGAGCCACCAATCAATCAAACAAGTATTATTGAGGAACGAACTATTAAATCAGAATCATCTAGTGATACCGATTCAACAAATTCAATTATGGAGAATCTGGAACCTTTAAGTATGGAAGATCGAATGAGAGCTAAACGCACTGGCCAAGGTCACGCAATTACTCATCCAGACATTAATGCGCCAGATTATGAAATCAAAGGACAAATTCTACACATGGTGACTAATCAATGCCAATTTAGTGGTGCGCCGAAGGAAGATCCAAATGAACATCTACGTACCTTTAATAGGATCTGCACACTATTTAAAATCCGAGAAGTGGAGGATGAACAGATATATCTCATGTTATTTCCCTGGACTTTAAAGGGAGAAGCCAAAGATTGGTTGGAATCATTACCTGAAGGGGCGATCGATACATGGGATGTTTTAGTTGACAAATTTCTTAAACAATTCTTTCCTGCATCTAAAGCCGTAAGACTTCAAGCAGAAATTGTTACGTTCACACAGAAACCGAATGAAACTCTATATGAGGCGTGGACAAGATATGGAAAGTTATTAAGAGGATGTCCGCAACATGGTTTAGACACCTGTCAAATAGTACAAATATTCTACCAAGGATGCGACATCACTACAAGGAAAGACATAGATATAGCAGCTGGTGGTTCTATTATGAAGAAAACCGAAACTGATGCTTACAAAATTATTGATAACACTGCTTCCCACTCACATGAGTGGCACCAAGAAAAAGATATCATTAGATCATCTAAAGCAGCTAAAGCCGATTCTAGCCATGACTTAGATTCCATTTCCGCAAAGATAGATGCTGTGAAGAGACGAATGGAAAAGATGACTAAGGATATTCACTCAATACGAATTAGTTGTGAGCAGTGTGGAGGACCACATTTGACAAAAGATTGTCTCAGTATTGAATTAACAATGGAACAAAGAGAGAATATTTCATACATAAACCAAAGGCCTGGAAATAATTATCAGAATAATTATCAACCGCCAAGACCGATTTACAATCAAAACCAGAATTATAACCGAAATATTCCATACAACAACCAACAAGGTCCTAGCAATCAACAAGTATCCAATAACAATTACAATCAGCAAAGACCTAATTTTCAAAACAAACCACCACAACAAACCGATGATAAAAAGCCGAATTTAGAAGATATGATGACGAAGCTAGTTGAAACTCAAACGCAGTTTTTCACATCTCAGAAACAAACCAATGAACAAAATGCTCAAGCATTTAGAAATCAACAAGCTTCTATTCAAAATCTGGAACAAGAAGTAAGTAACCTAGCAAGGTTAATAGGTGAAAGAAAACCGGGAAGTCTACCTAGTGATACAAATGCTAACCCCCGGAATGAAACAGCTAAAGCTATTACCACAAGAAGTGGTACAACACTTAAACCACCTGAAATACCTGTAACTTCTGATGAAACTATTCCTACTCCACAAGAACCACAACCTGATCAAGATAAGGAAAAAGAACCGGTAGTTGAAAAGGTTAATAAAGATAACACAGTTAAGGATAAACCTTATGTTAAACCATACCAACCACCACTTCCTTACCCGAGTAAAATGAAGAAAGAAAAACTTGAAGCCGAGCAATCCAAATTCTTGGATATTTTTAAACAGATAAATGTAAATCTTCCTTTCATTGATGTGATTTCAGGAATGCCAAGATATGCTAAATTCTTGAAAGATCTAATCTCAAATAGAAAGAAAATGGAAGAACTCTCGGCTGTTACTATGAATGCTAATTGTTCAGCAGTGCTGTTGAATAAGATACCAGAAAAACTATCTGATCCAGGAAGTTTCACAATTCCATGTTTTCTGGGTAGTCTTAGTTCAATAGAAGCATTGGCAGACTTAGGTGCTAGTATAAATCTAATGCCGTATTCACTATACGCTAAACTAGACCTTGGAGAATTGAAACCAACAAGAATAAGCATACAACTAGCTGATAGATCAATAAAATATCCTAGAGGGATAATGGAGAACATGCTAGTTAAAGTTGGTAATTTAGTATTTCCAGTAGATTTTGTTGTTTTGGACATGGAAGAAGATTCTCAAGTTCCTCTCATATTAGGAAGACCATTCTTAAACACGGCTAAAGCAATGATAGACGTGTTCGGTAAGAAACTGACCCTAAGTATAGAGGATGAGAGTGTTACCTTTTCAGTTGATAGAGCAATGCAACAACCACAATCTGCAGATGATATATGTTATTATATTCAAACTATAGATGCACATGCAGAATTATTAGAAGAATTTCCAGAATTACAAGGAACAGGAGAATGTTCTTTAGGAGAAGGTAATGAACCAATTGATGAAGCTGAAATGTTAGCTACACTTATAGCTAATGGATATGAACCAACAACAGAAGAAATTCAAATGCTAAAAGAAGAAGACAGATATCGATATAAATCATCGATAGAAGAACCCCCGATATTAGAGTTAAAGCCACTTCCAAACCATTTGGAATACGCTTATTTACATGGTGAATCTGAATTACCTGTAATAATATCGTCTTCTCTTACTGAAAATGAGAAATCACAACTCATTTCTGTGTTGAAAGCTCATAAACCAGCCATTGCATGGAAGATTCATGATATTAAAGGAATAAGTCCTTCGTATTGCACACATAAAATCCTTATGGAAGAAGGTCATAAAACGTATGTGCAACGCCAACGAAGACTAAATCCTAATATGCAAGATGTAGTTAAGAAAGAGATTATTAAACTGCTAGATGCAGGTTTGATATATCCAATTTCTGATAGTCCATGGGTAAGCCCAGTTCAATGCGTGCCTAAGAAGGGTGGCATGACTGTCATTACAAATGAGAAAAATGAGCTTATTCCTACTAGGACTGTAACAGGATGGCGTGTATGTATTGATTATAGAAAATTAAATGACGCCACCAGAAAAGATCACTTTCCCTTACCTTTCATTGATCAAATGTTGGAAAGATTAGCCGGAAATAGTTACTATTGTTTTCTAGATGGATTTTCCGGATATTTTCAAATTCCAATAGCACCCGAAGATCAAGAGAAAACCACATTCACGTGCCCTTATGGTACTTTTGCTTACAAACGCATGCCATTTGGACTTTGCAACGCCCCTGCAACCTTTCAAAGGTGTATGATGGCAATTTTTCACGACATGATAGAAGAATGCATGGAAGTATTCATGGATGACTTTTCAGTCTTCGGTGATACATTTAAATCATGTCTAGTTAATCTGGAACGAATGCTAATTAGATGCGAAAAATCAAATCTAGTACTTAATTGGGAGAAATGCCATTTCATGGTTAAAGAAGGCATCGTTCTTGGACATAAAATTTCAAAAGAAGGAATTGAAGTGGATAGAGCTAAAGTAGATGTAATTGCTAAACTTCCACATCCCACCAATGTTAGAGGAGTTAGGAGTTTTCTAGGGCATGCCGGTTTTTACCGACGTTTCATAAAAGATTTTTCTAAAATTGCCACTCCTATGAATAAACTCCTAGAAAAGGATGCGCCATTCATCTTTTCAGATGAGTGTATCAAATCTTTTAATATTCTTAAAGAGAAACTCACTAATGCACCGATCATGATAACACCAAATTGGAATCTACCATTTGAACTAATGTGCGATGCAAGTGATTTTGCAATGGGAGCCGTTTTAGGACAAAGGATTGAAAAACGATTTCAACCTATATATTATGCTAGTAAGACGTTACAAGGAGCACAAACGAACTATACAACTACTGAAAAAGAACTCCTTGCTATTGTCTTTGCTTTTGAAAAATTTCGTTCATATCTCGTTCTAGCAAAAACGGTGGTCTATACCGACCATTCTGCTCTTAGATACCTATTTTCAAAACAAGATGCTAAACCAAGATTAATCCGTTGGATCTTACTCTTACAAGAGTTTGATATTGAAATCCGAGATAAAAGAGGAGCAGAAAATCTCGCCGCTGATCATCTTTCTCGTCTTGAAAATCCCGAATTAGAAGTTCTAAATGAATCAGCCATACAAGACAACTTTCCTGATGAATATCTATTGAAGATAGATTATAAAGAAATCCCATGGTTTGCAGACTATGCAAACTACTTAGTTTGTAGATTCCTTGAAAAAGGATTATCGTACCAAAGACGAAAGAAATTCTTCAGTGATATAAAACACTATTTCTGGGAAGATCCACATTTGTTTAAAAGTTGTCCCGATGGAATAATACGCCGATGTGTATTTGGAGATGAAGCTAGTAAAATATTAAACCATTGTCACACAGGACCAACAGGAGGGCATTATGGGCCTCAACTAACAGCAAGAAAAGTTTATGAAGCTGGATTCTATTGGCCTACAATTTACAAAGACGCACACCTTCTTTGCAAATCCTGTGATGCATGTCAAAGGGCCGGAAAAATAAGTCAACGTGATGAAATGCCACAAAATGTCATCCAAGTATGTGAAGTATTTGACATTTGGGGTATTGACTTTATGGGTCCATTTCCAAAATCTCATAATAATCTATATATACTCGTAGCCATTGATTATGTATCTAAATGGGCGGAAGCACAAGCTCTCCCAACTAACGATGCACGAGTTGTAGTCAACTTTTTAAAACGTCTTTTTGCAAGGTTTGGAACACCGAAAGCTTTAATAAGTGATCGGGGTACTCATTTCTGTAATAATCAACTTGAGAAAGTTCTTAAAAGATATGGAGTAACTCATAAAATCTCCACCGCATATCATCCACAAACAAGTGGACAAGTTGAAAATACCAACCGAGCTTTAAAACGTATTCTAGAGAAAACCGTAGGATCAAATCCGAAGGAATGGTCCATTAAATTGGAGGATGCACTCTGGGCTTTTAGAACAGCCTACAAAACTCCAATTGGAACCACACCTTTTAGACTTGTTTATGGAAAAGCATGTCATCTTCCAGTAGAAATTGAACACAAAGCATTTTGGGCTTTGAAAACATGTAATCTTGATTTACATGAAGCCGGACGTCTACGATTAAGTCAACTAAACGAATTAGAAGAATTAAGACATGAAGCATACTATAATTCGTTAATCTATAAAGAAAGAACGAAGAAATGGCATGATAAAAGAATCAGAAGTTCAAAAGAATTTAAAGAAGGAGACAGAGTTCTTCTTTTCAATTCACGATTCAAGCTATTTCCTGGAAAATTGAAATCAAGATGGTCTGGACCATTCATAGTCAAAAGAGTTTTCCCATACGGAACGATAGAATTAATAAATTCAAATGGGATTGAATTTAAAGTTAATGGTCACAGAGTTAAACACTACATACATGGTCCGATGAAAGTCGACAACGAAGTTAATCACAATTTCGACACCACAGCTAACTAAGTGTGGGGAGAATCAAGTCTTTAAAGGATAATATGTATTTCTGTTAGAGTTAGATTGTCTGTTTTCGTGTAGTTCACGAAAATGGAACCCGAATGGTCTTTCCCTAGCAGACCCTAAAGAACTAGTCTTCTCCCCCCATTCTGAATTTTTATTTTTTTTAGGTTTTTACGAAATGAAGACTGCCTGTGAACTAAACCATGGTCTAATGCTACACGCTTTGATCACTAAACGTAATAATGACATACTACCGAGTGAAATAGTATCAGTAATCAGAGAAAGAATGGACAGAGTTAGAAAAGAATCCAGATGCGAAGATAATAAGTTACAATTTGGTAAAGGAAAATCAAAATCCGCAGCGAAAAGAAGAGCACGACACCTAGAACGATGTCACAAATGCGGAAAATGGTCACATGGAGGTAAATGTTCAAATAATCAAACCTATTCAAATACCGAATTTGTTACTTTATGCAGAGACGAACCGTTCATATGTTTAGAAGAAAAGACACTGAATGCTCGAGGTTACGCCTATGTAGCCATGGAAAACCAATTAAACCGACTATCTTATGAATGGGATAGATCATATAACTAAGAAATCCATTTCACAGGTATGTCTGTACAGTTTTTATTTTTATTTTTATTTTTAACCTTTTGATAATAAACGCTAATTTGTTCGCTAAAAAGTATTAAATTGGTATTGAATAAAATTAGGTTTGGCGACCGAAATTATTGATATCATTCAAAATTTTATTACATCACTGCGAAATTTAACGTTTATTCTTAAGGTATAAATATCTTTAATCAATCAAACCAAAATATTTCAAAAATTCGTCATGAGTTAAATTAGGTCTTGGAACCGAAATTACTTTACCGAAAAGAGGGGCGCATATTTTTGATAATATTTGATTGATTAAAGTGGGATAAAAAGACAAAAAGATTTTTAAATTTTATTTTTACCATGTTTTTAAAATTAATATTTAAATCTTA
This sequence comes from Rutidosis leptorrhynchoides, assembly GCF_046630445.1. Taxonomy (NCBI): domain Eukaryota; kingdom Viridiplantae; phylum Streptophyta; class Magnoliopsida; order Asterales; family Asteraceae; genus Rutidosis; species Rutidosis leptorrhynchoides. The sequence continues at coordinate 14,108,208 of NC_092335.1, read as the reverse complement.
AATTAATATTGTAAATTTTGTAAAAACAATATATTTAAAATTGTAAATATTTGAAAAATTAATATAAGTTTGATATGAATTTATGAATTTTTAAATTAAGTTTGGTGTGAATTTTTAATTTTTAAAATATAAATTTTTAATTTTATGCATTTTAAATTTTAAGTTTGGTGTGAATTTTTAATAATAATTTTGAATTTTATATTAAGTTGTGTGAATTTAAAAACAAAAATTTACTTTATCTCATTAAGTTAAGAATATGATTTTTAAAATTCGTCGTAAGTTGAAGACTAGGTCTTTGAACCGAAATTGCTTTACCCGAGGGAGGGACGAGAACTTTTATTATCATTATTTTTAATCTTATTGAATTAGAGTATGCCAAAAACATTGAAAAAACCCAAAAATCTTAGCTTTTAAAACAATCGCTACAAAAAGACAAATTTTAAAATTTTGTCGAAGGACGGACTAGGACATCGATCCGAAACGACCTCGTCCTAAATAACAAGGGAAACAAAATTTTAAAATTAAGTACTTAATTGTTTTAATAAGTTAATGATTATATAAAAAAAAAAAAAAAAAGCTCCGCGAGTCGCGGAGTTTGGAGGGTAAATCCCCGCGACTCGCGGGAGGACCGAATTACAGAATAAAAAATAAGAGCTGCAACAGCTCAGTTTCACACTCCACACCCAAAAATACTGCGAACATAACCCCGAAAAACCACCCAAAAACACCCCAAAAATCACAATTTTTAACCGTTAATCACCAAATTTTTTACTAAAATCATGTTGAGAAGGATGCTATCTAAGAATTACTCAAGAAAAACGGTAAATTTCTACACCTAAACACCATTTAATTCGAAATTTGATGTTCTTGAGCAATTTTTTCCCCAATTTGATTTTGATGCTTTTTAGTGTAATTAGGCTTAAATTGTTTATGTATTATGCTTGTATAACCTAGATTGATGCTGTTTAACATGATTAGAAGCCTTAAACTTCAAATTTTGAGTAATCTAGGGTTTGTGTTCTTGAGCAAATTTGGGGCTTTTTGATATAAACAGGTTATGGCCGATTTTTGTCATGAATTGTTGCTAAATTGAGTAGTGTAACATGTCTAGGTAGTTAAATGATCCAAACTTTGAGCCTAAACATGATTTTGAGAATTAAAGTGGACTTTTTCAAGTCTAAAATTCATGAACTTGATTTTTGAAAGATAATGCCATTTGAGACTTGTTTAATTGCTAGTAATGATTATTTTGACATGTTATTTGAGTTGAATGTTTATGAACTTGGCAAACATTTTCGTATATGCTTATTTGAAAAAGTGTAGATTTGATAAAAATGTGAAAATGAGCTTAAGTTTGATATAAATTGATAATGTCATTGTAATTATTTTGATTGATGATTTTGCTGACACTAATGCATATTTGAATGCACAAAAATTGTGTTTGATGTGTTTTGCAGAATGAAAGGGGTGAATCTTCATCCCAAGCCCGCAATGCTCCTGCTGAGAATTTGGAACAACAGGAGGTGGATAACTACTACAAGCAGGATATACCTCATCCAGTCATGACCTTTTCCGATATGCACTTGGAAGAATTGCACCCGAACCTGAGATTTGACAGACTTTGGATAGATTATCCAAAATATCAACGGGGTTTGCATACTCTTCATTCTAAGGTTGTTGAGGTACCAAGGGTCATAGAATGGGGACCCTTAGAAGCTGTAGAATTGGCCGGGCCAATTAGGGAATTACTTGTACAGAGGTATGGTAATTCTTCTTTTAATGACTGGGTACATTTATTCACCATACGTAGACCTGTATATAAAGTATGGTGTGAAGAATTGTTATGTAGTATAGAGTTGAATGATCGGGTAGCTAGTTTAACCGATCGTTCTTTTATTAGATTTTTGTTAGGCGGTTCGATGTGCCACATGTCTTTACTGGACATGGCTCAGGCTTTACGTATATATACGCCTGAGGAGTTAGCGTCTGCCGATTGTAGAGGATTAATACTAAACGGTAGAAAGATAGATGAAAATTTTGATACACACGGTGTGTGGAGTCAAATGACAAGCCATCACCGTTTCAAAGGGGGAAATTACTCTTATTTGGATATAGATAGAGCCGAATTAAGAGTGATACATAGGTTTTTAGCTAATTCGATTACACAAAGGGGTAAAAACAAAGAAAAGGTAAATGAATAAGATTTGTTTTACCATATGTGTATTCGAGACCCACAAAGCGCTGTAAGTATACCATATTGTGTGGGTTATTATTTATCAGCTATGGTTCGGGGGATGCGACCACATAGCATAATAGGAGGTGGTATTTTTATTACTTTGATTGGTGAATATCTCGGTGTGGATATAAGTCGTGGGGGATTATTACTAGAAGAGCCGGAACCCCGCGATACTATAGGTTTAAATGTATACCATGGTGCGAAAGTTTTGAAGAGGCGAAATAACGCCGCAGTACGATACCATGGTAGACATCCACAGGTGGAGAGAAACCAGCAGCAAGGTAATGTAGGAGGGGGGAATGAGATGCAAGAAATGCATAGGTTTATAGCTTCTCAGGAATACGAAAATGCTAGACAGAGAGCATTTGAAGATTGGCAAGTTCATCAGAACCAGATCATAGCTCATTGCCAACATATAGGTAGAAACTATATTCCTACACCGAAACCCATCTTCCCTCCTTGGTCTATAGAGATGCAACCACCATATCCTACGTATGACCCTGCCGAAGCATTCTATAGCACCTATGGTTATGCCTGGAACCCCTATTGGTACCAATATCATCCTTAGTTTACTTATTATTTTTATTTTGTAATTTGTAATTATTGATACGTTTAATACTTTTGTTAATATTGTAATCATTTTTATAATTATCTAACTTTTATTCTTAGATTTTAATAATTTTTGAATGTGGGGTAATATACCAAACTTCAAAAATATGTATATATGTTTGCAGTTTATCTTATGTACACAACAGGGTAAAACAACGCATTTTCAAAGACTGGCATTAAATTCAGCAAAAGCAACTAATTTTGACGACAAGATGCAAAATATATGTGAAATAACAACAAGACGGAATGAACAAATGATGTGCACCATTTATCATTCAGCAAACAAACGCCAATATATTTGGAAACTTTGGTAAAATTTAATCATTTTCACACAAATCACCCTCAATAATTTAAATTGTTACTGATTTCTTGCAAATGAGGGCATTGCAAGATCTTAAGTGTGGGAAGGGGTTAAATTCTTTCGGATTTTAAAATTTTTATTTTATACACTTGGTTACCATTAAAAATACTAGTAAAGCAGTAGTTGTATTAGAATCTAGTGCTCTCTGATAATAAAGAATAGCTCTGGTCTTATATACTGACTACCCAATTCTAGTAAAATTTTTTAAAAATTTTCAATTAAATGAATTCAAAATCATGTTTATACATATTTATGAACGATAAAACTAGGTTTTAACACCGAAATTATTGTTACCTCGGAAAGGACATAAATTGAGAAACAAACTAAAATGTTAAAATTCATTTAAAATGGAATAGAGGACGATAAAAAGGAAAATAAAAGCCAAGTGTGGGAAAATTTACCAAGTTATCTTAAACATATGTCACATATATCTGTAACAAATAACTGAAAATACTTTTGCTTTGGACTAAACTAAACTGTTTTTACCCGATGAAAGAAAAGAAGAGATGGATCTACATGATGAATCAATTCCATCATTAAAAGGAAGTAAAGTCTTCCGAAAAAGATACGCGCTTCTTGATTTAGGTCATGAAGTTGTCGTCCAGACCAGCTGTAGGTTGACGAAAAATCTAGAAAAGTCATCACTAAAATCAGCAGGAAATCCACGGACCTCAGCATTAAACAGGGTCGCCAAGTGGTCAGATTTATCCTAACCATGAGAAGGATTTATCTCGTACAATGGGGGGGCACCATGCAAATTAGCTGGATAAGACTAATGAATCAGATCCCCAGAAAGGATAATCTCCTTAAAGATTAAAAATCAGCTTTTAAGACTGATATTACTCAATCCTAGAGATTGACCTTAAAGATTGAGAATTACAAACTCATGGAATTCAATGATATCTAAACTCGAGCTTGAACGAGAAAATATTTTGATCAAAATTACAAACCGATTTGTTTTCTGAAAACCCTATTTTCAATGCGTTCATTACCATTGAACGTAAAATCCTAGGAATTCACCTGGAATTCATTAGGTCACCTGAACTAAATCGGGTGTCAACCGTAAGAACGGTGGTTGCATAGCATGGTCAAAGACAGGACCTTGTGCCAGACCGAAAAATTATAAGGGTGAGCTTTACTATTGCTCCTACAAAGGATAGTAATTGCGTCCGACACGTTATAGACCATAATTAAAAGCATGTCAGGAGACATTGCCTTAACAGTTGCTTGTTCAACACTTTCATTTACAACCGGACGGTAGTTTGCCGAAAGGTAATATACGGGACAAGTAAACTGGACGTGTTGCTTTCCTAATACAAGGTTAGCAAGTGGGTGACACAAAACCGCAAGTTTTGAGCTAAAAATTTCAAATCTGAAACCCACCAAACCCACAAAAATATTTTGCAAACACCGGTAAAGGGTTATCCCGGAAAACTTATCTAGGGTAAAAACTAGATTTCAAAAGATCAAATGTTTTCATAAAGATCCAATTTCCTTAATGGATCTAAATTTTTATAGTCATGTGGGACTGTAAACCATATCGTTACTACCATTGTTTATACCGCCGTATAAAAAATCACTGATGTACAAAGTGTGAAGAATAAAGAAGTGATTCTTGTATTTCAAAACGATATTGCTTGAGGACAAGCAACGCTCAAGTGTGGGAATATTTGATAATGCTAAAAACGAACATATATTTCATAGCATTATTCCTCAAGAAAGACAAGCTTTTAGTTGCAATTGTTCTATTTACAAGTGATATTCGTTTAAATAATAAAAGGTGAAGACAAAAGACAGATTCGACGAATTGAAGACGCAAACGACCAAAAAGCTCAAAAGAACAAAAGACAATCAAAGAGGTTCCAATTATTGATAAGAAACGTCTCGAAATTACAAGAGTACAAGATTCAAAACGCAAAGTACAAAATATAAAATTGTACGCAAGGACGTTCGAAAATCCGGAACCGGGACCAGAGTCAACTCTTAACGCTCGACGCAACGGACTAAAAATTACAAGTTAACTATGTATATAAATATAATATAATATATAATTAATTATATTAATTATATATATATTATATATATATATTAAAAACCGTCGGCAGAGAAAGACTCCAAGGGTGTGAGCTGTAAATTCATTCTCCGCGACTCGCGGAGTTTGAAGAGGATTTCACCGCGAGTCGCGGAGCCCCAAATTTCGAAAATCCCTATAAAGCCAACCGAATTCTGATCACAATTCATAATCTTTTTCTTCCTCATTCATACGTAAAATTTATATTTATTTATAATTTATATTTTAATTTTAATTATAATTCTAAAAATAAGGGTATGTTAGCGAATGTTGTAAGGGTGTAAGTCGAAATTCTGTCCGTGTAACGCTACGCTATTTTTAATCATTGTAAGTTATGTTCAACCTTTTTACATTAATGTCTCGTAGCTAAGTTATTATTATGCTTATTTAAAACGAAGTAATCATGATATTGGGCTAATTACTAAAATTGGGTAATTGGGCTTTGTACCATAATTGGGGTTTGGACAAAAGAACGACACTTGTGGAAATTAGACTATGGGCTATTAAAGGGCTTTATATTTGTTTAACTAAATGATAGTTTGTTAATGTTAATATAAAGATTTACAATTGGGCGTCCCTATAAATTACCATATACACTCAATCGGACACGATGGGCGGGGTATTTATATGTACGAATAATCGTTCATTTAACCGGACACGGGAATGGATTAATAGTCTATGGAATCATTAAAACAGGGGTGAAATTACATTCAAGGGTAATTGGTGTAATTGTTAACAAAGTAGTAAAACCTTGGTTTACACGCAGTCGATAACCTGGTGTATTCATTAAACAAAGTATTAAAACCTTGTTACAATTCGAATCCCCAATTAGTTGGAATATTTAACTTCGGGTATAATTAAAATTTGACGAGGACACTCGCACTTTATATTTATGACTGATGGACTGTTATGGACAAAAACCAGACGGACATATTAAATAATCCAGGACAAAGGACAATTAACCCATGGGCATAAAACTAAAATCAACACATCAAACATCATGATTACGGAAGTTTAAATAAGCATAATTCTTTTATTTCATATTTAATTTCCTTTATTTTATATTTAATTGCACTTCTAATTATCGCACTTTTAATTATTGTTATTTAATTGCACTTTTAATTATCGTACTTTTTAATTATCGCAATTTTATTTTATCGCACTTTTATTATTCGCAATTTCATTATCGTTATTGCTTTACGCTTTAAATTAAGTCTTTTATTTATTTAATATTTTACATTAGGTTTTAACTGCGACTAAAGTTTTAAAATCGACAAACCGGTCATTAAACGGTAAAAACTCCCCTTTATAATAATAATATTACTTATATATATTTGTATTTTTATAAAAGTAAACTAATATAGCGTTGAGCTTTGTTTAAAGATTTCCCTGTGGAACGAACCGGACTTACTAAAAACTACACTACTGTACGATTAGGTACACTGCCTATAAGTGTTGTAGCAAGGTTTAAGTATATCCATTCTATAAATAAATAAATATCTTGTGTAAAATTGTATCGTATTTAATAGTTTTTCCTAGTAAAATATAAGCTATTTTATATACACCTCGCATAACATCAGAAGCCCACCCAAGAATAAAACTCGGTCCAACTGACTTAGCTAGTTCACGACCCAATTCTTCTTCACAAGCCCGATATCTTTTCACAGCCCAACGTTTAAATCAAACCCACCTACTGTATTCAAGAGCCCAACCGTAAACTCATGAGGTTGCTCAACAGAGAAAAAAAAATACGTGACTTATTGTGATCTGGTAACCCATTCGCGAATAGACAAGAACAATAATAATCAATAAGAAAACCCTACACACCTCACTCTTTCATCACTAATACCTCACTATCCATTATCATAAAACAATCTCTGTCTTCCCTATTATAATACAAGTACTCCGATTTTCAAGTGAATGAAAGAGGTCCACGTTTCAAGTATTAATATTATACCATGCATAAATCATGTGGGGTTCTTATGATTACAAAATATCGACCAAAAGAAGGATTAAAGAAAAAGCACACCAAGTGGATTGTTTGTTTAATACTTTGTTGACCAAAATGAAAAGGATTTAACACATATTAGCTGTTCCCATGATGGTTTATATACTTGGTGTGTGTGTGTTTCGGTAACTGCAAAAGAGAAGAGAAATAAAATTTGCATTACACCAACAATTGCTTCGATTTAATCAGAAGTATGGTAGCGGTTTTAGGAATATTTTAATGAAGTGTTTGGGTTTTGTTCGAAGGCTGTGGTTGGGGTAAAACATGATAGAGTGTGATGGTGATTTAATGATTGTTTTATAGTGGTGGGAGTGGCGGTTTACAGCTGCAAAATACAGCAGTTCTGCATTATTCATCGTGAGAAGAAGGGAGAAAGAGAAAGTATAGTTGTGGGTGTTGTGTGTGTAAATGTATAGATATATACATAAACGATGGTGATATGTGCGTTTAGTTTGTATGTACTATATAAAAGTGCAGTTTTTGAAGCAACATTAATGAATGAATCGATAAGTTTGGCGAGGGTTCGTTGGGGTTGTAACCGAAGCAATAGCAGCAGCCTTGATTGGTTTGGTTGTAACTAGGTCACGGTTAGCAGTAGTAGATGGTATAAAGTAATGGTGGCAGTTTATGTTGAAGTTCAAAAGAGAGGTAGAGAGTGATAGAAGGTGGAGAAAAATAAAAGAGTTAATCAGTTTCAAATGAGACTCCCTTGTTTTGTAAATAGCTGTTGTCGACAAAACTTGATCAGGTTTAAAATTAAATAAGATAAATAAATAAAAGTTGAAACCGATTGCTAACGGAATTGACTTTGTTATAGTGATTTAATCTTTATTCGTACTAACTGAATGCGATGTTTAACAGTGTAGTTTAGATTCTGGTCGACAAAAGATCACAAACTGAAGAAAAGTTTTAATTGATATATATATATATATATATATATATATATATATATATATATATATATATATATATATATATATATATATATATATATATATATATATATATATATATATAATGATTTAAAACAATTAACAGAATATAAATCAGATATATATAAAACAAAAATAAAAATTATACAGATAGTGGACATAGCTGGTTCGTACAAATTTAGGACTTTGGTGTCCAATTAGTTTGTTTATATATAAGTGAAAGTTTCATCTGATAAATAGGATTGAGACAGATAACAATTTTGATAAGGTTGACTTGGTTATGTAACATAAATCCGTAATAATATATATATCTGTATGTGTATATTAATATTTGTATTTTATATATCAGTTTATATATATATTTATATAACTGTGTTTATATAATTGTATTTATATCTATCAGTCTATATATATATGTTTTATTAAATTTTTATAATAATAATTAAGAATACTAATAATAATAATAATAGAAATATATTATGGATAACATTACTACTAATACTGATAATAATAATAAGAATAAAAGTAAATAATAATGATAGTGATAATATTAGTATTGATACTAATAGTAATACTAATCATAATAATATTAGTAATAATAATAATAATATAACAATTTGTATATTTTCATTTTCATATTACTAGTTACTAATATAAATGCTAATATTGAAAGTAGTAATAATATTACTATATCTACTATAATTTAACTTATAATTATACTTATTGTATTAATATTACATTTTATTATTTATGTAATATATCTACTAACATACATTAAATAATACAATATATAGAATTCATATATATATAAATATATATATATATATATATATATATATATATATATATATATATATTTATATATATTTATATATATTTATTGTAATAACATTTTAATTATTTTGTATATTATTTTGTATCACATGTTACGTATTTAATTCTAATGCTTAATTTATATCTTGTAATTTCAACTATTATAATTACTTACATTTATATATATATATATATATATATATATATATATATATATATATATATATATATATATATATATATATATATATATATACATATTTATTTACAAACAATTGTTCGTGAATCGTCGAGAGCAATCGAAGGGTAATTGATTACATAATTATAGATTTCAAAACTTTCAAGACTCAACATTACAGATTTTGCTTATCGTGTCAAATTATGTAAAGATTAAGTTTAAATTTAGTCGGAAATTCCCGGATCATCACACTCCGGTCTCAATCGCCGTACCGTACCTGTTTAATAGGTGAATCAGTTAGCACCAGCATTGGGTGCGCTTGAAAGTACCGTCGCAACCGTCTTGCGGTGTGGACCAACGCGAAAATGAGCTTCTCGGCCGGTTTGTAGTTTACTTCGCCATGTTGTAGCACTTTGCTCACAAAATAAACTGGCATCTATGTGCCACTGTCACACCCCCAAATAGGACCTGGGGTATTTGTGACTAATTATATCAAATCACAGTTGTATAAACGAGAACGACTTTATATGAGACGTTTTGAATAAAACATTTATTAATAAAACAGTGGAAGCATTAAAAGTTTTTTACATCAAATCCAAACTGAAATAGTATTAGTTTTATCATGCAAAGTAAATGTAATGAAATGAAGACTCCATGCAGCAGCATTCAATTCATCATGTAGCATTCATAGCAATCACCTTATTCGTCACCTGAGACAAAACATGCTTAAAGTGTCAACCAAAAAGGTTGAGTGAAATTCATAGGTTTATATAATATGCTTTAGACCACAAGATTTAGTTTAAAGCTGATTGATACCAATTATATCAATCTAAAAAGAGTTGCTGCGGTTTGTAATATCGCTACTAGGCAAAAGTTTACCCCGCGACACCTTGAACAGTCAGTGTCAGTTGAATCATTATTATGTAACCAAAGACCATCAGTCAAATAATTAGAGACGTCACTCTCAGTAGCGCTACTCACAATAACTAAGTTTGCATCTTATACCTCAGCAATTAACGATATTACGGTGGGGATTTGCATGACAAAGCACGACAGCACAATAACATTTTAGTACTTGTGTCTAAACGTAAAACAGTTATAAAGCAAGCATGTGTCTCACCCCAAAAGTTATAAACAGTTAAGTAAACAGTAAAAGTAGGGCTATGAAAATCACCTTAAATAGCAGTTGAAGTATTCCACGCAAGAAGGAAAGTAAAGCAAGTAAGTGATCTGGATATCAACATAGAGGTATAACGTTTGATTAGTTAATGTCTAACTTGAAATAAAGTATGTTTATTAATATAGCAAATATATTGACACTGACAGTTTTCGAGAAAAGTTCCTATTTCTCAAAAGTTTCTATTTTTGGAAACCTACTATTTATGGAAAGCTTCCACTTATAGTAAGCTTCTAGTTTAAGAATGTTCGGGTTATAATTCTTAACAAAGATGTTGTACAATCTCGTCCAAACTTCGTCGCTAACATGCAAGTCACTCGAATGATCTATTGTTAACGAGCGGCCCAGGATCTCTTGACCAGAATCTAAGTCTTGGCATTCGAGATCCACAAGCGTCCCATAATGGTAACAAGGATCACCCTAGGCCACAAGTAGCGGTGATGTTTGTAGTCTTTCTACGCTATCTTTAATTATAACTTTCACGTTAGGTGCGTATATACATATATATTCATTAATTCGATTTTAATTATAATTCCTATATATTAATTCATAAAAATACTTTTATAATTTTTAGTAACATATATTACTAATTATAACATGTTATATATTTTAATTTTAATTGCATATAATTTATAACATTATTTACATGTTTTGGTAAAAAAAATAATAAACCGAAGTAAATAGTAAAAAGTAAAAAGTAAAAAAAGAATACTTACTAGTAGTAATTCTTCAAAGAGAGAATGAGAGAAATTTTGGTGTGAGTTTGAATGAGAAATGAGGGGTATTTATACTTGAAAAAATTAGGTAAAAAGAATAAAATAATTAAAAGAAAAAGAAATATTTTAATTTTTAATGGGATTTTAAAATTCAAAAGTATTAAATGTTAGGTCATGGGATAATGCACAAAATAAAATAATAAAAGTAGTTTTCCATTATAATTTTTAATTAAAAAGTAATTTTTTTTTAAATTTGTTTATTTTAAGGATTTTATATATATATATATATATATATATATATATATATATATATATATATATATATATATATATATATATATATATATATATATATATATATATATATAAACAAATTGATTTAGTACTTTTCTAAGAATATTTGTCAATATTTTTTTTTATTTAATTAATAAATACAAATTTTGCATTAAAAATAATAAATAATTCGGTATTTTGTATTTTTAATAATAATTATGATTTTAATTATTAAACTATAGTTTTAGTAAGTTTGTAAATATTATTACATTTATATATAATTGGATTTATTATATAGTTAAATATATAATACATTAACTAAATAATAAAAGTGATACAAAGTTTATATACTTAGTTAAATTATGTCAAATTATATAAATTAATAATATATTATTTATTTAAGCGTACGTTGTTGACTAAAAATTACTATTCGGTCAATATTTAATTGTTTATAACAACCCTTAATACATATAGTCAGGTAGATAACCTAGGGTTAATTCAGTAAATTTAGAAGTCTAAAAGTGAGGGTTGTTATAGTACCTCCCCGTTAATAAAAACTTCGTCCCGAAGTTTTAGGTAGACTTCTCGGATGTATCAGTGGTTGAGAAGAGATGGGGATATTTCTGTTTCATTTGGTCTTCACGTTCCCAAGTATACTCGAGGCCACGTCGTGAATTCCAATGGATATTAACAATAGGTATGGTGCTTTGTTTCAAGTGTTTAGCAGATCGGTCCATGACTTCTATGGGTTCCTCTATGAAGCATTTGATCATCAATGCGAATGTCATCCAAAAGAATAATGAGAGTGTCATCAGCGAGACACTTTTTAAGATTCGAGACATGAAATACGTCGTGTACGCTGCTAAGTTCAGCAGGTAATTCTAATCGATAAGCCACGGGTCCGATCCTTTCAGTAATCTTGAAGGGTCCAACAAAACGCGGACTTAGTTTGCTTCATTTACCAAAACGAACGACGCCTTTCCAAGGGGATACTTTCAACATGACTTTGTCACCAACTTGGAATTCTAAATCTTTCCGACCTTTATTAGCATAGCTCTTCTGTCGGATGCGGGCAGTTTCTATTCGTTTCTTAATCTAAACTATCTTTTAGGTTGTCTAGTGTATGATTTCAGGACCGGTTAACTGTATGTCCTCTAATTCATCCCAGCACAATGGGGATCTACATTTTCATCCGTATAAGGCCTCAAAAGGTGCAGCCTTAATACTTGAGTGGTAACTATTATTGTAAGAGAATTCAACCAAAGGCAAATGTCTATCCCAGCCTTTGCCGAAGTCGATAACACAAGCGCGAAGCATATCTTCCAACGTTTGAATGGTTCGTTCACTTTGACCATCGGTTTGCAGATGATAAGCAGTACTCATGTCGAGTTGAGTTCCAAGAGTAGTTTGTAAGGATTTGCAGAATCTGGAAGTGAATCTACTGTCGCGATCGGATATGATTGATATAGGAACACCATGACGAGAGACAATTTCTTTGATATACAGTTGTGACAATCTCTCCATCTTGTCGGTCTCCTTGATCGGTAAGAAATGAGCAGATTTAGTAAGACGATCTACTATGACCCATATAGTATCATTGCCACTAGAAGTCTTGGGAAATTTAGTAATAAGGTCCATAGCGATACATTCCCACTTCCACTGCGGAATATCCGATTGTTGCAGTAAACCAGACGGCTTTTGATACTCGGCCTTAACTTTTAAACAAGTAAGACACTTGCTCACATATTCAGCAATATCAGATTTCAGATTAGGCCACCAATAAAATTCTTTCACATCGTGATACATCTTACTGGAGCCTGGGTGAATAGAATATCTAGTCTTATGTGCTTCATCCAATACTAGCTTTCGCAGATTTACGAATTGAGGAACCCAGATACGATTGTTATAGTACCGTGTTCCGTTCTCTTTGATTTGTAATTGGTTTTCAAATCCTGAAGGTCCTTCATGTTTGATATTTTCTTGCTTTATAGCTTCTAGTTGTGCTTCCCAAATTTTAGCTGTCAGATTTGTTTGAATGATCATATTCAAAGCTCGCACTCGGATAGGCTTGACTCGATCCTTTTAACTGAGTGCATCAGCAACAACATTTGCCTTACCATGATGGTACTTGAGTTCAAAGTTGTAGTCATTTAGTAATTCGACCCAACATCTTTGTCTCATGTTCAGTTTCTTTTGATCAAAGATGTGATGGAGACTCTTATGATCGGTGAATATGGTGAATTTGATTCCATAAAGATAGTGTTGCCACATCTTTAATGCGAATACTATAGCTTCTAGTTCCAAGTCGTGGGTAGTATAGTTCTTCTCATGCTTCTTTAATTGTCTGGATGCATATGCATTGACTTTCTGGCATTGCATTAACACACACCCAAAACCTTGGGTTGAAGCATCACAATAGACTACGAAGTCTTCAGCTCCGTCGGGTAGTGATAAGATTGGAGCGGTAGTCAACTTTTCATTCAGGGTCTGAAACGCAGATTCCTGTTCAATAGACCACTCAAACTTCTTATCCTTATGAGTCAACTTGGTGAGTGGTTTGGCAAGAATGGAGAAATCTTTGATAAATCTCCGATAGTAACCGGCAAGTCCTAGGAACTGATGAATGTGTTTCGCGTTCTTAGGTGTTTCCCAGTTCTGAATAGCCGAGATCTTCGTGGGGTCGACATGTATTCCATTACTGTCAACTACATGCCCCAAAAACTGAACAGTCTTCAACCAAAACTCACACTTGAAGAACTTAGCATACAACTGTTCCTTCTTTAATAACTCTAGAATTTGTCGGAGGTGTTGTTCGTGTTCTTTCTCACTCTTAGAGTAGATGAGAATATCGTCGATGAAAACAATCACAAACTTATCGAGATAAGGTTTGCATACACGGTTCATGAGATCCATGAACACAGTAGGAGCGTTAGTTAACCCAAAGGGCATTACCATAAATTCGTAATGTCCGTAACGAGTCCGAAAGGCAGTCTTGGAAACATCGGATTCCTTAACTTTAAGTTGATGATATCCAAATCTCAGGTAAATCTTGGAATAGATGCTTGATCCTTGTAACTGATCAAACAAGTCATCGATTCTAAGGAGAGGATAACGATTCTTGATGGTCAACTTGTTTAGTTAGTGATAGTCAATACACATCCTCATTGAACCATCTTTCTTTTTGATGAACAATATAGGTGCTCCCCACGGTGATGAGCTAGGACGAATGAATCCTTTCTCCAGAAGCTCTTGTAGTTGCATAGATAGCTCTTTTATTTCTGATGGAGCTAGCCGGTATGGTGCCTTTGCAATAGGTGCAGCACCAGGTATCAAATCGATTTGAAACTCAACTTGTCTTTGTGGTGGAAGACTAGGGAGTTCATCAGGAAAAACTTCAGGAAAGTCTTTAACAACAGGAACGTCTTCAATACGCTGTTCATCTGGCTTGACTTCTTTTATGTGAGCCAAAATAGCTTGACATCCTTTCATAAGGTATTTTTGGGTTTTGATGCATGAGATAAGATTAAGTTTGGAACCACTCTTATCTCCTTGGATAACAAGAATTTCACCAGTTTCTAGAGGAATATTAATTGTCTTATCAAAACACTGGATACCCACTTTCATCGGGGATAACCAATCCATCCCTAAGACTACATCAAAGCTTCCTAGTTCAACAAGTAATAAGTCAACCTTGAAGGTTTTATTGGCTAGAGTCAGATTACATTCCTTGTAGATCTGGTCAACTTTTATAAATTTCCTGTTGGCCATTTCTACAAGACACTTAGTGTCTAAGTTTTGAGGTTTCTCGTCAAATAAGGCACAGAATTCAGTAGACACATAACTTCTATCAGCACCAGTATCGAATAAAACAGAAGCATAGTAGTTGTTGACAAGAAATGTACCAGTAATGACGTCATCGTCATCCCTAGCTTCTTCAGCAGTCATGATGAATGCTCTTCCCTTAGCATTGCCAGTTGTTGCAGTATTGTTCTTAGGGCAGTTGGTTTTGTAATGCCCCTTTTCCCTACAACCGAAACAAGTAGGCACGGTTTAATTTATATTTGTAGTAGGCAGACCATCCTTGCAATTCTTGACCGAGTGACAAATCTTCTTACATTTTCCACACACAACAGTACAAAACCCATAATGATGCCTATCACAGCGATTACATAGCAGCTTTGTTCCAATATAACCACTTTTTGTAGTATCACCAACCTTCTTGTTTGAATTCTGACCTATACCTTGAGTAGGCTCGAAATTTCTTTTGTTATCAGTAGCCTTCACTTAGGTCTGTTTTTCCTTGGCATTTCTTCTTGCAGCCATAACCATATTTTGAGTCATCAACATCGTAGCCTTAATAGTTTCTTTACCAGCAGCTATAACATTCCCCTGAATCTGAGGAGGAAGACCGATGATATACTTTTCAATCTTCTTGCTTTCAGGAGTAACCATACTAGGGCATAGAGCAGCTAGCTCTAAAAATCGGTTATTGTATTCTTCAACTTCAAGATTTTTCATTCTTAACTCCCAGAATTCGACTTCAAATTTTTGGACTTGATTCCTGGGACAATACTTACCAGCCAGCATGGTTTTTAATGCTTTCCATGGTATGGCTAGGGCAGCAGTCCATCCAACTGTACCAGCATATGCAGTCCACCAAGTTAAAGCTCCACCAGATAGATTTCCAGTAGCATACTTGACCTTGTCAGCTTCACCACAGTTACACAAACGAAACACAGATTCCATCTTTTCGAACCAGTGGTTTAGTTCAATTGGTCCTTCGGTTCCTTTATAGCTTGGTGGCTTACAATTCATAAAGTCTTTATGTGAGCATGAATTCGGAGAGTTTCGGTTTTCGTTGTTGTTGTTTTGATTATTGTTGCTGCCTTGAGCGGCAACAAGGAGTTGTTGAAATTGTTCATTTGTGAGAGTAACGTTAGGAGAGTTGATGTTGTTACTTGGTTGTTGTTCTCTAGCCATTGTTCTTCAATACATAATTATAGTATTAGTTGAAGAGTTATGGTGCAATAATTGTAATTTGTAATTATCATCAATAATAATCACATAATCACACACATATGGCAAGATAAGTCAAGACATATAAAAACAACCACTTAACTTGTTATTAACAACGAATGGATAAATCATCCTTATTACACATAGAAGGAAATGAGAAGTACGGTAGACAATGCCTTTACATAAATGAAATAGACATAATGGACGAAACGAAAATCCTGGGGATTATCAGTTCTTCTTTGAAATGGAGGGTTTGTGTTGATCCTTTTTCCCATTCGGGTATTAATGTTTGTGGTGGCCTACTCCTCCACATATATTGCAAGTAGGAATGGTTGCATTAGCTTTGGTTGCAGAAGTTTGAGTTGTGGGAATCGTAACTCTACAATTTTTGGCTATGTGACCCACTTTCTTACATTTGGAGCACATTGCGTTACATTTCCCAAGGTGATGTTTCTCACAACTTTGACAATAAGGAAGGGTTCCTTTATAGCGTTTGTCGGGTTCACCCTTAGAGTCTTTTTGCTCTATCTCTTCCCACTTTCTTTTAGCATCTCCTTTCCTCCCAGGTTTGTTAATTAGCTGGTTTGCCATACAAATGGCTTCTTGTATGGTCCTTGGGTTTAATACGGCGACGCCCCTTCGAAGGCCATCAGGTAATCCATTGATGTAGTGTTGGATCCCTAGATACTCGGGAGTAGTCATGTGAGGATTCATGAAAGTAAATTCTTAGAATCGGTTGGTGTAGTTTATGAGATTAGCATCTACTATTTCCATGTTCCCAAACTCAGGTCTTTCAATACTCTTGTATGTAGGGAGCTGGTAGTTCATGAAATTCTGATATGAATAAATAGTCGGAAGATTTCGCGGTGCGCTGTTGTTGCCATTGCTTTGTGCCGCAGCCAGCAGTTGTTGGAATTGGGGAGATGTCAAGGTGACGTTTGGAATTGCGTTGCTTGATTCGCCATGAAACATGTTTCTTCGAAACACCGTAAGGCAAGAAGTAAAAGTATGGATAACAGATAGCAAGATAATAAGGAATAGGCAATTAAAACTAAGGCAGGAAAGGCTATAGTCCTAAAGATTGTTAAGGCACCCAAGCTAACACATAAGGCACCCAAAAAATGCAATCCTGGTTCTCTATAACAGCCTGTGCTCTGATACCACTCTGTCACACCCCCAAATAGGGCCTGGGGTATTTGTGACTAATTATATCAAATCACAGTTGTATAAACGAGAACGACTTTATATGAGACGTTTTGAATAAAATATTTATTAATAAAACAGCGGAAGCATTAAAAGTTTTTACATCAAATTCAAACCGAAATAGTATTTGTGATGACCTGGGAATTTCTGACTAAATTTAAACTTAATCTTTATATGTTCCGACATGATAAGCAAGGTCTGTAATGTTGACTCTCAAAGATTTTGGAACTATGTTCATATATTCAATTACCTCTGACTATTTCCGACGATTCACGAACAATTGTATATAAATACAAATGTAAATATATTTATATAAAAATATAATTAAGGGTATATATAATATTTGAATAAATAAAATACAATTCCATTAAACTAGAATTAAAAATATAAAATAATAAAAAGAATATATGTACAATTAAAATAAATATGTATAAACATATACATGATGTTATTATGAATCTATATGTATACACATGATTTCTATTAACAATTATTATCATATTATATATATATATATATATATATATATATATATATATAAAATAAATAGATATTCAATATCCAATAAATGTTAGCATAGAATATATATATATAATATAATTATATAGTTAATAAGATATATATATATAGATATATATATATATATATATATATATATATATATATATATATATATATATATATATATATATATATATATATATATATATATATATATATATCAAATTTACATATAATTATAAACATATAATTACAAATTAAATTATGGTTGTCATATTTTTATTACGATAATTATTAGTATTATTAGTATCATTAGGATAACAAATATGAAAACTTGTTACATGTAATTTGTTAAGTTATTATTAGTATTATTATGATTATCATTATTGTTATTAACTATATTAATATTTTTATATCATAGTTGTTATCAATAGAAAATAATACAATCCATTATTGTTATCACCATTTTTTTTAGTATCATTATTATTTATAGTTATTGATTATATAAAATTATTAATATTACTAATATATTTGTTTATTGGTTATTATTAATATTAATTTTAATTATATAAGTTATATAAATGGGAATATAGTACAAAGTTGTTAACTGTAAACATCAATCTGTAACTATTTTTGTTCATGTCTGTGATTTTGTTACAAGAAGAAATCGAATCTTTTGATATCTAAAATCAGCTTTTCATTTTATTATATTATCTATAATGTCCTTGTGGTCTGATGGAGAAAAATCCACACCTGCAAGAGTTATATAATCGACCCTTTACAGCTAATGAGTTTAACAGATAACCTAACACTACCACTATCAAATACAAGTCACAAAACAGCTTTTATATTGCGAATTTTTTAAAAAAAAAATACGGGATGAACACCACTGTCCCTGTTCGTGTTTCAAATTTTGACAAACTCAAATCCTAAACAAATTGCAAAAAGTAATATTACAGTTTCGTTAGGATTAGGTTAATCAAACTTTCTGCAAAGTATGAATTTCCAATTTTGTAAAACGAATCCAAAATCGTGAGTCAAAGTTTTTGGTTTAAAAAGTCAAACAATGTTCTTTATCCAAATTCGAGTTCTGTGCTATGAATTAAGAGGAATTGAGGATGGATAAAGATTATGGGAAAGGTTTAAAACATATTTCGTGAAGGATTCGTAAGCTAAAAACATTCGAAGAGCAAAATCAATATTTTTTTTTTAAAAAACTACGAACAGCAGCAGCTTGCTGTATTTTTTTTTATTTACTTTTTTTGAACGAACTTAAATCATATTATTATGTTTTCAAACTCCAAGTCTGTTATGTATTTCGTGTTATATATAAATTGTTTTGGTAAATAGCTTGGCCTGCGAATGATTCTAAGAAGAAGAGGAAAATAAAGAAACACAGATAGGATATAGATAAATATATTTAGGATGCAATATATTTGAGAAAGACAGAAATGGAGCCGTGGTTCAGAGGGTTTGTGTGTAAGCTGGAGGTCTCGGGTTCGAGTCCGGGGGATGCCATTTTTTTTAAAACCTTTTCTTTTGAGGTATAACTCCTATTATTATTATTATTATTATTATTATTATTATTATTATTATTATTATTATTATTATTATTATTATTATTATTATTATTATTATTATTATTATTATTATTATTATTATTATTATTATTATTAATATTATTATTATTGTTGTTATTGTTATTTTTGGTTAGTATCATTATTGTTGTTAGTCTTACTTTTGTTAAATATTATAGATAAAAACCATTATTATGATCAACATTATTATTATTACTAATATTACAATCATTAACATTATTAGTATTATCACTAAATAATATTATTATTATCATTATTATTAATTTTATAAAATTACTATTAAAATGAGTATTACTAATATTAGGATTGGAATTACAAATTGATGTTATAGAAACTTAGTCACTAGATTAGAAAATTAAACGCGGAGATTATGATTATGATTAGGATTATTATTATTGTTATTATAAAACAATAAAAGTTATTATACTCTCGCTAATATTAGTATAAATATCATTTTTCGTAATTGTTAGTTTTACTATTATCATTATTATTAACATAAGTATCAATCTTAACAATATCGTTATTAATATTAGTATTATCAATATTAAGAAAGTTATTATTATTAGTATATCATTATTATCAAAACTATCATTTTCGTTACAAATAGATATTTTGTACCTAAACTATACTTAATACATATATTATAATCATATTAATCGTTTATATATCACATATCAAACATAATAACATTATTTATATAAATACTTATATACAACGAATTAAGAATATTTTCATATAATATTAGCCATACATATATAGAGATATATTATTATAAACAAATATAAAGATATTAAACATTTTAAATATACACACAAACTAAATAAGTATAATATATAATTCAAGTTATAATATATATAAACTTGTTCGAATACGATTATACATTTTAATACATATACAAATGATATAGGTTCGTGAATCCGAGGCCAACCCTGCATTGTTCAATATTGTCATATGTATTTTTACTACAAAATACATTAGGTGAGTTTCATTTGCCTTTTTACCCTTTATATTTTTGGGCTGAGAATACATGCGCAATTTTTATAAATGTTTTACGAAATAGACACAAGTAATCGAAACTACATTATATGGTTGAATGAACAAAATTGAATATGCCCCTTTTTATTAAGTCTGGTAATCTAAGAATTAGGGAACAGACACCCTAATTGACGCGAACTCTAAAGATAGATCTATCGGGCCCAACAAGCCCCATCCAAAGTACCGGATGCTTTAGTACTTCGAAATTTATATCATGTCCGAAGGAGGATCCCAGAATGATGGGGATATTCTTATATGTATATTGTGAATGTCGGTTACCAGGTGTTCAATCCATATGAATGATATTTTTGTCTCTATGCATGGGACGTATGTTTATGAGAAATGGAAATATGAAATCTTGTGGTCTATTAAAATTATGAAATGATTATTTATGTTAAACTAATGAACTCACCAACCTTTTGGTTGACACTTTAAAGCATGTTTATTCTCAGGTATGAAAGAAGTCTTTCGCTGTACAATTGCTCATTTTAAAGATATTACTTGGATTCATTCATGACATATTTCAAAAGACGTTGCATTCGAGTCGTTGAGTTCATCAGGATTATTATTAAGTCAATTATAGTTAGATATATTATAAAATGGTATGCATGTCGTCAACTTTCGATGTAATGAAAGATTGTCTCTTCAAAAACGAATGCAATGTTTGTAAAATGTATCATATAGAGGTCAAGTACCTCGTGATGTAATCAACTGTTGTGAATCGTTTATAATCGATATGGACTTCGTCCGGATGGATTAGGACGGGTCTTCACAGTTGGTATCAGAGCGGTGGTCTTAGCGAACCATGTTTGCATTAGTGTGTCTAACTGATAAGTCTTTAGGATACATTAGTGAGTCTGGACTTCGACCGTGTCTGCATGTCAAAAGTTTTGCTTATAATTTCGTGTCAAAAATTACCTGCTTATCATTCTTAGGGAATCACTTGCTTAGTCTAGACACGTTTTACTGCATTGACTGCATGAATAGTGTATAGACAAAATTCATATCTTAGCGTATATGTTACTTCGTATCTTAGCGTATCTGTTACTTTGTATCTTAGCGTATCTGTTACTGTAACTTTGCCTGACAACTTCCGTGGATTTCTCCGTAACTTATGAGATTTTAGTATTATATATGCATATGTAAATTATGTATTGCAGGGTACTAATCTACATCCTATCATCTATTTCTTATCGAAAATCCTTCATCTGATCGTACGAGATGAATCCTTCAACTAGTTCGAGTCCCTTTGATTCCGACAGCTATTCCGATAGTTATCCCGACAGTTATTCCGAATGGATAGTCACCTAAGCTCCGAAAACAGCGTCACCGGCATGAATCAACCAATCAGCCATTATCAATTCATCTGATGGGTTCGTAGTCGACTTAATTAATGAAAACGCACAGAAGGCAATCCCTTCCACCAACCGAATTCACCTCTTGACAATGAACCTAAAGCGTTTACCGGCGAACCTGTTCGAGACACCAATTTCAGTCTCATTTCCAGGGTAACTTGACAAGATTATATTCTATCCACAATTCTGAACCTTATTCATCCGCTCGTTCCGACCGAAAATCATCCTGGAGTAATAAGTCAACGAACTTCGCGCTCGAATAATCAATTCGGAGAATATGGTGCAAATTGTACCAGCTTCAGCAACAACACCGGCACCAACAGTACCATCAATAACAGCACCAGTACCATCAACAATCCATGCTTCAATATCATCATCTGTACTTTGAGTATGATCTTTGTTCTACGTGTCGTTCTACCTCATTTATCTTCGTTCGACATGGCGAATATATAATCTCTAAAGTTTTAGAGATTATTTATTCTAGTTCCAACCGAAAAGCAAATGAGTTTAATATCATATTAACTCATTAAATCCATGAATACATCTGAAGAAAATATATATGTATATATGTTTTCATAAAGATTGTAATTAAAAATTCTCTTGTACAAACTGTTAATGGTGAAAATATTTTAACGGGTAGGTAATACCCGAGGAATATTTAAATTTCACATTAATAAATTACATTGTACGTTCTTCGAATCTGTTTCAACAGTCATATACTATCCTACTTACATCCACCGATATACAAATCCGTTCACCACAGAATAACCATATTCATCCAATTTCATATTTGGATTTTGATTTATCAGAATCCAACAAGTGGCATAACGAAGAAAACATTTGATAAAATAAAATTTGTTAGAAACAAACAAATTAACTATGAGGAATTTTGTTAAGAATTCACGCTAACTGTTCCTAGCTAACTGATTATATTTTATTTATCGCAATTTAATTATCGTAATTTTATTTATCGTCATTTAATTTCTGTATTTATTTTACGCACTTTAAATATCGGGACATGTATACAAGGTTTTGACATATCATATCGACGCATCTATATATGTTATTTGGAATCACCATAGACACTCTATATGCAGTAATGATCGAGTTCTCTATACAGGGTTGAGGTTGATTCTACAATAATATATATACTTTGAGTTGTGATCGAGTCTGAGACATGTACACGGGTCACGATATGTATTAATTAATTCGAATATTATATATTAAACTATATATATGAATTATTGAATTGCTAACTGTTGACTATCAACTGAGGACTACCAACATTGGACAATTAAAATGAATTAAAATATTGATTATAACATATGAAACTAAACAATTCTTCAAGTTTGCCACTTGATTTCATCTTAAACCTTAATTGTATCTTGACGATTTCAATCTGCATTCAAACTTTCATAATTCTTGAAAACACCTCAATCGAGAGGATGAACCAACCACACTTCATCTACAGAAAGAAAAGATAGATGCGTATAGTTATACACCCGAAAACTCTCGAAAACTGAATAAACGTTTAACGCGTAGCTGTGCTAATTCCTTTAGCGTTATTATTACCGAAAATAACTTTCCAATCTCTTTCCAAATTAGCCAATTTTGTCACAGCTCCAACAAGTCAACTTCGATTTTTCGTTCGAAACAACCTTATTATAACCTTGATATATATGTTTACTCTTTAATTGTTGCCGGGGAACTTTTTATATTCCATCATATTACCAGCAGGCGTACCAGCAACCTCGTTGCTCCTTGGTGTAAATCCCTTCGACAAATCACTATATCTATCTATTGAAGTCTCATCAGGTGCTCATCCGCATCTTGTAACAAGAATTGCCATACCAATTACCAGGAATCAGCAAATCTGTATTGTGAGTCTCGCAAGGTTTCCACATCAATAGTTATATGTATCCATATAACATTTATCTCTTAGAACTATGATCTTCCATTCTGAAATTCTGAAAAGCACCCATTCTACGAATTAATACTCTGAATTTTGAAAAGTTGAATGAAGCAACAAAAACTGTAAACGACCTCAACAGCCAAAAGTTGATGATAAAGAATTGTATGTTAGCAAAGTTCAGAAAAAGTTTGAAATTGAAAAACTGATTGAGCAAACTACGAAGGAGTCTCTGAACAAATCACAAGGACTAAACTTGTACATTAAGAATCCTGATGATTCTATTTCTGATGAAATCTTTAGCAAATATCTTGCTTCTGACTTCAAACTCTTGCGGACAAATTTTCTTCACCATTCTTCGATATTAGAAATTCCAAGATATCATCGTATCTTTCATTATAAATATCCTCCATATTTCTAAAGATATTTTCATAACTATTCTTATCTGAAATCATTAATCTCTTCGTGCTATCAGTGTTACATCATATAGAAACTATTAGTTTCTATATTCTGTTAACTTTCGAGCTTAAAATATGAATGTTATTCAAGTAATGTTGGGAACTGATGCATGAGTTAGTATAATATAATGACACTTGATCAACGTGATTATATTACAGTAAGTCATGCTGAGTTTCTAATGGAACGTGATGATTCACAGATCATAACATCATCATGTGCCATGTTATATAACTCTGTCATTCTGCTTAACTTCTGAACATATCAAGAAAGTATATTCTTGATAGTTCTATTCTCAGTGAATCTGGTAATTTGACAAATCAAATCGTGCTATTACATTCCTTCTTATTTAGAACATTAATAATGTTCATTCTGAAACCTATATTTTCGAATTCTGGACCATTACAAGAGATGCCAAATCGCCAGAAGAAGAAACGAAGGGATAAAGCTCTGAAATAGAAATTGGAGTATAAATCGTAGCAAATAGGAGGGAGTATTAACTGTGGATGACAATGATTATAGGAAACAGAAAGGGGGACATTGAAACATAAGGAGAGATATAAATCCCAATAACAACACGGAGGTTACAAACCATGGATATTAATACGAATAGCAATATAAAGACACGGTATAATTAAGAATAATATCACCCCAAGGTAATAGTAGAAGTAAACAGATTCTTTTGATAGAAGATTGAAAAGAAGGATGACAGAAATGATAATTAGAAAAATATCAGGGATTAGAACTGGATTAAGCATTTTCACAATCTTTTGGATGTATAAAATAAGAAAGAAAGTATAGAAATGGTGAGAATAATGGAACGGAAGAGCTTAATTTATAATGGAAATATCAGACAGAGTAATCGAGGCAGATCACCGTATTTAATTATAGAGATCTTAATTTCTTTATTCGCTGAAGAATCAAATCTTTTAGATTTCGAAGATTTTTTTTTTAAATCCCTTGAATTCCGGAATTCAACCCTGACTCTGTCAAAAGTTAAGATGAATCTTTACTTTCCTATTTCACTCTTTGGTGATAGCTTCATTCGTACTCTTCGAATAATCGAATTATTTTTATCCATATTACTCAATGATGATAAAACTCAAGTTCTCAACTCATATTTGTCATGAAAACATTTTTAATGTTAGCCATGACCACCTCACTCAAATTTCGGGACGAAATTTCTTTAACGGATAGGTACTGTGATGACCTGGGAATTTCCGACTAAATTTAAACTTAATCTTTATATGTTCCGACACGATAAGCAAGGTCTGTAATGTTGAGTCTCAAAGATTTTGGAACTATGTTCATATATTCAATTACCTCTGACTATTTTTGACGATTCACGAACAATTGTATATAAATACAAATGTAAATATATTTATATAAAAATATAATTAAGGGTATATATAATATTTGAATAAATAAAATACAATTCCATTAAACTAGAATTAAAAATACAAAATAATAAAAAGAATATATGTACAATTAAAATAAATATGTATAAACATATACATGATGTTATTATGAATCTATATGTATATACATGATTTCTGTTAATATATATATATATATATATATATATATATATATATATATATATATATATATATATATATATATATATATATATATATATATATAAATAAATAGATATTCAATATCCAATAAATGTTAGCATAGAATATATATATATAATATAATTATATAGTTAATAAGATATATATATATATATCAAATTTACATATAATTACAAATTAAATTATGGTTGTCATATTTTTATTACGATAATTATTAGTATTATTAGTATCATTAGGATAACAAATATGAAAACTTGTTACATGTAATTTGTTAAGTTATTATTAGTATTATTATGATTATCATTATTGTTATTAACTATATTAATATTTTTATATCATAGTTGTTATCAATAGAAAATAATACAATCCATTATTGTTATCACCATTTTTTTAGTATCATTATTATTTATAGTTATTGATTATATAAAATTATTAATATTACTAATATATTTGTTTATTGGTTATTATTAATATTAATTTTAATTATATAAGTTATATAAATGGGAATATCGTACAAAGTTGTAAACTTTAAACATCAATCTGTAACTATTTTTGTTCATGTCTGTGATTTTGTTACAAGAAGAAATCGAATCTTTTGATATCTAAAATCAGCTTTTCATTTTATTATATTATCTATAATGTCCTTGTGGTCTGATGGAGAAAAATCCACACCTGCAAGAGTTATATAATCGACCCTTTACAGCTAATGAGTTTAACAGATAACCTAACACTACCACTATCAAATACAAGTCACAAAACAGCTTTTATATTGCGAATTTTTTAAAAAAAAATACGGGATGAACACCACTGTCCCTGTTCGTGTTTCAAATTTTGACAAACTCAAATCCTAAACAAATTGCAAAAAGTAATATTACAGTTTCGTTAGGATTAGGTTAATCAAACTTTCTGCAAAGTATGAATTTCCAATTTTGTAAAACGAATCCAAAATCGTGAGTCAAAGTTTTTGGTTTAAAAAGTCAAACAATGTTCTTTATCCAAATTCGAGTTCTGTGCTATGAATTAAGAGGAATTGAGGATGGATAAAGATTATGGGAAAGGTTTAAAACATATTTCGTGAAGGATTCGTAAGCTAAAAACATTCAAAGAGCAAAATCAATATTTTTTTTTTAAAAAAAAAACTACGAACAGCAGCAGCTTGCTGTATTTTTTTTTTTTTTATTTACTTTTTTTGAACGAACTTAAATCATATTATTATGTTTTCAAACTCCAAGTCTGTTATGTATTTCGTGTTATATATAAATTGTTTTGGTAAATAGCTTGGCCTGCGAATGATTCTGAGAAGAAGAGGAAAATAAAGAAACACAGATAGGATATATAGATAAATATATTTAGGATGCAATATATTTGAGAAAGACAGAAATGGAGCCGTGGTTCAGAGGGTTTGTGTGTAAGCTGGAGGTCTCGGGTTCGAGTCCGGGCGATGCCATTTTTTTAAAAACCTTTTCTTTTGAGGTATAACTCCTATTATTATTATTATTATTATTATTATTATTATTATTATTATTATTATTATTATTATTATTATTATTATTATTGTTATTGTTATTTTTGGTTAGTATCATTATTGTTGTTAGTCTTACTTTTGTTAAATATTATCGATAAAAACCATTATTATGATCAACATTATTATTATTACTAATATTACAATCATTAACATTATTAGTATTATCACTAAATAATATTATTATTATCGTTATTATTAATTTTATAAAATTACTATTAAAATGAGTATTACTAATATTAGGATTGGAATTACAAATTGATGTTATAGAAACTTAGTCACTAGATTAGAAAATTAAACGCGAAGATTATGATTATGATTAGGATTATTATTATTGTTATTATAAAACAATAAAAGTTATTATACTCTCTCTCTAATATTAGTATAAATATCATTTTTCGTAATTGTTAGTTTTACTATTATCATTATTATTAACATAAGTATCAATCTTAACAATATCGTTATTAATATTAGTATTATCAATATTAAGAAAGTTATTATTATTAGTATATCATTATTATCAAAACTATCATTTTCGTTACAAATAGATCTTTTGTACCTAAACTATACTTAATACATATATTATAATCATATTAATCGTTTATATATCACATATCAAATATAATAAAATTATTTATATAAATACTTATATACAACGAATTAAGAATATTTTCATATAATATTAGCCATACATATATAGAGATATATTATTATAACCAAATATAAAGATATTAAACATTTTAAATATATACACAAACTAAATAAGTATAATATATAATTCAAGTTATAATATATAAACTTGTTCGAATACGATTATACATTTTAATACATATACAAATGATATAGGTTTGTGAATCCGAGGCCAACCCTGCATTGTTCAATATTGTCATATGTATTTTTACTACAAAATACATTAGGTGAGTTTCATTTACCTTTTTACCCTTTATATTTTTGGGCTGAGAATACATGCGCAATTTTTATAAATGTTTTACGAAATAGACACAAGTAATCGAAACTACATTATATGGTTGAATGATCGAAATTGAATATGCCCCTTTTTATTAAGTCTGGTAATCTAAGAATTAGGGAACAGACACCCTAATTGACGCGAACTCTAAAGATAGATCTATCGGGCCCAACAAGCCCCATCCAAAGTACCGGATGCTTTAGTACTTCGAAATTTATATCATGTCCGAAGGAGGATCTCGGAATGATGGGGATATTCTTATATGTATATTGTGAATGTCGGTTACCAGGTGTTCAATCCATATGAATGATATTTTTGTCTTTATGCATGGGACGTATGTTTATGAGAAATGGAAATATGAAATCTTGTGGTCTATTAAAATTATGAAATGATTATTTATGTTAAACTAATGAACTCACCAACCTTTTGGTTGACACTTTAAAGCATGTTTATTCTCAGGTATGAAAGAAGTCTTCCACTGTACAATTGCTCATTTTAAAGATATTACTTGGATTCATTCATGACATATTTCAAAAGACGTTGCATTCGAGTCATTGAGTTCATCAAGATTATTATTAAGTCAATTATAGTTAGATATATTATAAAATGGTATGCATGTAGTCAACTTTCGATGTAATGAAAGATTGTCTCTTCAAAAACGAATGCAATGTTTGTAAAATGTATCATATAGAGGTCAAGTACCTCGCGATGTAATCAACTGTTGTGAATCGTTTATAATCGATATGGACTTCGTCCAGATGGATTAGGAGGGGTCTTCACGGTATTAGTTTTAACATGCAAAGTAAATGTAATGAAATGAAGACTCCATGCAGCAGCATTCAATTCATCATGTAGCATTCATAGCAATCACCTTATTCGTCACCTGAGACAAAACATGCTTAAAGTGACAACCAAAAAGGTTGAGTGAAATTCATAGGTTTATATAATATGCATTAGACCACAAGATTTAGTTTAAAGCTGATTGATACCAATTATATCAATCTAAAAAGAGTTGCTGCAGTTTGTAATGTCGCTACTAGACAAAATTTTATGTAACAACCCTGGAATTTCTAACGTTTATTTATTAATAATTATTATTATTTATACGTGTGATTAAACGAATGTATGTCATTACATTTGCATGTTGCTTTGATTGCCCGAACTTGACTTTGATTGCCCGAAACGTCTTTGTGACACCCGAGACATACACGAATAATATTTTCAAGTATTATTTACATTCATGATTAAGTTTATTAATCATTTTAATTAACTAAAGTTGTTAGTTAATTACATGGGCTTTTATTGGACTTATTTGTTAATTTATTGAACTTGGGCTTTGATTAATGTTGTGGACTCTTGAACTTGGGATTATAAGCCCACCCTACCTTTTAAGAGGGTTAACTAGCCCACTTAGTCATGTAAGTAGTACTTGTAAATGTAACTAGTTAGTTTTGTCACATGAGAATCTAGTTTGTCCATAATCCCCATGAACTAACACTTATTATCCAACTTTAATACCTTTACCATGCAAGAACCTCTTGGATCAAACCTTTCCTTCCCTTTTTTCTGCTGAATGCCAAAGCCATGGTGACCATATGGTGGTGTTTTAATTTTTTTTTACACTACATACTCACTAGTTACCTCACATCTCTCTCATTCTCAAACACACACATTACATGCATCTTATTTTCTCTCTTTACTTTCTCTCTTTTCTCTTCATACTTGTAAGTATCATGAAGTTCTTTTCTCTTCTTCTTTTCTTTACAAAACCAAACCTAAAGCACTCTTAATCATCATCATCATTTGTTGTTGTTTGATACTTGTCTTGTTAGTTACTTACTAGTTGTTATTAATTACTTACTTTGTAGTTACTTGTTACTTAATTACTAGCTTTCAAGAATCAAACTTACTAGTTTGATTCTTCATAATATCTTGTATTTTCAAGAACATACAAGAACAAACTACCTAGTTATGTTCTACATACATTATGTCAAAAGATTTAAAGTTCTTGTGTTGTAACTCATACTTGAAGTACATGAAGTGAACTTAATGTTTACTTTCTAAATCTTTAAAGTATGAAACTCATGAACTTATTTACTTGATTATTTAGTTTTACTTGCACTTTAATTTTATGATTTTGGTTGTTGTTGGTCAAGTACTACAAGTTAGTCTTGATCTCATATCTCTTGGAACTTAAAGTTAACTTAAAAGTTCAAGAACATGTAAATGAGTTTTCTTTTAAAAAAAAAACTTTGTATACTTATGCTTGATCTAGACTTTTGAGTCTTGGATCTTCAAGATCTAACTAAGAACTATGTTCTACATCTTAAGATCTTGATTAGTTGGTTTACTTTCAAGTTTGTAACTTATTATTAGTCTTAAAGTTCATGTATGTGTTAGATCTAAGACTTTGATGTAACTTTGGTTCATCAAACTTCATACAACTCTTAAGTGAGTTGTGCTTCATGTCTTAGACTTGCACTAGTGTTATGATGGTCAAGACTTGGTTAAGATGATGTAAACAGACCCATGAGTTGTACACTTGAAGCTATATGCATCAAGGATGAGAACCATGATGAACATCAAGCACCAAGACCACCGGAACTCACTTAAACTTACTGTTTCGGTCCAAAACCTACTGACCTGCTGTTTGTGTAACAGACCAGCAGACCTGGGCTGTTCTAACCATGATTTTTAGATAGATCTTTTTGAGTAGATAACTTTTCATATAGGACTCGTCTTAAGCCGAGTTACGGTTTAGGATTTGTGGCCCTCCGATCGTCACTATGTCCTTCAACGTTGTGCAGAAATTTCTAACCTACTCGCACTTAGACCGTCGCCACGGTCAAACGAAGACGAGTTTGCTTCTGTAAATTATACCACTCTTAAGGGACTCATAGACGGAGCCATGGCCACTGGTCTCACCTTAATTCAGTAAGGGTAGAGGCCTTGGTGACTGACTGAAGTCAGCCTTTGTTGTAAACTACTTTCATGAACGAAACTTACTTTACGCCTTTTGTTTGATGATGAATGATGATGACCCTTAAGACCTTATTTACATACTTTTAAACCTATTAATACAATTTACTGACTTAGTACTATTTGACTTAGGTTGAGGACTTTCGGACCGTTTACTTGCACACCTTTTCCGAACCGACTTTACGACTACGTTATCATTGTGAGTTATAGCATTCCCTTTTTACTTTAACTTATTTTGGGAACTGAGAATACATGCGGATTTTATGTTTTACATACTAGGCACGAGTACTTAAACTTATATATGTGTGGGTTATACAATGGCATAAACATTCCCTTTAGCTCGGTAACGTTTAATCATTGGTTTTTGAACCGTGAACGCGAATCTTAGATATGGATCCATAGGGTTTGACATCTCCACTCGGGCTAGTCGCGCTAGCATTTAACGAGTGTTTAATACTTCGTAGACATACGCACTTGCCAAGTGTAATTTCAGGGGGTATAAACGTTAAGTTAGTTACCAAGTGCCCACGGTTAACATATACTTTATCATACTGTTTTGAAACGCTCTTTGTAGCACTGAAATCTCGTGGCCTACCTTACATACTGTTATACTTAAACTATAGCTCACCAACCTTTGTGTTGACGTTTTTAAGCATGTTTTTCTCAGGTGCTTGAGGTTAGCTTCCGCTGTGTACTAGTCGTGCTGTAGACACCCGCTGCTTAGAGTTGTCATCGCATGAACTACTTTACCTTGCATTCAAACTTTAGTACTTTTGAACTATGACTTGTAACGACCATTGTGGTCACATACACTTATCATTTTCTTTTACTTAGTGAAGCATGCTTTTGAAATGTAAAACATTTGATGTCGGTTATGACATCACCTTTTTATCGTGAATGCAACTTCTTTAATTACAGCATATAGTACTTAACCTTGTAATGATCCTGTTGTTGATGATTCGTACACGATGGTTTTGTACGGGGCATCACATTTGGTATCAGAGCATTGGTTGTAGGGAATTAGGTTGCATTAGTGAGTCTAAGACCGACCCGAGTAGGATTCACTAATAGGACTAATCTACAACTTGCTAGTTTACTTGTTTCCGCTGAACTTACTGCATGCTGCTGCTTACTTTTACTACTATATGCCATATGCTACTACATGATTTCACTACTGCATGCTATTACTTGCTTTCGATTGCATGCTACCTTCGTACGATTTGCTGTTATTGCCATGCTACTTATTGTTATACATGATTTAAACTGTTGGCCTAATACGTGCTTGCTTATTGACTTACTGACATGGAAAATTTATTTTCCTTGTTCAGATGTCGGATGTACCACCTACTAGTGTTTTGGGCAGTTCAGACTCAGACCCCGTCGCGCCACCTGCTGCTGCAGCCGATACACTGGTCCCGCTACCCATTAGTGATCCCGGCGCTTCTACTTCCGGAGCCAGTAGTAGTACACCTGCCCCAGTGGCTGCTTCCGATGGACCTACGGAGATTCCAGCTCCGTCTGCTCCTGGACCCTCGGGGTCACAGCCCCGCATCGGTGGGATTGAGATTCCCGCGGAGTTTGGGGAAGGGCCATTTCGTAACCATATGCGCACGCCTTGCCGACGCACTCCCGACGGACGTTTAGTACCGATTCCGCCAGGCAGACACAGACAGATGTTAGCCGCCTTCGGACTGCCAGTTGAGCCACCCGTGTCGCCACCACATGATTTAGACGACGGGTCTTCCACTAATGCTCCATCAGACGACACCTCTTCGGATGACTCCAGTGACGACGAGGACCCTGCTGATATACCTATACAGGCACCCTCCACCCCGCCGAAGAAGCGGTACCGTCCTGATGGCACAGTTATTCCAGGGGTGAATGGAGGTCGTGCTTTCATTGACGCTTTTGGTCGGCGTCGGAGGGTTATGCCCGTAAGCGGCTTGTGCCGTACCCTGCTGACCCACTGATACGTAAGGCACCTCGTTACGTGCTGACTATTTCTGGAGCTGGGACATCTGCACCTCGTTTCGTGAGGGCTGCACCATCTGCATCACCGGCACCACCTGCACCACCGGCACCACCTGCACCACCAGCACCGCCTGCCCCACCAACTCCCACTGTCGAGGAATTGACAAGGGAGGTGGGAATACTCCGAGCTCGGGTTACTGAGCTCGAGGAGCAGTTGGCTCAGGTTTTAGACATCCTACACCCACCTCCACCGTAGGACTTTTGTATTTAGATTTCGTTATGTAATCTAGTTGTAGTTTATTGTATTACTCATGTATTGTACGGACTTATTCAGATGTATGAAACTTATTATTATTAATGAATGGAACTTTGCGTTATTTAATTCTTGCACGATGTTCTAGTTACATTACTGTACGATGATTCTGTGGTATTTGTACCTAGATGCGTTATTTAATAACATGTGATGTTTTGATTCCATGTTGGTTAATATATACTATATTATTACATATTGAATGCTGGATTTTGACTTAAGTCAAAACTTTTGTTTAGAATACCATGGCCAACGGAAGAACCACACCTACCGCAGCCCAGATTGAGGACATGATCAACGAACGGGTCGCTGCAGCCCTAGCAGAAAGAAATCTCCAAGCTCCACCGCCACCACCACCAGTTATCTCACCCGTTCGAAATGGGTGTACTTACAAGGAATTCCAGAGCTGCAAACCGCATAACTTCAGTGGAACCGAGGGACCGGTTGGTCTCACCAGATGGTTGGAGAAACTTGAATCAGTATTCCGAGTTAGCAACTGTTCGGAGGACAAGAAGACCAAGTTTGCTTCGTGCACGCTATCTGACGGCGCGCTAACGTGGTGGAACACGTTAGCTCAATCGAAAGGTATCGATGAGGCGTATGCTACGCCCTGGGAGGAATTCAAAGCGGCAATGATTGATGAGTATTGTTCGAGAACCGAAATACAGAAGACGGAGATGGAATTCATGCAGTTAAAGGCCGTTGGGAACGACCTTGATGGCTACAACAGGAGATTTTTGGAACTAGCTCTTATGTGTCCGACAATGGTCACCCCGGAATTCAAGCATATGGAGAGTTACTTCTGGGGACTCCCTAAGTCCATCAAAGGAAACGTCACATCGTCCAAACTACCGAATGTTCCCGAAGCAATGCGCATGGCGCATACTCTCATGAACCAAATCATTATTGATGAGCTGGAGAAGGCTAAGTTTGAGGCTGGTAGTAGCGAAAAGAGGAAATGGGACAACAACCACAACAACCACAACAACAACAACAACAACAGGGGGAGAAACTACAATCAAACCCCCGCCAAGAGGCACAACAATGGTGGAAACCCCAACCCCAACAACAACACCAACTCCAACCCGAACTACAAAGGAACCTTACCACAATGCAAGAGGTGTTACAAACACCACACTGGGTATTGCAATGTTGTCTGTGAGAAGTGTCAACGGGCTGGGCATATTGGGAAAGACTGCAAGGTCACCACTTTGAATGGAAAGCCAAACACCAATGGACCAAAGAAGTGCTACGAATGCAGACAGACGGGCCATTTCAGAAATGCGTGCCCAAATAAGCGAAAAGACGGCGGACCACCCCGCGCTAGAGCTTTCAATGTTAATGCAAGGGATGCACGTGATAACCCCGACTTGGTGACAGGTATATTCAAAATCAACAATCTTTTAGCTTCTGTCTTATTTGATACTGGTGTGGATAGAAGTTATGTATGTAGACATTTTTGCGATAAGATTAATTGGTCATTAGTCCCGTTAAAAGAAAGTATGCTTGTCGAGGTCGCCAACGGTAAACTGAAAAGGTTGACCATATTAGTCGTGGAGCTATTATCAACATAGCTGGTGCAGATTTCGAAATTGATTTGATACCTATCAAACTGGAAAGTTTTGACGTGATCGTTGGTATGGATTGGTTGAGCAAGATAAGAGCCGATATTTTTTGTGGAGATAAAGCACTTCGCATACCACAAGGAGATGGCGAACCACTGGTTATCTATGGAGAGAGATGTACCTCGAAGTTGAACCTCATTAGTTGCGTGAAAGCGCAAAAGATCATGAAGAAGGGACATTTTGCTGTCCTAGCACATGTGAAAGCGGTAGAAACTGAGGTGAAAAGCGTGAACGACGTTCGAATTGTGAACGAATTTTCCGATGTCTTCCCAGAGGAATTGCCTGGATTGCTGCCGCAGAGAGCTGTAGAGTTTCAGATTGATTTAGTGCCAGGAGCTGCACCTGTAGCTCGCGCACCTTATAGACTCGCACCTTCCGAGATGCAAGAATTACAGAGTCAACTACAAGAGCTATTAGATCGAGGGTTTATCCAACCAAGCTTCTCGCCTTGGGGCGCACCTGTGTTGTTTGTGAAGAAGAAGGATGGATCCTTCCGTATGTGTATCGACTACCGTGAACTCAACAAATTGACTATCAAGAATCGGTATCCTCTTCCACGAATTGATGATCTTTTTGATCAACTACAAGGATCGAGCGTTTACTCAAAGATCGATTGTGATCCGGATATCACCAACTGAGGGTGAAGGAAAGTGACGTGATGAAAACTGCATTCAGGACCCGTTATGGTCATTATGAGTTTCTCGTGATGCCATTCGGTTTAACAAATGCACCTGCCGTGCTCATGGACCTCATGAATCGTGTCTGCAAGCCTTACTTGGATAAGTTTGTTATCGTCTTCATAGATGATATCCTCATCTACTCAAAGAGCGAAGAAGAACATGAGCAACACCTCGGATTAGTGCTTGAACTCTTAAGACAAGAGCAACTTTACGCCAAATTCTCCAAGTGCGAATTTTGGTTGAAGGAAGTACAGTTTTTGGGTCATGTTGTGAGCGACCAGGGTATCAAAGTTGATCCCGCCAAGATTGAAGCCATCAGCAAGTGGGAGACCCCCACTACTCCGACGCATATTCGCCAATTCCTAGGCCTCGTCGGTTACTACCGAAGGTTCATTGAAGGATTTTCTCTGATTGCGTGTCCTTTGACCGCACTGACTCACAAGGGCAAGAAGTTCATTTGGGAACCCGCACACGAATCAGCATTTCAAACTTTGAAGAAGAAGTTAACCACCGCACCTATCCTATCACTTCCCGAAGGCAGCGACGATTTCGTTGTTTATTGCGATGCTTCGAAGAGTAGTTTTGGTTGTGTACTGATGCAACGATCAAAGGTTATTGCCTATGCCTCCCGCCAATTGAAGATTCACGAGCGGAACTACACTACACATGATCTTGAACTTGGAGCCGTTGTCTTTGCACTCAAATTGTGGAGACACTATTTGTATGGAACTAAGAGCACTATCTTCACCGATCACAAGAGTCTCCAACACATCTTCGATTAGAAGTAATTGAATATGAGACAGCGTCGATGGATCGAGATGCTCAACGACTACGATTGTGAACTCCGTTATCATCCTGGCAAGGCCAATGTTGTAGCTGACGCTTTAAGCCGAAAGGAGAGGACGAAACTTCTTCGTGTTAGGGCTCTAAACATCACCATCCATTCGAACCTCAACAGCTAGATCAGAGTAGCCCAAGATGAGGCTCTCAAGGAGGAGAATATATCTCACGAACATTTGAACATACTTGTCTCTTGATTCGAGGTTAGGAAATCTGGACTCCGATGTTATGCCGGAAGAATTTGGGTACCTCTCTATGGAGATCTACGGAACCTCATACTTGATGAAGCAAACAAATCGAGATATTCGATTCATCCTGGAGCAGGCAAAATGTACCACGACCTTAAAGAACAGTATTGGTGGCCGAATCTTAAGAAGGACGTTGCAACTTATGTTGGGAAGTGTTTGACTTGTTCGAAAGTTAAGGCCGAACATCAAAGACCTTCTGGTTTACTTCAACAGCCGGAGATCGCACAATGGAAGTGGGAAAGGATCACAATGGATTTCATCACCAAGCTACCAAAGACGGTGGGCGGATACGATACTATTTGGGTTATTGTTGACCGCCTTACCAAATCTGCACACTTCCTAGCAATGAAGGAAACTGATACGATGGAAAGACTTGCTCAATTATACATTAAGGAGGTTGTATCACGACACGGTGTACCTTTATTGATCATCTCCGACCGCGATCCCCGTTTTGCCTCTAGATTTTAGCGTTCTTTGCAAGAAGCCATGGGAACTCGTCTTGACATGAGTACTGCTTATCATCCTCAGACTGACAGGCAAAGTGAACGAACGATTCAGACCTTGGAGGACATGTTACGTGCATGTGTCATTGATTTTGGAAAGGCTTGGGAAAGACATTTGCCACTCGCCGAATTCTCGTACAACAACAGTTATCACTTTAGCATTAATGCTGCAACTTTTGAAGCATTGTATGGCCGCAAGTGTCGTTCTCCTATTTGTTGGGCCGAAGTAGGCGAAAAGCAAATCACCGGACCCGAGGTAGTCCATGAGACAACGGAGAAGATTGCTCAGATTCAAGCTAGACTAAAGACTGCTCGTGACCGTCAAAAGAGTTATGCTGATCTTAAACGTAAAGACTTTGAATTCAATGTTGGTGATCGTGTAATGTTAAAGGTTTCACCTTGGAAAGGTGTGATCCGTTTTGGAAAACGTGGAAAGTTGAACCCACGATACATTGGTCCTTTTGAGATCTTGGAACGTGTTGGACCCGTTGCTTACCGTTTAGATCTCCCAGCACAATTGAGCTCAGTTCATCCTACCTTCCACGTGTCAAACTTGAAGAGGTGTCTTGCTGCACCGGAACTTATCATACCATTGGAAGAACTTACAATTGACGACAAACTCCACTTTGTGGAGGAACCTATTGAAATTATGGATCGTGAGATCAAAACTTTGAAACGCAACAAGATTCCGATCGTTCGAGTGTGATGGAATGCCAAACGAGGACCTGAGTTTACTTGGGAGCGAGAGGATCAAATGATGCGGAAGTATCCTCACCTTTTCCCAACTCCTCCATCTACCTCAGCTTAAATTTCGGGACGAAATTTTCTTTAACAGGTGGGTAATGTAACGACCCTGGAATTTCCAATGTTTATTTATTAATAATTATTATTATTTATACGTGTGATTAAAAGAATGTATGTCATTACATTTGCATGTTGCTTTGATTGCCCGAACTTGACTTTGATTGCCCGAAATGTCTTTGTGACACCCGAGACTTACACGAATAATATTTTCAAGTATTATTTACATTCATGATTAAGTTTATTAATCATTTTAATTAACTAATGTTGTTAGTTAATTACATGGGCTTTTATTGGACTTATTTGTTAATTTATTGAACTTGGGCTTTGATTAATGTTGTGGACTCTTGAACTTGGGCTTATAAGCCCACCCTACCTTTTAAGAGGGTTAACTAGCCCACTTAGTCATGTAAGTAGTACTTGTAAATGTAACTAGTTAGTTTTGTCACATGAGAATCTAGTTTGTCCATAATCCCCATGAACTAACACTTATTATCCAACTTTAATACCTTTACCATGCAAGAACCTCTTGGATCAAACCTTTCCTTCCCTTTTTTTTGCTGAATGCCGAAGCCATGGTGACCATATGGTGGTGTTTTAATTTTTTTTACACTACATACTCACTAGTTACCTCACATCTCTCTCATTCTCAAACACACACATTACATGCATCTTATTTTCTCTCTTTACTTTCTCTCTTTTCTCTTCATACTTGTAAGTATCATGAAGTTCTTTTCTCTTCTTCTTTTCTTTACAAAACCAAACCTAAAGCACTCTTAATCATCATCATCATTTGTTGTTGTTTGATACTTGTCTTGTTAGTTACTTACTAGTTGTTATTAATTACTTACTTTGTAGTTACTTGTTACTTAATTACTAGCTTTCAAGAATCAAACTTACTAGTTTGATTCTTCATAATATCTTGTATTTTCAAGAACATACAAGAACAAACTACCTAGTTATGTTCTACATACATTATGTCAAAAGATTTAAAGTTCTTGTGTTGTAACTCATACTTGAAGTACATGAAGTGAACTTAATGTTTACTTTCTAAATCTTTAAAGTATGAAACTCATGAACTTATTTACTTAATTATTTAGTTTTACTTGCACTTTAATTTTATGATTTTGGTTGTTGTTGGTCAAGTACTACAAGTTAGTCTTGATCTCATATCTCTTGGAACTTAAAGTTAACTTAAAAGTTCAAGAACATGTAAATGAGTTTTCTTTATAAAAAAAAAAAAAACTTTGTATACTTATGCTTGATCTAGACTTTTGAGTCTTGGATCTTCAAGATCTAACTAAGAACTATGTTATACATCTTAAGATCTTGATTAGTTGGTTTACTTTCAAGTTTGTAACTTATTATTAGTCTTAAAGTTCATGTATGTGTTAGATCTAAGACTTTGATGTAACTTTGGTTCATCAAACTTCATACAACTCTTAAGTGAGTTGTGCTTCATGTCTTAGACTTGCACTAGTGTTATGATGGTCAAGACTTGGTTAAGACGATGTAAACACACCCATGAGTTGTACACTTGAAGCTATATGCATCAAGGATGAGAACCATGATGAACATCAAGCACCAAGACCACCGGAACTCACTTAAACTTACTGTTTCTGTCCAAAACCTACTGACCTGCTGTTTCTGTAATAGACCAGCAGACCTGGTCTGTTCTAACCATGATTTTTAGATAGATCTTTTTGAGTAGATAACTTTTCATATAGGACTCGTCTTAATCCGAGTTACGGTTTAGGATTTGTGGCCCTCCGATCGTCACTATGTCCTTCAACGTTGTGCAGAAATTTCTGACCTACTCGCACTTAGACCGTCGCCACGGTCAAACGAAGACGATTTTGCTTCTGTAAATTTTACCACACTTAAGGGACTCATATACGGATCCATGGCCACTGGTCTCACCTTAATTTAGTAAGGGTAGAGGCCGTGGTGACTGAATGAAGTCAGCCTTTGTTGTAAACTACTTTAATGAACGAAACTTACTTTACGCCTTTTGTTTGATGATGAATGATGATGACCCTTAAGACCTTATTTACATACTTTTAAACCTATTAAGACGATTTACTGACTTAGTACTATTTGACTTAGGTTGAGGACTTTCAGACCGTTTACTTGCACACCTTTTCCGAACTGACTTTACGACTACGTTATCATTGTGAGTTATAGCATTCCCTTTTTTACTTTAACTTATTTTGGGAACTGAGAATACATGCGTATTTTATGTTTTACATACTAGGCACGAGTACTTAAACTTATATATGTGTGGGCTATACAACGGCATAAACATTCCCTTTAGCTCGGTAACGTTTAATCATTGGTTTTTGAACCGTGAACGCGAATCTTAGATATGGATCCATAGGGTTTGACATCCCCACTCGGGCTAGTCGCGCTAGCATTTAACGAGTGTTTAATACTTCGTAGACATACGCACTTGCCAAGTGTACTTTCAGGGGGTATAAATGTTAAGTTAGTTACCAAGTGCCCACGGTTAACATATACTTTATCATACTGTTTTGAAACGCTCTTTGTAGCACTGAAATCTCGTGGCCTACCTTACATACTGTTATACTTAAACTATAGCTCACCAACCTTTGTGTTGACGTTTTTAAGCATGTTTTTCTCAGGTGCTTGAGGTTAGCTTCCGCTGTGTACTAGTCGTGCTGTAGACACCCGCTGCTTAGAGTTGTCATCGCATGAACTACTTTACCTTGCATTCAAACTTTAGTACTTTTGAACTATGACTTGTAACGACCATTGTGGTCACATACACTTATTATTTGCTTCTACTTAGTGAAGCATGCTTTTGAAATGTAAAACATTTGATGTCGGTTATGACATCACCTTTTTATCGTGAATGTAACTTCTTTAATTACAGCATATAGTACTTAACCTTGTAACGATCCTGTTGTTGATGATTCGTACACGATGGTTTTGTACGGGGCATCACAGTTTACCCCGAGACACCTTGAACAGTCAGTGTCAGTTGAATCATTATTATATAACCAAAGACCATTAGTCAAATAGTTAGAGACGTCACTCTCAGTAGCGCTACTCACAATAACTAAGTTTGCATCTTATACCTCAGCAATTAACGATATTACGTTGGAGATTTGCATTACAAAGCACGACAGTGCAATGACATTTTAATACTTGTGTCTAAACGTAAAACAGTTATAAAGCAAGCATGTGTCTCACCCCAAAAGTTATAAACAGTTAAGTAAACAGTAAAAGTGGGGCTATGAAAATCACCTTAAATAGCAGTTGAAGTATTCCACGCAAGAAGGAAAGTAAAGCAAGTAAGTGATCTGGATATCAACCTAGAGGTATAACGTTTGATTAGTTAATGTCTAACTTGACATAAACTATGTTTATTAATATAGCAAATATATTGACACTGACGGTTTTCGAGAAAAGTTCCTATTTCTCAAAAGTTTCTATTTTTGGAAACCTACTATTTATGGAAAGCTTCCACTTATAGTAAGCTTCTAGTTTAAGAATGTTCGGGTTATAATTCTTAACAAAGATGTTGTACAATCTCGCCCAAACTTCGTCGCTAACATGCAAGTCACTCGAATGATCTATTGTTACCGAGCGGCCCAGGATCTCTTGACCAGAATCTAATTCTTGGCATTCGAGATCCACAAGCGTCCCATAATGGTAACAAGGATCACCCTAGGCCACAAGTAGCGGTGATGTTTGTAGTCTTTGTACGCTATCTTTAATTATAACATTCACGTTAGGTGCGTATATACATATATATTCATTAATTCGATTTTAATTATAATTCATATATATTAATTCATAAAAATACTTTTATAATTTTTAGTAACATATATTACTAATTATAACATGTTATTTATTTTAATTTTAATTGCATATAATTTATAACATTATTTACATGTTTCAGTAAAAAAATAATAAACCGAAGTAAATAGTAAAAAGTAAAATGTAAAAAGTAAAAAGTAAGAAAAGAATACTTACTAGTAGTAATTCTTCAAAGAGAGAATGAGAGAAATTTTGGTGTGAGTTTGAATGAGAAATGAGGGGTATTTATACTTGAAAAAATTAGGTAAAAAGAATAAAATAATTAAAAGAAAAAGAAATATTTTAATTTTTAATGAGATTTTAAAATTCAAAAGTATTAAATGTTAGGTCATGGGATAATGCACAAAATAAAATAATAAAAGTAGTTTTTCATTATAATTTTTAATTAAAAAGTAATTTATTTATTTTTTTAAATTTGTTTATTTTAAGGATTTATATATATATATATATATATATATATATATATATATATATATATATATATATATATATATATATATATATATATATATATATATATATATATATATATATATATATATATATATATATATATATATGTATGTATTTTAAATAAACAAATTGATTTAGTACTTTTCCAAGAATATTTGTCAATATTTTTTTATTTTCATTTAATTAATAAATACGAATTTTGCATTAAAAATAATAAATAATTCGGTATTTTGTATTTTTAATAATAATTATGATTTTAATTATTAAACTATAGTTTTAGTAAGTTTGTAAATATTATTACATTTATATATAATTGGATTTATTATATAGTTAAATATATAATACATTAACTAAATAATAAAAGTGATACAAAGTTTATATACTTAGTTAAATTATGTCAAATTATATAAATTAATAATATATTATTTATTTAAGCGTACGTTGTTGACTAAAAATTACTATTCGGTCAATATTTAATTGTATATAACAACCCTTAATACATATAGTCAGGCAGATAACCTAGGGTTAATTCAGTAAATTTAGAAGTCGAAAAGTGAGGGTTGTTATAGCCTCCACGCTCTGCGACGAGCACCGAGCTAACAGCCTCAGTTCCCGCTGCCAAGTAAATTGTCAAAGTTTCGCCTGAGAACTCTTAGCATGTTAGCATCACAATATTTATAAATTCGTAAAAAATTATTACAGAACGGCTACTTTACCCGGTACTGGTGCCGTCAACGTCGGCAACGTCCTTATCAAAGCCTTCATTTCCTGAAAAGCATGATCCGCTTCAGGAGTCCAGTCGAAGTTCCGTCCTACGTTGTCTTTCAACACTTTGAAAAATGGAAGTGACCGTTCTGCCGCCTTTGACAGGAATCTGGACAGCGCTGCCAACTTGCCCTTCAGACTTTGTACCTCCTTTCTCATTCGCGGTGCTGCCATTTCATCAATAGCTTGAATTTTCTTAGCGTTTGCCCGTATACCATGCGTTGTGATGACGTGCCCCAAGAACTTTCCCTCCTCGAATCCAAAACTACACTTCTCCGGATTCAGCTTCATGTTGATTTTTCGTAGAGAATCGAACGTTTCCTGAATGTCCTTCAAAAGGTCTGCTTCGGCGTGACTTTTTATTACTATGTCGTCGATGTATGCTTCCACGTTTCGACCGATATGTTCTTTGAACGCAGCGACGATGACCCATTGGTACGTCGCGCCGGCGTTTTTCAAACCAAAGGGCATCTTTTTGTAAAAAAAATCCCTTGATCTGTGTGGAACGCGGTTTTGTCCTCGTCGCGTTCCGCCATTTGGATCTGGTGATAGCCCTTGTAAGCATCAAGGAAACATTCGAAACGAAAGCCCGCCAACGACTCTATCTTCCAGTCTATCTCTGGTAGTGGATAGTTGTCTTTGGACAAGCCTTATTGATGTCTTTGAAGTTGACACACATCCGCCACGAGCCGTTCGCTTTTTTGACCAATACTGGATTGGCAACCCATGTTTGGTACTTAACCTCTCGCAATATGTCTGCTTGTACCAACTTCTCCACTTCATTCCTTAGGAAGACGCTACGCTCCGGAGCCATGCCCCGTTTCTTTTGCCTTACTGGAGTCATACTTGGGTTGGCGTTTAGACGATGTTCTGCAATGGTACGAGGTACTCCCATCATGTCTGACTCTTGCCATGC
This sequence comes from Rutidosis leptorrhynchoides, assembly GCF_046630445.1. Taxonomy (NCBI): domain Eukaryota; kingdom Viridiplantae; phylum Streptophyta; class Magnoliopsida; order Asterales; family Asteraceae; genus Rutidosis; species Rutidosis leptorrhynchoides. The sequence continues at coordinate 14,063,758 of NC_092335.1, read as the reverse complement.
AAACACGTCAGCGTTGTTCGCCAATAGTTTACATAATGCACTTTTCGTTGCATCGGATAGCGTGTGTCCAATCTATATTGTCTTCTCAGGAAAGGAATGATTAATGATAACGCTTCCCCCTTGTTCAATCGGTGCCGTCTGATGCAACGGCTGTTCGACCTGGCTCACAATCGGGACCCGATCAGAGAAAACAGTTGCAACGCCTAACGGAGTTGGGAATTTCATCATGCCATGCACAGTTAATACTATCGCGCCGAATTCGCACAACGCTTCCTGTCCCATGATAATGTTATACTTCGACTGGCTTCTGACAACCACAAAGTTTAAAACTAGCGTTCGTCGTTTCGTATTTTCCTCTAACGTAACGTGAATGCTTACTCGACCCAGAGGCCAGGTCGTTTCGCCTGTGAACCCCGCGACGGGATGGAGTGGGGGTTTTAGTTTGTCCTGCACATCTTGTGGTAGCTGTAAGAAGCAATGTTCGTACAAGACGTCAACGGCGCTTCCCGTATCTACATAAATTCTCGAGACCTTGCATCGTCCTACCGTGGCGGTTATCATTACGGGTAGGTAGGTAGGACAGACTCTCCAGAAAGCAGGAAACGTGATAGGGCACATTCCCATTCCTCCAAAACTTCCGCCTTACGAACGTGACCCGCATGCCACATTTGTACCATGTTGATGTGCTTTTCTGGAGCTTTTTCTTTTTCCCGTTGCCAGGCAAATTTCTTCATCCTGGGGACTTTGACACGCGACAGTTTTAGATGGTCAAGTTCCCCCAATTTCAGCCGTTCAACTATCACCTTCTTTAGTTCCCTGCAGTCGTCCACGTCGTGACCTTTATCTTCGTGAAAAATACACCATTCATTTCCATCTACAGCGAAACGGGGCTGCATCGGCTTTGGTGGCGGAAAATCTTTACTTATCTCTTCCGTTGCCAAAATTTCTTTAGGGGTTTTTGACAATGACCTGACCAAACTTTCCTCTTCTGCCGACAACCTCTTGGGTGCGTACTGTTCATAAGGACTGCAGCTGTTACGGTGGTCAGACTTATGACTGGAACGTCCGTAGCCCCTGTTGCCGCCGCTACCACTTCCTTTATACTTGTTACCTGTATTACCTTTGCTGTTACCCTTGTCGTCTTTATCGCTCCGGTCCGTTGTGCTGTGATCCCCAGCGGCAGCGTCTACAAACTCCTCGGAACGTACATAATCCTTTACCATTTTTACAGCTTCAACGTACGTTTTTGGCAACTTACGCCGCATCGATTTTACCAACGACAAATGACGAGTTTGGCAGATTCCCATGAGGTACGCGGAGATCTGCTGCGATTCCGGCAGATCTAGAATTTTTTGGCATTCCGCTGTGAAGCGGGAAGTAAAATTCATTAGGGATTCACGCGACCTCATCTTGATGCTGTGCGCATATAGGTGAGTCAGTTCGGTGCATTTAAAGTTCTGGAAATGCTGCAAAAACTTAGTCCTGAGGTCCGTGTAGCTGGATATGCTCAAGGCAGGTAATTTGGCAAAACACTCTCTCGCGACGGCTTGGAGCTGTCTCGGGAACATGTGGCACTCCGTCGAGCTATCCCAATGCTGCGTCTTGACAGCGTGTTCGAATTGCTACAGGAAGTCCTCCGGATTCGTGGTGCCGTCATATATCCCTAGCGTGAGGGGAGTAGTAACGACGGCGGGCAACGGGTGGGTGGCTATCTCTCGGGTAAACTTCTCAGACGTCGCGAAAACTTCGAACATCCTCTTAACGTTGTCTCCCATCATAGCGTACCAATTGTTCAACATGTTGTCCGCCATGCCAGGCTGCTCGACCTGAGCACTCATGAAATGTCCCGTTCTTATTGATTAAAAACGTTCCATATTAATTGATTTCGTTGCGAGGTTTTGACCTCTATATGAGACGTTTTTCAAAGACTGCATTCATTTTAAAACAAACCATAACCTTTATTTCATCAATAAAGGTTTAAAAAGCTTTACGTAGATTATCAAATAATGATAATCTAAAATATCCTGTTTACACACGACCATTACATAATGGTTTACAATACAAATATGTTACAACAAAATAAGTTTCTTGAATGCAGTTTTTACACAATATCATACAAGCATGGACTCCAAATCTCGTCCTTATTTAAGTATGCGACAGCGGAAGCTCTTAATAATCACCTGAGAATAAACATGCTTAAAACGTCAACAAAAATGTTTGTGAGTTATAGGTTTAACCTATATATATCAAATCATAATAATAGACCACAAGATTTCATATTTCAATACACATCCCATACATAGAGATAAAAATCATTCATATGGTGAACACCTGGTAACCGACATTAACAAGATGCATATATAAGAATATCCCCATCATTCCGGGACACCCTTCGGATATGATATAAATTTCGAAGTACTAAAGCATCCGGTACTTTGGATGGGGCTTGTTGGGCCCAATAGATCTATCTTTAGGATTCGCGTCAATTAGGGTGTCTGTTCCCTAATTCTTAGATTACCAGACTTAATAAAAAGGGGCATATTCGATTTCGATAATTCAACCATAGAATGTAGTTTCACGTACTTGTGTCTATTTTGTAAATCATTTATAAAACCTGCATGTATTCTCATCCCAAAAATATTAGATTTTAAAAGTGGGACTATAACTCACTTTCACAGATTTTTACTTCGTCGGGAAGTAAGACTTGGCCACTGGTTGATTCACGAACCTATAACAATATATACATATATATCAAAGTATGTTCAAAATATATTTACAACACTTTTAATATATTTTGATGTTTTAAGTTTATTAAGTCAGCTGTCCTCGTTAGTAACCTACAACTAGTTGTCCACAGTTAGATATATAGAAATAAATCGATAAATATTATCTTGAATCAATCCACGACCCAGTGTATACGTATCTCAGTATTGATCACAACTCAAACTATACATATTTTGGAATCAACCTCAACCCTGTATAGCTAACTCCAACATTCACATATAGAGTGTCTATGGTTGTTCCGAAATATATATAGATGTGTCGACATGATAGGTCGAAACATTGTATACGTGTCTATGGTATCTCAAGATTACATAATATACAATACAAGTTGATTAAGTTATGGTTGGAATATATTTGTTACCAATTTTCACGTAGCTAAAATGAGAAAAATTATCCAATCTTGTTTTACCCATAACTTCTTCATTTTAAATCCGTTTTGAGTGAATCAAATTGCTATGGTTTCATATTGAACTCTATTTTATGAATCTAAACAGAAAAAGTATAGGTTTATAGCCGGAAAAATAAGTTACAAGTCGTTTTTGTAAAGGTAGTCATTTCAGTCGAAAGAACGACGTCTAGATGACCATTTTAGAAAACATACTTCCACTTTGAGTTTAACCATAATTTTTGGATATAGTTTCATGTTCATAATAAAAATCATTTTCTCAGAATAACAACTTTTAAATCAAAGTTTATCATAGTTTTTAATTAACTAACCCAAAACAGCCCGCGGTGTTACTACGACGGCGTAAATCCGGTTTTACGGTGTTTTTCGTGTTTCCAGGTTTTAAATCATTAAGTTAGCATATCATATAGATATAGAACATGTGTTTAGTTGATTTTAAAAGTCAATTTAGAAGGATTAACTTTTGTTTGAGAACAAGTTTAGAATTAACTAAACTATGTTCTAGTGATTACAAGTTTAAACCTTCGAATAAGATAGCTTTATATGTATGAATCGAATGATGTTATGAACATCATTACTACCTTAAGTTCCTTGGATAAACCTACTGGAAAAGAGAAAAATGGATCTAGCTTCAACGGATCCTTGGATGGCTCGAAGTTCTTGAAGCAGAATCATGACACGAAAACAAGTTCAAGTAAGATCATCACTTGAAATAAGATTGTTATAGTTATAGAAATTGAACCAAAGTTTGAATATGATTATTACCTTGTATTAGAATGATAACCTACTGTAAGAAACAAAGATTTCTTGAGGTTGGATGATCACCTTACAAGATTGGAAGTGAGCTAGCAAACTTGAAAGTATTCTTGATTTTATGTAACTAGAACTTGTAGAATATATGAAGAACACTTAGAACTTGAAGATAGAACTTGAGAGAGATCAATTAGATGAAGAAAATTGAAGGATGAAAGTGTTTGTAGGTGTTTTTGGTCGTTGGTGTATGGATTAGATATAAAGGATATGTAATTTTGTTTTCATGTAAATAAGTCATGAATGATTACTCATATTTTTGTAATTTTATGAGATATTTCATGCTAGTTACCAAATGATGGTTCCCACATGTGTTAGGTGACTCACATGGGCTGCTAAGAGCTGATCATTGGAGTGTATATACCAATAGTACATACATCTAAAAGCTGTGTATTGTACGAGTACGAATACGGGTGCATACGAGTAGAATTGTTGATGAAACTGAACGTGGATGTAATTGTAAGCATTTTTGTTAAGTAGAAGTATTTTGATAAGTGTATTGAAGTCTTTCAAAAGTGTATAAATACATATTAAAACACTACATGTATATACATTTTAACTGAGTCGTTAAGTCATCGTTAGTCGTTACATGTAAGTGTTGTTTTGAAACTTTTAGGTTAACGATCTTGTTAAATGTTGTTAACCCAATGTTTATAATATCAAATGAGATTTTAAATTATTATATTATCATGATATTATCATGTATGAATATCTCTTAATATGATATATATACATTAAATGTCTTTACAACGATAATCGTTACATATATGTCTCGTTTAAAAATCATTAAGTTAGTAGTCTTGTTTTTACATATGTAGTTCATTGTTAATATACTTAATGATATGTTTACTTATCATAGTATCATGTTAACTATATATATATCCATATATATGTCATCATATAGTTTTTACAAGTTTTAACGTTCGTGAATCACCGGTCAACTTGGGTGGTCAATTGTCTATATGAAACATATTTCAATTAATCAAGTCTTAACAAGTTTGATTGCTTAACATGTTGGAAACATTTAATCATGTAAATATCAATCTCAATTAATATATATAAACATGGAAAAGTTCGGGTCACTACAGTACCTGCCCGTTAAATAAATTTCGTCCCGAAATTTTAAGCTGTTGAAGGTGTTGACGAATCTTCTGGAAATAGATGCGGGTATTTCTTCTTCATCTGATCTTCACGCTCCCAGGTGAACTCGGTTCCTCTACGAGCATTCCATCGAACCTTAACAATTGGTATCTTGTTTTGCTTAAGTCTTTTAACCTCACGATCCATTATTTCGACGGGTTCTTCGATGAATTGAAGTTTTTCGTTGATTTGAATTTCATCTAACGGAATAGTGAGATCTTCTTTAGCAAAACATTTCTTCAAATTCGATACGTGGAAAGTGTTATGTACAGCCGCGAGTTGTTGAGGTAACTCAAGTCGGTAAGCTACTGGTCCGACACGATCAATAATCTTGAATGGTCCAATATACCTTGGATTTAATTTCCCTCGTTTACCAAATCGAACAACGCCTTTCCAAGGTGCAACTTTAAGCATGACCATCTCTCCAATTTCAAATTCTATATCTTTTCTTTTAATGTCAGCGTAACTCTTTTGTCGACTTTGGGCGGTTTTCAACCGTTGTTGAATTTGGATGATCTTCTCGGTAGTTTCTTGTATAATCTCCGGACCCGTAATCTGTCTATCCCCCACTTCACTCCAACAAATCGGAGACCTGCACTTTCTACCATAAAGTGCTTCAAACGGCGCCATCTCAATGCTTGAATGGTAGCTGTTGTTGTAGGAAAATTCTGCTAACGGTAGATGTCGATCCCAACTGTTTCCGAAATCAATAACACATGCTCGTAGCATGTCTTCAAGCGTTTGTATCGTCCTTTCGCTCTGCCCATCAGTTTGTGGATGATAGGCAGTACTCATGTCTAGACGAGTTCCTAATGCTTGCTGTAATGTCTGCCAGAATCTTGAAATAAATCTGCCATCCCTATCAGAGATAATAGAGATTGGTATTCCATGTCTGGAGACGACTTCCTTCAAATACAGTCGTGCTAACTTCTCCATCTTGTCATCTTCTCTTATTGGTAGGAAGTGTGCGGATTTGGTGAGACGATCAACTATTACCCAAATAGTATCAAAACCACTTGCAGTCCTTGGCAATTTAGTGATGAAATCCATGGTAATGTTTTCCCATTTCCATTCCGGGATTTTGGGTTGTTGAAGTAGACCTGATGGTTTCTGATGCTCAGCTTTGACCTTAGAACACGTCAAACATTCTCCTACGTATTTAGCAACATCGGATTTCATACCCGGCCACCAAAAATGTTTCTTGAGATCCTTGTACATCTTTCCCGTTCCAGGATGTATTGAGTATCTGGTCTTATGAGCTTCTCTAAGTACCATTTCTCTCATATCTCCAAATTTTGGTACTCAAATCCTTTCAGCCCTATACCGGGTTCCGTCTTCCCGAATATTAAGATGCTTCTCCGATCCTTTGGGTATTTCATCCTTTAAATTTCCCTCTTTTAAAACTCCTTGTTGTGCCTCCTTTATTTGAGTAGTAATGTTATTATGAATCATTATATTCCTAGATTTTACTCGAATGGGTTCTCTGTCCTTCCTGCTCAAGGCATCGGCTACCACATTTGCCTTCCCCGGGTGGTAACGAATCTCAAAGTCGTAATCATTCAATAATTCAATCTACCTACGCTGCCTCATATTCAGTTGTTTCTGATTAAATATGTGTTGAAGACTTTTGTGGTCGGTATATATAATACTTTTGACCCCATATAAGTAGTGCCTCCAAGTCTTTAATGCAAAAACAACCGCGCCTAATTCCAAATCATGCGTCGTATAATTTTGTTCGTGAATCTTCAATTGTCTAGACGCATAAGCAATCACCTTCGTTCGTTGCATTAATACACAACCGAGACCTTGCTTTGATGCATCACAATAAATCACAAAATCATCATTCCCTTCAGGCAATGACAATATAGGTGCCGTAGTTAGCTTTTTCTTCAATAACTGAAACGCTTTCTCTTGTTCATCATTCCATTCAAATTTCTTCCCTTTATGCGTTAATGCAGTCAAGGGTTTTGCTATTCTGGAAAAGTCTTGGATGAACCTTCTGTAGTAACCAGCTAGTCCTAAAAACTGGCGTATGTGTTTCGGAGTTTTCGGGGTTTCCCACTTTTCAACAGTTTCTATCTTTGCCGGATCCACCTTAATACCTTTTTTGTTCACTATGTGACCGAGGAATTGAACTTCTTCCAACCAAAATGCACACTTTGAAAACTTAGCGTACAATTCTTCCTTCCTCAATACTTCTAACACCTTTCTCAAATGTTCACCGTGTTCTTGGTCATTCTTTAAGTAAATAAGTATGTCATCAATGAAAACAATGACAAACTTGTCAAGGTATGGTCCACACACTCGGTTCATAAGGTCCATGAACACAGCTGGTGCATTAGTTAAACCAAACGGCATGACCATAAACTCGTAATGACCGTAACGTGTTCTGAAAGCGGTCTTTGGAATATCATCTTCTTTCACCCGCATTTGATGATACCCGGAACGTAAGTCAATCTTTGAATAAACAGACGAGCCTTGTAGTTGATCAAATAAGTCATCGATTCTCGGTAGTGGGTAGCGGTTCTTGATGGTAAGTTTGTTCAACTCTCGGTAGTCGATACACAACCAGAATGTACCATCTTTCTTCTTGACAAACAAAACAGGAGCTCCCCACGGTGATGTGCTTGGTCGAATGAAACCACGCTCTAAAAGTTCTTGTAATTGGCTTTGCAGTTCTTTCATCTCGCTGGGTGCGAGTCTGTAAGGAGCACGAGCTATTGGTGCAGCTCCTGGTACAAGATCTATTTGAAATTCAACGGATCGATGTGGGGGTAATCCCGGTAATTCTTTCGGAAATACATCGGGAAATTCTTTTGCAATGGGAACATCATTGATGCTCTTTTCTTCAATTTGTACTTTCTCGACGTGTGCTAGAACAGCATAGCAACCTTTTCTTATTAGTTTTTGTGCCTTCAAATTACTAATAAGATGTAGCTTCGTGTTGCCCTTTTCTCCGTACACCATTAAGGGTTTTCCTTTTTCTCGTATAATGCGAATTGCATTTTTGTAACAAACGATCTCTGCTTTCACTTCTTTCAACCAGTCCATACCAATTATCACATCAAAACTCCCTAACTCTACTGGTATCAAATTAATCTTAAATGTTTCGCTAACCAGTTTAATTTCTCGATTCCGACATATATTATCTGCTGAAATTAATTTACCATTTGCTAATTCGAGTAAAAATTTACTATCCAAAGGCGTCAATGGGCAACTTAATTTAGCACAAAAATCTCTACTCATATAGCTTCTATCCGCACCCGAATCAAATAAAACGTAAGCAGATTTATTGTCAATAAGAAACGTACCCGTAACAAGCTCCGGGTCTTCCTGTGCCTCTGCCGCATTAATATTGAAAACTCTTCCGCGGCCTTGTCCATTTGTGTTCTCCTGGTTCGGGCAATTTCTAATAATGTGGCCCGGTTTTCCACATTTATAACAAACTACATTGGCATAGCTTGCTCCGACACTACTTGCTCCGCCATTACTCGTTCCAACACCATTTGTTCCTTTCGTTCTATTAACCCCTGGTCCGTAGACCTCACACTTCGCCGCGCTATGACCATTTCTTTTACACTTGTTGCAAAACTTGGTGCAAAACCCCGAGTGATACTTTTCACACCTTTGGCATAGCTGCTTCTGATTGTTGTGGTTGTTGTGGTTATTATTGTTGTTGGGATGATTGTTGTAGTTGCTGTTGTTGTTGTTGTTGTTGTTGTTGGGCCGTTTGTTGTAGTTGCGATTGATGTTGCGATTGTTGGGATAATTGTTGCGATTGCTGTTGTTGTTGTATTGGTCATTCTTATCACCATTTTCCTCCCACTTTCTTTTGACTTGCTTCACATTGGCCTCTTCAGCAGTCTGTTCTTTAATTCTTTCTTCAATCTGGTTCACTAGTTTGTGAGCCATTCTACATGCCTGTTGTATAGAGGCGGGCTCGTGTGAACTTATATCTTCTTGGATTCTTTCCGGTAATCCTTTCACAAACGCGTCGATCTTCTCTTCCTCATCTTCGAATGCTCCCGGACACAATAAGCACAATTCTGTGAATCGTCTTTCGTACGTGGTAATATCAAATCCTTGGGTTCGTAACCCTCTAAGTTCTGTCTTGAGCTTATTGACCTCGGTTCTGGGACGGTACTTCTCGTTCATCAAGTGCTTGAATGCTGACCACGGTAGTGCGTACGCATCATCTTGTCCCACTTGCTCTAGATAGGTATTCCACCATGTTAACGCAGAACCTGTGAAGGTATGCGTAGCGTACTTCACTTTGTCCTCTTCAGTACACTTACTTATGGCAAACACCGATTCGACCTTCTCGGTCCACCGTTTCAATCCGATCGGTCCTTCGGTTCCATCAAATTCCAAAGGTTTGCAGGCAGTGAATTCTTTGTAGGTGCATCCAACACGATTTCCTGTACTGCTAGATCCAAGGTTATTGTTGGTATGTAGCGCAGCCTGTACTGCGGCTATGTTTGAAGCTAGAAAAGTACGGAATTCCTCTTCATTCATATTCACGGTGTGTCGAGTAGTCGGTGCCATTTCCTTCAAAATAGTCAAATGGAACAAGTTAATCATACAGAATATTAAGAGCAGTTAATAGTATTTCGTAGCATAATATGAACTCATTTATAAAAGCTTTTTCTTCATATTAGCATTTTATAAGTTTAAATTCGGGTAGTACCTACCCGTTAAGTTCATACTTAGTAGCTAATATACAATTCAACTACAACAATTCTATATGAAAAACTGATTATAATAATATTTCGCGTTCAAACTTTTACACAATATTTTACAAACTTACAATACCGCTTATTTTACATATAGCATGAAATATAGCACACAATAAATTTGATACAAGATGGTTGTGAAGATAATTCTAGCTAGTACACAAGTCGTTCAGCAAAGGCAATAAAGACACGTAATTCATACGTCCAGAAACAAGTCATGCATTCTGGTTTTACTAGGACTACTTCCCATCCTTGGTCTTGTGGAATATAACCGTTATGGCCGTTGATAAGACAGCGTGTTGTAACGTCATCAAAGGGACGAGGGTTACGTAATGTCCAACAGTCCCGTAACAATCTAAAAACCTCATTTCTTACCCCAATTACCGACTCCGTCACTTGTGGGAACGTTTTGTTTAATAGTTGTAGCCCGATGTTCTTGTTCTCACTTTGGTGAGAAGCGAACATTACTAATCCGTAAGCATAACATGCTTCTTTATGTTGCATGTTAGCCGTTTTTTTCTAAATCATGAAGTCCAATATTCAGATATATTGAGTCAAAATAATTTCTTAACCCATTGCGTAAAATAGCATTTGGGTTCCCCGCAATATATGCGTCAAAGTAAACACATCGTAACTTATGGATTTCCCAATGTGATATCCCCCATCTTTCGAACGAAAGCCTTTTATAAACCAAGGCATTCTTGGAACGTTCTTCGAATGTCTTACAAACTGATCTCGCCTTAAGTAGTTGTGCCGAAGAATTCTGACCGACTCTAGACAAGATTTCATCAATCATGTCTCCGGGTAGGTCTCTTAAAATATTGGGTTGTCTATCCATTTTGTGTTTTTATACTGTAAAATAGACAAGAGTTAGATTCATAAAAAAATACTTATTAATACAAGCAATTTTTACATATATCATAAAGCATAAGCACACTATATTACTTATATTACACCACACGAATACAACTATCTTATTCCGACTCGCTCGTTTCTTCTTCTTCAGTTTTGGTTCGTTTTGCCAAGTTTCTAGGGATATATGATGTTCCCCTAATACTAACTGTCGTTTTCCACAACAGTTTAGAAAAACCTGGTGGTTTAGAGGTTCCCGGGTCATTGTTACAACTTAAGGACTTCGGGGGTTGACGATACATATAAAGTTCATCGGGGTTGGAATTAGGTTTCTCTATTTTTATGCCCTTTCCCTTATTATTTTCTTTTGCATTTTTAAATTCAGTTGGGGTAATTTCTATAACATCATCGGAATTCTCGTCGGAATCCGATTCATCGGAGAATTGGTAATCCTCCCAATATTTTGCTTCCTTGGCGGAAACACCATTGACCATAATTAACCTTGGTCGGTTGGTTGAGGATTTTCTTTTACTTAACCGTTTTATTATTTCCCCCACCGGTTCTACTTCTTCATCCGGTTCCGATTCTTCTTCCGGTTCCGATTCTTCTTCCGGTTCCGACTCTTCTTCCGGTTCCTCTTCGGGAACTTGTGAATCAGTCCACGAATCATTCCAATTTACATTTGACTCTTCATTATTATTAGGTGAGTCAATGGGACTTGTTCTAGAGGTAGACATCTATCACATAATATCAAACACGTTAAGAGATTAATATATCACATAATATTCACATGTTAAAAATATATAGTTTCCAACAAAATTTGTTAAGCAATCATTTTTCAAGTAAACACGGTCGAAGTCCAGACTCACTAATGCTTCCTAACAAACTCGATAAGACACACTAATGCAAAATTCTGGTTCTCTAAGACCAACGCTCGGATACCAACTGAAATGTCCCGTTCTTATTGATTAAAAACGTTCCATATTAATTGATTTCGTTGCGAGGTTTTGACCTCTATATGAGACGTTTTTCAAAGACTGCATTCATTTTAAAACAAACCATAACCTTTATTTCATCAATAAAGGTTTAAAAAGCTTTACGTAGATTATCAAATAATGATAATCTAAAATATCCTGTTTACACACGACTATTACATAATGGTTTACAATACAAATATGTTACAACAAAATAAGTTTCTTGAATGCAGTTTTTACACAATATCATACAAGCATGGACTCCAAATCTCGTCCTTATTTAAGTATGCGACAGCGGAAGCTCTTAATAATCACCTGAGAATAAACATGCTTAAAACGTCAACAAAAATGTTGGTGAGTTATAGGTTTAACCTATATATATCAAATCATAATAATAGACCACAAGATTTCATATTTCAATACACATCCCATACATAGAGATAAAAATCATTCATATGGTGAACACCTGGTAACCGACATTAACAAGATGCATATATAAGAATATCCCCATCATTCCGGGACACCCTTCGGATATGATATAAATTTCGAAGTACTAAAGCATCCGGTACTTTGGATGGGGCTTGTTGGGCCCAATAGATCTATCTTTAGGATTCGCGTCAATTAGGGTGTCTGTTCCCTAATTCTTAGATTACCAGACTTAATAAAAAGGGGCATATTCGATTTCGATAATTCAACCATAGAATGTAGTTTCACGTACTTGTGTCTATTTTGTAAATCATTTATAAAACCTGCATGTATTCTCATCCCAAAAATATTAGATTTTAAAAGTGGGACTATAACTCACTTTCACAGATTTTTACTTCGTCGGGAAGTAAGACTTGGCCATTGGTTGATTCACGAACCTATAACAATATATACATATATATCAAAGTATGTTCAAAATATATTTACAACACTTTTAATATATTTTGATGTTTTAAGTTTATTAAGTCAGCTGTCCTCGTTAGTAACCTACAACTAGTTGTCCACAGTTAGATATACAGAAATAAATCGATAAATATTATCTTGAATCAATCCACGACCCAGTGTATACGTATCTCAGTATTGATCACAACTCAAACTATACATATTTTGGAATCAACCTCAACCCTGTATAGCTAACTCCAACATTCACATATAGAGTGTCTATGGTTGTTCCGAAATATATATAGATGTGTCGACATGATAGGTCGAAACATTGTATACGTGTCTATGGTATCTCAAGATTACATAATATACAATACAAGTTGATTAAGTTATGGCTGGAATATATTTGTTACCAATTTTCACGTAGCTAAAATGAGAAAAATTATCCAATCTTGTTTTACCCATAACTTCTTCATTTTAAATCCGTTTTGAGTGAATCAAATTGCTATGGTTTCATATTGAACTCTATTTTATGAATCTAAACAGAAAAAGTATAGGTTTATAGCCGTAAAAATAAGTTACAAGTCGTTTTTGTAAAGGTAGTCATTTCAGTCGAAAGAACGACGTCTAGATGACCATTTTAGAAAACATACTTCCACTTTGAGTTTAACCATAATTTTTGGATATAGTTTCATGTTCATAATAAAAATCATTTTCTCAGAATAACAACTTTTAAATCAAAGTTTATCATAGTTTTTAATTAACTAACCCAAAACAGCCCGCGGTGTTACTACGACGGCGTAAATCCAGTTTTACGGTGTTTTTCGTGTTTCCAGGTTTTAAATCATTAAGTTAGCATATCATATAGATATAGAACATGTGTTTAGTTGATTTTAAAAGTCAATTTAGAAGGATTAACTTTTGTTTGCGAACAAGTTTAGAATTAACTAAACTATGTTCTAGTGATTACAAGTTTAAACCTTCGAATAAGATAGCTTTATATGTATGAATCGAATGATGTTATGAACATCATTACTACCTTAAGTTCCTTGGATAAACCTACTGGAAAAGAGAAAAATGGATCTAGCTTCAACGGATCCTTGGATGGCTCGAAGTTCTTGAAGCAGAATCATGACACGAAAACAAGTTCAAGTAAGATCATCACTTGAAATAAGATTGTTATAGTTATAGAAATTGAACCAAAGTTTGAATATGATTATTACCTTGTATTAGAATGATAACCTACTGTAAGAAACAAAGATTTCTTGAGGTTGGATGATCACCTTACAAGATTGGAAGTGAGCTAGCAAACTTGAAAGTATTCTTGATTTTATGTAACTAGAACTTGTAGAATATATGAAGAACACTTAGAACTTGAAGATAGACCTTGAGAGAGATCAATTAGATGAAGAAAATTGAAGAATGAAAGTGTTTGTAGGTGTTTTTGGTCGTTGGTGTATGGATTAGATATAAAGGATATGTAATTTTGTTTTCATGTAAATAAGTCATGAATGATTACTCATATTTTTGTAATTTTATGAGATATTTCATGCTAGTTGCCAAATGATGGTTCCCACATGTGTTAGGTGACTCACATGGGCTGCTAAGAGCTGATCATTGGAGTGTATATACCAATAGTACATACATCTAAAAGCTGTGTATTGTACGAGTACGAATACGGGTGCATACGAGTAGAATTGTTGATGAAACTGAACGAGGATGTAATTGTAAGCATTTTTGTTAAGTAGAAGTATTTTGATAAGTGTATTGAAGTCTTTCAAAAGTGTATAAATACATATTAAAACACTACATGTATATACATTTTAACTGAGTCGTTAAGTCATCGTTAGTCGTTACATGTAAGTGTTGTTTTGAAACTTTTAGGTTAACGATCTTGTTAAATGTTGTTAACCCAATGTTTATAATATCAAATGAGATTTTAAATTATTATATTATCATGATATTATCATGTATGAATATCTCTTAATATGATATATATACATTAAATGTCTTTACAACGATAATCGTTACATATATGTCTCGTTTAAAAATCATTAAGTTAGTAGTCTTGTTTTTACATATGTAGTTCATTGTTAATATACTTAATGATATGTTTACTTATCATAGTATCATGTTAACTATATATATATCCATATATATGTCATCATATAGTTTTTACAAGTTTTAACGTTCGTGAATCACCGGTCAACTTGGGTGGTCAATTGTCTATATGAAACATATTTCAATTAATCAAGTCTTATCAAGTTTGATTGCTTAACATGTTGGAAACATTTAATCATGTAAATATCAATCTCAATTAATATATATAAACATGGAAAAGTTCGGGTCACTACAACTCATAGATTCCGGCGCGGCTAGAATTAAATTCTCAATTAAGTCCTTTCGTGCTTCCTCTCGGGTTTTGCCAGAACTTTTACCAACGTCTGACGCCAAACGTGTAGAGCTTCGTAGTTGAACTTTGGACATACCAATTGGCTTTCGCCACCGTTGGACATGATGACGGTAAAACGAATCCCCCTTTTGCCAGAAAACGTATCGCTTCTGCTCCGCCGATGGGTTTAAGTTGGCTTAAATTCGTTTCTGGGTTTTCCGTTGAAATGTCCCGTTCTTATTGATTAAAAACGTTCCATATTAATTGATTTCGTTGCGAGGTTTTGACCTCTATATGAGACGTTTTTCAAAGACTGCATTCATTTTAAAACAAACCATAACCTTTATTTCATCAATAAAGGTTTAAAAAGCTTTACGTAGATTATCAAATAATGATAATCTAAAATATCCTGTTTACACACGACCATTTCATAATGGTTTACAATACAAATATGTTACAACAAAATGAGTTTCTTGAATGCAGTTTTTACACAATATCATACAAGCATGGACTCCAAATCTCGTCCTTATTTAAGTATGCGACAGCGGAAGCTCTTAATAATCACCTGAGAATAAACATGCTTAAAATGTCAACAAAAATGTTGGTGAGTTATAGGTTTAACCTATATATATCAAATCGTAACAATAGACCACAAGATTTCATATTTCAATACACATCCCATACATAGAGATAAAAATCATTCATATGGTGAACACCTGGTAACCGACATTAACAAGATGCATATATAAGAATATCCCCATCATTCCGGGACACCCTTCGGATATGATATAAATTTCGAAGTACTAAAGCATCCGGTACTTTGGATGGGGTTTGTTAGGCCCAATAGATCTATCTTTAGGATTCGCGCCAATTAGGGTGACTGTTCCCTAATTCTTAGATTACCAGACTTAATAAAAAGGGGCATATTCGATTTCGATAATTCAACCATAGAATGTAGTTTCACGTACTTGTGTCTATTTTGTAAATCATTTATAAAACCTGCATGTATTCTCATCCCAAAAATATTAGATTTTAAAAGTGGGACTATAACTCACTTTCACAGATTTTTACTTCATCGAGAAGTAAGACTTGGCCACTGTTGATTCACGAACCTATAACAATATATACATATATATTAAAGTATGTTCAAAATATATTTACAACACTTTTAATATATTTTGATGTTTTAAGTTTATTAAGTCAGCTGTCCTCATTAGTAACCTACAACTAGTTGTCCACAGTTAGATGTACAGAAATAAATCGATAAATATTATCTTAAATCAATCCACGACCCAGTGTATACGTATCTCAGTATTGATCACAACTCAAACTATATATATTTTGGAATCAACCTCAACCCTGTATAGCTAACTCCAACATTCACATATAGAGTGTCTATGGTTGTTCCAAAGTATATATAGATGTGTCGACATGATAGGTCGAAACATTGTATACGTGTCTATGATATCTCAAGATTACATAATATACAATACAAGTTGATTAAGTTATGGTTGGAATAGATTTGTTACCAATTTTCACGTAGCTAAAATGAGAAAAATTATCCAATCTTGTTTTACCCATAACTTCTTCATTTTAAATCCGTTTTGAGTGAATCAAATTGCTATGGTTTCATATTGAACTCTATTTTATGAATCTAAACAGAAAAAGTATAGGTTTATAGTCGGAAAAATAAGTTACAAGTCATTTTTGTAAAGGTAGTCATTTCAGTCGAAAGAACGACGTCTAGATGACCATTTTAGAAAACATACTTCCACTTTGAGTTTAACCATAATTTTTGGATATAGTTTCATGTTCATAATAAAAATCATTTTCTCAGAATAACAACTTTTAAATCAAAGTTTATCATAGTTTTTAATTACCTAACCCAAAACAGCCCGCGGTGTTACTACGACGGCGTAAATCCGGTTTTACGGTGTTTTTCGTGTTTCCAGGTTTTAAATCATTAAGTTAGCATATCATATAGATATAGAACATGTGTTTAGTTGATTTTAAAAGTCAAGTTAGAAGGATTAACTTTTGTTTGCGAACAAGTTTAGAATTAACTATACTATGTTCTAGTGATTACGAGTTTAAACCTTCGAATAAGATAGTTTTATATATATGAATCGAATGATGTTATGAACATCATTACTACCTCAAGTTTAGTAGGTAAACCTACTGGAAGTGACAAGAAATGATCTAGCTTCAAAGGATCTTGGATGGCTTGAAAGTTCTTGAAGTAGGATCATGACACAAAAACAAGTTCAAGTAAGATTTTTACTCGAATTAAGATAGTTTATAGTTATAGAAATTGAATCAAAGTTTGAATATGAATATTACCTTGAATAAGAAAGATAACCTACTGTATATAACAAAGGTTTCTTGATCTTAGATGATTACTTGGAATGGATTAGAAAGCTTGGAAGTAAATTAGTAAACTTGAAGGGATTTTTGAAGTGTTCTTGAAGTGTTCTTCCTATGATGATTATAGCTTGATTCTTGAAGTGATTTTCGATGAATATGATGATTAACTACTGGAAAAATACGTTCATAATAGTGTGTGTGTGTGTGTGTTGAGAGAGAATTAGAAAGAGAATTGGAAGTGAAATGGAGTGAATGATGAGTGGTAATTGGTGAGTGGTGAGTGGGGTTAAAAGGAGTTCTAGTTAGTTGACTAGCTCATGGTAGAAGTTAAAATTGATTAGTCATACATGACATAATCAAGAGTGGAATCCCATGCTAGTTCCTATTGGTATATACCCATAGTAAGTACGTTTTGAAGCTGTGTATAATACGGGTAAGAATACGACTAGAATTCTTGATGAAAGAAAAGAATGGGAAAGTAACTGTAACCATTTTCGTTAAGTATGAGTGTTTTGATATATGTCTTGAAGTCTTCCAAAAGTATTTTAATACATCTAAATACACTACATGTATATACATTTTAACTGAGTCGTTAAGTCATCGTTAGTCGTTACATGTAAGTGTTGTTTTGAAACCTTTAAGTTAACGATCTCAATTAATGTTGTTAACCCATTGTTTATTATATCTAATGAGATATTAAATTATTATATTATCATGATATTATGATATATTAATATATCTTAATATGATATATATACATTTAAATGTCGTTACAACGATAATCGTTACATATATGTCTCGTTTCGAAATCCTTAAGTTAGTAGTCTTATTTATATGTATATAACTCATTGTTAATATACTTATGGAGATACGTACTTATCATAATCTCATGTTAACCATATGTATATCCATATATATATCGTCATGTCGTTTTTACAAGTTTTAACGTTCGTGAATCGCCGGTCAACTTGGGTGGTCAATTGTCTATATGAAACATATTTCAATTAATCAAGTCTTAACAAGTTTGATTGCTTAACATGTTGGAAACATTTAATCATGTAAATATCAATCTCAATTAATATATATAAACATGGAAAAGTTCGGGTCACTACAGTACCTACCCGTTAAATAAATTTCGTCCCGAAATTTTAAGCTGTTGAAGGTGTTGACGAATCTTCTGGAAATATGAAATATCCCGTTCTTATTGATTAAAAACGTTCCATATTAATTGATTTCATTGCGAGGTTTTGACCTCTATATGAGACGTTTTTCAAAGACTGCATTCATTTTTAAAACAAACCATAACCTTTATTTCATAAATAAAGGTTTAAAAAGCTTTACGTAGATTATCAAATAATGATAATCTAAAATATCCTGTTTACACACGACCATTACATAATGGTTTACAATAAAAATATGTTACATCGAAATCAGTTTCTTGAATGCAGTTTTTACACAATATCATACAAACATGGACTCCAAATCTTGTCCTTATTTTAGTATGCAACAGCGGAAGCTCTTAATATTCACCTGAGAATAAACATGCTTTAAACGTCAACAAAAATGTTGGTGAGTTATAGGTTTAACCTATATATATCAAATCCTAACAATAGACCACAAGATTTCATATTTCAATACACATCCCATACATAGAGATAAAAATCATTCATATGGTGAACACCTGGTAACCGACAATAACAAGATGCATATATAAGAATATCCCCATCATTCCGGGACACCCTTCGGATATGATATAAATTTCGAAGTACTAAAGCATCCGGTACTTTGGATGGGGTTTGTTAGGCCCAATAGATCTATCTTTAGGATTTGCGTCAATTAGGGTGTCTGTTCCCTAATTCTTAGATTACCAGACTTAATAAAAAGGGGCATATTCGATTTCGATAATTCAACCATAGAATGTAGTTTCACGTACTTGTGTCTATTTTGTAAATCATTTATAAAACCTGCATGTATTCTCATCCCAAAAATATTAGATTTTAAAAGTGGGACTATAACTCACTTTCACAGATTTTTACTTCGTCGGGAAGTAAGACTTGGCCACTGTTGATTCACGAACCTATAACAATATATACATATATATTAAAGTATGTTCAAAATATATTTACAACACTTTTAATATATTTTGATGTTTTAAGTTTATTAAGTCAGCTGTCCTCGTTAGTAACCTATAACTAGTTGTCCACAGTTAAATGTACAGAAATAAATCGATAAATATTATCTTGAATCAATCCACGACCCAGTGTATACGTATCTCAGTATTGATCACAACTCAAACTATATATATTTTGGAATCAACCTCAACCCTGTATAGCTAACTCCAACATTCACATATAGAGTGTCTATGGTTGTTCCGAAATATATATAGATGTGTCGACATGATAGGTCGAAACATTGTATACGTGTCTATGGTATCTCAAGATTACATAATATACAATACAAGTTGATTAAGTTATGGTTGGAATAGATTTGTTACCAATTTTCACGTAGCTAAAATGAGAAAAATTATCCAATCTTGTTTTACCCATAACTTCTTCATTTTAAATCCGTTTTGAGTGAATCAAATTGCTATGATTTTATATTGAACTCTATTTTATGAATCTAAACAGAAAAAGTATAGGTTTATAGTCGGAAAAATAAGTCACAAGTCGTTTTTGTAAAGGTAGTCATTTCAGTCGAAAGAACGACGTCTAGATGACCATTTTAGAAAACATACTTCCACTTTGAGTTTAACCATAATTTTTGGATATAGTTTCATGTTCATAATAAAAATCATTTTCTCAGAATAACAACTTTTAAATCAAATTTTATCATAGTTTTTAATTAACTAACCCAAAACAGCCCGCGGTGTTACTACGACGGCGTAAATCCGGTTTTACGGTGTTTTTCGTGTTTCCAGGTTTTAAATCATTAAGTTAGCATATCATATAGATATAGAACATGTGTTTAGTTGATTTTAAAAGTCAAGTTAGAAGGATTAACTTTTGTTTGCGAACAAGTTTAGAATTAACTAAACTATGTTCTAGTGATTACAAGTTTAAACCTTCGAATAAGATAGCTTTATATGTATGAATCGAATGATGTTATGAACATCATTACTACCTTAATTTCCTTGGATAAACCTACTGGAAAAGAGAAAAATGGATCTAGCTTCAATGGATCCTTGGATGGCTCGAAGTTCTTGAAGCAGAATCATGACACGAAAACAAGTTCAAGTAAGATCATCACTTGAAATAAGATTGTTATAGTTATAGAAATTGAACCAAAGTTTGAATATGATTATTACCTTGTATTAGAATGATAACCTACTGTAAGAAACAAAGATTTCTTGAGGTTGGATGATCACCTTACAAGATTGGAAGTGAGCTAGCAAACTTGAAAGTATTCTTGATTTTATGAAACTAGAACTTTTGGAATTTATGAAGAACACTTAGAACTTGAAGATAGAACTTGAGAGAGATCAATTAGATGAAGAAAATTGAAGAATGAAAGTGTTTGTAGGTGTTTTTGGTCGTTGGTATATGGATTAGATATAAAGGATATGTAATTTTGTTTTCATATAAATAAGTCATGAATGATTACTCATATTTTTGTAATTTTATGAGATATTTCATGCTAGTTGCCAAATGATGGTTCCCACATGTGTTAGGTGACTCACATGGGCTGCTAAGAGCTGATCATTGGAGTGTATATACCAATAGTACATACATCTAAAAGCTGTGTACTGTACGAGTACGAATACGGGTGCATACGAGTAGAATTGTTGATGAAACTGAACGAGGATGTAATTGTAAGCATTTTTGTTAAGTAGAAGTATTTTGATAAGTGTATTGAAGTCTTTCAAAAGTGTATAAATACATATTAAAACACTACATGTATATACATTTTAACTGAGTCGTTAAGTCATCGTTAGTCGTTACATGTAAGTGTTGTTTTGAAACCTTTAGGTTAACGATCTTGTTAAATGTTGTTAACCCAATGTTTATAATATCAAATGAGATTTTAAATTATTATATTATCATGATATTATCATGTATGAATATCTCTTAATATGATATATATACATTAAATGTCTTTACAACGATAATCGTTACATATATGTCTCGTTTAAAAATCATTAAGTTAGTAGTCTTGTTTTTACATATGTAGTTCATTGTTAATATACTTTATGATATGTTTTCTTATCATAGTATCATGTTAACTATATATATATATATCCATATATATGTCATCATATAGTTTTTACAAGTTTTAACGTTCATGAATCACCGATCAACTTGGGTGGTCAATTGTCTATATGAAACATATTTCAATTAATCAAGTCTTAACAAGTTTGATTGCTTAACATGTTGGAAACATTTAATCATGTAAATATCAATCTCAATTAATATATATAAACATGGAAAAGTTCGGGTCACTACAGTACCTACCCGTTAAATAAATTTCGTCCCGAAATTTTAAGCTGTTGAAGGTGTTGACGAATCTTCTGGAAATAGATGCGGGTATTTCTTCTTCATCTGATCTTCACGCTCCCAGGTGAACTCGGGTCCTCTACGAGCATTCCATCGAACCTTAACAATTGGTATCTTGTTTTGCTTAAGTCTTTTAACCTCACGATCCATTATTTCGACGGGTTCTTCGATGAATTGAAGTTTTTCGTTGATTTGGATTTCATCTAACGGAATAGTGAGATCTTCTTTAGCAAAACATTTCTTTAAATTCGAGACCTGGAAAGTGTTATGTACAGCCGCGAGTTGTTGAGGTAACTCTAGTCGGTAAGCTACTGGTCCGACACGATCAATAATCTTGAATGGTCCAATATACCTTGGATTTAATTTCCCTCGTTTACCAAATCGAACAACGCCTTTCCAAGGTGCAACTTTAAGCATGACCATCTCTCCAATTTCAAATTCTATATCTTTTCTTTTAATGTCAGCGTAGCTCTTTTGTCAACTTTGGGCGGTTTTCAACCGTTGTTGAATTTGGATGATCTTCTCGGTAGTTTCTTGTATAATCTCCGGACCCGTAATCTGTCTATCCCCCACTTCACTCCAACAAATCGGAGACCTGCACTTTCTACCATAAAGTGCTTCAAACGGCGCCATCTCAATGCTTGAATGGTAGCTGTTGTTGTAGGAAAATTCTGCTAACGGTAGATGTCGATCCCAACTGTTTCCGAAATCAATAACACATGCTCGTAGCATGTCTTCAAGCGTTTGTATCGTCCTTTCACTCTGCCCATCAGTTTGTGGATGATAGGCAGTACTCATGTCTAGACGAGTTCCTAATGCTTGCTGTAATGTCTGCCAGAATCTTGAAATAAATCTGCCATCCCTATCAGAGATAATAGAGATTGGTATTCCATGTCTGGAGACGACTTCCTTCAAATACAGTCGTGCTAACTTCTCCATCTTGTCATCTTCTCTTATTGGTAGGAAGTGTGCTGATTTGGTGAGACGATCAACTATTACCCAAATAGTATCAAAACCACTTGCAGTCCTTGGCAATTTAGTGATGAAATCCATGGTAATGTTTTCCCATTTCCATTCTGGGATTTCGGGTTGTTGAAGTAGACCTGATGGTTTCTGATGCTCAGCTTTGACCTTAGAACACGTCAAACATTCTCCTACGTATTTAGCAACATCGGCTTTCATACCCGGCCACCAAAAATGTTTCTTGAGATCCTTGTACATCTTCCCCGTTCCAGGATGTATTGAGTATCTGGTTTTATGAGCTTCTCTAAGTACCATTTCTCTCATATCTCCAAATTTTGGTACCCAAATCCTTTCAGCCCTATACCGGGTTCCGTCTTCCCGAATATTAAGATGCTTCTCCGATCCTTTGGGTATTTCATCCTTTAAATTTCCCTCTTTTAAAACTCCTTGTTGCGCCTCCTTTATTTGAGTAGTAATGTTATTATGAATCATTATATTCATAGATTTTACTCGAATGGGTTCTCTGTCCTTCCTGCTCAAGGCATCGGCTACCACATTTGCCTTCCCCGGGTGGTAACGAATCTCAAAGTCGTAATCATTCAATAATTCAATCCACCTACGCTGCCTCATATTCAGTTGTTTCTGATTAAATATGTGTTGAAGACTTTTGTGGTCGGTATATATAATACTTTTGACCCCATATAAGTAGTGCCTCCAAGTCTTTAATGCAAAAACAACCGCGCCTAATTCCAAATCATGCGTCGTATAATTTTGTTCGTGAATCTTCAATTGTCTAGACGCATAAGCAATCACCTTCGTTCGTTGCATTAATACACAACCGAGACCTTGCTTTGATGCATCACAATAAATCACAAAATCATCATTCCCTTCAGGCAATGACAATATAGGTGCCGTAGTTAGCTTTTTCTTCAATAACTGAAACGCTTTCTCTTGTTCATCATTCCATTCAAATTTCTTCCCTTTATGCGTTAATGCAGTCAAGGGTTTTGCTATTCTGGAAAAGTCTTGGATGAACCTTCTGTAGTAACCAGCTAGTCCTAAAAACTGGCGTATGTGTTTCGGAGTTTTCGGGGTTTCCCACTTTTCAACAGTTTCTATCTTTGCCGGATCCACCTTAATACCTTCTTTGTTCACTATGTGACCGAGGAATTGAACTTCTTCCAACCAAAATGCACACTTTGAAAACTTAGCGTACAATTCTTCCTTCCTCAATACTTCTAACACCTTTCTCAAATGTTCACCGTGTTCTTGGTCATTCTTTGAGTAAATAAGTATGTCATCAATGAAAACAATGACAAACTTGTCAAGGTATGGTCCACACACTCGGTTCATAAGGTCCATGAACACAGCTGGTGCATTAGTTAAACCAAACGGCATGACCATAAACTCGTAATGACCGTAACGTGTTCTGAAAGCAGTCTTTGGAATATCATCTTCTTTCACCCGCATTTGATGATACCCGGAACGTAAGTCAATCTTTGAATAAACAGACGAGCCTTGTAGTTGATCAAATAAGTCGTCGATTCTCGGTAGTGGGTAGCGGTTCTTGATGGTAAGTTTGTTCAACTCTCGGTAGTCGATACACAACCTGAATGTACCATCTTTCTTCTTGACAAACAAAACAGGAGCTCCCCACGGTGATGTGCTTGGTCGAATGAAACCACGCTCTAAAAGTTCTTGTAATTGGCTTTGCAGTTCTTTCATCTCGCTGGGTGCGAGTCTGTAAGGAGCACGAGCTATTGGTGCAGCTCCTGGTACAAGATCTATTTGAAATTCAACGGATCGATGTGGGGGTAATCCCGGTAATTCTTTCAGAAATACATCGGGAAATTCTTTTGCAATGGGAACATCATTGATGCTCTTTTCTTCAGTTTGTACTTTCTCGACGTGTGCTAGAACAGCATAGCAACCTTTTCTTATTAGTTTTTGTGCCTTCAAATTACTAATAAGATGTAGCTTCGTGTTGCCCTTTTCTCCGTACACCATTAAGGGTTTTCCTTTTTCTCGTATAATGCGAATTGCATTTTTGTAACAAACGATCTCCGCTTTCACTTCTTTCAACCAGTCCATACCGATTATCACATCAAAACTCCCTAACTGTACTGGTATCAAATCAATCTTAAATGTTTCGCTAACCAGTTTAATTTCTCGATTCCGACATATATTATCTGCTAAAATTAATTTACCATTTGCTAATTCGAGTAAAAATTTACTATCCAAAGGCGTCAATGGACAACTTAATTTAGCACAAAAATCTCTACTCATATAGCTTCTATCCGCACCCGAATCAAATAAAACGTAAGCAGATTTATTGTCAATAAGAAACGTACCCGTAACAAGCTCCGGGTCTTCCTGTGCCTCTACCGCATTAATATTGAAAACTCTTCCACGGCCTTGTCCATTCGTGTTCTCCTGGTTCGGGCAATTTCTAATAATGTGGCCTGGTTTTCCACATTTATAACAAACTACATTGGCATAACTTGCTCCGACACTACTTGCTCCGCCATTACTCGTTCCGACACCATTTGTTCCTTTCGTTCTATTAACCCCTGGTCCGTAGACCTCACACTTCGCCGCGCTATGACCATTTCTTTTACACTTGTTGCAAAATTTGGTGCAGAACCCCGAGTGATTCTTTTCACACCTTTGGCATAGCTGCTTCTGATTGTTGTTGTTGTTGCGGTTATTATTGTTGTTGGGATGATTGTTGTAGTTGCTGTTGTTGTTGTTGTTGTTGTTGGGCCGTTTGTTGTAGTTGCGATTGATGTTGCGATTGTTGGGATAATTGTTGCGATTATTGTTGTAATTGCTGTTGTTGTTGTATTGGTGATTCTTATCACCGTTTTCCTCCCACTTTCTTTTGACTTGCTTCACATTGGCCTCTTCAGCAGTCTGTTCTTTAATTCTTTCTTCAATCTGGTTCACTAGTTTGTGAGCCATTCTACATGCCTGTTGTATGGAGGCGGGCTCGTGTGAACTTATATCTTCTTGGATTCTTTCCGGTAATCCTTTCACAAACGCGTCAATCTTCTCTTCCTCATCTTCGAATGCTCCCGGACACAATAGGCACAATTCTGTGAATCGTCTTTCGTACGTGGTAATATCAAATCCTTGGGTTCGTAACCCTCTAAGTTCTGTCTTGAGCTTATTGACCTCGGTTCTGGGACGGTACTTCTCGTTCATCAAGTGCTTGAATGCTGACCACGGTAGTGCGTACGCATCATCTTGTCCCACTTGCTCTAGATAGGTATTCCACCATGTTAACGCAGAACCTGTGAAGGTATGCGTAGCGTACTTCACTTTGTCCTCTTCAGTACACTTACTTATGGCAAACACCGATTCAACCTTCTCGGTCCACCGTTTCAATCCGATCGGTCCTTCGGTTCCATCAAATTCCAAAGGTTTGCAGGCAGTGAATTCTTTGTAGGTGCATCCTACACGATTTCATGTACTGCTAGATCCAAGGTTATTGTTGGTATGTAGCGCAGCCTGTACTGCGGCTATGTTTGAAGCTAGAAAAGTACGGAATTCCTCTTCATTCATATTCACGGTGTGTCGAGTAGTCGGTGCCATTTCCTTCAAAATAGTTAAATGGAACAAGTTAATCATACAGAATATTAAGAGTAGTTAATAGTATTTCGTAGCATAATATGAACTCATTTATAAAAGCTTTTTCTTCATATTAGCGTTTTATAAGTTTAAATTCGGGTAGTACCTACCCGTTAAGTTCATACTTAGTAGCTAATATACAATTCAACTACTACAATTCTATATGAAAAACTGATTGTAATAATATTTCGCGTTCAAACTTTTATACAATATTTTACAAACTTACAATACCGCTTATTTTACATAAAGCATGAAATATAGCACACAATAACTTTGATACAAGATAGTTGTGAAGACAATTCTAGCTAGTACACAAGTCGTTCAGCAAAGGCAATAAAGACACGTAATTCATACGTCCAGAAACAAGTCATGCATTCTGGTTTTACTAGGACTACTTCCCATCCTTGGTCTTGTGCAACATAACCGTTATGGCCGTTGATAAGACAGCGTGTTGTAACGTCATCAAAGGGACGAGGGTTACGTAATGTCCAACAGTCCCGTAATAATCTAAAAACCTCATTTCTTACCCCAATTACCGACTCCGTCACTTGTGGAAACGTTTTGTTTAATAGTTGTAGCCCGATGTTCTTGTTCTCACTTTGGTGAGAAGCGAACATTACTAATCCGTAAGCATAACATGCTTCTTTATGTTGCATGTTAGCCGCTTTTTCTAAATCACGAAGTCCAATATTCGGATATATTGAGTCAAAATAATTTCTTAACCCGTTGCGTAAAATAGCATTTGGGTTCCCCGCAATATATGCGTCAAAGTAAACACATCGTAACTTATGGGTTTCCCAATGTGATATCCCCCATCTTTCAAACGAAAGTCTCTTATAA
Organism: Rutidosis leptorrhynchoides; assembly: GCF_046630445.1. Classification (NCBI taxonomy): domain Eukaryota; kingdom Viridiplantae; phylum Streptophyta; class Magnoliopsida; order Asterales; family Asteraceae; genus Rutidosis; species Rutidosis leptorrhynchoides. The sequence goes on along the minus strand of NC_092335.1, from coordinate 14,036,513 downwards.
ACCAAGACATTCTTGGAACGTTCTTCGAATGTCTTACAAACTGATCTCGCCTTAAATAGTTGTGCCGAAGAATTCTGGCCGACTCTAGACAAGATTTCATCAATCATGTCTCCGGGTAGGTCTCTTAAAATATTGGGTTGTCTATCCATTTTGTGTTTTTAAACTGTAAAATAGACAAGAGTTAGTTTCATAAAAAAATACTTATTAATACAAGCAATTTTTACATATATCATAAAGCATAAGAACACTATATTACATATATTACACCACACGAATACAACTATCTTATTCCGACTCGCTCGTTTCTTCTTCTTCTTCGGTTTTGGTTCGTTTTGCCAAGTTTCTAGGGATATATGATGTTCCCCTAATACGAGCCGTCGTTGTCCACATTGGTTTAGAAAAACCTGGTGGTTTAGAGGTTCCCGGGTCATTGTTACAACTTAAGGACTTCGGGGGTTGACGATACATATAAAGTTCATCGGGGTTGGAATTAGATTTCTCTATTTTTATGCCCTTTCCCTTATTATTTTCTTTTGCCTTTTTAAATTCAGTTGGGGTAATTTCTATAACATCATCGGAATTCTCGTCGGAATCCGATTCATCGGAGAATTGGTAATCCTCCCAATATTTTGCTTCCTTGGCGGAAACACCATTGACCATAATTAACTTTGGTCGGTTGGTTGAGGATTTTCTTTTACTTAACCGTTTTATTATTTCCCCCACCGGTTCTATTTCTTCATCCGGTTCCGATTCTTCTTCCGGTTCCGACTCTTCTTCCGGTTCCTCTTCGGGAACTTGTGAATCAATCCACAAATCATTCCAATTTACATTTGACTCTTCATTATTATTAGGTGAGTCAATGGGACTTGTTCTAGAGGTAGACATCTATCACATAATATCAAACACGTTAAGAGATTAATATATCACATAATATTCATATGTTAAAAATATATAGTTTCCAACAAAAATGTTAAGCAATCATTTTTAAAGAAAACACGGTCGAAGTCCAGACTCACTAATGCATCCTAACAAACTCGATAAGACACACTAATGTAAATTTTCTAGTTCTCTAAGACCAACGCTCGGATACCAACTGAAATGTCCCGTTCTTATTGATTAAAAACGTTCCATATTAATTGATTTCGTTGCGAGGTTTTGACCTCTATATGAGACGTTTTTCAAAGACTGCATTCATTTTTAAAACAAACCATAACCTTTATTTCATAAATAAAGGTTTAAAAAGCTTTACGTAGATTATCAAATAATGATAATCTAAAATATCCTGTTTACACACGACCATTACATAATGGTTTACAATAAAAATATGTTACATCGAAATCAGTTTCTTGAATGCAGTTTTTACACAATATCATACAAACATGGACTCCAAATCTTGTCCTTATTTTAGTATGCAACAGCGGAAGCTCTTAATATTCACCTGAGAATAAACATGCTTTAAACGTCAACAAAAATGTTGGTGAGTTATAGGTTTAACCTATATATATCAAATCGTAACAATAGACCACAAGATTTCATATTTCAATACACATCCCATACATAGAGATAAAAATCATTCATATGGTGAACACCTGGTAACCGACAATAACAAGATGCATATATAAGAATATCCCCATCATTCCGGGACACCCTTCGGATATGATATAAATTTCGAAGTACTAAAACATCCGGTACTTTGGATGGGGTTTGTTAGGCCCAATAGATCTATCTTTAGGATTCGCGTCAATTAGGGTGTCTGTTCCCTAATTCTTAGATTACCAGACTTAATAAAAAGGGGCATATTCGATTTCGATAATTCAACCATAGAATGTAGTTTCACGTACTTGTGTCTATTTTGTAAATCATTTATAAAACCTGCATGTATTCTCATCCCAAAAATATTAGATTTTAAAAGTGGGACTATAACTCACTTTCACAGATTTTTACTTCGTCGGGAAGTAAGACTTGGCCACTGTTGATTCACGAACCTATAACAATATATACATATATATTAAAGTATGTTCAAAATATATTTACAACACTTTTAATATATTTTGATGTTTTAAGTTTATTAAGTCAGCTGTCCTCGTTAGTAACCTATAACTAGTTGTCCACAGTTAAATGTACAGAAATAAATCGATAAATATTATCTTGAATCAATCCACGACCCAGTGTATACGTATCTCAGTATTGATCACAACTCAAACTATATATATTTTGGAATCAACCTCAACCCTGTATAGCTAACTCCAACATTCACATATAGAGTGTCTATGGTTGTTCCGAAATATATATAGATGTGTCGACATGATAGGTCGAAACATTGTATACGTGTCTATGGTATCTCAAGATTACATAATATACAATACAAGTTGATTAAGTTATGGTTGGAATAGATTTGTTACCAATTTTCACGTAGCTAAAATGAGAAAAATTATCCAATCTTGTTTTACCCATAACTTCTTCATTTTAAATCCGTTTTGAGTGAATCAAATTGCTATGATTTCATATTGAACTCTATTTTATGAATCTAAACAGAAAAAGTATAGGTTTATAGTCGGAAAAATAATTCACAAGTCGTTTTTGTAAAGGTAGTCATTTCAGTCGAAAGAACGACGTCTAGATGACCATTTTAGAAAACATACTTCCACTTTGAGTTTAACCATAATTTTTGGATATAGTTTCATGTTCATAATAAAAATCATTTTCTCAGAATAACAACTTTTAAATCAAATTTTATCATAGTTTTTAATTAACTAACCCAAAACAGCCCGCGGTGTTACTACGACGGCGTAAATCCGGTTTTACGGTGTTTTTCGTGTTTCCAGGTTTTAAATCATTAAGTTAGCATATCATATAGATATAGAACATGTGTTTAGTTGATTTTAAAAGTCAAGTTAGAAGGATTAACTTTTGTTTGCGAACAAGTTTAGAATTAACTAAACTATGTTCTAGTGATTACAAGTTTAAACCTTCGAATAAGATAGCTTTATATGTATGAATAGAATGATGTTATGAACATCATTACTACCTTAATTTCCTTGGATAAACCTACTGGAAAAGAGAAAAATGGATCTAGCTTCAATGGATCCTTGGATGGCTCGAAGTTCTTGAAGCAGAATCATGACACGAAAACAAGTTCAAGTAAGATCATCACTTGAAATAAGATTGTTATAGTTATAGAAATTGAACCAAAGTTTGAATATGATTATTACCTTGTATTAGAATGATAACCTACTGTAACAAACAAAGATTTCTTGAGGTTGGATGATCACCTTACAAGATTGGAAGTGAGCTAGCAAACTTGAAAGTATTCTTGATTTTATGAAACTAGAACTTTTGGAATTTATGAAGAACACTTAGAACTTGAAGATAGAACTTGAGAGAGATCAATTAGATGAAGAAAATTGAAGAATGAAAGTGTTTGTAGGTATTTTTGGTCGTTGGTATATGGATTAGATATAAAGGATATGTAATTTTGTTTTCATGTAAATAAGTCATGAATGATTACTCATATTTTTGTAATTTTATGAGATATTTCATGCTAGTTGCCAAATGATGGTTCCCACATGTGTTAGGTGACTCACATGGGCTGCTAAGAGCTGATCATTGGAGTGTATATACCAATAGTACATACATCTAAAAGCTGTGTACTGTACGAATACGGGTGCATACGAGTAGAATTGTTGATGAAACTGAACGAGGATGTAATTGTAAGCATTTTTGTTAAGTAGAAGTATTTTGATAAGTGTATTAAAGTCTTTCAAAAGTGTATAAATACATATTAAAACACTACATGTATATACATTTTAACTGAGTCGTTAAGTCATCGTTAGTCGTTACATGTAAGTGTTGTTTTGAAACCTTTAGGTTAACGATCTTGTTAAATGTTGTTAACCCAATGTTTATAATATCAAATGAGATTTTAAATTATTATATTATCATGATATTATCATGTATGAATATCTCTTAATATGATATATATACATTAAATGTCTTTACAACGATAATCGTTACATATATGTCTCGTTTAAAAATCATTAAGTTAGTAGTCTTGTTTTTACATATGTAGTTCATTGTTAATATACTTTATGATATATTTTCTTATCATAGTATCATGTTAACTATATATATATATATCCATATATATGTCATCATATAGTTTTTACAAGTTTTAACGTTCATGAATCACCGATCAACTTGGGTGGTCAATTGTCTATATGAAACATATTTCAATTAATCAAGTCTTAACAAGTTTGATTGCTTAACATGTTGGAAACATTTAATCATGTAAATATCAATCTCAATTAATATATATAAACATGGAAAAGTTCAGGTCACTACAAAATAGATGCGGGTATTTCTTCTTCATCTGATCTTCACGCTCCCAGGTGAACTCAGGTCCTCTACGAGCATTCCATCGAACCTTAACAATTGGTGACGGGTTCTTCGATGAATTGGAGTTTTTCGTTGATTTGGATTTCATCTAACGGAATAGTGAGATCTTCTTTAGCAAAACATTTCTTCAAATTCGAGACGTGGAAAGTGTTATGTACAGCCGCGAGTTGTTGAGGTAACTCAAGTCGGTAAGCTACTGGTCCGACACGATCAATAATCTTGAATGGTCCAATATACCTTGGATTTAATTTCCCTCGTTTACCAAATCGAACAACGCCTTTCCAAGGTGCAACTTTAAGCATGACCATCTCTCCAATTTCAAATTCTATATCTTTTCTTTTAATGTCAGCGTTGCTCTTTTGTCGAATTTGGGCGGTTTTCAACCGTTGTTGAATTTGGATGATCTTCTCGGTAGTTTCTTGTATAATCTCCGGACCCGTAATCTGTCTATCCCCCACTTCACTCCAACAAATCGGAGACCTGCACTTTCTACCATAAAGTGCTTCAAACGGTGCCATCTCAATGCTTGAATGGTAGCTGTTGTTGTAGGAAAATTCTGCTAACGGTAGATGTCGATCCCAACTGTTTCCGAAATCAATAACACATGCTCGTAGCATGTCTTCAAGCATTTGTATCGTCCTTTCGCTCTGCCCATCAGTTTGTGGATGATAGGCAGTACTCATGTCTAGACGAGTTCCTAATGCTTGCTGTAATGTCTGCCAGAATCTTGAAATAAATCTGCCATCCCTATCAGAGATAATAGAGATTGGTATTCCATGTCTGGAGATGACTTCCTTCAAATACAGTCGTGCTAACTTCTCCATCTTGTCATCTTCTCTTATTGGTAGGAAGTGTGCTAATTTGGTGAGACGATCAACTATTACCCAAATAGTATCAAAACCACTTGCAGTCCTTGGCAATTTAGTGATGAAATCCATGGTAATGTTTTCCCATTTTCATTCCGGGATTTCGGGTTGTTGAAGTAAACCTGATGGTTTCTGATGCTCAGCTTTGACCTTAGAACACGTCAAACATTCTCCTACGTATTTAGCAACATCGGCTTTCATACCCGGCCACCAAAAATGTTTCTTGAGATCCTTGTACATCTTCCCCGTTCCAGGATGTATTGAGTATCTGGTTTTATGAGCTTCTCTAAGTACCATTTCTCTCATATCTCCAAACTTTGGTACCCAAATCCTTTCAGCCCTATACCGGGTTTCGTCTTCTCGAATATTAAGATGCTTCTCCGATCCTTTGGGTATTTCATCCTTTAAATTTCCCTCTTTTAAAACTCCTTGTTGTGCCTCCTTTATTTGAGTAGTAATGTTATTATGAATCATTATATTCATAGATTTTACTCGAATGGGTTCTCTGTCCTTCCAGCTTAAGGCATCGGCTACCACATTTGCCTTCCCCGGGTGGTAACGAATCTCAAAGTCGTAATCATTCATTAATTCAATCCACCTACGCTGCCTCATATTCAGTTGTTTCTGATTAAATATGTGTTGAAGACTTTTGTGGTCGGTATATATAATACTTTTGACCCCATATAAGTAGTGCCTCCAAGTCTTTAATGCAAAAACAACCGCGCCTAATTCCAAATCATGCGTCGTATAATTTTGTTCGTGAATCTTCAATTGTCTAGACGCATAAGCAATCACCTTCGTTCGTTGCATTAATACACAACCGAGACCTTGCTTTGATGCATCACAATAAATCACAAAATCATCATTCCCTTCAGGCAATGACAATATAGGTGCCGTAGTTAGCTTTTTTCTTCAATAACTGAAACGCTTTCTCTTGTTCATCATTCCATTCAAATTTCTTCCCTTTATGCGTTAATGCAGTCAAGGGTTTTGCTATTCTGGAAAAGTCTTGGATGAACCTTCTGTAGTAACCAGCTAGTCCTAAAAACTGGCGTATGTGTTTCGGAGTTTTCGGGGTTTCCCACTTTTCAACAGTTTCTATCTTTGCCGGATCCACCTTAATACCTTCTTTGTTCACTATGTGACCGAGGAATTGAACTTCTTCCAACCAAAATGCACACTTTGAAAACTTAGCGTACAATTCTTCCTTCCTCAATACTTCTAACACCTTTCTCAAATGTTCACCGTGTTCTTGGTCATTCTTTGAGTAAATAAGTATGTCATCAATGAAAACAATGACAAACTTGTCAAGGTATGGTCCACACACTCGGTTCATAAGGTCCATGAACACAGCTGGTGCATTAGTTAAACCAAACGGCATGACCATAAACTCGTAATGACCGTAACGTGTTCTGAAAGCAGTCTTTGGAATATCATCTTCTTTCACCCGCATTTGATGATACCCGGAACGTAAGTCAATCTTTGAATAAACAGACGAGCCTTGTAGTTGATCAAATAAGTCGTCGATTCTCGGTAGTGGGTAGTGGTTCTTGATGATAAGTTTGTTCAACTCTCGGTAGTCGATACACAACCTGAATGTACCATCTTTCTTCTTGACAAACAAAACAGGAGCTCCCCACGGTGATGTGCTTGGTTGAATGAAACCACGCTCTAAAAGTTCTTGTAATTGGCTTTACAGTTCTTTCATCTCGCTGGGTGCGAGTCTGTAAGGAGCACGAGCTATTGGTGCAGCTCCTGGTACAAGATCTATTTGAAATTCAACGGATCGATGTGGGGGTAATCCCGGTAATTCTTTCGGAAATACATCGGGAAATTCTTTTGCAATGGGAACATCATTGATGCTCTTTTTTTCAGTTTGTACTTTTTCGACGTGTGCTAGAACAGCATAGCAACCTTTTCTTATTAGTTTTTGTGCCTTCAAATTACTAATAAGATGTAGCTTCGTGTTGCCCTTTTCTCCGTACACCATTAAGGGTTTTCCTTTTTCTCGTATAATGCGAATTGCATTTTTGTAACAAACGATCTCTGCTTTCACTTCTTTCAACCAGTTCATACCGATTATCACATCAAAACTCCCTAACTCTATAGGTATCAAATCAATCTTAAATGTTTCGCTAACCAGTTTAATTTCTCGATTCCGACATATATTATCTGCTGAAATTAATTTACCATTTGCTAATTCGAGTAAAAATTTACTATCCAAAGGCGTCAATGGACAACTTAATTTAGCACAAAAATCTCTACTCATATAGCTTCTATCCGCACCCGAATCAAATAAAACGTAAGCAGATTTATTGTCAATAAGAAACGTACCCGTAACAAGCTCCGAGTCTTCCTGTGCCTCTACCGCATTAATATTGAAAACTCTTCCGCGGCCTTGTCCATTCGTGTTCTCCTGGTTCGGGCAATTTCTAATAATGTGGCCCGGTTTTCCACATTTATAACAAACTACATTGGCATAACTTGCTCCGACACTACTTCCTCTGCCATTACTCGTTCTGACACCATTTGTTCCTTTCGTTCTATTAACCCCTGGTCCGTAGACCTCACACTTCGCCGCGCTATGACCATTTCTTTTACACTTGTTGCAAAATTTGGTGCAGAACCCCGAGTGATACTTTTCACACCTTTGGCATAGCTGCTTCTGATTGTTGTTTTTGTTGCGGTTATTATTGTTGTTGGGATGATTGTTGTAGTTGCTGCTGCTGTTGTTGTTGTTGTTGTTGTTGTTGTTGTTGTTGTTGTTGTTGGGCCGTTTGTTATAGTTGCGATTGATGTTGCGATTGTTGGGATAATTGTTGCGATTATTGTTGTAATTGCTGTTGTTGTTGTATTGGTGATTCTTATCACCGTTTTCCTCCCACTTTCTTTTGACTTGCTTCACATTGGCCTCTTCAGCAGTCTGTTCTTTAATTCTTTCTTCAATCTGGTTCACTAGTTTGTGAGCCATTCTATATGCATGTTGTATGGAGGCGGGCTCGTGTGAACTTATATCTTCTTGGATTCTTTCCGGTAATCCTTTCACAAATGCGTCGATCTTCTCTTCCTCATCTTCGAATGCTCCCGGACACAATAGGCACAATTCTGTGAATCGTCTTTCGTACGTGGTAATATCAAATCCTTAGGTTCGTAACCCTCTAAGTTCTGTCTTGAGCTTATTGACCTCGGTTCTGGGACTGTACTTCTCGTTCATCAAGTGCTTGAATACTGACAACGGTAGTGCGTACGCATCGTCTTGTCCCACTTGCTCTAGATAGGTATTCCACCATGTTAACGCAGAACCTGTGAAGGTATGCGTAGCGTACTTCACTTTGTCCTCTTCAGTACACTTACTTATGGCAAACACCGATTCGACCTTCTCGGTCCACCGTTTCAATCCGATCGGTCCTTCGGTTCCATCAAATTCCAAAGGTTTGCAGGCAGTGAATTCTTTGTAGGTGCATCCTACACGATTTCCTGTACTGCTAGATCCAAGGTTATTGTTGGTATGTAGCGCAGCCTGTACTGCGGCTATGTTTGAAGCTAGAAAAGTACGGAATTCCTCTTCATTCATATTCACGGTGTGTCGAGTAGTCGGTGCCATTTCCTTCAAAATAGTCAAATGGAACAAGTTAATCATACAGAATATTAAGAGCAGTTAATAGTATTTCGTAGCATAATATGAACTCATTTATAAAAGCTTTTTCTTCATATTAGCGTTTTATAAGTTTAAATTCGGGTAGTACCTACCCGTTAAGTTCATACTTAGTAGCTAATATACAATTCAACTACTACAATTCTATATGAAAAACTGATTATAATAATATTTCGCGTTCAAACTTTTACACAATATTTTACAAACTTACAATACCGCTTATTTTACATATAGCATGAAATATAGCACACAATAAATTTGATACAAGATGGTTGTGAAGATAATTCTAGCTAGTACACAAGTCGTTCAGCAAAGGCAATAAAGACACGTAATTCATACGTCCAGAAACAAGTCATGCATTCTGGTTTTACTAGGACTACTTCCCATCCTTGGTCTTGTGGAATATAACCGTTATGGCCGTTGATAAGACAGCGTGTTGTAACGTCATCAAAGGGACGAGGGTTACGTAATGTCCAACAGTCCCGTAACAATCTAAAAACCTCATTTCTTACCCCAATTACCGACTCCGTCACTTGTGGGAACGTTTTGTTTAATAGTTGTAGCCCGATGTTCTTGTTCTCACTTTGGTGAGAAGAGCACATTACTAATCCGTAAGCATAACATGCTTCTTTATGTTGCATGTTAGCCGCTTTTTCTAAATCATGAAGTCCAATATTCGGATATATTGAGTCAAAATAATTTCTTAACCCATTGCGTAAAATAGCATTTGGGTTCCCCGCAATATATGCGTCAAAGTAAACACATCGTAACTTATGGATTTCCCAATGTGATATCCCTCATCTTTCGAACGAAAGCCTTTTATAAACCAAGGCATTCTTGGAACGTTCTTCGAATGTCTTACAAACTGATCTCGCCTTAAGTAGTTGTGCCGAAGAATTCTGACCGACTCTAGACAAGATTTAATCAATCATGTCTCCGGGTAGGTCTCTTAAAATATTGGGTTGTCTATCCATTTTGTGTTTTTATACTGTAAAATAGACAAGAGTTAGATTCATAAAAAAAATACTTATTAATACAAGCAATTTTTACATATATCATAAAGCATAAGCACACTATATTACTTATATTACACCACACGAATACAACTATCTTATTCCGACTCGCTTGTTTCTTCTTCTTCTTCGGTTTTGGTTCGTTTTGCCAAGTTTCTAGGGATATATGATGTTCCCCTAATACGAGCCGTCGTTATCCACATTGGTTTAGAAAAACCTGGTGGTTTAGAGGTTCCCGGGTCATTGTTACAACTTAAGGACTTCGGGGGTTGACGATACATATAAAGTTCATCGGGGTTGGAATTAGATTTCTCTATTTTTATGCCCTTTCCCTTACTATTTTCTTTTGCCTTTTTAAATTCAGTTGGGGTAATTTCTATAACATCATCGGAATTCTCGTCGGAATCCGATTCATCGGAGAATTGGTAATCCTCCCAATATTTTGCTTCCTTGGCGGAAACACCATTGACCATAATTAACCTTGGTCGGTTGGTTGAGGATTTTCTTTTACTTAACCGTTTTATTATTTCCCCCACCGGTTCTATTTCTTCATCCGGTTCCGATTCTTCTTCCGGTTCCGATTCTTCTTCCGGTTCCGACTCTTCTTCCGGTTCCTCTTCGGGAACTTGTGAATCAGTTCACGAATTATTCCAATTTACATTTGACTCTTCATTATTATTAGGTGAGTCAATGGGACTTGTTCTAGAGGTAGACATCTATCACATAATATCAAACGCATTAAGAGATTAATATATCACATAATATTCACATGTTAAAAATATATAGTTTCCAACAAAATTTGTTAAGCAATCATTTTTCAAGTAAACACGGTCGAAGTCCAGACTCACTAATGCATCCTAACAAACTAGATAAGACACACTAATGCAAAATTCTGGTTCTCTAAGACCAACGCTCGGATACCAACTGAAATGTCCCGTTCTTATTGATTAAAAACGTTCCATATTAATTGATTTCGTTGCGAGGTTTTGACCTCTATATGAGACGTTTTTCAAAGACTGCATTCATTTTAAAACAAACCATAACCTTTATTTCATCAATAAAGGTTTAAAAAGCTTTACGTAGATTATCAAATAATGATAATCTAAAATATCCTGTTTACACACGACCATTTCATAATGGTTTACAATACAAATATGTTACAACAAAATGAGTTTCTTGAATGCAGTTTTTACACAATATCATACAAGCATGGACTCCAAATCTCGTCCTTATTTAAGTATGCGACAGCGGAAGCTCTTAATAATCACCTGAGAATAAACATGCTTAAAACGTCAACAAAAATGTTGGTGAGTTATAGGTTTAACCTATATATATCAAATCGTAACAATAGACCACAAGATTTCATATTTCAATACACATCTCATACATAGAGATAAAAATCATTCATATGGTGAACACCTGGTAACCGACATTAACAAGATGCATATATAAGAATATCCCCATCATTCCGGGACACCCTTCGGATATGATATAAATTTCGAAGTACTAAAGCATCCGGTACTTTGGATGGGGTTTGTTAGGCCCAATAGATCTATCTTTAGGATTCGCGCCAATTAGGGTGTCTGTTCCCTAATTCTTAGATTACCAGACTTAATAAAAAGGGGCATATTCGATTTCGATAATTCAACCATAGAATGTAGTTTCACGTACTTGTGTCTATTTTGTAAATCATTTATAAAACCTGCATGTATTCTCATCCCAAAAATATTAGATTTTAAAAGTGGGACTATAACTCACTTTCACAGATTTTTACTTCGTCGAGAAGTAAGACTTGGCCACTGTTGATTCACGAACCTATAACAATATATACATATATATTAAAGTATGTTCAAAATATATTTACAACACTTTTAATATATTTTGATGTTTTAAGTTTATTAAGTCAGCTGTCCTCATTAGTAACCTACAACTAGTTGTCCACAGTTAGATGTACAGAAATAAATCGATAAATATTATCTTGAATCAATCCACGACCCAGTGTATACGTATCTCAGTATTGATCACAACTCAAACTATATATATTTTGGAATCAACCTCAACCCAGTATAGCTAACTCCAACATTCACATATAGAGTGTCTATGGTTGTTCCAAAATATATATAGATGTGTCGACATGATAGGTCGAAACATTGTATACGTGTCTATGGTATCTCAAGATTACATAATATACAATACAAGTTGATTAAGTTATGGTTGGAATAGATTTGTTACCAATTTTCACGTAGCTAAAATGAGAAAAATTATCCAATCTTGTTTTACCCATAACTTCTTCATTTTAAATCCGTTTTGAGTGAATCAAATTGCTATGGTTTCATATTGAACTCTATTTTATGAATCTAAACAGAAAAAGTATAGGTTTATAGTCGTAAAAATAAGTTACAAGTCATTTTTGTAAAGGTAGTCATTTCAGTCGAAAGAACGACGTCTAGATGACCATTTTAGAAAACATACTTCCACTTTGAGTTTAACCATAATTTTTGGATATAGTTTCGTGTTCATAATAAAAATCATTTTCTCAGAATAACAACTTTTAAATTAAAGTTTATCATAGTTTTTAATTAACTAACCCAAAACAGCCCGCGGTGTTACTACGACGGCGTAAATCCGATTTTACGGTGTGTTTCGTGTTTCCAGGTTTTAAATCATTAAGTTAGCATATCATATAGATATAGAACATGTGTTTAGTTGATTTTAAAAGTCAAGTTAGAAGGATTAACTTTTGTTTGCGAACAAGTTTAGAATTAACTATACTATGTTCTAGTGATTACGAGTTTAAACCTTCGAATAAGATAGTTTTATATATATGAATCGAATGATGTTATGAACATCATTACTACCTCAAGTTTAGTAGGTAAACCTACTGGAAGTGACAAGAAATGATCTAGCTTCAAAGGATCTTGGATGGCTTGAAAGTTCTTGAAGTAGGATCATGACACAAAAACAAGTTCAAGTAAGATTTTTACTCGAATTAAGATAGTTTATAGTTATAGAAATTGAATCAAAGTTTGAATATGAATATTACCTTGAATAAGAAAGATAACCTACTGTATATAACAAAGGTTTCTTGATCTTAGATGATTACTTGGAATGGATTAGAAAGCTTGGAAGTAAATTAGTAAACTTGAAGGGATTTTTGAAGTGTTCTTGAAGTGTTCTTCCTATGATGATTATAGCTTGATTCTTGAAGTGATTTTTGATGAAGATGATGATTAACTACTGGAAAAATACGTTCATAATAGTGTGTGTGTGTGTGTGTGTTGAGAGAGAATTAGAAAGAGAATTGGAAGTGAAATGGAGTGAATGATGAGTGGTAATTGGTGAGTGGTGAGTGGGGTTAAAAGGAGTTCTGGTTAGTTGACTAGCTCATGGTAGAAGTTAAAATTGATTAGTCATACATGACATAATCAAGAGTGGAATCCCATGCTAGTTCCTATTGGTATATACCCATAGTAAGTACGTTTTGAAGCTGTGTATAATACGGGTAAGAATACGACTAGAATTCTTGATGAAAGAAAAGAATGGGAAAGTAACTGTAACCATTTTCGTTAAGTATGAGTGTTTTGATATATGTCTTGAAGTCTTCCAAAAGTATTTTAATACATCTAAATACACTACATGTATATACATTTTAACTGAGTCGTTAAGTCATCGTTAGTCGTTACATGTAAGTGTTGTTTTGAAACCTTTAAGTTAACGATCTCAATTAATGTTGTTAACCCATTGTTTATTATATCTAATGAGATGTTAAATTATTATATTATCATGATATTATGATATATTAATATATCTTAATATGATATATATACATTTAAATGTCGTTACAACGATAATCGTTACATATATGTCTCGTTTCGAAATCCTTAAGTTAGTAGTCTTATTTGTATGTATATAACTCATTGTTAATATACTTATGGAGATACTTACTTATCATAATCTCATGTTAACCATATGTATATCCATATATATATCGTCATGTCGTTTTTACAAGTTTTAACGTTCGTGAATCGCCGGTCAACTTGGGTGGTCAATTGTCTATATGAAACATATTTCAATTAATCAAGTCTTAACAAGTTTGATTGCTTAACATGTTGGAAACATTTAATCATGTAAATATCAATCTCAATTAATATATATAAACATGGAAAAGTTCGGGTCACTACATCCGTCTCCTCGGTGTCACGCCTATTGGTTTCATCATCATCATCAAATTGCAACCTGGTACGCTTGATGGAGTCATCTGGTGTCTCAAAAGAGCTGTCGTCATTGGGCTTCAAAGGGTCATACGGTTCTTTGCCGGTGTTGGCATTTGGTGACGGATTGGAATCGCCTGTCATCTTGTGTTAAAGTATTGATCAAACGGTCCCACGGATGGCGCCAAATGATCAAGCCAAAATTGACTTGAGTGCAATTAGTTGAGTGACTAACCTTCGGAAGGGTTTCCTTCGGTTTGCGTGATGAGTATGAAGGGTGTTGTGGTGGTTAACTTTTGCTGAGCCTCCAAGGTGAGCTCAGAAGAGTAATCAGCTGTGGTAAGTGTAAAATGTTGATTGATTGCTAAATGTGTGATTATGAGCAGTATTTATAGGCATAAGATGGCGGTTACCAAGGATAACCACCACTAGCCCACTAAACCACGATTACCACTCCTGGAATCCTCTAATCATGCCCACTAACTGCTCCACGTTCTCCTGATTTGTCGGACGAACAAGTAGCTGCTCAAACCAAGTCAAGTGTTAACGGCACGCTACGGGTGACGTAGCGTAGGGGTAATCGTGGCCTAAGAGCGGCGTTGACTTGGTATCCAACCAGTTGAACCTAAACGTCCAGCTACAGGATACGCCATGCGTCACACGTGACGGCCATGGCGGGACGTACCTCATTAATTGGTAATTTGGTATACTCACTTTTCAATATTATTAGTAGATGGTAGATATTGCAAGGTTATCTTGACTTTGAAAATAAGGTACAATCACTTGAATAAATTGAAAAGAAAAATTCCTCTGGCCAGGTCGCATTCTTATGACCTTTGATACCTAGTCATATCTTTTGTTGTAAATTATCAAGGATAAAATAAATGTGGGAAATTAAATAAAATACATTTTTTAACACCGTTTATGAACATTTATCCGAAAAATAGATTTTTGCCCCTATCGCTCTCAAGTCCCAAATCGTTAGCTTGTGCGTTGTAAATAAGGGAATTTTGTCCAATTTCCCTTATATTTACTTGAGCAAAAATTTCTAAACTATAATGTCAATTAGGTTTAAATGTAAGATGGATTCCACGTTATTAAGGTAAACCTTTAATCTTATATATAAACACTATTCCGTTTCAATTTTCGATTTGGGATGTGAATTGCGTTTCACACTATATGCTCTCAAATGGTGAGGCTATCGTGACCATGTTGCAAACCAATTGATCCAACACCAATACACCATTATAGACCTAGCCATTTAGTGTATTAATTAAAGAAAATCATTAAGCGAGATGCTACCCGTTTACCAAATAATTAATAATATTTTTCAACAACCATAACTAAGATTGCAATTGCAATTGCAATACAAAATAAAATTTGAATCAATCAATATGACAAATTTATTCATCATTTAATCATCAAGTCAATGACTTACCAACTCATGTGTTGTATATTGTATAATAGGTCGATCACCTAATGACTCCATTTACTTTTTGCCATTTTTCACTTATATATGTTTATAAAGAATTAAAGTTGAATAATTTTTTTTAAAGACAAAATCACAAACCCTACATGATTTTTTCACGTATATATACAATTTTTAACACTTGACTCAACCCCACCACCTTTTGATTTGGAAGTTTATCGATACCACTAAGCCAGTGACACTTTGGTATTAAAGTTTAATGTTCCATCCAAGTACAAAAGAGGATTAAAGCTATAAATATCTAACGTACTTTAATTTCATGAATGTGGAGGTGTTGCCGTGAAACTGATGAGGGGCTTTAGAGCACATGATAGGTAATTGAGAGATAAAAACTTATTCGTCATGGGAAATCAATGCTCACGTGTGCAGTTTTAATGAACTTATAAAACAGATACAATTTTTCCAAGCAAGTGGAGTACCTTACTCACAAGTTTAGCCTAAGATAAATATGCTAAAAAGTTGAAACATTTGTAGTATATGCTTTATACTGGATGCATGCTAGTAGTATTAAGTTGCATATATCGGAAAAATAGGTACTACATGATTGTTGCATATTCATTGATATTCCGTGTTTTTAAGAAAAATAAAATAAAAATTTAATAATGTTTTGTTTAAAATAGAATAACAACTAGAGTTGGTCATTTTAATTTTAATAAATCAACATCATCCCAACCTTACATACTCAATCCCTCAACCCACACTTTTCACTACCGGAATTGAAAAGGAGCCAAGCCACCCAACTTCTACTAAAACTTTATTCTCACTCTTCTAACAAAACTATCTTTCCAACCAAACGGGTCGAATAGATTAGTTACAAAACATAGTATTTTAGTATTTTACTAACATTTTATTATAAAAAAAATATTATATAAAATTCTTGTAGAAGATGACTCTTCATCTACCAAAGAAAGCAGTTACTTGAAGACAATCCCATTTCACCAAATCTACTCCTTAAACAAATCAACATTTTCAATGTCTCTATGTTTTTCTCATCATTATATCTTTACCACCATAATCACCACCACATCCAATTCATTCTTCTATTTCTCCTATCATCTTCATGATCATGCATCCCTTACGCCGGAAAGTTTCTCTCTTCTCGACTTACACCGCAGCCATGAAACAAAGAAAGAACAATAATCTTTCAACTTTCGTAGTTGTGTTCTCAATCTTTCTATTTGGGTTCTTTTTGTACAATGAAGATGTCAAGTCCATAGCCGAATTCCCATTCTCAAGTCCCAAAGTTGTACCACTTGAAAAGTCTTTAACAAAAGTAGATGGTGCAAGTGAGGTTGTTGAGATCAATACTAGGACGACTTTAGTGGTGGAGTCGAAACCAGTAGAGGATCAAGTGATTGAATTGCCCGTTCCTACGGTTGAGGAGGAAGTGGAAGACGATGAGGAGATCGAATTGCCACCAGAAGAATGTGATCTGTATGATGGGAGTTGGGTTTA
This sequence comes from Rutidosis leptorrhynchoides, assembly GCF_046630445.1. Classification (NCBI taxonomy): domain Eukaryota; kingdom Viridiplantae; phylum Streptophyta; class Magnoliopsida; order Asterales; family Asteraceae; genus Rutidosis; species Rutidosis leptorrhynchoides. The sequence continues at coordinate 14,019,429 of NC_092335.1, read as the reverse complement.
TGATGATACAACACATCCGTTGTATAAGGAAGACGAATGCGAATTTCTTACGGCGCAAGTAACATGTATGAGAAATGGGAGAAAAGATTCTATGTATCAAAATTGGAGGTGGCAACCTAAGGGTTGTAACTTACCCAAGTAAGATCTTTCACTACTTGTAATTTTAAATTTTCTTACGCAACGATAAAATGATACATATTTTTTATTTTATATGACCGATTCTTGTGACAGACACTTGACAAGTTCATAAGACCGTCGAGTGTCTATTAACAGAATCGGTAGAAAATAAATTTTGAAGAATCTATATGTAGTATTTAACAAGTGAATGAACTTGATATTGTCTTATTTGTTAATATAATGAAGGTTTAGGGCAAAATTGCTGCTTGAGAAACTAAGGAACAAGAGGCTTATGTTTGTTGGAGATTCATTGAACAGAAATCAATGGGAATCAATGGTGTGTTTGGCTCAATCCATAATTCCTCCGGGAAGAAAGAGCTTAAACAAAACTGGCTCACTTTCAATTTTTCGAATTGAGGTTTCGTTCTTCAATCTATTTGAACTGTATATATTTGCTTTACCAAGTTAGATTTGCATAGCATAGACTAATCGATCATTCCATACAACGTTCTCTTCCATATATTATAAAAAATATCATGAAATGAAATACAAATATGAGTGTGAGTTAAATTCTGACTGAAAATATAGCATTTGATAAGGGATGATACACTTTCACTCTCATTTTTGATAAATTTATCATTAAATTATGCATTGCTAAGTTGTACAATCTGTTAATAGATTTGATGAATGTGGTTGTATCCATATTGATGGATCGCGTTATGAACACGATTGGTGGCATTAATACGATTCATGGAAAATGCAAAAAGATAAGATAAAATCATTGTCATTAAAGAAGGAAGAACATGTGATCATTTATGAGTTCTATATCCCCTGCATTTGGGTACAACTCGAGTCAAGCATTAAAATTTTATTCTTAATTTAATGAAGTTATATGAAAAATTAATTATACAAATCCGATGGTGATTACCTAAAAACTTTCTTCTTAGCAGTTAGTTTTGTAACGTTTGTTTAATTCAATGTAATGTAAACATATTTGCAGGATTATAATGCCACGGTGGAATTTTATTGGGCCCCATTTTTGGTAGAGTCAAATTCAGATGACCCAACCATGCATAGCATATTAAACAGGATCATAATGCCTGGATCCATTAAAAAGCATGGTAAACATTGGAAAAATGTGGATTATTTGGTCTTCAACACTTATATTTGGTGGATGAATACCTTCACCATGAAAGTCCTGTAAGTATCTAATAACTGTAAATAATATATCAATCTTTACGTACATACTGATTTTAATACTTTTTCATATTCTATTTTATAATTAATTAACATAATATACAGGAGGGGGTCTGACAAAGGAGCAACTGAATACGATGAGGTTGAAAGGCCCGTGGCGTACGCAAGAGTTTTGAGAACATGGGCTAAATGGGCCGATAAAAATATCAACCCAAACCGTACCACTGTATTTTTCAGCAGCATGTCTCCTCTACATATTAAGTAAACATTTCTATTCCTACTTTCGAAATAAGAAGAAAAAAAAAAAAAAAAAAAAAAAAAAAAAAAAAAAAAAAAATCAAATAACATATGCATTATTAGGTGTAGTTGATACGTTTCAACCAACCTAAGGATATTAGTTGGGAGTAGAGGCGACTTTTGAACATGATTGCCTTTCAACTAATTTTTTTATTATAAATATTTAATTAAATGTATATTACTAATAGAAAAACGGTATAAAGACATTTGTGCGATTTAGAGGTAAAGAATATATGTAGTTCGTAATTTTAATGTCTATTTTTTATTTGACAACGAATTGTGTATACTCAAATGAATTTTTATGTAGGAGTTTGGATTGGAATAATCCCGACGGCATAAAATGTGCGAAAGAGACTAGTCCGATCACTAACATGTCCATGCCAATAAACGTGGGCACAGATTGGCGTCTTTTTACAGCTGCAACTGATGTGATTAAATCAATGAAGCTTCCAGTTCATTTTCTCAATATAACATCCCTTTCGGAATATCGTAAAGATGCACACACTTCAGTTTACACGATTCGTCAAGGCAAAATGTTAACAGATGAACAAAAAGCGGATCCAAACACTTACGCGGATTGTATACATTGGTGTCTTCCTGGATTGCCTGATGCATGGAATGAGTTTCTTTATACGCGTATTATTTCTCGCTCTTGACCATCCGTTGCAAGTTAACTATGATCAATTATTACGCATAGGAACTCTAAATTGATACTTCTTTTGCATACCTTGTATATCTAGGGACACTGATTTTATATTCTTGTATTTTTATTTTTATTATTTGTTGTGAAAATTTTGTTCTAGAAATTTGATTACAAATGCATTGTTGTCCCAAATGTACAATGAAATGTTGAAAGAAGAAATAATAAATGAATATAGAAATTGTAAGTAGGTGTGTCTTTTTCAATCTTGAGACTGCAATAACTTGTCTTGTAAGAGAGAGTAAACAAAACAGTCCATTGCTGAATGAAATCATTTTTTGGGGGTTTATACTTTATATATTTCTTGTGGACATAATTTTTAGTAATTTGTATGTAGTATTTATCATTAGTGTTTATACATTAAACTTATAATTATCATTTATCATATAATTATATAATAATATACTATATAATATATAATTTTAGTTTAGTAGTAGAACTCTACTTATAAGATCTATGTATTGATAAAATACAAGAAAAGTATTAATTCAATTTTAATTAATCATAAGGTTCAGATTTGACTAATACAATCCACACACTTCTAAACAACATGTCTCATGAAAAACCTTTAAATATGGAGCTCCTACTACCCAGTGTTACTATACATGAGTTCTGCATGCTTAAATCCCTAATATATATGTTGCCGGGATTAGTAAACCGAATCCATTGTGCAACCTAGTTTAGAGTCAAGAGGTTGCAAACACAACTGACCTGATTATAAACCGGACAAGGTTCATCTACCAGACTTAGAAGAAGAGAGCAGATACTTATCGATTTCATTAATTGCATTGATGTGGGTATCAGGAAACAATAAACGTATCAAGGGCATCAAAGAAGGTGTCCGTATTGACTTCAATTTCTCAAAACCGGCTTGAAATTTTGAGGGTGGTGGTACACTGTACCACTGAAGATACCATGACACAAGTGTGGAAAGATTATCATCTTGTGAGATTTCGCCACGTGTCGACCATCTCCCGGATCTAAAGTAATCATGTAAGCTGGTTCTTAATGATGGAGAATATTTTAGAAGTTCTTCGACCCGTCTGTTGAGGGAACCTAAAAACGTAGATTGAACAATGCTGCCTCTCGAACTCGTTAATCTTCCATTCATCAGAGCATCATTGTAGGCTAGTGCGATCTGAGAGAAATTATAAACATGAACTGAAGGTTTTTTTAATATAATGAAGAGGTCAAGAAAATAATACCATAACGATAACGATTACCTTTAAACTGGGAAGGAATTGAGAATCAGTTGGAATTGGTACATTATTCGTAACTTGTTCTGCCATCGATGCAACGGTTGTGTACAAGGTTAGGTATACCTGCATACGTATAATGTGAAGGATTTGGTACATCTCGAAACAATAATGAAAAGTGATAACTTCAAGTTCATTTACTAAGACCATTCCTAACAAGGCGTGACATTCCATCCATCCGTCACTTAATGTGGCAAAACTAACGAAAACTGTCAGAATATAACAGGGCTTCAGTTTTGACGGACCTTAGGCGTCAGTTGGACTTCTTACGCAAAACAAAATAAAATAAAAAAAATTCGTCACTTCATGCTACAACCAATCAGTGATTTTGCTAATTTAATAATTATATATTTTTTTATTATTGATTTATTTATTCCCACCTAATTTCCAATCAAATTTTACCACATCACCCTACCAAATATTTGACACAAAAATTTGACACAAGGGTTAAAAAATGTCAGTAACTGACATTTCCATGTCACAGGCAGATTGCACTTTTTGGCCAAAAAGTGCATAAACTGTAGTGATATCACAGTCACAGTCACGGTTAGAAACGGTCTAATAGCAAGGAATTAAAAAACACACAATAAGATAGATAGATGTACCTGTAAAAGCGCTGGCCTGTCCTTACTCACACACTCGAATAGCACTTGCAAGCAGAACTCTTGAAAATCAGTATCAGATCTGCATGTATGTATGCAAATACCTTCAACTTAAAACTAACAAAGATCATAAATGTTTATTTTTTAAACTCATATTTTGTCATAAAGAGCATGTCCATATTGCATACATACTTGATGTTCCAGGAATGATCACAGCAGAGAGCACCAAAAGCAATCAAGCTCGGATCAGAAGAGAAGGTACTGACCAACTGATTAACAGTTACTGCCGCGTTATCACCGTTATTGCTTGGAGTACAAGCACTCAAGCTTGCCACACCAAACACCTGAAGCGTGAATTCATTTCAGTTATACTCCTAACCAAACCAGATAGTATGTTCCAGTCAATGTCAAAAATAATAAAGGCGGGACCTTTTGCATTGCCCTTGAAAGCAAAGACTGGCGACCCATTGGGTCATCCACATAAGAACACGCTCCAACTTTGAGTTTTATATAAATGATGCCAGAATTAAATGGATCATTCTTGTCACCAGCTTTCCACCATGGTTTTTCTGGTGAACAAAACTAGATTAGATTAGAACTCATTACATTCTAATCATGATGAAGGTGTTGACATAAAGAAGCTATGTTTACCTTCAGGATTAAGCTCAATTACTTGAGGCCAGTAACGAGGACCACAAACCCGGACTGTTTTTAACTAAACCAACATATTCAACACCAATAGAATCGATTGGGTAATAGGTTAAAAAAATTGACATATTCCAGTATGGATTAAAAAAGTAACTTACAAGAGCACGTTCGGCTAGAATGCATGGAGTAACCTCACAGAAACTAGTCTCTGCATAATGCTCAGTTTCCTTGATAGTAATTTCAAGAGGAGCATAAACTGGTAGACCCGTGTCCACATCAACTGTTTGAACCCATCGAGCTTCCGTGGCAATTACATACAAATGTCGAAATGCCTGAAAATGTAACTCTTTCACAATGTTATTTCAGGATAAAGTTGGGTCAATTCTACACAAATTACCAATTATCATGGGATTTTACACCTCTATATTGCATATCCACTCTAATTGTAGATACAGCCACATCGAGAGATAATTGAAATCAAATAGTTTATTGTGATAATGAATTGTAAACCAAATTATAACCTGAAGGTGACAGCGATTGTCATTTGGTCCGGTGGGTAAGCGTGGATAAAGGGTTATTAACAATGCAGCAATAGAGCTGTTGCTAGTTGAGAAAGTCTTCGTACCACCCCCAAGGAACAAGAAACCAATAGCTAAGCTCACCTGAAACAAGTACATACAACAACATAAAAATTAGAAGAAAAAAAACTCAAATTAAGAAACAGAAGTTCTGAAATCTGTTGTATTGACAATCCTAATATCAGTTCAAAAATAAACAAAAATGTATGTTGTACAATCCTCTATATGCAAGAAGGAAGATTTATAGTCATATATATGTTAATTAAAGCTCCATGAATGGTTAATGAACTTACAGCCATTTGGGTACCATAGTTGACATGTCCATCAGCTGAATTTCTACCGCGAAGAAATTTTAACAATCTAAAAGTCGGCAAGTGCCCAGAACCAGCCATAACCTGATATTCCAGATATGTCAAATATTGGGAGCAAAATTATAAAATGATATTTAAGAGCAATTTTAACAATACAAGTAACCATAGTGCACTTACGACGGACAAGGAAAGAGCAATGAGGTGTAGGCATGTCTCTAATGTACCCCTGTCAACATACTGAGACAATCCCCTTGGAAATCCATGCATAACTTTTACAGATAAAGGCTTTATCTGCAATATACATAATAAATGATTAACGTTATAAACAGAACAAAAATGTAAAAAAAAAAAAAAAAAAAAAAAATCCCCGGATAAACCATACCTCATTGAGAAAGGCAATAGCATAGCTATAAAGCAAGTCATGGGCAGCTCCATCTTTAGTACCAGCAAATCTCAAACCTGGCGACAGAAATGATGATATAAATTAGTCGACATAAATGAAGGGTAATAAAGTCCATTCAATTAAGTAACATATACACATGTTGAAAATATATCTTTCTCATGTTATATTCAGACTCTGGCTTTCTGATATTACATCTAAAGCAAACTAAAAGTATTCTACAATATAACTTGATCCATGTAATGATGGCATGATCAAGTACTGAACATGTAAATGCAAAGATGAGAAGCAAAAGTAAATGATTGTTAAAGAATCGCTACCAAGTGAAATACATGCACCAGCAACGATATTCACATATGCCTTAACGATTGCTTCAATGTCCATTTCATCAGAAAAATCAGACATCTCATCTTTGAGACCAATAATGCCATCTAAGATTACTGTAGGTATCTGAGCCTGAATCCAATCTTCTGATGGATGAATCCTGAACACAACAAACCATTAAAGTAGATATCCAACTACAGAGTTATTGTTTTACATTCGTATATATATTAAATAAATGGTAGTTACCTGCTCCACAATATCAAATTACGTGAAATGACATTAAGCATTATGAAGTCGGGTCTCACATACTGCAACTCAAAATGCGTTTGTGGGACACGAAGCCGGGATAAAATCGCTTGTGATTCAGTCTGCCATCAATCAAAAGTGGTGCATAAAATCATTATCTTTATCCTATAGATTCTGTAAAAAGATCTCACATAAAATCATTATCTTTGTTTACCTTCAGGTACATTAGACCCAAAGCAACTATAGCTCCAGGTGCAGTTACATCAACATTGATTTGGGTTCCATCCATCATCTGCACATAAGAACAAAAGCAGAAATTTAGAAGAGAATACGAGTAAACAACTCGACACATGAGATTTATAATGTGCATCCAAAATAAAATGGCTGTGCACAACCTGACCAGAACCACGATTGTGATCATCTATCAATCCATTAGAGAGAAGGGATCTTTCCTGAAAAAGACAGCACAAAATTCATGCACGAAAAATCTAGAACAAAAGATCCTTCAAGTGAAATGAACTGAGTAATTACAATGAGATTTTTTTAATATAAATAGCATAAGCATATAAATACAAGACTTACATGGTGGATATCGTTGCCGCCAGCATACTGAAATAACCGATCAACTAATGTGTCCATGAAACCAACCGCATCCAGGCCACGACCTTCAATTAAAGAGAACATGGTTAGAAGCAACTGTCACTTTAAGAAATTGGAAAGTGAAGTGGCAAAATAAAACGGTAAACGGAGTACGTTTTCCTTGTTCACGTACATTGCGACCTCACATTGCGAGATTGGGTAGTGATGTGGTTGTATATATAAATGGGTTTGAGAGTTTTGTTTCAATCTCCAAAGGGTAAATAGAAAAAAAGTTAATAAACTTCCTAAACCGTTTGTTAAATATATGGTGGATAATTATTAAAATATTGTCACTTTTGTCTCATAAAAGTCTCATACCTGAGAGTCAACACTCTAATTATTAAGCAAAATATATAAACTAAAAAGTTGAGACAAAAACATTCCGGGTCAATCGAGAAGTGAGTTATACAGATACAACTTACCCAAAGCAACAAGCCCTAAAGAAAAACCAGCAGATACGGCATATCCTTCTCTTTCAAGTACATTATCACCTCCACTTCTACGCCCTATCTCACCCTGAAAAAGAGAATAAACCTTCAAGAATATACTACTCGAGAGGTGGTAAAGATGAAAGTAAATGAAAGCACATGTCATCATTAGCAACAACGGTGTAAAAGTCGGCCAACTAATCGGAATTAGTTAGGTTTTGAAACTAGTCCGAATCAACTAAGCCTAAGTTAGACTAAAACGTCGGAAACTTTTAAACATTGGTCAAAGTCATATTTAGTTGGTCAAATCCAGATTTATTCGGTCAAAGTCGGTCAAAATCAGACAACGTTTTAATAAAATTAGGGTTTTAGAGTATTTGAACAATTATGTTTATTATTTTACATGTAAAGAAAGTCTGATTTAATTAGTCCCTGACTTGCAAATTTTACAATTTTGATTAGCACACAACCTTAATATATGACTGCCACAAGCCATCCCAATAACTACGTAGCGTCTAGGGTTCACAAAGTTACACATACAGCGCCATACTTAATCAAATTGATTATACAATTAAGCTTATAGAGAAACTTGTGCTTTGTTACTTTATTAGTCAATCCTCATACTTTGCTCTGCAAGTAATATACTTCAAGCTAAGAAACCAAAACTATCAGGAAAAAAGGAGCTTTGCAACAAAAAGAAAGTAGAACAAAAAGTACGAGAATAAAGTAATGAAGAGCAGACCACTATGACAAGCCTGAAGCCAAAGAAGATTTGACACTTTAAGATATTAAGTTAGTTAAAGTTTTAGTTTTCCTATATGAAAGGCTCTTTTATCGAGCCCGTATAACTCAAGCATCAGTAAACTACGTTCATCTCTCTCTAAATTTGGCTCCTACATTGGGATTTCGAGGATAAAGATAGCTTTTGAAAGTTGGATTCTTCCGGTACAAAAAAAAATAATGTTATAACTTCAAAAATTGTGACAAACGATTCAAAGATTGAAAGAGTACTTTAGGAGCTAGAGGGTACATATAATAAGGTAACAAACTATGATAGGCTTTTAAAGATCCATGACGCTTCAGAGATAACAGTAAATGGAACAACGGGACATAAAGACACTACATGACTGAACAGTATAGACATAGTAACTTACCAAAAGTATTTTCATCGTTTGAGGGTGTGAAGATCCTTCATAAAGAAGCCCAACTGAGACAAGCGCTGCAGACTGAAAATTTTGGTACATTAAAATTAGTAGCAATCGTACATCCAGACTCAAGACATAAACTATACAATCAAACTGTCAAGGTGATTGTTGACGTTTGACCCCATTTCTAAATTTCCTGGACATGAAATGATAAGCTGAAAAATGCTTATAATTTAAAAACAATATCACTATATCAGAATGTGATTATATGATGCCCTGGCTAGACAGTTATTAACACCCGTAACTGTCGCCAGTGAAAGAAAAAAGTGCTCATCTTTTGTATTGAGTACTTAAAGGCCGCCAATGCAGAATACATGCATATACACTCACACACAAGGATATACACATCTAAAAAGGCATACCTGCAACAGGGTTGGTAATTCCAGTTCTGGAAAGGAAGATGGATGGCGAGCTGGTAAGTGTACAAATAACGACTGCAAGAAAAGAATGATGTCATGATTTCTGAAGGCTCAACAACAAAGCCCAGATAGAATAACCAATGTGCTCGAGTTGGTTGGTTGCTCACACAAGTCATTAAGAAAAAAACACTACCTTTATTACTAATGAAATAATGGTTTCACGTAAAAAAAACATATACACCTACAATTAGGCTAATAACAGCTAAAGAGATATCTAGTATCAACATTAGATATGCAAAATAAAATTTTACTTATTTAGAGGATAATGTGGTTAAGTTATTTAGTTAGTCCTGCAAGTCATAAAAAAAATTGAAAATCCATCCTCTTACCAGTGACAAAATTCACTTTTGAGAGGATAACGAAATAAGATACAATTATACTAAAATGTGTAAAAAAGTGATCAGACTGGAAATCAAGCATTAGGAATAAGAAAGATGGGTGATTTAAACATTGATATGTAGAAACGCAGCAAGTATATCATAAGGACCTACCATTTCATGATCAACAAAAGCAGAAAATTTGTGCAAGGGAAAAGTTTTACTCCGTATCAGATTAATTAAGTTGATACAATATGAGATCAAACAATTGCCAGCACGGTATGATTAAAAGAAAATGGTGGACAAGATGCACAAGACTAACCTTTGATATTGCCGGCTGCATTGTTCCTCTATAAGATGCAGAAAGTCCAAGCATTAAACCTACTGTAGTGCTTTCGTGTTCCTATAAAAAGATGCTACCATTAGATTTGCAGAGGATGCCACTACGATGATAGCATTAGATTTGCAGAGTAAGTCACAGGTGTTTCCCTATATAACTTTGTGATAATCAATGGTGCAACCTATGTGCTATAATATATGTCATAGTTACATCACACTGCGTAGGGACTCTAAAATTGCAGATCTCCTTGTTTGAGAGGAATGAAGTTAATGTATATAAATATGTTTGATGTTTGAATTATGGTGAACTTGTCAATTCCTCTTATACGTCATCCTGGACTTAACTACATAAGAAGCATCAACTGAGTAGTATGAAAATCATTATTTTCCAACATATAGAAGGAAATATAGATCGAATAATTGAAACGTTAACAAAAGAATGTAGTTATACAAGTCAAGTGTGCAGTAAACTTTGGTTTCCAGAAATTCCGATACTTTAAACATCCAGATTTTTTGTAGTTGTCAAACATAAACTCATGCCAAAATAAGAGGATACAAAATACACAATACCTGTGAATAGTACTGATATATATCAGTTATATTCAGAACATCTAAGTGACCATGCAATCCCAGTGCAAGAAGGAGGCCTGCATGAGTAACGTTTGGTTCCTTGGGTTTGTTGTAAGCGATCCAAGTTCTAGACATTTTACCCTGAAAAATAACGCTAGTAATCAGTACAAATGTTCTTGTAGGGTTTTGCTACACGATAAGGTGTATTTAATGAGCTCAAAATTTTCTTATAAATATTAAAAAATTACATTTACATTTACTACTCATCAATGGAATCTAAAATTTACAATTTTTACACATATCACGAGAAGATGACATGTCAGTGCAGAAGATGACATGTCAGTGCAAAACCCAATCTCAGTTTTATGACAATAATCTATAAACTATATGAATAATTTCACATACAGAGGGAACATTAAACATTTATATATTACTCTTAAACACACAATAAACCTGAAGAGGTGCCATCCGTAGTCCAGCAGCTACGGCATTGTGAAACTCGGGCCAAGATTTAAGTTCCTGTATGTTCCTTATGGTCGGGTCCAGGTTAACCTGTGGAGCATGACTTTTTCAGACTGACAATGTGTACTAAAATCCAGAATAACGACACCAGATGTTAGACAATCTTGTTTAATAATAAAGACTTCCTCTCTAAAACCATATATAGACTTTACAAACAAGTCTATAAAGGCAGAAACTACAATAGCTAACCCAGTATAACTGTGGCCAAGAATGTTGAATGTCAAAGTAAAAAGATAAAGAAAAGGTAGAACCGTACATTGGCATTTTGTTGGGCGGACAATCTGCCTGCTAATATCAAATTTGGGACAGGAAGTGCCTGCAAGATGTTTCAAGGGACAACAACATAAACCATTTCTCAAGTGTTAAGTGTTTCGCAAAGTAAAGCAATTTAACTCTAATTTCTGAAATAGGGGCGCAAAAGACATACCTCTGTTAACAAAGTACATGAAGTTGAAAGGGTAAATGCACCACGACCAATAGGGAGAGCAGTTGTCCTCTGAGCAAGCTGCCATAACTGAGCCTGCAAAAGAAAACCAGAAGAATACAGAATATGATTGTACTATAAATTAGTTATTTAGTTTGACTAGTTGATATGCAATAAAAAGTTCGATTTAGCTTAAGTACTGGTGGGCAACAGGTTACTCTCTGCTAAGATTAACTTACTGAGCACATTCAGTCCAATCAAGACACGCAAAGGAAACAGAAGTTCTTGCACTTTAATCAGCTAAGCAGGCAAATAAAAACAAACTGAACCACATTACAGAGTATACAAAATCATACATCCAAGCCTGGGTCAATCTCATGTAATACAATATGTTAGACGTTTAACCGTATAAACATATAAATATGTTCTGAAATAACTTCCATTTCATTAAGAAAACTATTCATGTGAGCTTCGTTAGATGTGCATGATTGTACTAATAGCATTCGTAAACCAAAAGCAAGATATTACCTGTTGGAAATCCTGATCAAGTGCGGTAGGGTTAGCTGGTGTTTGAATTGCCACAGGTCTTGCAGAGCATAGTAGACGTCTAACCTGCCAGTACAAGTTCAAAATTTAACAAAAAACAAAAAAAAAAATCATTAAAGAGAGCAAAAATACATAAAGGATATTAAACGGAATCAGAAGTAACCACATGAGCAGGACAGTATTAACACCATAAAAGCAAAAGACGAGAGAAAACAACAAATATTTACAAGCACAGCACTATTGGCAACATTATCCTACAAACAGAAGCCAAAACATACCTCGTTTAATCGCAAATCACGGCCAAATCGCAACTGAGTGCTAGAGTTGAAGATATGCTCCATGCCATCAATTGTAGATCCATCCATACAATATGTATCCTCATTCTTAGAACTATCCAATTCAGTTGCATCAGTAACTGAAGAAGGAATAGTAACTGGATGTAGATGTAGCATGTAAGGCGTAGACATAGAAACCGAAGTCACATTGTTGGAAGACTTGATATCACCAAATTTATTTGAGCGTGATAAACAAGATAAAGAAAGATCTTCTCGGCCAAGTAGAACATATGCAGAAGCAGGCCAATCAGTAGGTGGACACTCCCGGCACTTGTCCAGTACCTATAAGTTTTCACATGAACAATTTATTGCAAATAATGCATATATATAGGATGTACAACTATATAAGCATAACTTACATGTCGCAAAGGAAGAGATACACCAACAGGCAAAAGATCTAGTTGTTGCAATCCAAATCTTTCTCCAACCATTGCAAGTACCGTTAACTCTTCAGGAGTGGAAGCAGATCCAGTAGCAAACTTACAGTAAACATCAGATGACAATTTGTTCCCGTTAATTTTTACACCACATAACACGCTATAAAATGAAACGATTTTTCTGGCCCAGCTCACGACAGAATTTCCGTCTTTACGCATTAGAGCAGGAAGATCACTAACGTTGGTACCAATACATCCATATCGCAAACAATTCTCGAGCCACCTAAACAAACTAGGAGGAGTTTTTTGAGATAATGAAGTGTTGTGAATAGAGTACTTTCTTGAAAGAATGGGAAAGTCACGTATGTAATAGTCCAGGTAATCAGCTTCCCCTAAAAACTTTGAGACTTCGCATAATAAATCGACGAGGAGACCCAAATCCCTGCAATAACGTGTATGCAGGTATGAACAAGAAGGTCACAGAGAATAACTTACATATATTATTGAGAAAAGCGGTGAAGGTAAAAAGATATGAAATTTAAGGATACCTTTTGCGAAGATGATTAAGTTTTAAACTTTCATACACAGCATGTAGTACATCAAGAATCTCTATCAAGGATTCAGATGGGTAGGACGTATCCATTTGTGGAGAAGGTGAACATGATTCGTCATTTTGAAGAGAAGGTCTAGGTGAAAATCCACACATGAAGTGAGATTTGGAATATTTCTCGTGAAAGGTGCTGTTAATAAGAAACTCCCATGCGGAACCTGAACGTATTTGAGATGTTTTCCTAGATTTCCCAAAAATTTGTAATATAATAGCAGAAAAAGACTCCCATTCGCAATCAACAGGAGAATCTACTCTAGATAGATAAGCCGAATCACCATTTCCCCAAAGAAGGGCCACAAAGTGATTATATAAATTATCTTTAAGTCCCTCAGCCATTGCTGTGATACAATCATTTGCCAATGATGATGAAGGGTATCTTCGAAACGCACATCTAAGGATCTGAATATGTAATAAAGAAAAAAATATAATGTAACCATAAAAAGATAGTCCACGGAGCTAACATATGATAAACGTGAACCAAGACATGGATGTGAATAGCTATTAAACCTGTCCATTGTTTAAAATGACATTGATTCTCCCTTCAACAGCGTCAGCCAATCCAATAACCTTTGAATCATGAAAAGCAGTTGGTGCTTCAAGTGGCTTGACATTATGTGAAACACCACCATTTCCTTGAAATGGATGAAGGATATATCTACACAGACATTGCTTCCCTGACTAATGCAGTAAAAATATCACAGAAGTTAATTACAGAATGATTAGCACTTAACACAAAAAAGTTAACGTTTTATTGAACTTTTAACCTTTTCTTATAGCAATACAGATAAAAGTTACTTATTCTAACTGATGTACACCTACATTCAATTTGCACCAGGTTTAAGAGTGATGCACAGTTCCAAAAAAGTTAATTTATCCTTTTAGGGTATTCATAATTTTTACAAGTATGTGTGTTTATATAGAGATCGAGCGCTTGTTGACTAGGTTATTGTTCACAACACTTCATGGCAGGAACAACAAATGTAACGAACTTACATATAGAAGAAGAGTGTTTTCAGGAGCCAAAACAATGATATCTCTGTATGGCAGTTGTCCAACTTTAACTCTAGAAACAACAACATACAGAGCACAGTTTAAAATACCAAGTTACCAAATAATAATTAAAAAAAAAAAAAAAAAGCAACAACGGTCATTAATTCCTTACCTTGGGCGAGTTACAACAACAGGTGCTGCAGCAATGGCAGGTATACTCCAGCTCATGTCAGGTCTAATATCATAGAGGATCTCATTATTCAATTCAACACACTGAATCCTAACTGCTACTAACTTCTTTTGATCTTGAAGAAGGAAACAAATAATGGGAGTGGCATCAGTATCTGTTGCCAGAAACACCTGTGTAACATCATTTCAGATAACCTATAGTGCTTGATCAATAAATAAACAACTTAAGAATCATATGAACGAATGTCACCTCACTTGCAGCCGCTTGTGCACCTTTCCCTTGCCATATTCTTCTAAAAGATAATTTTTTTGATATTAAGACATCAGAAAGTACTGAATCCCCTGCATCAAGGTTGGAACTAATAATCTCTGCACTCCAGAGTGAATGTTGCATCTTTCCTGAAAGAAATACAAGTTCTCTCAGAGCTATAATAGATATTTAAAGGGTATGCAAGGTGTGAAAATAGTTAAACCTTTATGATATGACGCCATAAGTGGGATAAGATCACTAGTCCATATTGTCTTCTCATCAAATTCTTTCATGTTGCTTAACTTCCCTCTTTCCTCCATATGAATTGGCTAGCAATAACATACTAACAAATTCATACACATGCATGATGCAGCCTTTTAAATAAATGACAACCAAAACAAGAGCAAAAGATTAAGACGACACATCTTCATTGGCTATAAAAGGAAAGAGTTTTACCTGTGGTTCTTCGAATGGATCCATTAAAATCAGATGTGATGAAAGTGAAGTTCCGTCTACTTTAACTGAGTGATCCCACAGACTTCTTCGAATGAAAGACTGTTGAGGACTATAGCCCATATCTTTTTTTGAGCGAGGTATATCAAGGGCAGTCAATAACGGACTTGAAGATGAATAAAAAGAATGCCTTGATGGCTTTGATTCATTTATTTGTTGAAGAAGTAGACCGCATGGAAGAGGCCATATTGATGTGACGTTACTCGGAAGAGGGATAGATAATGTATCGCCTGCCAAAACAAGCAACCAACTTTAAACCAGTAGGGTTAAGCTAAAAGTGAAACTATACACGGTGAAGGAAAAAAATACACATCATATAACAAAGTAGTTCAACCTTTAATTTGAAGTTAAGGCCTATCTTTATTGAAAATGAACTTATGATTTGATTATACCATGTGATGATGCTTTATTTTTTATTTTTTTAAAAAGCAGTGACATTAACCTCCACTATGTCATACAGAGTACTTCATAATTGTGTTAAATCTATTGTCAGAACTGCAACAGCAAAAACAATAAGTTCCACATACCTGATGTGCTATAAATGGCCAAACTATCTACGTGTAGAATACAAAGAAGAGCTCCAGATGAGTCTCCCATTCGACACCAGCAGGCCTAGACTTCAACAATATAATGAAGGTAAGTAGCAGTGTATTCAACCCAATGCCGAAATATAAGTTGTTACATCAAAGAATACCAACAACAAAATCTACCTATATATCTTAATACTACCTAAAATAGACAAACATATATCTACCTATAAGTTATAACACCCTATGATAATTAAAAATATATATGGACCTAAAAACACGTACCTTGATAACTGGTTCAGGTAAACTGAATCTCTTGTACACTCTTGCTCCTACTGTCCATATTATCCTGTCACATTCAACGGTTGTACAAATTTTTGTGAAAAAATCAAATTAAAATCAAAAGAAAAGGGTTAGAATAATAGAAAACAAAGCAAACTGTATCAATTTATCGACTGTTTACAACTATTATCACTATGATCAAACTTACTGAAATCTTACTGTGATGCAACTGATTTAGTGAAATATTAGGGTATTTTTGTACAAAACATATGATCTGCAAAACTGTGTTTCTGAAATTGTATAGATACATACATATACATATACAAAATTGAATTGGGCGACAGAACTCTTAAATTCAATCTAAAACCAATTGAAAACCTTTTAATTCGTAAATATAATATAAAAGTAATGGTGGCATTACCGATTTCCTCGAACAAAAAGTTCATGATCGCTCCGATCACTCAAAGAAGAAGACGTTTCATTATCATCTGAATCGGGTTCATCTTGTTGTCTGGTAACTTCTGGATCAAACAAGAAATACTCATACTCATCACTAATCTCATCAGCAGACTTACCGTCAAGAGCTTCAGCAACTAGGCCGAAGGGCTTGAATTCACCAAGAACGGTGAGGTGTCGAACACCGATTGATGATGATGACATTGTCTCGTTTGCAGTCAAAGTGTTCGATGAAATGCTTAGAAGAAAGGGAGGGGGTTTCTCGCGTGGATTGAAAAATGTTGCCGTCTCCCGCCTATTTTCGACTTTCGAGTGAAACCGAGCGGGTCGGGTAATGGAAGATGGTAAACCCTAGTTTAGGTTCCACTGCCTTGACAAGTGAGAACCGTTGGATTTTATTTATAGTCGGTCCATCTGGTTTGTACTAGAGATTATATGAGTGATCTTAAACTTTTGCTTTTACTTGGTTAGTCATGTAAATTGCACGGTTGGTTTTTGAAGTTGACGATCGTTAAAATATTTGTTAAATTAACTCGTGTTACTTGACAAAAGGTTAATTTCATTTTTTTTACACATCTTCTCTCCGCCTTCATCACCCTTTTTTTTGATAAAAAGTTCTCACCTGTAAATGTCACTAAAGATAACCAAACATTCCAATTACGGATTATAAATGGCAACAACCATCAAACCAACAATCTAGGCAATACTTGTCAATCCTAAGGCCCGCAAATCAAATAAAATACATCCTCATTTTCAACGAATACATGTGAATCAAATCAAATTATATAAATATTTTCAAATTAAATTACACCAAATCATATGGGAGTTCCAAGTCAAAATTAAACTCGTATATAATAATCCCACCATAAACCTAAAAATCATAAATCAAGTAAAAGCTCACTAATACTACTTGGGTCAATTCATCTTCTTGTTCTAATACTACATGGAGTAAAAGTGTAAAAACAGGTTTCGAGATTGATAGCTTAGGTGCAATTTTCGAAGTCATTTACAAAAGTGGTCGGTAACGGAAACAATACTAAATTTTGGGATGATGTGTGGCTTGGAGATAAAACCTTAAAGGAGATTTTCAAGAGATTGGTGCGGCTTGAATCTAATCCGAATGCTACGGTTGCGGAGCGGCTCAATTGGGATGGCAGTTCATGGGTTCCAAGTTGGCTATGGTTGCGTAAAGTTACAGGCAGAACAAGTGGCGAGGTCGAAGAGCTGGAGCTGCTGATTTCGTCTTCAGCAAAAATGGATCTTGAAAAGGATAATTATTGGGTTTAGAAGCTTTGCGGGTCCGGTATTTTTTCTACCAACGCTTTAACAAAGTTACTTATGACTATGTGTTTTCCTCCGAACCCATCAAATTTGGCTACCATGAGAAATAATCTTGTTCCAATTAAAGTGGGTGTTTTCGTGTGGAGGGCGAGAAGGGATAGATTGCCCATGTTGTTCGAACTTGACAAACGGGGTATCGATTTACATTCCGTTCTTTGCCCTTTATGCGATAATGTTATAGAATCGGTTGAGCATGCTCTGTTTTCATGTACAAAGGTTCGTGAAATATGGGAAAAAGTTCTTAAATGGTGGGGTATATGCTCGGCAAATCATGGGCAGATTAGTCTCGATGGTCTGTTACGTAGCGAGTCATATTTTCAATGTTCGGTATTTGGTGCGAGGGTTTGGCAAGCAATGGTGTGGACTTCCTTGTATCTCATTTGAAAAAATCGGAATCAAAAGGTTTTTAATAAATCGTGTTGGTCCCCTCCGGTTGCTTTAAACTACATACAAGTGAAGAGTTACGAATGGGTCGCGAAGATATGTAAAACAAAAAATATTGAGTGGCTTGATTGGTTGCAAAATCCTTCTATTTTTGTTTTGTAATCATTTGTTAGTCGAGTTGTAGTTGCGAGTTTTAGATGTTTTCATAGGATTCTAGCTCGATATCTTTATGTATAACATCTTGTACGAATTTTTGTAATTTTTGTGGTATATACAATAAAATTGCTGTAAAAAAAATAATAAAAATAACAATATAAAAGAAGTTACTCAAAAAATTAGTCGTGGAAGATGACTGGAAAAGTTGGTTGGAATAATTGAGTGAAGAAGATGATGAAATGGAGTCTAATTGGAGTCTAGATGGTGATGACAAAGCCGCCATGTAAAAAATATTACTTCAAATTAACTCTTTTTGTAATAGTAGTTATTTTCAATGGTGGAGGGAGGAGGGTAGCTTGGGGGTGTTGAGCTACCCTCAAGTTGACCACCGACCCCAAATTTCATATGCTGAATTTTTGTAAATTGCTATAAGCATCCTCAGTAAGTCCAAAGTAACCATCTACTTGTGTAGTCCAATTGTAAATGGGTCAAAATTTTATATTTGTATATGGACTATTAGTTTTAATTTGTAAGTAGTCTAAGGCCTAAGGGGCCCATAAATATTAAAACTAACTTCAAACTTTATTCACAAACATTATACCCTATACAAAATTAGGCGTGACTTAGATCTACTGAAGATTTGGGATTCCCTCTGCCGTAACTACAAAAGAGTGAAGAGCGATACGTTTGAATTTTTGAGTTTGATTCTACAAACTTTAGACCAATTGTTTGTTGTTCTTCATTAGATTTCAATATTTCATGCATCATAACCTTAGTGAGTTATTATTTTATTTTTACAATTTTAACAACCATCAAACTAATGCCACTATGAATCTGTTTATTTTGATTATGAACATTCTTATTTCCTACTAGTCTTTAGAGTTATTACATTTCCAAAGGTACAATATTAAACAATTAACTTTTTAGTGTATGTTTATACATATTTAACTTATACAATTATTATAATTATTATAGGTTACTCAATGAGACAACGGATCGACGCGCAGTAGATATTAATCTATTTTTTGATGATTTCTTTTGAAAAACTTGTTATATTTAAAAATCTTCGTCATTTTCATTCTTTTCTGATGATGCATTGTCATTATATCTGGTTGGATTTGTTACCGTTGATCATTGATTATGTACATAGAATGTTCATTATATATATATAATGAACATAGAATGTTCATTATATATATATATATATATATATATATATATATATATATATATATATATATATATATATATATATATATATATATATATGTATCTATTTTGTGTAAGCATCCCTTATCATGAAATCCTGGCTTCGCCTCTGGTCATTTTCATGTTTCAAATTAAAGTATATAGTCTTTTTCGTGCATCAATGAAAGTTATATTACCTTTATTGTCACTTCGTGTAACCTATGCTATTTTTTCGAGTTATTTGCCTAATATGAAACATACTAATAGCATTATACCATGATTAAAATTAGGGATTGGGGATTGCGAATTGCAGCGGTCATTCTATCCGATTGACAAGCCTCCCAATCAATTACGACGATGGATATTTATGGACTAAATGAACATATATTGGATATTTGATAGGGATATGAATATAAATATATATTTAGTGAAAACATAGATGACAATTTTTAATTCATGTATACATAACTCTTCATGATGACCATCTCAATACATGTAGAGTTCATATCAATAAAGATTAAAGGTCAAACATAACACAAATCAACTCAATCAATTGTATAGTATTATCATATTTTAAGTTCGATTAGTTAAGAGTCTTAGCACTCCAATTACATCTAACAATATGGACTTTGGCAAACCACTAGACAATATGCTTAGTTTCTTAGGTGGCTCTTTATGTATGCTAAACTATGTATGTTAAAGTTTAACACAAATAAGCAATAACAAGTTAAAGCAAGTGACAACCAAAGGCATGGGATTGGTTGACGTTTAACTGCGTGACTCGCTATCTTTTTTAATTTGTACATTGTGTTTAACGCTTGTACATATCATATATATTTGTACGAGTTATTTAGTGAAATATATGAAGGGTTTACTAGAAAGAGGTTAGTTTTGATGTGACGCTTATGTAAATGAGAAAAGTTTAGTTAAAAATCATTAAGATAGAGAGCGATCATATATTTATGAAAAAATAGACATACTAATAAAACACTAGTACTATAAACACATGGATGATGGATCTAATGCAATTTTTTAACGGGTCGGTTTCAAATATCAAACTTTTTAAACACATATATATTGTAAATTTTAAATACGCAACATTATTAAACATAATAATCTTACGACGTAATATTGTTTTTTGATAGTATAAAGTAGATTTTTTTAATTGTAAAAAGATACCGAATATTGGATTTTGATTGTACATATACCTAATAAATTGTGTGATATGACAATATCATTTTGTATGCATTTAAAAGTTAATAGGTATCGGTACTGTAAATATATGTATGGATATCGATGATATTCATTAACTCGTTTAATTCATGGATATTAATATATATTCTATATTTATGGATATAGATAATATCCACTATCTCGCTTAATTTACGAATATGAATATGGGTATATGAAAATGAGATTAGATCAAATAATAATATAAATACTAGTGAAATGACCCGTGGAACCACGAGTTTGTTTAAACGAAATGTTTTAGGTATTAAGTGAACGTAAATGCTAAAGTCATTTAGGTTAATGACCCGTGAAATCACATAGTCCGACTAAAAACTCGTCAGCTGAACATTTCATCAAACACCTAAAATGCATATTAAACAATCAACATCTAATCATAAAAGATAATATTGGTTGTCATTGTATTTTAAAAGTGTGAATTAATATATAAATTTAAAATTGGTTTCATTTTACCTAGCTTTTATACCTTCTCGTACTCAATTCAAAATAATTAATTAAAATAATTTAAAAATATTTAATTTTAATAATTGAAATAATTATTAATAAGATTTAATAATAATAATTAATTAATAAGATTTAATTTTAATTCAAAATTATTTACATTAATGACATAACCCATCATGGTTAAAAATTTTTCCTTTATTTTTGATTTTTTTAACAAAGAAATTAGCCTAACAATGACATCATCATTATATGATTTTTTTTTTTTTGAACAGCAATTGGGATCACCCGAGGGGGACTTTAACCACCCGTTGCGATCATCTCCCGTTTCGACTATGCCGATGCAGCGATAAACCCCGCCCCCATCGCTGCCCGGGAGGAAACCTTGAAACCGATCCAAGGGCACGGCCAAGTAAAATCCCCCTCCCCTTTACCCCCCAAACGATATGGGAAAGGTGCCATGGGTGGATACTTCATGGCAGAGATGAAATTGTGTTTTTAATATGTAGCCAACGAGGGTCGAACTCCTGACCTCCCCTAAAGGAGGCAGGCCACCACCGCTGGACCGCATCACAACTTCATCATTGCCAAGTAAAATCATTATATGATTTTAATAGAAACTATAGATAAATATGTATTAAAATGATTAAGTAAATATGAATCTCAATATAACATCATTTGTTTTATATTCGGTCAATTGTCATCTAACTAAAATCCCGAAACTTCATTAGTTTAATTACCTACATGATTTATTAATTACTATCCAACTCATGATTTAGCCGTTAGTATCTGTACCTCAACAGAATTCGACCAGGTTTTGGGTGCTTAATTACTT
This sequence comes from Rutidosis leptorrhynchoides, assembly GCF_046630445.1. NCBI lineage: Eukaryota > Viridiplantae > Streptophyta > Magnoliopsida > Asterales > Asteraceae > Rutidosis > Rutidosis leptorrhynchoides. The sequence goes on along the minus strand of NC_092335.1, from coordinate 13,997,222 downwards.
CGCTTCTCATTATCGTGTCTCTAAAAGATGTCTATTTACGAATTTTATAGAAAGATATTTTTGTTCCGACATAAATACGAAAAAAGAACATACTCCGTATAATTTTATAACACCTGAGATAGTTACATTTCATTGATAAAACGATGGCACGTGTCTCCCAGGATACTCATGGATCTATGAAAACCAACACGTTTCACACCTATTGGCTATCTTTTTACCCTTTCATCACTCTACTGCACCACCTCATCATATTACGTGTCATCGTGCATGTTAATTTCACCATGGTACATATACTAAAATTTACCCAACGTAACACTCATCATTTACACAATAATAAAAATAAGTTAAAAAAACAATAATGGCATCGCAACAAGAATCACGAAAGATTTCCGACCAAATCTCCCAAGAGGAGAAAAAGGATCTCGACCAACGACCGGCTCAAGGCGAAACTGTTGTTCCCGGTGGGACTGGTGGTAAAAACCTAGAGGCTCAAGAACATCTTGCTGAAGGTATTTCATTTTAATAGACTATGTATATTTGTTATTTTATTTATAACATGTTTACAATTAAAATGTGTGCATTATGAATATTTGAAGGTCTAAGCAAGGGCGGACAGACGCGGAAGGATCAGCTGGGAACTGAAGGGTACAAAGAGATGGGGAAAAAAGGTGGTCTTAGTACCGGCGATAAATCAGGAGGTGAGCGTGCCGAGGAGGAAGGGGTTGACTTGGACGAATCCAAGTTCAACAAGAAGGGTTGATGGTCAACGGTCAACGGAAGTAGAGTTTGTTTGTATATATGATGAATGCTAGCTCTACTTTGATATGTACGTGTTTGTATTGTAGGTGTGTGTATGTTGCATTTGTTGGAAGTTTTGCTATGTTCTACCCACCACTTGTCTACGCGAGGTGGTAGACTTAAAACCGCAATGCAAGCTTGTAAGCTAAGCTTTTTCTATGAATAAATGAAAAACTGGTTAGCCAGCAACCACGTACTGTATGTTAGCAGCACTAGCTGCAAGTTGTGTGTGAGCACTTCTAGTGGCAAGTCTCGCGATTAACCATTTACTGTAAGACGTGGACGATAAACGGCGTTTCACGAGTAACCTCCGTAAGTTTGGGGCACGTTCTATTTGATAATTTTGGTTAGCCTTATTTTTTAATTTGAAAAAGAATACATAACTATCTAAAATGATAAAATTTACTTATGATCAGAAGTGACATATGAAAAGATAATTACATGAACTACATATATCGTAATGATGAATGATACGAGTAATAATAATGAAATTAGTAAGTTCACAAATCGAGTTGATCACGTACATTTGGCTTCGATCGGCACGACGGAGACAACTCATGGATCTCAAATCATCCATGGTTTTATATGTTTAGCATGTTATGTATTTGCTACTACTTGCCCATGTTGATACATTGAGTTATATTTTTATTTTAACTTCATACATTAAGTTATTAAGTGGTCGATCCTAAGCATTATGATGACTAGTGAAAGGACCCGTTCATATACAATATAAACGATTCACAATAGTTGATTATATCGCGAGTTATTTGACCTCTATATGATACATTTTACAAATATTGCATTCGTTTTTAAAAGACAAACTTTCTTTACATCGAAAGTTGACAGTATGCATACCATTTCATAATACATCCAGCTATAATTGACTTAATAATAATCTTGATGAACTCAACGACTCAAATGCAACGTCTTTCGAAATATGCCATGAATGACTCCAAGTAATATCTTTAAAATGAGTTAATGCACAGCGAAAGATTTCTTTAATACCAGAGAATAAACATGCTTTAAAGTGTCAACCAAAAGGTTGGTGAGTTCATAGGTCCGATTTCTTTAATACCTGAGAATAAACATGCTTTAAAGTGTCAACCAAAAGGTTGGTGAGTTCATAGGTTTATCGTAAACAATAAAATTCATCATTTTAATAGACCACAAGATTTAATATACCAATTTCCCATAAACATCATGCATAAAATTCATTCATATGGATTGAACACCTGGTAATCGACTTTAACAAGTTGCATATAGAATATCCTCATCATTCCGGGACAAATTCGGACATGATAAATTCGCCATCATTCCGGGACAACTTCGGACATGATAAATTCGCCATCATTCCGGGACAACTTCGGACAAGATAAAAAGGGCATATTCGATTTCGATAATTCAACCATAGAATGTAGTTTAGATTACTTGTGCCTATTTCGTAAAACAGTTATAAAAGTAGCGCATGTATTCTCAGTCCCAAAAATATATATATTGCAAAAGCATTTAAAAAGGGAGCAAATGAAACTCACTATATTGTATTTCGTAGTAATTAAGCATATGATGGCATTGAACAAGTGCAAAGTTGGCCTCGGATTCACGAACCTATATCAATTGTATATCTATTAAAACATATAATAGAACTATCACATAATTTCATTTATATATATATATATTATTTATATATTTGTAGTTATATAGAATTTATACTAAATTCCATTTAAAACATATACTTATATTATATCTTAATTTTTATATTATATGTATTTATTTTGTAAATATATTTAAAATAATTAGTATCGATACATTTAGTTATATTAATATATATATATATATATATATATATATATATATATATATATATATATATATATATATATATATATATATACTTAGTATTATATTCAAAAATCATTAGTTTGTTATATGTATATATTTATATATAAAAATGTTAATAGGTTTGATACATAGTTATATGAGATATTAATATGATTATAGTATAGGTAATAAGTATATTTTTATATACAAAATATTTATCAGTTAAAAAGGATAGTTTTGATAATACTGATTCTTTTGATAAAAATAATAATAATAATAACTTTATTAATAATGATAATTTAATACTAATAATAAAATAATAATGATAATAATAGTACTAATAGTATTTATGTTACTAATAATAATAATACTTATATCAATATTAATAATACTGATAATAATACTAATAATAATTAATGATGTTACTTAATAACAGTAATAGTACTAAAAATGTTACAATGCTAATATTTATGAGAATGATATTAATTTGTAATATGATAGTAATAATAATACTTAACTTAACAATAATAATAATAATATTTATTTTTGTATTTATAATCGTAATAATAATAATAAATGATATTTACTACTTGTATTAGAAATAATAATAATAATAATAATAATAATGATGATAATAATTATAATACTTATACATGTGATAATAATAATAATCTTTATAACATTAATAATAATACTAATAATAATAACACTAACAATCATGACAATAATAATAATAATATAATAATAATAATAATAATAATAATAATAATAATAATAATAAAAATAAAAATAATAAAAATAATAATAATAATAATAATAATAATAATAATAATAATAATAATAATAATAATAATAGTGAAAAAATGATGCTACCTTCAAAGAAATTGGCCCAAAAAAAATACTGCCACAACAGGGACTCGAACTGAGACGCCCCGTACAAAACCATCGTGTACGATTTGTCAACAACAGGATCTTTACACGGTCAAGTACTACATGCTGTTTGAAAACCAGTTTTGCATTCATAAAAGATAGCGTTTACAAAAGATAACGTGACACAAAGGTCGTTACAAAGTCATTATTTGATAATAACATAAACTACGAATGCAAAGGATAAGTTTCATGATTGAGACATCTCTAAGTAATGCAGCGGAAATTCAAGCACAGCATGTCCTTAACAGCAAGTTTAACACCAAGACAGCAAGTTTAAATAGCGGAAGCAACAAAGTCTAAGCACCTGAGAAATACATGTTTAAAAAGTCAACACGAATGTTGGTGAGCTATAGTTTGTAAACAGTAAAGCAATGTAGACCACGAGATTTCAGTGCTTCAACCAGCAGTTTAAATCAGTATTCAAAACAGTATTAAAAGTATATGTATAACCGTGGGCACATGGTAACTAGACTTAACGTAAATATAAATATCACCCCCTAAAAGTACACCTGGCGGGTGCGTATGTCCTCGAAGTATTAAACATCCGTTAAATGCTAGCGCGACTAGCCCGAGTGGGGATGTCAAACCCTATGAATCCATATCTAAGATTCGCGTCTACCGGTTCAAAAACCAATAGTTAAACGTTACCGTGCTAAGGGGAAAGTTTATGCCGTTATATAACCCACACATATGTAAAGTTTAAGTACTCGTGTCAAGTAAGTAAAACATAAAAAGCGCATGTATTCTCAGTGCCAAAAATAGTATAAGTAAAAAGGGAAGCTATAACTCACAGTGATAAGAGCGGTAAAGTCGATAATGAAAGTACGCAAGTAGTAAGTCGGTCCGAAAGGTCGTCAACCTAAGTCAAAGGTTGCTAGGTCAGTAGGTTATCCTCATAAGTTCTAATAGTGCATAAAATAAGTTTAAGTGTCATCATCATCATCGTTCATCATCATAAAAGCTAAGTAAGTTTGACAAGAATAGAGATTGAAACAATAGGCTGACTTCGGTCAGCTGTTACGACCTCTACGTAAATCGAAAAGACGCTTAATCAGTGGCAATGGCTCCGTATATGAGTCCCCTAGTTTCTGACCAATTTACAGAACCAAAATCGTCTTCGTTTGACCGTGGCGACGGTTTAAGTGCGAGTAGGTCAGAAATTTCAGCTCAACGTTAATAGGGTGTAATGACTTTCAGAAGGCCATAAATCCTAAACCGTAACTCGGATTAAGACGAGGTCCAAACGGAAAATCATCTAATCGAACCGAACTCACTGAAAATCAACTTTATAGTAGCCTAGGTGGTCTGATCAGATCCCGAAAACAGTAAGCAAGATGCTCTGTGGGGTTCTTAGTGCTTGATGCTCATCACGGTTCTCATCCTTTATGCATGTAGCTTCAAGTGTACAACTCGTTGATGGGTTAGCATCACCTTGACCAAGATTCTACCATAAATACACAATATATTAAGACCAAGTAAGAACACAACTCATTTAATAGTCTTAGATGGATGATGAACCAAGGTAACATCATATCCTTAGTCTTAACATAATTACAAGTTACATTTACAACTAAAGCTACAAACTTTACTTCAATCAAGTAAGTATGAACATAATCTAAGTCAAATGAAGTGATGGAACCCTAAGCTAGAGAGCTTGGATCCCTTTCACACAAGTTTTAAGGTCACAAAGCTAGAAAGCTTGAACCTTTAGTGTTCTTGAAGATCTTGAAGCATAAAGCTTGGATCTTTAAGTTACATGAAGATCATAAACACAAGTTTTGATCTTTATAACAAAATAATGAGATCATAAGTTAAAAAACTTAGATCCATCAAAAGATATGAAGATTCAAGCTAGAAAGCTTGCATCTTGGTTGTTCTTGAAGATCTTGGAGCATAAAGCTTGGATCTTTAAGTTACATGAAGATTACAAACACAAGTTTGAATCTTTATAATAAAATAACAAGATTTAAAGTTAAAAGATATAGATCTACAAAGTGGGTGAATATTCAAAGCTAGAAAGCTTGAATCTTCCATGTTCTTGAAGGATTCAAATCCATGTTTGAATCTACAAGATGTAATCAAGATCAAAGCTAAAAAGCTAGACCCATGATGATGATGATGATGAATTCATGAAGATGAGAAGGAGAAGAAGAAGATAAATTCAAAATACTTACACTTTTTAGAGAGAGAAAGACTAAAGAGAGAATTAGAGAGTGAGTGTGTGTGAATTACAAATGAAAGCAAGTGTAAAATGGATGGAATGAGGCTTGTATTTATAGGTGAATTAGGTGAGGGAGGGGGTACATGGCCGTTGGAATTAGGGGGGACACGGGGGGACAAAAGTTTGCTTTTTGGTTAATGGTTGTCTAAAGTTGGTGCTTATGTTGGAATCTCATGCAACATTAAGGATAATACTTGACATAAATGCTAGCATGTTCCCTTTAATAAATGGACATTTGTCTTACTTATTAATGGGTCACTAGCTATTAATAATTGGGCTAATTAAATAGTCCACTAACTAGTGTAGGGTGGGCTAAGGCCCAACAAGGTAGAAAGTCCAACAAGACTAACTGGTAAGCATAAGTAAATTACTACGCGTAATTAAGCATCCAAAAACCCAAGTAATTATTATTATAAAATAATAATTAAGATTTCGTAGTCATAATATTTCGATTACTACAAAAGTTAAACGTGTACGCAGTACGCAGTCTCGCGAAAGCACAAAGTACAAAAGCAAGTCGAAAAAGTCGGGTCGTTACATTACCCACCTGTTAATGGAAATTTTGTCCCGAAATTTGAGGAGTGACCAACAACGGTACCGTTTTTGAATAAGAAGGAGCGTATCGAAGTTTCGAGAGACTCGAGGGCTCAGAAGTGAGTTAATTGCCTTGAAAGGTACTTCGGCGTATAACAGTAAGAATAGGTATATGCCATTAATTAAGTCTCTTGTCCTAAGAGATCAACAAATTGATTTTGTTTCTGGTTAACATGAATATGTCATCTGAATATATACCCACAAAAGGAAATATGATGTTTTTAGCCTTACAGGCATCTTCAGTAAGCTGGATGCATGAAATGCATCTTGAACGTTACCAAACTCATCTAAAACATTAAGCGCTTATGTCGTAATACAAAGCTGATAGGTAGGATGGAAAACATGGTGATCATAACCATGTGATTTGATGTCTGGATAGTGTTAGCCACGGATTTTACTAACCCCTTGATTTCGGAAGGAGACCATAGGCATAAAGAACTCGATATTTAAGAACGTTTCATTTGACTATATGAATTGAAACTTTTTGCTGAAAGTGACTAATCGAACTTATATGCGATGCAAGCCATAATTATTTATAGTGTCTTCAGGACGATCTGAACGAACAACGAAGGATATCACCCAGTTTACCATACTGCAGGTGAACTTATCCTTAGATGGAATGAAAGCACAGTTCCATAATGTAACTTTATCCTTTCAGTTACATGTTGAAGTTAGGGTTAACATTAACTAGAACAACATATAGTTGCAACCAGTGAAGGAAGGAATGTGTAGAGTAACCATATCCGTGTTACAGACGTTTTAAGCAGTCCCTTCCAAGAGGATAACAAGATTCATACATTCCTAAAGTATGTTACTTTATATTTCCGAAAGAGAATTGTACGAAAGGTGTGATCTTTGAACCAGGGTGAACTCTTCGAGCGATTTGTTCTGAATTTATCCTTATACTTAAGGGGATGCGCGGACGAGAAGATACGTGGACCCTTGGTCATAAAGAAAGGTTTACTCTAAGTGAAAAGAATCTCAAAAACGATTCCTTGTACCTCAACCTACTTATTCATAGAGATGATGTTTACGAGGATGTTGCGATTAGCCGTGAAATATTGAGATTAGAAACCCACCTAGTGCCCTTCCTACAATGGGGAGACCACTGAGTGTACCTTAGAAAACTGATTTATCGGCCCGCGATTTTGCCATGTCTAACCTTAAAAGGAACATTTTTCGAGTACAAAGACTTTCTAACAAATTTTTATAAATCTGCCACCCAAAGCGGCTCAAGCATTTTTAACAAAGATTTTAATAGTGAGCTTCACCCCTAACGGAGGGAGAGAAGAAGTGTGATCCCTACATGGTGTAGTCTAATACGAAAACCTTTAATAAAATCAACCGAGGAAGTTTTGAAAAAGCTTTAAACGTTTGATACGACAACATAAATGGAACAAACTTCTTGGTAAATTTAGAAGTATGTATAACGAGTACCATTTTACACAAAATTATTTGACTTAAAACAACTCAATAAAGGAGCAATTTTTAATTATCTTGAAGGTATAACTTAGTATGTACTAACCCAAAATAAGTAAGGGTAAATTTATACATATATGATTTTATAAATCGCATAAGTGACTGAAAAATTTTTAGTACTTTAATTTGTCCATATATCTTGTGAGGACCGCACAAATAAGCAACGTGTAAAAATTTTAATAAACAGAGTTTTTCGTATTTCAGAGGTTACGAGTTGAAAAAGATCGAGTGAAAAATCTTTGAATCATCGGTTGACATGTTACTAGGTAATGAAAACTAATCAATTAAATGTAGTTTTGATGATTATCCGAACTTAAGTCTTTGGTCCAAAAATGTTCACGTGCGAAGCCATTGCTAAAAAGTGAGGTATGAAGGATAGAGCATGAGGATGAGAAGTTAATCGCTGCTTGACTTTGCAATATGCCAAACAGGTTATGGCTGATATTAAAGTCGGAATACTAATGGTGTTAATATCGCTAGATGAGAATCCCTTGGAATAGGCCAGGACTTTGAGTTATGTAAGATAGAGCATCGCTCCGACAGGTGTGACGAATAAGATCCCTGGGGTAACGCAGTAATTTTGAATGGTTTAAGATTTTATGGATGCCCGAAGGCTCTGCATGACGTGGTAGTAAGTGCCTTCTTCACATACACACACATGAACCCCTCAGTTTCGACGGTTGTAAAGTCTTCATGATGATTTGGATACGAATAAGCAACGAAAAAAAATTATATAACAAGCAACAAAAATTTTATAGAATTCATTTAAGGTGACGATGTAAGAAAAGAAACGAAGTTCTTAGTAAACTAGGGTTATGTACAACACGTACCATTCAAGGTAAAATATCTTTTGAATAAAAGATTTGATTTGTAAAAGTGAAAGTAAGATCTCATGTGTATTTGTCAAAATAAGTAATCATTTACTTTATGTAATATAACATATATGATTTCAAAAATTTGCACGAATGGCAAATAAAATAAATTTACTTTTATAAAACTTTTGGGAGGATCGCACAGTAAAATAGTGTGTGTAAAATTTTGGCAACAAAAATTTTCATATTTCGTAGGTTACAAGTTGGAAAAAGACCGAGTAAAAGATTTTTGAAAATTTCGGGTGACATTTGAGCATCAATGTCAGGAGGTAATGAAAACTGTTGAATTTAAATGTGGTTGATGACTATTAGTAGGGCATAAGTCCTTCGACCAAAATGCTTAAGTGTGAAATTGTTGCTTATAAGTGAGATACGAATGGGAGAGTATGAGGATGGGAATTAACTACCCATTGATTTTGGAAAGTTTCGCACGGGTATGACTAATATCGACGTAAGAAGGGTGATGGTGTGATTATCATCGATTAAGAATTCTTTTGGAATAAGTTAAGATTTAGAGTCGCGTAAGAATGAGCATCAGATAAGATTCTTGGGTAGTCCTTAATATAGAATTTGAATTGCTAGAGTGACGGGATACAATTTCCTTTATGTATCGTTGTGCGGGTTGGTCTATTGTATCAGTTCCTTTCATGCTTAGAAAGTAAGCAGATTTGGTAAGGCGGTCAACGATAATCCAGATAGTGTCATAACTGCCTATTATTTTCGGTAGCTTGGGGATGAAATCCATTGTCATCCCTTCCCATTTCCATTGTGGGATCTCGGGTTGTTGAAGTAACCCAGATGGCTTTTAGCTCACCATTCTCGCGAGGTATACAAATAATCTTCTTATTATAAATAACTTACGCTTTCATCCTTGAAATCCAGTCCGTTCCAACTTTTATATCAAGCTTCCTGACTTGATGAGTATTAGGTTAATCTTAAGGTTCATTCCAACCAAATCTTATTATACTATCGCAAAAAATTCTATAAACCTTCTCAAATAACATTTGTTTGTGCATAGGTAACTAATCCTTTCCAACTACTACATTAAAATTTCCATGTTTTGTTGGAATGAGGTCAACTCCAAATGACCCACCTGTTAATTTTAAGGTACTACCTTAAATCATTCCTCTATCTCTGCCAGATTACCGTTAGCTTGTCCTAGAGAATACTTAACTCTCATGGTTGTTAACGGCTTATTAGTCATAACATTGAGGTCCTTAGATATAAAGTTTCTATCGCTCTAGCATTAAACATCTCCGAGACAATAAACGTTGTGAAGAAATGTACCCTAACTAAAATTAGGATCCATGCTAGTCTCCATAACTGAGATATCGATTGCTCTACCGCAAGTATATCAAAGTATTTCCCGTTTGAGAACTTTTTCCTTAAGTATCCAGGGTGTCTATATCTATAACAAATTTTCGGGTTATCAATTCTGCAATCTAGGCCCTTCTCATACAGTATCTAGGCTAAGTGGTTATTCCTACCTTTATCAGACCATAATGCGTATACTCAAGTGGTTCCTACCAAAATTTCCATTGAATCGCTTCATATTCCTTATATAGCAACAATGGGACTTTTGCATGATTTACTTCAATATAATTACGCTGGCCTGGCGTCATTATATTGCATTAAATCGTACGTTCATTCCAATATCACTCCATATGGTCAATGTAACGTGTTCACTCCAAGTTCTACTCAATTTCATCTAACGGTGCTTTATCTATGCTATCTCAAAACAAAAATCTACATAATTAATCTCACGGTTTCTCGGTGTGGGTGCGTAGGTTCCGTAGGTCATGTACCAATGCCTAAATGTCCCGAAATTTCTTCAAAATGTTCGGGTTCAGGTAACGTCGTTAGGTTCCTTTCTAGAAATTCAATCTGGGTCTCGCGTCGAGTTGTATGTGTAGCAAGTAGTAATACGATATGTCTTGAGGCAACTCCCAAGTATTTGGGTATGGCTGGGCATCAGTAGAAGGCACTCTGACCTTGTGAAAGGAGATGTCCTCCCAACTTCCCCAAAGCCTAAGAGTGTTAGGGTCCTAAATCCAGAAGTGTCGTTAGATCGTCGAGTAGTGGTGAAGAACGAAAGAGATAAGTGACGGTCATGAAAGCGTGCGAGATACGAGCCATCTTGCAGGAACTGAACAACCTTCGAATGTTCACACGTCGTACGTGGCTATTTAGAGTGAGCTCGGGGTGCAGTTACTCCGACAAGCCCTCACATGTCACCTCCTTCGAGGATCAACTTTAGCGGGTGTGTAATCCGAGGGGTACTCTTCCTAGATTGCGTGAAGTAATGGTTCGATCTCCGGAATGGTGGAACGGTAGTAACAGGTGGATTACAATACCAATCCTTAGGGTTAGACGTGTGGGAAAAGGGTTCAGAAAAACATCTGAACTAGGAAAGGTAAGTTTTCCAAGTCGGTACAACGAATAGCAGGCATGAAGCAAGCACGTAATCAGGCACCACAGCAACCTAGATCGTCTACAACAGTATATAGCATGGTAATATTAACAGTACTAAACAGAGGTAACATGCAATCGAAAGCAGATAGTAGTATGCAGTAGCGAGGATAAGCAATAGCGTACAGTAAGTTTACATAGCAGTAAAAGGAAACGGTAGCATGCAGCAAGTTCATACAACAGTGAAAGTAAATAGTAGCATGCAGTAAGATCATATAGCAGTAAAAGTAAACAGTAGTATGCAGTAAGTTTCGCAGAAACAAGTAAAAAAGTAAGTTGTAGATTAGTCCTATTAGTGAATCCTACTCGGACTGGTCTAGACTCACTAATGCAACCTAATTTCCTACAACCAATGCTCTGATACCAAATGAGACACCCCGTACAAAACCATTGTGATGACCCGTCCTTATCCCCCTGGACGAAATCAACAACATCTGGTTCCATTGCGATTATCGACTCCAAGTAATGTTCTTAACACGAGCAAATGCACAGCGGAAGACTTTATTCGTACCTGAGAATAACATGCTTTAAAATGTCAACATAAAGTTGGTGAGATATATAGGTTTGATGCTAGCAGCGTTATAACAATGGACTACAAGATTTCATGTTTATACATAATACACTCCTCGTGTATGGAAAAGTCGTTGAGCACTTGGTAACCATACTTAACATTTAAATCACAGCAGCATATTCTTAAATAAACCCTACACCGTACCAAGTGTAGTAACGAAACGAAGTACTGTGCAACCGTTTAAAACTGGTCGTCCAGCCCGGTTGGGGTTGTCAGGCCCGATAGATCTATCAACAGGATTCGCGTTTACGCTCCTCACGTAAATATTAGCTACCAAGTATAAAGAAATATGCCATGGTACAACTCAACGTAGGTTTTATTTTGATCACTTGTGTCCATAAGGTAAATCATTTATAAAAACAGCGCATGTATTCTCAGCCCAAAAATATTTAGAGTTTAAAAGGGACTATATACTCACCTAATGTATTTTGTAGTAAAAATACATATAACATCATTGAACAAGTATAAGGTTGGCCTCGGATTCACGAACCTATATCATTTGGATAATTATTAATACACACAACTGTAGTTGATTTAAAGTTACATAATTATAACTTTATTAATTAGGTTATTTTTATGTTCTCATATATTTATTCTATATATTTTAAATACTTAAAGATATTAATATTTATTTGGTTATATGTATTAAATATATTGATGAATATATATATATATTGCTTATAATGACAGTAGTTATAATAATACTAATATAATTTTAGCAAAAGTAGTTATAGTAATGATAGTACTAATATTAATATTAATGATAATAATATTAGTAATTCCATTAATATAAATGATAGTCTTAATAATAATTAGTAATTATTGTAATGAGAATAATGATTTTGATAATAATACCTAATATTTAATAATAATAATAATAATAATAATAATAATAATAATAATAATAATAATAATAATAATAATAATAATAATAATAATAATAATAATAATACTTGTATTAATAACAATTATTAATAATAAAAATAACATATCAATAGCAACCATGATAAATAGAAATATAAAAGTTTATACCCCTTAAAAGATGCCGTAAAAAGATTTGCACATGACCGGACTCGAACCCGAGACCCCCTGGATACCCACTAACACCTTGAACCCTCAAACCATTTCTGTCTTTCTGTTATAATCCAAGACTCAGTTATATTTATCCCCTATCTGCTTTTCTGTTTATAGACTTCATCTTCTCCATCGAAAAAAAAAAAAAACATTTAGCCCGACCAATATAGTTTAACTCGACCCAACATTAATTTCGATATTTTAAATCAATCATAAATAACCAGATTCATGTGGTTGTGTTAAAAGGTAAACGAAAAAAAAAATATATTTATTTTTACAGCTACTGCTGTCGCAACCCAAGAACAAAAACAAAATTCGATTTCGAGTTTAAGACGTTTTGGAACTAATGTTACAACACGAAATATGTGTTAAACGATTCATGGAAACTATCTAAATGATTAATTTCAACAGAAGAGGAACCAAAAACTTCCATTTAATCCTTGAACAACGTTTGACTTTTTATGTTCAAAACTTTGACTGCGAAATTCGTCATCGATATAAAGAGTTGGAAGATGAGATTTTTCAGAAAGATTGAAGGAAGGATTCCTAACACATCTGCATTTATAGATTTTTAAGTTAGATTCAGAATCAAACGTTTTGATTTCCAGTTCAAGAACAGAGAACCGAACATATTTATTTATTTTTTTTTTTTCTGTAATTCTTTTGCTATAATAAACCAGATTAATATATATAGGTCGAGTGATATTGTTACCCCTAAATTCGTTCAATCATAATCTGTTTTGTAGTCCAACTGGCTCGACAAGATTAAATCAGGAACAGGGAGCGAATAAGAAAAATAAAAATAAAACAACAACTATAAAACAAAATGGGAATCGATTGTTATCTGATTTGTAAGAAAAATATCAAATACAGTTTAATTAAAATATGGAACTGATTTTTGGAATTATCTCTTATTTGAATTCGTATGATATTTATATAGATTAATAATTCTATTGTTAATAATATTAATAATTAATAATAATACTAATACTGACAATAACAATTTTTATAATAATATTATTGGTGATAATTATAAAGATTAGTACTTTAAATGATAAGGATATTAATAATATTTACAAGTAAAATAATTAGGATGTAACAAGTTACATGAATCTAATAATAATAATAATGTTATTAAGGATGATAATAATAATAATAATAATAATAATAATAAATGATAATTTAATTACTATAAATATTTAAATCATAAATAGATTATAAATTTAATCATACTTCCATTGTTAACTTTCGTTTTGATAAATATACCTTACAATTATTAAAATTTGTGATTATAACAGTAATAATAGTGATAGGATTAATAATACTAATATTGATATTGATAAAAATATTGGAAGCAACTATCACATTTATATTTAACTATATTTTTAACCAGCAATCTAACTTAATATTACATATTATTATTTATGACTTATATACTAACATATATATGACACTTAATATATATATTACATATATCATTGAACATGTAAAGAAATCACATAGATTTATTTCAATCACAACCTTATTATTCTATATATTTCTTTACCTATTTCATTCAAATGATTAAATTGTTTTATATCATTATTATATGTACTTATACCCATATTTATATAAATATTCATATATATTTATATATTTATTTACACACAATAGTTCGTGAATCGTCAAACATGGTCAAAGGGTAACGGATTTCATGAATATAGATTTCAAACTTTCAAAACTCAACATCAAAGGTTTTGCTTATCGTGTCGGAAATATATAAAGAATAAGGTTTAAATTTGGTCGGAAATTTTCCGGGTCATTACAACCATCGTGTACGATTCGTCAACAAAATGATCTTTACACGGTCAAGTACTACATGTTGTTTGAAAACTAGTTTTGCATTCATAAAAGATAGCGTTTACAAAAGATAACGTGACACAAAGGTCGTTACAAAGTCATTATTTGATAATAACATAAACTACGAATGCAAAGGAGAAGTTTCATGATAATAACATAAACTACGAATACACAAGATTGTTAAGGTACCCTAACTAGCACATAAGGCACACATAAAATGCAATCCTGGTTCTCTATAACAAACATGCTCTGATACCAATCTGTCACACCTCCAAAATGGACCAGAGGTAATTGTGCAATCATATCAAAACACGGTTGTATAAGCGAGAACGACTCTAAATGAGACGTTTTATTTATTAAATAAACAGCGAAAGCATTATTCAAAGTTTACATCATAAGAGTACAGTAAATGGAAAATGTCTTAAACAAAATGATAAATATGAATGATGGACTCCATGCAAGCAGCAAAGCATACATCAATCATCAAGTAGCAAGTAGCAGCTAGCTCAATCATCACCTGAGACAAAACACGCTTAAAGTGTCAACCAAAAAGGTTGAGTGAAATTCATAGGTTTATAAATAATATCTAAAGTTTTAGACCGCAAGATTTAGTTTAAAGTTGATCAATATAGATATATCAATCTAAAAGTGTTGCTGCAGTTTGTAATATCGCTACTAAACAATTTACCCTATGACACCTTGTACTGTCAGTGTCGTGAAATCATTATTATGTAACCAAAGACCAACAGTCGAATGGTTAGAGACGTTACTCTCAATAGGCCTACTCGCAATAATTAAGTTTGCATTTAAACGTAGCAATTGACGATATTACGGTAGGGATTTAGCATGAATCAAAGCATGACAGCATAGTTAACAATTTAGTACTTGTGTCTAAGCGTAAAACAGTTATAAAGCAAGCATGTGTCTCACCCCAAAAGTTATAAAACAGTAAAAAGTGGGGCTATGAAGTTCACCTTAGTAGCACACGAAAGAATTGAACGGAAGGACGTGACCGAGATCTCAACCTAGAGATAGAACGTATGATCAGACATTGCCTAACAGACAATAGTATATAGTACTATATTGATAGTAATGGTTCACTAAAGAATTTCCATTTTCGGAAGGTTACTATTTATGAAAAGTTTCTACTTATAGTAATTTTCCAATTTTAGAAAGTTCGGGTTAATCTTTAGCAAGATGTTGTACAACTCTACTCAAACTTCGTTGCTATCAAATAAGTCAGGAATGACCAGATGTAACCGGGGGCCCAGGATTCTTGACCAGAATCTAAGTCATGGCATTCGAGATCCACAAGCTTACCCATAAATGGCAACCTAGACATCATTCACTTACGACCGTGAGTAGCGATGAAGTTCACATGAATTATACATTATCTTTGATTAACCTTCACTTTAGGTGTATACACACAACGAATTATTAATGTACTTAATAATTATATATGTGATAATATAACCTAAGTTTTATTTAATATTTAGTTATTATACCTTAGTATGTCTTATATATATTAAATATAATTACCTTTAAATAAATACCTAAATTACTTCAAAAATAATAGTGTTTTATTAATCGAATATTATTCAAAAATGTCTAAATAATAAATTAAATATCTAAAAATTACATACATAATTTTTATAGTCTTAGTTAATCATATAGATTAGTAGAAAAATTTAAGAAAACGTTTTTATTATATTTTTGTATTTATTTTTGTTTTTACCCTTAATGTATTCACAAAACAATTTTAATTCTACATAATTACTAAATAAACCCAAATAATTATTTTTATAATTTTTATAAGTTTATATCAGTCTAATAACCTGTAAAAAAATATTTAAAAAAATATTTTTTATTATTTTATATTTATTCTTAATTTACCTTCGAATTACATAATAATAGAGTTTAATTATATAATAAATACCAATTCGACCCAAGTAATTATTTTTATAATTTTTTTAGATCTATATAGGTTTTAAAAACTCAGAAAAAAATTATATATATTTTATTTTTGGTTAAAAATATTTATTACAAATTTTACATTGTTTTTACGTTTAAACACTACATAATTCGTATTTAATTATAAATAATATTCCATAAATTATCAAAATTATTTTTATGTATCATAACACTTATAATACTAATTATAACATATAAACATAATTAATTTCGAATTTTACAAAGAATATACAATAAATATAAATATAAATGACAATATTGAAGAAAATTAATAAAAATAGAAAGTACCTCAAATTTTCTTCAAGATTTTGAGAGAATAACTTAAGTTTTTGTGTTTGGCAAGAAAAAATGAATGAGGAGCCATGTATTTATAGGTTAAAAAAATGGTTGGTGAAAAAAAAAATAATAAAATAAAGGTGCCAATTTTGACAAAATAATAAAAACATGTTAAAAATGTTTTTAATAAGTTTTTGTTTTTGAAAATATTTAGTCAAAATTCATGGGCTCATTATTTAATTTATAAAAAAATCTTATTTTTTTTATAAGCTAAAAATATATATAATGATTAAAATAACTTATCATTTAATTAATAATTATGTTACATATAGTTTTAAATATAATACGCATTAATATTAACTAAAGTTATTTTATATAATTAGTGTAAACTTTAGTTAACAGAACGTGTCGACTAAAAATAAATATTTGATCAACGTCGAATTTAATTATATATTACGTATGGATAACAACCCTATAGGCAAATTAGTCAATTCAAGTATGAAAATGTGAGGGTTGTTATAGTACCTCCCCGTTAAAGAAAACTTCGTCCCGAAGTTTCAAGTAGACTTCTCGGATGCATCAGCGGTTGAGAAGAGGTGGGGATGTTTCTGTTTCATTTGGTCTTCACGTTCCCAGGTATACTCGGGGCCACGTCGTGAATTCCAACGGATCTTAACAATGGGAATGTTGCTTTATTTCAAACGTTTAATCTCACGATCCATAACTTCAATAGGTTCTTCGATGAAGTGCATTTTATCATCAATGCGGAGATCATCCAAAGGAATAACAAGTGGGTCATCAGCAAGACACTTTTTCAGGTTCGAGATGTGAAATACGTCGTGTACTCTACTAAGCTCAGCAGGTAGTTCTAATCGATACGCCACGGGACCAATTCTCTCAGTAATCTTGAAAGGTCCAACAAAACGCGGACTTAGTTTGCTTCGTTTACCAAAACGAATGACGCTTTTCCAAGGGGATACTTTCAACATGACTTTATCACCAACTTGGAATTCCAAATCCTTTCGACGTTTATCAGTATAGCTCTTCTGTCGGCTGCGGAAAGTTTCCAATCGTTTCTTAATCTGTACGATCTTTTCGGTAGTTTCATGTATGATTTCAGGACCAGTCAATTGTCTGTCCTCTAGTTCATCCCAACATAGGGGTGATCTACATTTTCGTCCGTATAAGGCTTCAAAAGGTGCAACCTTAATACTTGAGTGGTAACTGTTGTTGTAAGAAAATTCAGCCAAGGGCAGATGTCTGTCCCAACCTTTACCGAAGTCGATAACACAAGCACGAAGCATATCTTCAAATGTTTGAATGGTTCGTTTAGTTTGGCCATCAGTTTGTGGATGATAAGCGGTACTCATGTCGAGTTTAGTTCCAAGAGCAGATTGTAAAGTTTTCCAGAATCTAGAAGTGAATCGACTATCGCGATCAGAAATGATAGAAATAGGGACTCCATGTCGTGAGACAATCTCTTTGATGTAAAGTTGTGACAATTTCTCCATCTTATCAGTTTCCTTGATCGGTAAAAAGTGTGCAGATTTAGTAAGGCGATCCACTATGACCCAAATAGTATCATTGCCACTAGAAGTCATGGGAAATTTAGTAATAAAGTCCATAGTGATACATTCCCACTTCCACTGCAGAATATCTGGCTGTTGAAGTAAACCAGACAGCTTTTGATGCTCTGCCTTAACTTTCAAACAAGTAAGACACTTGCTCACATACTCAGCAATATCAGATTTCAGATTAGGCCACCAATAAAACTCTTTCACATCATGATACATTTTACTAGAGCCTGGGTGAATAGAATACCTAGTCTTATGTGCTTCATCCAAGACTAGTTCTCGAAGATTTCCAAAGGTTGGGACCCAGATTCGGTTATTAAAATACCGTGTTCCATTTCCCTTGAGTTCAAGTTGCTTTTCAAGACCTTTTAGTCCCTCGAGTTGAACATTTTCTTCCTTCAATGCTTCAAGTTGTGCTTCACGGATTCGAGTTGTAAGATTAGTCTGAATAACCATGTTCAAAGCTCGGACTCGAATAGGTTTATTACGCTCCTTTCGACTGAGAGCATCGGCAACAACATTTCCCTTACCGTAATGGTACTTAATCTCACAATCATAGTCGTTTAGTAGTTCAACCCATCGTCGTTGCCTCATGTTTAGTTGTTTCTGATCGAAGATATGTTGAAGACTTTTATGATCGGTAAACACCGTGAATTTAATTCCGTAAAGGTAATGTCTCCATATCTTCAAAGCGAATACCACAGCTCCTAACTCCAGGTCATGTGTGGTATAATTCTTCTCATGTTTCTTAAGTTGTCTAGATGCATATGCAATAACCTTTTGACGTTGCATCAATACACAACCGAAACCTTGATTCGAGGCATCACAATAAACTATGAAATCCTCGTCTCCTTCAGGTAAAGATAGAATCGGGGCTGTGGTCAATTTCTCCTTTAAAATCTTAAACGCAGATTCTTGTTCTTCAGACCATTCAAACTTCTTCCCCTTATGAGTTAACTTAGTAAGAGGTTTCGCCAGAATAGAAAATCCTTCGATAAATCTTCAGTAATAACCAGCAAGTCCCAAAAATTGGCGAATATGCTTCGCATTCTTAGGCGCTTCCCAGTTCTGAATAGCAGTGATTTTTGCTGGATCTTCTGAATAGCAGTGATTTTTGCTGGATCGACATGTATTCCTTCACTATTAACCACATGTCCGAGAAATTGAACTGTTCGTAACCAAAATTCACATTTGGAGAACTTGGCATACAATTTTTCATTCTTTAGCAATTCTAAGATCAAACGTAAATGTCGTTCATGCTCTTGCTTGTTTTTGGAATAGATTAAGATATCGTCGATGAAAACAATCACGAATTTGTCAAGATAAGGTTTGCATACACGGTTCATAAGATCCATGAATACAGCTGGTGCATTTGTTAAACCAAAAGGCATAACAAGAAATTCGTAATGTCCGTAACGAGTTCGGAAGGCAGTCTTGGGAACATCAGTTTCCTTGACTCTCAACTGATGATACCCTGACCTAAGATCAATCTTCGAATAGATACTTGACCCTTGCAGTTGGTCAAATAGGTCATCAATATGCGGAAGTGGATAACGGTTCTTGATAGTTAACTTGTTGAGTTCTCGGTAATCAATACACATTCTCAACGTGCCATCTTTCTTCTTAACAAAAAGAACAGGTGCTCCCCATGGAGATGAGCTAGGACGAATGAATCCTTTCTCTAAGAGTTCTTGTAGTTGGATGGATAATTCTTTCATTTCGGATGGAGCTAGTCGATATGGTGCCTTTGCAATAGGTGCAGCACCGGGAGTTAGATCGATTTGAAACTTGACTTGTCTTTGAGGTGGGAGACCAGGGAGTTCTTCAGGAAAAACTTCAGGAAATTCTCTAACCACCGGAACATCTTCAATTCGTTTCTCTTCCGGTTCGACTTTCTTAACATTAGCTAAGATGGCTTGATACCCCTTCATCAGGTATTTACGGGTTTTTATACAAGAGATGATATTAAGTTTAGAACCACTCTTTTCTCCTTGTATGATTAGGGTTTCACCATTCTCAAGAGGAATATTAATGGTTTTATCATAACACATGATTGCAGCTCTCAACGGGGTTAGCCAATCCATCCCTACAACTACATCAAAGCTTCCTAATTCGACTGACAGTAAGTTGATCTTAAAGTTTTTGTCAGCTAGAATCAGATCACAATTTTTATAAATATTGTCTACTTTCATAACCTTACCGTTTGCTACTTCTACAAGGCGCTTGATTTCTAAGGCTTGTGGTTTTTCAGTGAATAAGGCACAAAATTCCGTAGACACATAACTTCTATCAGCACCGGAATCGAATAAAACAGTAGCATAGCAATTGTTAACAAGGAACGTACCCGTTATAACTTCATCTTCTTCACGGGCCTCTTCGGTAGTCATGACAAATGCTCTACCCTTAGCATTACCCACTGTTGCAGTCTTGTTCTTAGGGCACTGGTTTCTGAAATGCCCAACTTCCCCACAACCGTAACAAGTAGGCACAGTTGGATCAGTCTTTGCAGCTGGAGTGTTGGTTGCAGGCAGCACAACCTTACAGTTCTTGGCTAAGTGGCCAATCTTCTTACACCTACTGCACTCAACAGTGCACCTCCCATGATGATGCTTATCACAGCGATTACATAACGGCTTTGTTCCAATATAACCACTTTTTGTAGCATCACTAACCCTTTTGTTTGAACCCTAACCCGAACTCTGAGAAGGCTCAAACTTCCTTTTATTATCAGCAGCTTTTACTTCGGTTTGCTTATTAGTGGCGAGCTTCCTTCTTTTCGCCATTACCAAATTTTGAGCCATCAATATCACACCATCGACGGTCTCTTTACCAGCAGCTATCACATTACCCTGAATCTCATCAGGCAGACCTTCAACATAACGTTCAATCTTCTTATGTTCCGTAGGTACCATGTCAGGGCACAATGTAACCAACTCTAAGAAACGGTTGGTATAAGCCTCAATGTCAGTACCCTTTACCTTGAGTTCCCAGAACTCACTTTCCATTTTCTGGACCTGATTTCTTGGACAATACTTGTCCGTCATCATTCTTTTTAGGAAAGTCCATGGGATGGCATTTGCAGCATCAAATCCCACAGTTTGAGAGTGTGCGGTCCACCAAGTCAATGCACCGCCAGATAAAGATCCTGTAGCAAACTTAACGCGATCAACATCGGCACAATTGCACATCCTGAAAATAGACTCAAGTTTTTCGAACCACCGGTTAGTTCAACCGGTCCCTCGGTTCTTTTATAGCTTGGAGGTTTGCAATTTGAGAAATCCTTGTATGAACAAGTTTTGGGGAGATTCTGTTGACCGTTGTTGCCATTGCTGTGGTTGCCCTGGGCGGCAGCTAAAAGTATCTGAAATTGCTCGGCAGAGAGAGTGATGTTAGGAATAGTGTTGTTGTCATTTGTTTGCGCACCACTAGTCATTTTCTTCAATACATAAATAAAGTATTAATTGAAGAGTTATGGTGCTATAAATATAAGTTTGCAATTATGATTCATAATAATCACACAACACACACATATAGATATGGTGAGATAAGACAAAATTTTTAAAAACAAATACTTGACTTTTATTAATAACGAATGGATAAATTATCCTTATTACACAGAAAACGATGAGTAGGCAAAGCCTTTTATATGAAAAACACTTGACTTTTTTTTTTTTTTTTTTAATAACTAAGTTAGTTGTGTTTAAGTCTCTTGGAGGGACTAGGGGTTTCAACAATAGGTGTCTCAGGTTCCTTCCTCTTCTGAGAGGGAGCTAAGACAACAGTGGGCTCAGACTTCTTCTCGGGTTCTGATTCTTCTTCTTCAATGATTTCCTCCATGATTTCTTCTTCATCATCATCCCCATCATAGTCAGCATCAATTTGGGATTCTCCAGCAGGTGGTGAATATGGTGGAGTAGCTGGCATATAGACTGGTGGTGCAGGCGGTGTAGTCGGAACATAAACTGGTGATGCAAGTGGAGTAGCAGGTGCGTAAGTTGGTGAGTTGCCTGATCCTTCAGTTTCAGAATCAGAGATGATGATCGGATTACGTTTGACTGATCCTTCAGTTTCGGAGTCAGAGATGATGATCGGATTATGGTTAGGCATCCTAAAAGAAAGAAGGAAAGAGAACTAGAATGATTCTAAGGATGACATAAAAGCACGAGGTAAGATATAAGGGAAAAGCACTTAAAACTAAGGCATGAAAGGTTATAGTCCTAAAGATTGCTAAGGTACCCTAACTAGCACATAAGGCACACATAAAATGCAATCCTGGTTCTCTATAACAAACATGCTCTGATACCAATCTGTCACACCCCCAAAATGGACCAGGGGTAATTGTGACCAATCATATCATAACACGGTTGTATAAGCGAGAACGACTCTAAATGAGACGTTTTATTTATTAAATAAACAGCGAAAGCATTATTCAAAGTTTTACATCATAAGAGTACAGTAAATGGAAAATGTCTTAAACAAAATGATAAATATGAATGATGGACTCCATGCAAGCAGCAAAGCATACATCAATCATCAAGTAGCAAGTATCAGCTAGCTCAATCATCACCTGAGACAAAATACGCTTAAAGTGTCAACCAAAAAGGTTGAGTGAAATTAATAGGTTTATAAATAATATCCAAAGTTTTAGACCTCAAGATTTAGTTTAAAGTTGATCAATATAGATATATCAATCTAAAAGTGTTGCTGCAGTTTGTAATATCGCTACTAAACAATTTACCCTATGACACCTTGTACTGTCAGTGTCGTGGAATCATTATTATGTAACCAAAGACCAACGGTCGAATGGTTAGAGACGTTACTCTCAATAGGCCTACTCACAATAATTAAGTTTGCATTTAAACTTAGCAATTGACGATATTACGGTAGGGATTTATCATGAATCAAAGCATGACAGCATAGTTAACAATTTAGTACTTGTGTCTAAGCGTAAAACAGTTATAAAGCAAGCATGTGTCTCACCCCAAAAGTTATAAAACAGTAAAAAGTGGGGCTATGAAGTTCACCTTAGTAGCACACGAAATAATTGAACGGAAGGACGTGACCGAGATCTCAACCTAGAGATAGAATGTATGATCAGACATTGCCTAACAGACAATAGTATATAGTACTATATTGATAGTAATTGTTCACTAAAGAATTTCCATTTTCGGAAGGTTACTACTTATGGAAAGTTTCCACTTATAGTAATTTTCCAATTTTAGAAAGTTCGGGTTAATCTTTAGCAAGATGTTGTACAACTCTACTCAAACTTCGTTGCTATCAAATAAATCAGGAATGACCAGATGTAATCGGGGGCCCAGGATTCTTGACCAGAATCTAAGTCATGGCATTCGAGATCCACAAGCTTACCCATAAATAGCAACCTAGACATCATTCACTTACGACCGTGAGTAGCGATGAAGTTCACATGAATTATACATTATCTTTGATTAACCTTCACTTTAGGTGTATACACACAACGAATTATTAATGTACTTAATAATTATATATGTGATAATATAACCTAAGTATTATTTAATATTTAGTTATTATACCTTAGTATGTCTTATATATATTAAATATAATTACCTTTAAATAAATACCTAAATTACTTCAAAAATAATAGTGTTTTATTAATCGAATATTATTCAAAAATGTCTAAATAATAAATTAAATATCTAAAAATTACATAAATAATTTTTATAGTCTTAGTTAATCATATAGATTAGTAGAAAAATTTAAGAAAATGTTTTTATTATATTTTTGTATTTATTTTTGTTTTTACCCTTAATGTATTCACAAAACAATTTTAATTCTACATAATTACTAAATAGACCCAAATAATTATTTTTATAATTTTTATAAGTTTCTATCAGTCTAATAACCTGTAGAAAAATATTTAAAAAAATATTTTTTATTATTTTATATTTATTCTTAATTTACCTTCGAATTACATAATAATAGAGTTTAATTATATAATAAATAACAATTCGACCCAACTAATTATTTTTATAATTTTTTCAGATCTATATAAGTTTTAAAAACTCAGAAAAAAATTATATATATTTTATTTTTAGTTAAAAGTATTTATTACGAATTTTACATTGTTTTTACGTTTAAACACTACATAATTCGTATTTAATTATAAATAATATTCCATAAATTATCAAAATTATTTTTATGCATCATAACACTTATAATACTAATTATAACATATAAACATAATTAATTTCGAATTTTACAAAGAATATACAATAAATATAAATATAAATGATAATATTGAAGAAAATTAATAAAAATAGAAAGTACCTCAAATTTTCTTCAAGGTTTTGAGAGAATAACTTAAGTTTTTGTGTTTGGCAAGAAAAAATGAATGAGGAGCCATGTATTTATAGGTAAAAAAATGGTTGGTGAAAAGAAAAAAAATAATAAAATAAAGGTGCCAATTTTGACAAAATAATAAAAACATGTTAAAAATGTTTTTAATAAGTTTTTGTTTTTGAAAATATTTAGTCAAAATTCATGGGCTCATTATTTAATTTATAAAAAAATTTTTTTTTTTTTTTTTTTTTATAAGCTAAAAATATATATAATGATTAAAATAACTTATCATTTAATTAATAATTATGTTACATATAGTTTTAAATATAATACGTATTAATATTAACTAAAGTTATTTTATATAATTAGTGTAAACTTTAGTTAACAGAACGTGTCGACTAAAAATAAATATTTGATCAACGTCGAATTTAATTATATATTACGTATGGATAACAACCCTATAGGCAAATTAGTCAATTCAAGTATGAAAATGTGAGGGTTGTTATATCAGTAAGCTGGATGCATGAAATGCATCTTGAACGTTACCTAACTCATCTAAAACATTAAGCGCTTATGTCGCAATACAAAGCTGATAGGTAGGATGGATAACATAGTGATCATAACCATGCGATTTGATGTCTGGATAGTGTTAGCCACGGATTTTACTAACCCCTTGATTTCGGAAGGAGACCATAGGCATAAAGAACTCGATATTTAAGAACGTTTCATTTGACTATATGAATTGAAACTTTTTGCTGAAAGTGACTAATCGGACTTATATGCGATGCAAGCTATAATTATTTATAGTGTCTTCAGGACGGTCTGAATGAACAACGAAGGATATCACCCAGTTTACCATACTGCAGGTGAACTTATCCTTATATGGAATGAAAACACAGTTTCATAATGTAACTTTATCCTTTCAGTTACATGTTGAAGTTAGGGTTAACATTAACTAGAACAACATATAGTTGCAACCAGCGAAGGAAGGAATGTGTAGAGTAACCATATCCGTGTTACAGATGTTTTAAGCAGTCCCTTCCAAGAGGATAACAACATTCATAGATTCCTAAAGTATGTTACTTTACATTTCCGAAAGAGAATTTCACGAAAGGTGTGATCTTTGAACCAGGGTGAACTCTTCGAGCGATTTGTTCTGAATTTATCCTTATACTTAAGGGGATGCGCGAACGAGAAGATACGTGGACCCTTGGTTGTAAAGAACGGTTTACTCTAAGTGAAAAGAATCTCAAAAACGATTCCTTGTACCTCAACCTACTGATTCATAGAGATGATATTTACGAGGATGTTGCGATTAGCCGTGAAATATTGAGAATAGAAACTCACCTAGTGCCCTTCCTACAATGGGGTGACCACTGAGTGTACCTCAGAAAACTGATTAAAATAGAAAAATCAGATTCTAGCTGTAGAAAAAAATAAAATAAATAAAAAAAACACGATGAACAAGTCATCATGTGATATTGAAATTAAAAGGGTTTTAGCTTTCGATTTTTACATGACTTAGGTTCTAATTAACTCCTAGAAACTTTCGAAATCATTAATTTAACTTGAATAACAGCAGAGAACTCGAATTTAATCAAAGAACGTCGTTTGACTTTTTGAGTTTAAAACTTTGACTTCGAAATTCAAACTCGATAGATGAAATTGGACCTTGAAACTTTGCAGTTAGATTAAATGAAAGTTTTCTAACATCACTGCACTAATAGATTTTAAAATTTGTTGAAAATTAGAAAAATTTAATAAATTGTACATGAAACTGAGGACGGCTGAGTTCTTCGACATTTCTGTATTAATTTCGATTTAGTAAGAAGCTGTGAAGGTTGTTTGTGATTATTAACGAGTACTACAACATTAATATCCCATTGTATTTGTTTTATAGCTAGGATTGCATCGACAAGCAAATATTCGATCAGTGATGGAAAATAATAAAAAAATAAAGTTTAATTGTGATGGGTAACAGAATTTTGGATTTATCAGTTGATTAATTCAAGATTAGAGACAGGAGAATCAATTAGTACAGAGAAGAAACCAAAAATTGAAAAGCAAATAGGGAAGTTTAATATTTCGTACGCTCATTTTTCTATTTAATTTATTTTTGATTAATGTTAATAATAATAATATTGATAATGTTATTAATAATAAAAATACTAATAATAACAATAATAGGATTAATAATAATAATAATAATAATAATAATAATAATAATAATAATAATAATAATGAATAATAATACTGATAATATCAATTAATTATAATAATATATTGATTTTGTTAATAATAATCATAATAATAATGGTATTTAGAATAATAATACTAATAATTATAATAATGTTTATAAGGATAATATTAGTGATAATATTAATAATAATTCATATGTATATATATATATATATATATATATATATATATATATATATATATATATATATATATATATATATATATATATGAATACATTTTGATTATCAAGTTTTATTACATAAATAGATATACTAATTGTATATTTTTAAACATATAAATTTAGTATCATTATATATATATATATATATATATATATATATATATATATATATATATATATCTAAATAAATTTTTTCATTACTTAATATATATTTTACATGATTATTTATACAACAATTTTATACAATAGATTAATAACCTTTCAAGTTATATATATATATATATATATATATATATATATATATATATATATATATATATATATATATATATCCATATTAATTTACCATTAATTGTTCGTGAATCGTCGGGAGTAGTCAAAGAGTAAATGAATTCAGGTAAACAGTTCCAAAAGTTTTAAGACTCAACCTTATAGGCTTTGCTTATCGTATCGAATTCATATTAAGATTAAGTTTAAATTTGATTGGAAATTTTCGGGTCGTCACAGTACCTACCTGTTAAAGAAATTTCGTCCCGAAATTTGAATGAGGTGGTCATGGCTAACAATAAAAATGTTTTCATGATGAATATGAGTTAATAAATAGAGTTTTATCATCATTGAATAATATGGATAAGATAATTCGATTATTCGAAGAGTACGAGTGAAGCTATCACAAAAGAGTGAAATGAATAAGTAAAGTTTCGTCTTAACTTTTGACGTTGTCTTGGTTGAATTCCGGAATTCAAGGGATTTAAATAAAATCTTCGAAATCTAAAAGATTTGATTCTTCGGCGAATAAGAAATTTAAGATCTCTATAATTAAATACGGTGATCTGCCCCGATTACTCTGTTTAATATTCCCATTATAAATTAAACTCTTCCATTCCATTATTCTTACCATTCCTATACTTTCTTTCTTAGTTCCTACATTCAAAAGATTGTGAAAATGCTTAATCCAGTTCTAATCCTTGATATTTTCCTAATTATTATTTCTGTCATCCTTCTTTTCAATCTTCTACCAGAAAAATCTGTTTACTTCTACTATTACCTTGGGGTGATACTATTCTTAATTCTACCGTGTCTTTATATTGTTATTCGTATTAATATTCACGGATTGTAACCTCCGTGTGGTCATTGGGCTTTATATTTTCCCTTATATTTTGGAGTTCTTTGCATTTTTATTCTCTTCTCGACCTCTAGTAAAGCGAGTAATGGTCCAGAATTCGTAAGTATGGAGTTTCGAATGATCTTAATGTTCTAAACAAGAAAGAACGTAATAGCACGATTTAATTTGTCAAATTACCAGAATCACTGAGAATAGAACTGCCAAGAATATATTTTCTTGATATGTTCAGAAGTTGAGCAGAATGAAAGAGTTATGTAACATGGCACGTGATGACGTTATGATCTGTGAATCATCACATCCCATTAGAAACTTAGCATGACATACTGTAATATAATAACGTTGATCAAGTGTCATTATATTATACTAACTCATGCTTCAGTTCCTAACACTACTTTAAAATCATTCATGTTTTAAATTCGAATTTTCAGAATTTAGAAACTAAAACAGTTTCTTTTATGATATAACACAGATAGAGCGGAGAGATAATTAATATTGGACAAAAATATTTATGAAGACATCTTCAGAAATATTGAGGATATTAATAAAGAAAGATACGATGATATCTTAGAATTTCAGGATCGAATTGTGATGAAGAAATTCATTCACTATGATTTAGAGCGGTTAAGAAGTAAGGTATTCGCTAAAGATTTTATCTGAAACATAATCATCAGGATTCTTTATGTACAAGTTTAGTCCTTGTGATTTGTCCACAGCCTCCTTCATGATTTGTTCAATCCATTTTCTAGTTTCAACTTTTCTGAGCTTTGTCCACACACTATTTTTTATCATCAAACTTTCAACTGTTAAAGTCGTTTACAGTTTTTGCTGCTTCATCAGCACTTTCTAATATTCAGGGAACTGATTCGTAAACTGGGTGCTGCTCAGAATTTCAGGATGAAGGATCATAATTCTAAGAGATAAATGTTATATGTAGAAACGTCGCGAGATTCAAAATACTGATTGCTAATTTCCGATAATTTATATGGCAATTCTTATTACTATATGCAGATGATTATATGATAGGGTTTTAATGAACAAATATAATGGTCTTTCTGAGAGACTTAGATCATTGAGTAATGAAGTTGTTGGTAAGTTACTGCTAATTTGGTGGGATATAATCGGTTCTTCGGTAACGATGACGAAAGGGCAACATATATATGAGTGTTTCGAACGAGAAGTTGAAGTTGACTTGCTGAAGCTGTGAAAAAATTGGCTACTTTAAAAAGGGATTGCAAAGCTATTTTCGATAATAACAACGCCAAAAGAGCTAGCACAGATACGTGTTAAACGTTTACTCAGGTTCCGAGTGTTTTCGGGTGCATAACTATATGCATCAATCTTTCTTTCCGTAGATGAAATGCGGTTGGTTCATCCTCTCTATTGAGGTGTTTTCAAGAATCATGAAAAGTTTGAACGCAGATTGTAATCGTCAAGATACAAATGAGGTTTAAGATGAAATCAAGCGGCAAACTTGAAGAATTGTTTAGTTTCGTATGTTATAATCAATATTTTAATTCATTTTAATTGTCCAATGCTGGTAGTCCACAGTTAGTAGTCCACAGTTAATAATTCAATAATTCATATATAGTTTATTATATAATATTCGAATTAATTTATACGTATCGTGACCCATTGTATACATGTCTCAGACTCGATCACAACTCAAAGTATATATATTATTTTAGAATCAACCTCAACCCAGTATAGCTAACTCGATCATTACCGCATATAGAGTGTCTATGGTTATTCCAAATAATATATATAGATGCGTCGATATGATATGTCAAAACCTTGTATACGTGTCCCGATATTTAAAATGCATAAATAACAGTATTTAAATGATGATAAATAAAGTGCGTAAAATAAACAACAGAAATTAAATGACGATAAATAAAATTGTGAGAATTAAAATTGCTATAAATAAAATGTAATAAGGAATTAACAGTTAGCTAGAAACAGTTAGCTAGGATTTTGTTAGCGTGAATTCTTAACAAAATTTCTCATAGTTAATTTGTTTGTTTCTGTGATGACCCGGAAATTTCTGACCAAATTTAAACTTTATCTTTAAATGATTTAATGTTTTCGACACGATAAGCAAAGTCTGTTAGATTGAGTCTCAAAATTTTAGAACTGTTTCACATATACAATTACCTTTGACTACTCTCGACGATTCATGAATAATTATATGTATGTATATGTATATATATATATATATATGTGTGTGTGTGTGTGTGTGTACAAGTAAAAACGACTTTCCTACAGTAAAACATTATTTGCTACAGTAAAAATGACTTTGCTACAGTAAAACACTATTTGCTGCAGTAAACACTATTTGCTACAGTGAAACCGTACTTTGCTACCGTGCTACAGTGATTTGCTACATTAACACACTATTTGCTACAGTACACTATTTGCTACAGTAAACACTATTTGATGTCGACGAACTAGCAAGCAAAAACGGAAAAGGCGGTCATGCGATCGCATGGCAAAAACACTGAAAACTCATGCGAACGCATGGGCAGGTGGGACAGGTCTGGTCCTATAAATATCGAACGTTTCTGTTTTTCTGTATCCATCTATCTCGCATCTATCTCTCAATATATATTATATTTATATTTATTATTATTATTATTATTATTATTATTATTATTATTATTATTATTATTATTATTATTATTATTATTAAGATTAATATTATTAGTAGTATTATTATTAATTAGTATTATACATAAAATACTACGACGAGGTCATGAGCGTGTCACTTTCAAAATATGTTTTCGAGCGGGATAGAGCTAAGGAAATTACGGGTTATTACTAAGGAGGTTATGGGTAATGTTCGGGGGTATATTTGTGAATCAAATCTAGTGTTTATCATCTCCGTTACGTCTACGTACTTTCCTACAATATTGAATCTCAATATTTATACGTAAGCACTCATATTTTATCTTTTATATATTAATTGTGTATCCATGTCTAGTGCTCGAGTATATATATATTTATATATGCTTGTATGCTAAATTTCGTCATTAAACAGTTATAATGAATCACGAATTAAATACATATATTACTGGTAAAAGGTATATGATATACATGATTTTGGAAAGCTGACGAAAAATCAATAACTATTCATTTAGATATCGAATAATTTCGATGAACGGATTAAAATATATGATCAACTGAATTATGATTAACGTTAATTGAAATTGCTTTTGAATCTACAATTAAGATTTAAACAACTCGTTTACGAGATTGATAATTTGGATTTTTGAATATTACCAACCGAGTAAATGAATCCTTATATAAGGTACGTCTCGTTTTGTTAAACAACGGTCAAAATTGACTTTTTGAAACGACATTGAATAACTTTTGTATATCGATCTCTAGCATTAGGATTGTGATACACTATGACCTGACCTAGCTTTATAGACATTTATTGACTAACATATGTTCTCTAGGTTGAGATCTACGATTATTTGGTAATCCAAGTTTCGATCACATTTTGGTGAACGACTTTATATGCTGCTAAGGTGAGTTTCATTTGCTCCCTTTTTAATTGCTTTTGCAATCTATATTTTTGGGCTGAGAATACATGCACTTTATTTCAAACACAATGGATACAAGTACATACTAAATTCTACACCGAGTTTGAACCAAAAATCCCTTAGCTTTGGTAACTAGTAACTGCCAATTATAAGAACTGGTGGGCGCGAGTAGTTATATATAGATCCATAGGGCTTGATATCCCCATCCGAGCTAGCGCACTAGCCTTTTAACGGACGTATGCTATTTGAGAAGCGTACACGTTGGTTTGCGTGTATTATTAAGATGATTATACAAAGGGTACAAATTATATATACGTTAAGTTTAGTTACCAGGGTGCTCAATCTTGTAGAATATTTTGATAAACGTTTCTGGATGAAACAACTGAAAACTTGTGATTCACCTTTATATACAGATTATGCGCAACATTAAAACTATGAACTCACCAATCTTTGTGTTGACACTTTTAAGCATGTTTATTCTCAGGTTTCTAGAAGTCTTCCTGTAACGACCCTGGATTTTCCAACGTTTATTTATTAATAATTATTATTATTAATACGTGTGATTAAACAAATGTATGTTATTACATTTGCATGTTGCCATGATTGCCCGAACTTGACTTTAATTGCCCGAAACGTCTTTGTGACACACGAAACTTCACGAATAATATTTTTAGAGTATTATTTACATTCACGATTAGTTTTATTAATCATTTTAATTAACTAAGACTATTAGTTAATTACTTGGGCTTTTATTGGATTACTTGTTAATTACTTACAAACTTGGGCTTTATTTTTGTACATGGACTTGATTAGACCACCCTACTTCTTTAATGGACTAGTTGGCCCAAGTCTTTCATGTGTAAGTATCAAATTATATGTGAACTAGTTAGTTTTGATCAATTGGAATCTAGTTCTGATGTTAAAGCTAAGGGGTATAAAATACTATTAAATTTTAGCAGGAAATACTATTAAATACGATACAATTTTACACAAGATATTTATTTATTTATAGAATGGATATACTTAAACCTTGCTACAACACTTATAGGCAGTGTACCTAATCGTAAAGTAGTGTAGTTTTTAGTAAGTCCGGTTCGTTCCACAGGGAAATCTTTAAACAAAGCTTAACGCTATATTAGTTTACTTTTATAAAAATACAAATATATATATATAAGGAATATTATTATTATAAAGGGGGGTTTTTACCGTTTAATGACCGGTTTGTCGATTTTAAAACTTTAGTCGCAGTTAAAACCAAATGTAAAATATTAAAAATAAATACAAGACTTTAAATTAAAGCGTAAAGTAAATAACGATAATGAAATTGCGAATAATAAAAGTGCGATAAAATAAACTTGCGATAATTAAAAATGCGATATTTAGAAGTGCAATTAAATATAAAAATAAAGGAAATTAAATATGAAATAAAAGAATTATGCTTATTTAAACTTCCGTAATCATGATGTTTGACGTGTTGATTTTAGTTTTATGCCCATGGGTTAATTGTCCTTTGTCCTGGATTATTTAATATGTCCGTTTGGTTTTTGTCCATAACAGTCCATCAGTCATAAATATAAAGTGCGAGTGTCCTCGTCAAATTATTCTTATACCCGAAGTTAAATATTCCAACTAATTGGGGATTCGAATTGTAACAAGGTTTTAATACTTTGTTTAATGAATACACCAGGTTATCGACTGCGTGTAAACCAAGGTTTTACTACTTTGTTAACAATTACACCAATTACCCTTGAATGTAATTCACCCCTGTTTCAACAAGTTTATTAACTATTAATCCATTTCCGTGTCCGGTTAAATGAACGATTATTCGTACATATAAATACCCCGCCCATCGTGTCCGATTGAGTGTATATGGTAATTTATAGGGACGCCCAATTGTAAATCTTTATATTAACATTAACAAACTATCATTTAGTTAAACAAATATAAAGCCCATTAATAGCTCATAGTCTAATTTCCACAAGTGTCGTTCTTTTGTCCAAACCCCAATTATGGTACAAAGCCCAATTACCCAATTTTAGTAATTAGCCCAACATCATGATTACTTCGTTTTAAATAAGCATAATAATAACTTAGCTACGAGACATTAATGTAAAAAGGTTGAACATAACTTACAATGATTAAAAAATAGCGTAGCGTTACACGGACAGAATTTCGACTTACACCCTTATAATATTCGCTAACATACCCTTATTATTAAAATTATAATTAAAATTAAAATATAAAATATAAATATATATATATGTTTTACGTATATATGAGAGAAAAGAGAAAGATGGATATTTTTGCGTTCAGCAAACTGCGAATTTATAGGAGATGTGGCCTGACTTTTCATGCCATGCGATCGCATGGACTTTCTTCTTCCTGGCCATGCGATCGCATGGCCAGCTGGGAGAGCTCACATGTTGCTTGTTTCCTTGTGCCGACGTTTTATAAATAATATAATATATTAAATAATTATAAGAATTATTTAAATATTATATTATATTTATGTGCATAGTTGACTTGTAATTTTTAGTCCGTTGCGTCGAGCGTTGAGAGTTGACTCATGTCCCGGTTCCGAATTTTCGAACGTCCTTTCGTATAATTTAATATCTTGTACTTTGCGTTCCGCAACTTGTACTCTTGTCATTTTTAGACGTTTCTCATCAATAATTTGAACCTCTTTGATTGTATTTTGTACTTTTGAGCTTTTTGGTCATTTGCGTCTTTAATTCGTCGTTTTCGCCTTTTGTCTTCACCTTTTATTATTTAAACGAATATCACTTGTAAATAGAACAATTGCAACTAAAAGCTTGTCTTTCTTGAGGAATAATGCTATGAAATATATGTTCGTTTTTAGCATTATCAAATATTCCCACACTTGAGCGTTGCTTGTCCTCAAGCAATATCGTCTTGAAATACTAGAATCACTTCTTTATTCTTCACACTTTGTACATCAGTGATTTCTATACGGCGGTATAAACAATGGTAGTAATGATATGGTTTACAGTCCCACATGACTATAAAAATTTAGATCCATTAAGGAAATTGGATCTTTATGAAAACATTTGATCTTTTGAAAATTAAATCTAGTTTTTACCCTAGATAAGTTTTCTGATTTGATCCACCATTGGTGTTGCAAAATATATTTGTGGATCAATAGTTTGGCTTAAAACTTTTAGGCTCATGTAATCCACTGCTATCCCTGTATCGGAAAGCACACATCCAGTTTATTTGTCCCGTATATTACCTTTCGGTAAACTACCGTCCGGCTGTAAAGGAAAGCGATGAACAAGAAACTGTTAAGGCAATGTCTAATGACATGCATTTGATTATGGTCTTTTTAACGTGTCGGATGCTAGTACTATCCTTGGTAGGAGCAATAGTAAAGATCATCCTTTGATTTTTCGGTCTGGCACAAGGTCCTGTCTCCGACCATGCTATGCAACCACCGTTCTTACGGTTGACACCCGATTTGGTTCAGGTGACCTAATGAATTCCAGGTGAATTCCTAGGATTTTACGTTCAATGGTAATGAACGCATTGAAAATGGGTTTCAGAAAACAAATCGGTTTGTATTTTTGATCAAAATATTTTCTCGTTCAAGCTCGAGTTTAGATATCATCGAATTCCATGAGTTTGAATTCTCAATCTTTAAGGTCAATCTCAAGGATTGAGTAATATCAGACTTAAAAGTTGATTTTTAATCTTTAAGGAGATTATCCTTTCTGGGGATCTGATTCATTAGTCTTATCAAGCTAATTTGCACGGTGCCCCCCCATTGTACGAGATAAATCCTTCTTATGGTTAGGATAAATCTGACCACTTGGCGACCCTGTTTGATGCTGAGGTCCGTGGATTTCCTGCTGATTTTAGAGATGACTTTTCTAGATTTTTCGTCAACCTACAGCTGGTCTGGACGACAACTTCATGACCTAAATCAAGAAGCGCGTGTCTTTTTCGGAAGACTTTACTTCCTTTTAATAATGGAATTGATTCATCGTGTAGATCCATCTTTCTTTAATAAATCGGGTAAAACAGTTAATTTAGTCCAAAACAAAAACACCTGCAATAACTTTACAGAAACATGTGATAGATAGTTTTTAATTGAATAACTTGGTACATTCTCCCCACACTTAGTTTCTTTCTTTGCCTTTTTATTCTCCTTTATTCCATTTTAAATGAATTCAAGCGTTTTAGGTTGTTTCTCAATTTATGCCCTTTCCGAGGTAACGATAATTTCGGTATTAACACCTAGTTTTCACCGTTCATAAATATGTATAAACATAATTTTGACTTCATTTAATTGAAATTTTTTCAAATTTTCACAAAATTTGACAAATAAACCAAGTGCAAACCCGAGAGAATTTATAACCCTTCCCCACACTTGAGATCATGCAATGCCCTCATTTGCAAGAAATCAGTACAATTTAAATTATTGAGGGTGATTAGCGTAGAAATGATTAAATTTTACCAAAGTTTCCAAATATATTGGCGTTTGTTTGCTGAATGATAAATGGTGCATAGCATTTGTTCATTTCGTCTGTTGTTACATCACATTTATTTGTCATCTTGTCGTCAAAATTAGTAGCTTTTGCTGAACTTAATGCCAGTCTTTGAAAATGCGCTGTTTTACCCTGTTTTGTACAATCGACAATATACATACATACAAATATAATCATGCATGGCAATTTGAAATGGGACTTAATATCCCACTTTCAAATTCTAAATATGAAATATTAGTACACAATAATAAAAAAAATAATAAAAATTACACAAATATATCCAATAACATAAGTTTAAACATGAAAAAGTCAAAAGATAAAAACATAAAAATCATAAAAATAACCAAATGGAACTAAATCAGTCTGGATAGGGGTTCCAGTTCATCTCATCGGGTGGGTTCCATTGTTGGTTATAGGTGTTCTGATAGGCTTGGTCATAGTCATACCGGTTAAAGGGTGGTCGGATATCGGGGCTATGTGGCGGAAAATGAGCAGGTCGAGTAGGTACATAGTTATTTGGTACCTGATATGATAGCTGGCTCATGATTTAGTGCTGATGAACTAACCAGCTATCGTGTTGGCGTCGTCTATAATCCTCGTATACTCGCTCGGAGTTCCACTGCTCATACATACTATGTCTTGCCGCGTTCGTCATTGCTTCCTCATCTATACGAACGTGGACGTCAAGAATAGCATCTCGAAAGACATCCCTAATGTCTTCCGCCTCCTCCATTTCCTCGTCTGAGCCTCTCTCTACCTGAGAATGAGATCCCTCATAGGGTACTGCCTGGTTATGTCTACTTTTCAATACCTTAGTACCCACATAAACTTTCAATCCTAAGGGCTCAACCTGTTCTCTACAAATCTGTAATGGACCCCCTTGGTTCCTATCAACACCTAAATACTCTCCAATGAGAGTAACAAAAATACCTCCTCCTATTATACTCCCGTCCTGTAATCCCTCTACCATTTTAGATAAATAAAAAGCAACACAGTAAGGGATATTGACAAAGCTTCTAGGATCCCGAATACACTTTAGGTAGAATAAATCATATAAGGTAATTTTTTCTTTATTATGACCTCTTTGTGTAATCGAGTTAGCCAAAAATCTATGAATAATACGAAGCTCGGCTCTGTCAATATGTGTATAGGAGTGTCCTCCTGCTCGTGTAAAAACATCAAAATGTGACATACGCCTCCAAATGGCGTCAGCGTCAAAGTTACTATCTACCCGTTCACCATAATGAATCAAGTTTGTACAATCGGGTAATAGCAACTCACCAGGAGTATATATCTGTAAGGCCCTGGCCATGTCCAGCATGGACATTCTGTACATCCTACCGCCAAGGATAAACCTAAGAAATCTTCTATCATCTATCCTAACTATTTTGTATCAAATGATACAGTACTCATCAACTCAACACACCATTCCTTATATACAGGTCTACGAATGGTGAAAAGACGTTCCCAATCTGTAAAAGAAGAACTGCCATACCTTTGAACTAAAAGCTGTCTAACACGGTCAGCTAGATGGACCGTTTCCAAAGGGGCCCAATCAATTACCCTTGGCACCTCTACATTTTTTGTTACCAATTTGAATTTGTTCCTTTGATATGTCTCGTAATCTCTCCATCTTCTATCAAATCTCAGATTAGGATGTAGAGTGTGCTCAGGAATCGTTAGGAATTCTACTGGCGGCCTCATTGGGAATACTATGAATTCATCAACAAACTGTACTGGATCATAATAAGGTATGTGCTGATCAGGCTGTTGTTGTTCCTGTTGTGGTTCTTGTTCGTGTTGCATTTCTGGTTCTGGTTCTGGTGCTGGTGCTGGTCGTCTAGATGATGATGCTCCTGAACCTCCAGTATCGGCTCTCTATAAAACACATTAAACACAAAAATTGTGCATCCAAATATGCATTAGTGTTAGCAAAATAACAACTTAAAACAATCACTATAACATGTTAAATCAAAATTAAACTTATACACATTTTCACAATTTTTCACAATTCTACACTTTTCAAATAAGCACATATGAAAATGTATACAAAATTCATAAGCATTTAACTCAAATAACATGTCAAAATATTCATTATTAATAATTAAACAAGTCTCAAATGGCAAATATATTAAATTAATCAAGTTCATGAATTTTGGACTTAAAAAGTCCACTTTAATCTCCAAAAATCATGTTTAGGATCATTGTTTGGATCATTTAACTATCTAAACATGTTACACTACTCAATTTAGCAATAATTCATGACAAAAATCGGCCATAACCTGTTTATATCAAAAAGCCCCAAATTGCTCAAGAACACAAACCCTAGATTTCTAAAAATTTTGAAGTTTTTGGCTTCAAATCATGTTAAATAGCATCAATCTAGGTTATACATGCATAATATACTAACAATTTAACACTAATTACACTAGAAATTAACAAAATTGCATTAGGTAAAAAATTGGTAATTATCACAAAAACTAGGAATTTATAGAGTTTAGGGGTGTAATTTTTACCAATTTGCTGAGGAATGAGAATCTAGGCATGATTAGAGCAAGAAAAATGACAAATTACGGTGGAAAAATGGCAAAAATTGATGAATTTTTGGGTGAGTTTCGTGAATGTGTATGTGTTGTGGTGAGGAAGGTAGAACAGGCTGCTGTATGTATCAGGTCTGGACTTCAGCTCCATGCGATCGCATGGAGTTGAAGTGTAAAACCCATGCGATCGCATGGGGGTCCGGGTACAGTGTTTTCAGCGTTTTTTTTTTTTTTTTTTTTTTTTTTTTTTTTTAATAAAACCTTATACTTTATAAAACTTATAATTATTTAAATTTTAAAAATTTGGTTTCCTTTAGGAGCGAGGGCGTTTCGGATCGTTGTCCTAGTCTGTCCCTCGACAAAATTTTAAAATTTTGTCAAATCAAAGCGCGGTTTTTAAAAGTAAAGATTTTTGGGTTTTTTTAATGTTTTTGGCATACTTTAATTTAATAAG
Source organism: Rutidosis leptorrhynchoides (assembly GCF_046630445.1). Lineage (NCBI taxonomy): Eukaryota > Viridiplantae > Streptophyta > Magnoliopsida > Asterales > Asteraceae > Rutidosis > Rutidosis leptorrhynchoides. The sequence continues at coordinate 13,957,826 of NC_092335.1, read as the reverse complement.
ATTAAAAATAATGATAATAAAAGTTCTCGTCCCTCCCTCGGGTAAAGCAATTTCGGTTCAAAGACCTAGTCTTCAACTTACGATGAATTTTAAAAATCATATTTTTAACTTAATGAGATAAAGTAAATTTTTGTTTTTAAATTCACACAACTTAAATATAAAATTCAAAATTAATATTAAAAATTCACACCAAACTTAAAATTTGAAATGCATAAAATTAAAAATTCATATTTTTAAAAATTAAAAATTCACACCAAACTTATATTAATTTTTCAAATATTTACATTTTTAAAAATATTGTTTTTACAAAGTTTACAATATTAATTTAAGATTTAAATATTAATTTTAAAAACATGGTAAAAATAAAATTAAAAATCTTTTTAGCTTTTTATCCCACTTTAATCAATCAAATATTATCAAAAATATGCGCCCCTCTTTTCGGTAAAGTAATTTCGGTTCCAAGACCTAATTTAACTCATGACGAATTTTTGAAATATTTTGGGTTGATTGATTAAAGATATTTATACCTTAAGAATAAACGTTAAATTTCGCAGTGATGTAATAAATTTTTGAATGATATCAATAATTTCGGTCGCCAAACCTAATTTTATTCAATACCAATTTAATACTTTTTAGCGAACAAATTAGCGTTTATTATCAAAAGGTTAAAAATAAAAATAAAAATAAAAACTGTACAGACATACCTGTGAGATAGATTTCTTAGTTATATGATCTATCCCATTCATAAGATAGTCGGTTTAATTAGTTTTCCATGGCTACATAGGCGTAACCTCGAGCATTCAGTGTCTTTTCTTCTAAACATATGAACGGTCCGTCTCTGCATAAAGTAACAAATTCGGTATTTGAATAGGTTTGATTATTTGAACATTTACCTCCATGTGACCATTTTCCGCATTTGTGACATCGTTCTAGGTGTCGTGCTCTTCTTTTCGCTGCGGATTTTGATTTTTCTTTACCAAATTGTAACTTATTATCTTCGCATCTGGATTCTTTTCTAACTCCGTCCATTCTTTCTCTGATTACTGATACTATTTCACTCGGTAGTATGTCATTATTACGTTTAGTGATCAAAGCGTGTAGCATTAGACCATGGTTTAGTTCACAGGCAGTCTTCATTTCGTAAAAACCTAAAAAAAAATAAAAATTCAGAATGAGGGGAGAAGACTAGTTCTTTAGGGTCTGCTAGGGAAAGACCATTCGGGTTCCATTTTCGAGAATTACACGAAAACAGACAATCTAACTCTAACAGAAATACATATTATCCTTTAAAGACTTGATTCTCCCCACACTTAGTTAGCTGTGGTGTCGAAATTGTGATTAACTTCGTTGTCGACTTCCATTGGACCATGTATGTAATGTTTAACTCTGTGACCATTAACTTTAAATTCAATCCCATTTGAATTTATTAATTCTATCGTTCCGTATGGGAAAACTCTTTTGACTATGAATGGTCCAGACCATCTTGATTTCAATTTTCCAGGAAATAGCTTGAATCGTGAATTGAAAAGAAGAACTCTGTCTCCTTCTTTAAATTCTTTTGAACTTCTGATTCTTTTATCATGCCATTTCTTCGTTCTTTCCTTATAGATTAACGAATATTCGTATGCTTCATGTCTTAATTCTTCTAATTCGTTTAGTTGACTTAATCGTAGACGTCCAGCTTCATGTAAATCAAGATTACATGTTTTCAAAGCCCAAAATGCTTTGTGTTCAATTTCTACTGGAAGATGACATGCTTTTCCATAAACAAGTCTAAAAGGTGTGGTTCCAATTGGAGTTTTGTAGGCTGTTCTAAAAGCCCAGAGTGCATCCTCCAATTTAATGGACCATTCCTTCGGATTTGATCCTACGGTTTTCTCTAGAATACGTTTTAAAGCTCGGTTGGTATTTTCAACTTGTCCACTTGTTTGTGGATGATATGCGGTGGAGATTTTATGAGTTACTCCATATCTTTTAAGAACTTTCTCAAGTTGATTATTACAGAAATGAGTACCCCGATCACTTATTAAAGCTTTCGGTGTTCCAAACCTTGCAAAAAGACGTTTTAAAAAGTTGACTACAACTCGTGCATCGTTAGTTGGGAGAGCTTGTGCTTCCGCCCATTTAGATACATAATCAATGGCTACGAGTATATATAGATTATTATGAGATTTTGGAAATGGACCCATAAAGTCAATACCCCAAATGTCAAATACTTCACATACTTGGATGACATTTTGTGGCATTTCATCACGTTGACTTATTTTTCCGGCCCTTTGACATGCATCACAGGATTTGCAAAGTAGGTGTGCGTCTTTGTAAATTGTAGGCCAATAGAATTCAGCATCATAAACTTTTCTTGCTGTTAGTTGAGGCCCATAATGCCCTCCTGTTGGTCCTGTGTGACAATGGTTTAAAATTTTACTAGATTCATCTCCAAATACACATCGACGTATTATTCCATCGGGACAACTTTTAAACAAATGTGGATCTTCCCAGAAATAGTGTTTTATATCACTGAAAAATTTCTTTCGTTTTTGGTACGATAATCCTTTATCAAGGAATCCACAAACTAAGTAGTTTGCATAGTCTGCAAACCATGGGATTTCTTTATAATCTATCTTCAATAGATATTCATCAGGAAAGTTGTCTTGTATGGCTGATTCATTTAGAACTTCTAATTTGGGATTTTCAAGACGAGAAAGATGATCAGCGGCGAGATTTTCTGCTCCTCTTTTATCTCGGATTTCAATATCAAACTCTTGTAAGAGTAAGATCCAACGGATTAATCTTGGTTTAGCATCTTGTTTTGAAAATAGGTATCTAAGAGCAGAATGGTCGGTATAGACCACCGTTTTTGCTAGAACGAGATATGATCGAAATTTGTCAAAAGCAAAGACAATAGCAAGGAGTTCTTTTTCAGTAGTTGTATAGTTCGTTTGTGCTCCTTGTAATGTCTTACTAGCATAATATATAGGTTGAAATCGTTTTTCAATCCTTTGTCCTAAAACGGCTCCCATTGTAAAATCACTTGCATCGCACATTAGTTCAAATGGTAGATTCCAATTTGGTGTTATCATGATCGGTGCATTAGTGAGTTTCTCTTTAAGAATATTAAAAGATTTGATACACTCATCTGAAAAGATGAATGGAGCATCCTTTTCTAGGAGTTTATTCATAGGAGTGGCAATTTTAGAAAAATCTTTTATGAAACGTCGGTAAAAACCGGCATGCCCTAGAAAACTCCTAATTCCTCTAACATTGGTGGGATGTGGAAGTTTAGCAATTACATCTACTTTAGCTCTATCCACTTCAATTCCTTCTTTTGAAATTTTATGTCCAAGAACGATGCCTTCTTTAACCATGAAATGGCATTTCTCCCAATTAAGTACTAGATTTGATTGTTCGCATCTAAGAAGCATTCGTTCCAGATTAACTAGACATGATTCAAATGTATCACCGAAGACTGAAAAGTCATCCATGAAAACTTCCATGCATTCTTCTATCATGTCGTGAAAAATCGCCATCATACACCTTTGAAAGGTTGCAGGGGCGTTACAAAGTCCAAATGGCATGCGTTTGTAAGCAAAAGTACCATAAGGGCACGTGAATGTGGTTTTCTCTTGATCTTCGGGTGCTATTGGAATTTGAAAATATCCGGAAAATCCATCTAGAAAACAATAGTAACTATTTCCGGCTAATCTTTCCAACATTTGATCAATGAAAGGTAAGGAAAAGTGATCTTTTCTGGTGGCGTCATTTAATTTTCTATAATCAATACACACACGCCATCCTGTTACAGTCCTAGTAGGAATAAGCTCATTTTTCTCATTTGTAATGACAGTCATGCCACCCTTCTTCGGCACGCATTGAACTGGGCTTACCCATGGACTATCAGAAATTGGATATATCAAACCTGCATCTAGCAGTTTAATAATCTCTTTCTTAACTACATCTTGCATATTAGGATTTAGTCTTCGTTGGCGTTGCACATACGTTTTATGACCTTCTTCCATAAGGATTTTATGTGTGCAATACGAAGGACTTATTCCTTTAATATCATGAATCTTCCATGCAATGGCTGGTTTATGAGCTTTCAACACAGAAATGAGTTGTGATTTCTCATTTTCAGTAAGAGAAGATGATATTATTACAGGTAATTCAGATTCACCATGTAAATAAGCGTATTCCAAATGGTTTGGAAGTGGCTTTAACTCTAATTTCGGAGGTTCTTCTATCGATGATTTGTATCGATATCTGTCTTCTTCTTTTAGCATTTGAATTTCTTCTGTTGTTGGTTCATATCCATTAGCTATAAGTGTAGCTAACATTTCAGCTTCATCAATTGGTTCATTACCTTCTCCTAAAGAACATTCTCCTGTTCCTTGTAATTCTGGAAATTCTTCTAATAATTCTGCATGTGCATCTATAGTTTGAATATAATAACATGTATCATCTGCAGATTGTGGTTGTTGCATTGCTCTATCAACTGAAAAGGTAACACTCTCATCCTCTATACTTAGGGTCAGTTTCTTACCGAACACGTCTATCATTGCTTTAGCCGTGTTTAAGAATGGTCTTCCTAATATGAGAGGAACTTGAGAATCTTCTTCCATGTCCAAAACAACAAAATCTACTGGAAATACTAAAGTACCAACTTTAACTAGCATGTTCTCCATTATCCCTCTAGGATATTTTATTGATCTATCGGCTAGTTGTATGCTTATTCTGGTTGGTTTCAATTCTCCAAGGTCTAGTTTAGTGTATAGTGAATACGGCATTAGATTTATACTAGCACCTAAGTCTGACAATGCTTCTATTGAACTAAGACTACCCAGAAAACATGGAATTGTGAAACTTCCTGGATCAGATAATTTTTCTGGTATCTTATTCAACAGCACTGCTGAACAATTAGCATTCATAGTAACAGCCGAGAGTTCTTCCATTTTCTTTCTATTTGAGATTAGATCTTTCAAGAATTTAGCATATCTAGGCATTCCTGAAATCACATCAATGAAAGGAAGATTTACATTTATCTGTTTAAACATATCCAAGAATTTGGATTGCTCGGCTTCAAGTTTCTCTTTCTTCATTTTACTCGGGTAAGGAAGTGGTGGTTGGTATGGTTTAACATAAGGTTTATCCTTAATTGTGTTATCTTCATTAACCTTTTCAACTACCGGTTCTTTTTCCTTATCTTGATCAGGTTGTGGTTCTTGTGGAGTAGGAATGGCTTCATCAGAAGTTACAGGTATTTCAGGTGGTTTAAGTGTTGTACCACTTCTTGTGGTAATGGCTTTAGCTGTTTCACTCCGAGGGTTAGCATTTGTATCACTAGGTAGACTTCCCGGTTTTCTTTCACCTATTAACCTTGCTAGGTTACTTACTTCTTGTTCCAGATTTTGAATAGAAGCTTGTTGATTTCTAAATGCTTGAGCATTTTATTCATTGGTTTGTTTTTGAGATGTAAAAAACTGCGTTTGAGTTTCAACTAGCTTCGTCATCATATCTTCTAAATTCGGCTTTTTATCATCGGTTTGTTGTGGTGGTTTGTTTTGAAAATTAGGTCTTTGCTGATTATAAGTATTATTGGATACTTGTTGATTGCTAGGACCTTGTTGGTTGTTGTATGGAATATTTCGGTTATAATTTTGGTTTTGATTGTAAATCGGTCTTGGCGGTTAATAATTATTCTGATAATTATTTCCAGGCCTTTGGTTTATGTATGAAATATTCTCTCTTTGTTCCATTGTTAATTCAATACTGAGACAATCTTTTGTCAAATGTGGTCCTCCACATTGCTCACAACTAATTCGTATTGAGTGAATATCTTTAGTCATCTTTTCCATTCGTCTCTCCACAGCATCTATCTTTGCGGAAATGGAATCTAAGTCATGGCTAGAATCGGCTCTAGCTGCTTTAGATGATCTAATGATATCTTTTTCTTGGTGCCACTCATGTGAGTGGGAAGCAGTGTTATCAATAATTTTGTAAGCATCAGTTTCGGTTTTCTTCATAATAGAACCACCAGCTGCTATATCTATGTCTTTCCTTGTAGTGATGTCGCATCCTTGGTAGAATATTTGTACTATTTGACAGGTGTCTAAACCATGTTGCGGACATCCTCTTAACAACTTTCCATATCTTGTCCATGCCTCATATAGAGTTTCATTTGGCTTCTGTGTAAACGTAACAATTTCTGCTTGAAGTCTTACGGCTTTCGATACCGGAAAGAATTGTTTAAGAAATTTGTCAACTAAAACATCCCATGTATCAATCGCCCCTTCAGGTAACAATTCCAACCAATCTTTGGCTTCTCCCTTTAAAGTCCAGGGAAATAACATGAGATATATCTGTTCATCCTCCACTTCTCGGATTTTAAATAGTGTGCAGATCCTATTAAAGGTACGTAGATGTTCATTTGGATCTTCCTTCGGCGCACCACTAAATTGGCATTGATTAGTCACCATGTGTAGAATTTGTCCTTTGATTTCATAATCTGGCGCATTAATGTCTGGATGAGTAATTGCGTGACCTTGGCCAGTGCGTTTAGCTCTCATTCGGTCTTCCATACTTAAAGGTTCCAGATTCTCCATAATTGAATTTGTTGAATCGGAATCACTAGAGGATTCTGATTTAATGGTTCGTTCCTCAACAATCTCTGTTTGAATGATTGGTGGTTCCGGAGGAAAATTTAGTGGTTCAGGATCTACGAACCGTTCCTGAATATTCTCCGGATTCTCAATTGTGAGGTCGGGTTCAAAAAATGGATTATCGGAAATTTGAACTGAAGTACTTGGTTGACTGGATGACGATTCTAAAGAAAAATCAACGGCGGTTATATTTGCTAAATGTCTTGATCTAGTTACAGGTGGTGAACGTACAAAAGGTGGTGAACGTCTTGCTCGGTGCATTCACTGAATATCCTATTAGTTTTAAAAAGGAAAGAAAAATTATAATAAGTTATCCAATCAATAGACTTTTCTGATTTTGCCCACGTTTCGAATAGCCAAAAGATGCAGCAGAGGGGCAGGATTCGTTTGGTCTCAATATAATTGAGGACTGTTTGGCTCCAATAACCCGGTCCACGTACAAATCCAACTATTACTACGAACCAGAAAATTTTGATGTCTATCAATTTAACCACTCAAAATAAATTTTCGTAATTTTAAGAAATTTAGATAAGTAGTAGAATAAAAATCTATGTCCTAAAACTAGAATAGCGAGAAATAAGAAAGAAAAAGAGTTCGTCGAAAAAGGTAGAAAAAGAAAAATGGTTGAAAAAATAAAAGGTGACGGAAAAATAAAAGAAACTTATAAAACTTAAAAATACTTGACTAACCTAACCTTATTACTACAACTAACTTAAAATTATAATCGCAAATTGAAATTACTAATTGGAATGATAATTGATACATAGGTAAAAGTCGTCTAAAAATATTAAAGCTTACAAGAAAAACTAAATCCCAAATGGAATTAACTTAAAAAGAAACTAAAACTTAAAAAGGCGTCGCAAAATTCTAAAGTACCTAAATCTTAGTCTAAAGAAAAAGCACTTAAGGAATTCTACGGCAAAGCCTAAAAATCTAGAAGTAAAAATAACTATGGCAAAATCTAAGTTTAAAACTAAATATGAGCTAAAAATACAAATATTACGCTAAAACGATTAAAAAGTGACAAAAGATAAAAATATACAAAAAGTTGTAAAAAGTACAATTTTTTTTTTATAAAAATATTATTTTTATATTATTTTATAAAAGTATCAATTTTATAATTTATTAAAACAAAATAAAATTAATTAAAACTAAAAAATACAAAATAAACTAAATAATAAAATAACAATACCCTAATTAGGGTTAATTAATAATAATTATAATTAATTTAAACCCTAAACTGGTCGGACTAGGTTACCAGACCTGTCAACTCACCTCATGCGATCGCATGAGGTGTTAGTTGTTTTACCATGCGATCGCATGGCTTACGAATTCGGGCCATACTTTGGGCTGCAACAGTGATCGGGCCGAGTGGTTTTTTTACTACTTTTTTTTTTAAAATTTCTGTTTTAATATTTATAAAAAAGTATTTATATAAATTAAATAAAACTTATTTAAAAAACTAAGATAAAAATAAAATACTTTATGATTTTATAAATAACAATCTAAAAAAATAGATTTATATATAATTATTTTTTTTTCTTTCGGTTTTAAAATATATTTATAAAATAAATTAAATAAAACTTATATTTTTACAAACTAAAGAAACTTTATAAAACTTAAATATTTATCAAACTCCTAAAAATACTTGTATTTTTGTTTTTCTTTTTATATTTTCGAATATTTAAAACGTATTTTTTTTATAAAAAAAAGTAAACTAAAAATCTTTTTTTTTTATATTAGCGTTGCGCTTCCGGCTTTTAAGGAAATTCTCCGGCAGCGGCGCCAAAAATACTTGATGTTAAAGCTAAGGGGTATAAAATACTATTAAATTTTAGCAGGAAATACTATTAAATACGATACAATTTTACACAAGATATTTATTTATTTATAGAATGGATATACTTAAACCTTGCTACCACACTTATAGGCAGTGTACCTAATCGTAAAGTAGTGTAGTTTTTAGTAAGTCCGGTTCGTTCCACAGGGAAATCTTTAAACAAAGCTTAACGCTATATTAGTTTACTTTTATAAAAATACAAATATATATATATAAGGAATATTATTATTATAAAGGGGGGTTTTTACCGTTTAATGACCGGTTTGTCGATTTTAAAACTTTAGTCGCAGTTAAAACCAAATGTAAAATATTAAAAATAAATACAAGACTTTAAATTAAAGCGTAAAGTAAATAACGATAATGAAATTGCGAATAATAAAAGTGCGATAAAATAAACTTGCGATAATTAAAAATGCGATATTTAGAAGTGCAATTAAATATAAAAATAAAGGAAATTAAATATGAAATAAAAGAATTATGCTTATTTAAACTTCCGTAATCATGATGTTTGACGTGTTGATTTTAGTTTTATGCCCATGGGTTAATTGTCCTTTGTCCTGGATTATTTAATATGTCCGTCTGGTTTTTGTCCATAACAGTCCATCAGTCATAAATATAAAGTGCGAGTGTCCTCGTCAAATTATTCTTATACCCGAAGTTAAATATTCCAACTAATTGGGGATTCGAATTGTAACAAGGTTTTAATACTTTGTTTAATGAATACACCAGGTTATCGACTGCGTGTAAACCAAGGTTTTACTACTTTGTTAACAATTACACTAATTACCCTTGAATGTAATTCACCCCTGTTTCAACAAGTTTATTAACTATTAATCCATTTCCGTGTCCGGTTAAATGAACGATTATTCGTACATATAAATACCCCGCCCATCGTGTCCGATTGAGTGTATATGGTAATTTATAGGGACGCCCAATTGTAAATCTTTATATTAACATTAACAAACTATCATTTAGTTAAACAAATATAAAGCCCATTAATAGCTCATAGTCTAATTTCCACAAGTGTCGTTCTTTTGTCCAAACCCCAATTATGGTACAAAGCCCAATTACCCAATTTTAGTAATTAGCCCAACATCATAATTACTTCGTTTTAAATAAGCATAATAATAACTTAGCTACGAGACATTAATGTAAAAAGGTTGAACATAACTTACAATGATTAAAAAATAGCGTAGCGTTACACGGACAGAATTTCGACTTACACCCTTATAATATTCGCTAACATACCCTTATTATTAAAATTATAATTAAAATTAAAATATAAAATATAAATATATATATATGTTTTACGTATATATGAGAGAAAAGAGAAAGATGGATATTTTTGCGTTCACCAAACTGCGAATTTATAGGAGATGTGGCCTGACTTTTCATGCCATGCGATCGCATGGACTTTCTTCTTCCTGGCCATGCGATCGCATGGCCAGCTGGGAGAGCTCACATGTTGCTTGTTTCCTTGTGCCGACGTTTTATAAATAATATAATATATTAAATAATTATAAGAATTATTTAAATATTATATTATATTTATGTGCATAGTTGACTTGTAATTTTTAGTCCGTTGCGTCGAGCGTTGAGAGTTGACTCATGTCCCGGTTCCGGATTTTCGAACGTCCTTTCGTATAATTTAATATCTTGTACTTTGCGTTCCGCAACTTGTACTCTTGTCATTTTTAGACGTTTCTCATCAATAATTTGAACCTCTTTGATTGTATTTTGTACTTTTGAGCTTTTTGGTCATTTGCGTCTTTAATTCGTCGTTTTCGCCTTTTGTCTTCACCTTTTATTATTTAAACGAATATCACTTGTAAATAGAAAAATTGCAACTAAAAGCTTGTCTTTCTTGAGGAATAATGCTATGAAATATATGTTCGTTTTTAGCATTATCAAGTTCCCACAATCCCCATGCATAACCATTCTTTATCCACCTTTTATGAGCTTTACATGCAAGAACCCAACAAACAACTCCCCCCCCCTTTTGCAGCTGAAACCATCGGCCTCCTTAGGGGGATTAGGAGTTTACACTTTCATTTTTCATTACATTCATTCACTTGTTTCTCTCATTCTCCAAAACACTCTCAAACTTTCTTCTTTCTCTCTCACTTTTCTCTCTAGTTCTTGTAAGTAAACTTGAATCATTTCTTCATTTCTTTCTTTGTAAAACTGAATTCAAACACCCCTTTAATCATCATCATCTTTTGTTACTTGTTCTTGATTATTGTTTAACTACTTGTCTTTGTTAATTGTTGTTACTTACTTACATGTTAGTTTGATTCTTCTTTTATCTTGTATCTTCAAGAACACACAAGAACTTAACTTACTAGTTATGTTCTACATACACTTTCTTAAAAGATTGCAAGTTCATGTGTTGCAAATCATACTTGAAAGTCATGTTAGTAAACTTTAAAGTTTACTTTCTTAAAGATCAAACTTTGGTTTGAATCTTTAAAGTATGAACAAACCATGAACTAATTACTTGTTTACTTAGTTTATTTCTTCATATTATACACTTTAATTTCTTGTTTGTTGGTTGTGATTGGTCAAATGTTACTAGTTAACTTTGATCTCATTAATCTTGAACTAAAAGTAACTTTAAAAGTTCAAGAACATGTAAATGAAACTTTTTAATTATAACTTGGTACACTTATGGTAGATCTAGACTTTTGAGTCTTGGATCTTCAAGATCAAACTAAGAACTATGTTCTACAACTCAAGATCTTGATTTCATAAGTTTACTTCAAGTTTGTAACTTGTTTTTACTTTTAAAGTTCATGTAAGTGTTAGATCTAAGACCTTGATGTAACTTTGGTTCATCAACTTCATACAACTCTTAAGTGAGTTGATCTACATGTCTTAGACTCACACTTGTGTCACAATTGTCAAAACTTAGTTAGTATTACTTTTACATTTCACGTATGTGCTAAATCTAAGACTTTGATGAAACTTTGGTTCATCAAAACACTTGCAACACTTAAGTGAGTTGTGCTTCATGTCTTAGACTTGCACCTGGGTTATGATGGTCAAACCATGGTAAATATGATGTAAACACATCAATGAGTTGTACACTTGAAGCTATATGCATCAAGGATGAGAACCATGATGAACATCAAGCACCAAAACCCACCGGAACCCACTTATCTTTCTGTTTCTGTTTACAGCCTACTGTTTCTGGGTTCTGTACCAGACCAATACACCTGGGCTACTGTAACCTTGATTTTCAAATAGCTCTGTTCGAGTAGATAACTTTTCATATAGGACTCGTCTTAATCCGAGTTACGGTTTAGGATTTATGGCCCTCCGATCGTCCCTATGTCCTTTAACGTTGTGCAGAAATTTCTGACCTACTCGCACTTAGACCGTCGCCACGGTCAAACAAAGACGAGTTTGCTTCTGTAAATTTTACCACACTTAAAGGACTCATATACGGAGCCATTTCCACTAGTCTCACCTTAATTCAGTAAGGGTAGAGGCCGTGGTGATTGACCGAACTCAGCCCTTGTTCTAAACTACTTTCATAAACGAAACTTACTTTACACCTTTTGTTAAATGATGAATGATGATGACCCTTAAGACCTTATTTATATACTTTTAAACCTATTCGGACGATTTACTGACTTAGTACTATTTGACTTAGGTTGAGGACTTTCGGACCGATTACTTGCACACTTTTCCCGACTCGACTTTACGACTACTTTATCATTGTGAGTTATAGCATTCCCTTTTTACTTTAACTTATTTTGGGAACTGAGAATACATGCGGATTTTATGTTTTACATACTAGGAATGAGTACTTAAACTTATATATGTGTGAGTTATATAACGGCAGAAACATTCCCTTTAGCTCAGTAACGTTTAATCATTGGTTTTTGAACCGTGAACGCGAATCTTAGATATGGATCCATAGGGTTTAACATCCCCACTCGGGCTAGTAGCGCTAGCATTTAATGAGTGTTTAATACTTCGTAGACATACGCACTTGCCAAGTGTACTTTCAGGGGGTATAAACGTTAAGTTAGTTACCAAGTGGCCACGGTTAACATATGCTTTATCATACTGTTTTGAAACACTCTTTGTAGCACTGAAATCTCGTGGCCTACCTTACTTACTGTTATACTTAAACTATAGCTCACCAACCTTTGTGTTGACGTTTTTAAGCATGTTTTTCTCCGGTGCTTGAGGTTAGCTTCCGCTGTGTACTAGTCGTGCTGTAGACACCCGCTGCTTAGAGTTGTCATCGCATGAACTACTTTACGTTGCATTCAAACTTTAGTACTTTTGAACTATGACTTGTAACGACCATTGTGGTCACATACACTTATTATTTGCTTCTACTTAGTGAAGCATGCTTTTAGATTGTAAAACATTCGATGTTGGTTTAGACATCACTTTATTTATGAATGCAAACTCTTTTTGAAATCGCATATAGTACTTAACCTTGTAATGATCCTGTTGTTGATGATTCGTACACAATGGTTTTGTACGGGGCATCACACTTCCGCTGTTTGCTTATATGTGATACAAGCTATATGCATGGAGTCATACATGCTTTATTCAAGAAAACTTTGCATTCACAAAATCATCACCGTGTATCTTATTTCGACTTCATTGTCAATGGATGTATTATGGTAAACTTTTATTTTTGGTGATTGTCTATATGTAGAAATCATCAAACATTGAAAACCTTAGAAATTGATATTCATTTATTGTGTACCTTTTGAAAAGAATGCAATGTTTACAAAACGTATCATATAGAGGTCAAATACCTCGCAATGAAATCAATGAATGACGTGTTCGTCCATATGGATTTGGAGCGATCGTCACAGTTTCTAACAAATTTTATTTTGTCAAATGTTTTCTTCATTATGCCACTTGTTGGATTCTGATAGGTCAAAATCCAAATATGAAATTGAATGAAAATGGTTATTCTGTGGTGAACGGATTCGTATATCTATGGATGTAAGTAGGATAGTAATTGACTGTTGAATCAGATTTGAAAGAATGTACAGTGTAACTTATTAATGTGAAATCTAAATATTCCTCGGGTATTACCTACCCGATAAAATATTTTCATCATTAATAGTTTGTACGAAAAAAAATTTAATTACAATCTTTATGAAAACATATATACATATATATTTTCTTCAGATGTAATCATGGATTTAATGAGTTAATATGATATTAATCTCATTTGCTTTTTGGTTTGAGCTAGAATAAATAATCTCTAAAACTTTTTGAAACCACATATTCTTTGCAGAATATTTCTTCAATGAAGTTATGGATCAATACTTCATCGTTCATTATTGTTGGTACCCCTTGGTATCTATGGTGTGTATGACGTTGATGCTCGTGGGACAGATTGTGAAGTTGAGGTTTGCGGTGTTGAGGCTTGTGTTGTTGGTGATACTGCTGGTGCCGGTGATGTTTCCGGTGCTTGTAACTGTAGTGACCCGAACTTTTCCATGTTTATATATATTAATTGAGATTGATATTTATATGATTAAATGTTTCCAACATTTTAAGCAATCAAACTTGTTAAGACTTGATTAATTGAAATATGTTTCATATAGACAATTGACCACCCAAGTTGACCGGTGATTCACGAACGTTAAGACTTATAAAAACTATATGATGACATATATATGGATATATATATATATAGTTAACATGATACTATGATAAGTAAACATATCATTAAGTATATTAACAATGAACTACATATGTAAAAACAAGACTACTAACTTAATAATTTTTAAACGAGACATATATATAACGATTATCGTTGTAAAGACATTTAATGTATATATATCATATTAAGAGATATTCATACATGATAATATCATGATAATATAATAATTTAAAATCTCATTTGATATTATAAACATTGGGTTAACAACATTTAACAAGATCGTTAACCTAAAGGTTTCAAAACAACACTTACATGTAACGACTAATGTAACGACCCGTCAAAATCGCTATTGACGCGGCACGTTAATCATTGATTCCATAGTGAGGTTTTGACCTCTATATGATACGTTTTGATAAAATATTGCATTCATTAAAATAAGTGACTTTCTAAACATAGAAAGATATAAACATGTGGGCAAGTGCTTAGGTATAAGCAAAACCCCGAAATACATAAGTCTTTAATTTACAGGTTGACATCACAGTCCAATTATTTATTACACAACGCAGTTTTATTTTGAATGCAATAAACTTTGTACAAAGCATGAGAGACTCCATGCAGGCAACAAGCACATCACAGCGGAAGCATTCTAAGGACCTGAGAATAAAACATGCTAAAAAGTCAACACGAATGTTGGTGAGTTATAGGTTTAATTGCTCGAGTCATAAACATATATAAAGATAGACCACAAGATTTCATCAAAAGTTTATCAATAGATTCTACGTAACAGAGCACCCTGGTAACTAAACTTAACGCTATAGTGATAATTACCCCATTCGTTTTAATACACGCAAACCAACGTGTCTTAAACTCAAATAACATACGTCCGTTAAAAGGCTAGCGCTCTAGCTCGGACGGGGATGTCAAGCCCTATGGATCCATATACAATTATTCGCGCCCACCAGTCCATATCCTATGTACTGGCAGCTACTAGTTACCAAAGCTAAGGGATTTTCGGTTTAACTCATTGTAGAATTTAGTATGTACTTGTGTCTTATCGCGTTTAAAATAAATTGCATGTATTCTCAGCCCAAAAATATTTAAAGTATTTAAAAAGGGAGACTATAACTCACAGTTCAATATTGCGATTCAATATTGTAGGCAAATTGCGTAGACGTAATGATGGTAGACGACTGTATGGTTGGTCTTGGATTCAAGAACAATACCCCGAACAATACCCAATATTTCCTTATTTTAAAACGGTTTGAAACCTGAATTAAAAATACTCTCGAATATACTTTATTATTATTAAACTTAAAATTAAAATTATAATTATAAATATAAAATTTACGTACTTAAATTATTATGAAAATTCGTCGAGCAAAACTGACCTTTTATAGTACTTTTCGATTTACTGTAGCTCATGCGATCGCATGAGTTTTCAGTGTTTTTGCCATGCGATAGCATGGCCGCATTTTCTGTTTTTGTTTGCTAGTTCGTCGACATCAAATAGTGTTACTGTAGCAAATAGTGTTTTACTGTAGCAAATAGTGTTTTACTGTACCAAATAGTGTTCACTGTAGCAAATAGTGTTTACTGTAGCAAATCACTGTAGCAAACTCGTTTTCACTGTAGCACTGTAGCAAAATACGGTTTCACTGTAGCAAATAGTGTTTTACTGTAGCAAAGTAATTTTTACTGTAGCAAATAGGGTTTTACTGTAGGAAAGTCGTTTTTACTTGTACATATATATATATATATATACATACATATAATTGTTCATGAATCGTCGAGAGTAGTCAAAGGTAATTGTATATATGAAACAGTTCTAATATTTTGAGACTCAATCTAACAGACTTTGTTTAACGTGTTAAAATAATAAATCGTATAGAGAATTGGTTTAAATAAGTCAAAAATTTTCGGGTCATCACAACTAACGATGACTTAACGACTCAGTTAAAATGTATATACATGTAGTGTTTTAATATGTATTTATACACTTTTGAAAGACTTCAATACACTTATCAAAATACTTCTACTTAACAAAAATGCTTACAATTACATCCTCGTTCAGTTTTATCAACAATTCTACTCGTATGCACCCGTATTCGTACTCGTACAATACACAGCTTTTAGATGTATGTACTATTGGTATATACACTCCAATGATTAGCTCTTAGCAGCCCATGTGAGTCACCTAACACATGTGGGAACCATCATTTGGCAACTAGCATGAAATATATCATAAAATTACAAAAATATGAGTAATCATTCATGACTTATTTATATGAAAACAAAATTACATATCCTTTATATCTAATCCATACACCAACGACCAAAAACACCTACAAACACTTTCATTCTTCAATTTTCTTCATCTAATTGATCTCTCTCAAGTTCTATCTTCAAGTTCTAAGTGTTCTTCATAAATTCTACAAGTTCTAGTTACATAAAATCAAGAATACTTTCAAGTTTGCTAGCTCACTTCCAATCTTGTAAGGTGATCATCCAATCTCAAGAAATCTTTGTTTCTTACAGTAGGTTATCATTATAATACAAGGTAATAATCATATTCAAACTTTGGTTCAATTTCTATAACTATAACAATCTTATTTCAAGTGATGCTCTTACTTGAACTTGTTTTCGTGTCATGATTCTGCTTCAAGAACTTCGAGCCATCCAAGGATCCGTTGAAGCTAGATCCATTTTTCTCTTTTCTAGTAGGTTTATCCAAGGAACTTAAGGTAGTAATGATGTTCATAACATCATTCGATTCATACATATAAAGCTATCTTATTCGAAGGTTTAAACTTGTAATCACTAGAACATAGTTTAGTTAATTCTAAACTTGTTAGCAAAAAAAAGTTAATCCTTCTAACTTGACTTTTAAAATCAACTAAACACATGTTCTATATCTATATGATATGCTAACTTAATGATTTAAAACCTGGAAACACGAAAAACACCATAAAACCGGATTTACGCCGTCGTAGTAACACCGCGGGCTGTTTTGGGTTAGTTAATTAAAAACTATGATAAACTTTGATTTAAAAGTTGTTATTCTGAGAAAATGATTTTTATTATGAACATGAAACTATATCCAAAAATTATAGTTAAACTCAAAGTGGAAGTATGTTTTCTAAAATGGTCATCTAGACGTCGTTCTTTCGACTGAAATGACTACCTTTACAAAAATGACTTGTAACTTATTTTTCAGACTATAAACCTATACTTTTTCTGTTTAGATTCATAAAATAGAGTTCAATATGAAACCATAGCAATTTGATTCACTCAAAACGGATTTAAAATGAAGAAGTTATGGGTAAAACAAGATTGGATAATTTTTCTCATTTTAGCTACGTGAAAATTGGTAACAAATATATTCCAACCATAACTTAATCAACTTGTATTGTATATTATGTAATCTTGAGATACCATAGACACGTATACAATGTTTCGACCTATCATGTCGACACATCTATATATATTTCGGAACAACCATAGACACTCTATATGTGAATGTTGGAGTTAGCTATACAGGGTTGAGGTTGATTCCAAAATATATATAGTTTGAGTTGTGATCAATACTGAGATACGTATACAATGGGTCGTGGATTGATTCAAGATAATATTTATCGATTTATTTCTGTACATCTAACTGTGGAAAACTAGTTGTAGGTTACTAACGAGGACAGCTGACTTAATAAACTTAAAACATCAAAATATATTAAAAGTGTTGTAAATATATTTTGAACATACTTTGATATATATGTATATATTGTTATAGGTTCGTGAATCAACCAGTGGCCAAGTCTTACTTCCCGACGAAGTAAAAATCTGTGAAAGTGAGTTATAGTCCCACTTTTAAAATCTAATATTTTTGGGATGAGAATACATGCAGGTTTTATAAATGATTTACAAAATAGACACAAGTACGTGAAACTACATTCTATGGTTGAATTATCGAAATCGAATATGCCCCTTTTTATTAAGTCTGGTAATCTAAGAATTAGGGAACAGACACCCTAATTGACGCGAATCCTAAAGATAGATCTATTGGGCCTAACAAACCCCATCCAAAGTACCGGATGCTTTAGTACTTCGAAATTTATATCATATCCGAAGGGTGTCCTGGAATGATGGGGATATTCTTATATATGCATCTTGTTAATGTCGGTTACCAGGTGTTCACCATATGAATGATTTTTATCTCTATGTATAGGATGTATATTTAAATATGAAATCTTGTGGTCTATTGTTACGATTTGATATATATAGGTTAAACCTATAACTCACCAACATTTTTGTTGACGTTTAAAGCATGTTTATTCTCAGGTGAATATTAAGAGCTTCCGCTGTCGCATACTTAAATAAGGACGAGATTTGGAGTCCATGCTTGTATGATATTGTGTAAAAACTGCATTCAAGAAACTTATTTCGTTGTAACATATTTGTATTGTAAACCATTATGTAATGGTCGCGTGTAAACAGGATATTTTAGATTATCATTATTTGATAATCTACGTAAAGCTTTTTAAACCTTTATTGATGAAATAAAGGTTATGGTTTGTTTTAAAATGAATGCAGTCTTTGAAAAACGTCTCATATAGAGGTCAAAACCTCGCAACGAAATCAATTAATATGGAACGTTTTTAATCAATAAGAACGGGACATTTCAGTTGGTATCCGAGCGTTGGTCTTAGAGAACCAGAAAATTTGCATTAGTGTGTCTTATCGAGTTTGTTAGGATGCATTAGTGAGTCTGGACTTCGACCGTGTTTTCTTTAAAAATGATTGCTTAACATTTTTGTTGGAAACTATATATTATTAACATGTATATATTATGTGATATATTAATCTCTTAACATGTTTGATATTGTGTGATAGATGTATACCTCTAGCACAAATCCCATTGACTCACCTAATAATAACGAAGAGTCGAATATATATTGGACTGATTCACAAGTTCCCGAAGAGGAACCGGAAGAAGAATTAGAACCGAAAGAAGAATCAGAACCGGAAGAGGAGGAACCGGAGGAGGAAATAGAACCGGTGGGGGAAATAATAAAACGGTTAAGTAAAAGAAAATCCTCAACCAGCCGACCAAGGTTAATTATGGTCAATGGTGTAGCGACCCCGACAAATCGTCAAATGACGGCGTCATCTACGTATGGTCCCATTACATGGTCGTAAGTCTTTATAACAAAGTTTGACCGAAAAGTATGTCGCATTCATTTCATAAATAAGGGTGTTTCAATGTTTACAAAAGTAGTTTCCATAACAAGTACATAACAATGTTTAGAGTTTGTATGAAACACGTGCGACACGATTAAAAGTAGTCAAAAAGACGTTCCACGTAAGCAAGTATACTCGACATCCAATGCAAGTATCAAATAGTATGTGCGGAAGCATGTATCACCTAATGTTCAAGGACCTGAGAAAAACATAGAGAATCTGTCAACGAAAACGTTGGTGAAATCATAGGTTTAAATAAGTAAATGAGTAATAGTAAGTTGAACCACAAGATTTGCAACATCGATAAAGCCATAGTACATTCTAAAAGTTAATATTCACGAGCACCCAATTATCAAAGCTTAACGTTCCGTCCGTTGAATACCCCATCAATTAGTGCTAGAACAACACTGTTCCCGAAAATATATTTCATTCGTAAACGGTAGCGAACCGTTTGAATGAGGGTTTGTCAAACCCATATGGCCATATAACATAAGTTCTCGCTTACACCATCTGATGTAACTAATGATAATCGGATTGAGGATTTTCGTTCTAAACTCGTATGTAGAATGTTTGTTTTCCCGTTCTTGTGTTCACTTAGTTCAAAAGAATCGTTTATGTTTTCTCATCCCAAAAGTAAGTTTAAAAGAGTAAAAGTGGGACTATGATCTCACCTTGTATGCACGAACCAAAAAGTACTTCGACAATTAACGTGTGCAAGGAACAATGCTAGTCTTGACCTAAACAAATAGGTTGTATCAATAACGATAGTCACGAAGGGTCAAAGATGTTCAATTAGTCCTATGGCTCAATACGACTCGATTAATATAGCATGTGAATCAAATCATCAAGTTTTATGCAAGACACAAGTATAAAAGCATGTTAGAAAGATTGCATAATTAATTGATTAAGTTTGACAAAAAGTCAAACTTGGTCGGTCAAAGTCAACGAAAAAAGTCAACACGTTCGGGTCGTGTCCCGAACTATTTTTCTGAGGTCTTTAATCATGTATGAGCATGTTAGGACAAGTTACATGTGAATCGGAGGTGCGTAGCATAGCAAACATTATTCAAAAATTGACCAAGTTGGACAGAATTCTGGCCAGGCCATTGGCGCGCCGCGCGGGGTATGGTGCGCGCCGCGCGACCTGTAGCTCAGCTATTTTTCTGTTTTGTAAAACTATGCACGAGCTAAAATCAATTTTAACACAAAACTTGACCCGCAAACACTTATAACGCCTATCATACATCGTTGGAAAGGTATTTTGACGAGGAATGCAACTAAACACATATCATCAATCAAACTTGCACTTAAAACAACCAAAAACCGTAATTAAATGTTCATAATCAAAGTTTAAGTTCCAAAAACGCATTTTATGATTCGGGCAACCAATCTACATGTATGTTATGCCGTTTCGAAGGTAATCAAACACACATTGCAACAAAACACTTAACAACAATATCTCATAGCATTTGACGCATCAAAAGTTCATGTAAAGCTCATCAAACCCTAATCCAAAATCACAAATTCAACAATCTTGCATATGAAACTAATCCATGTCAACCTACATACCAATTTGAAGCTAGTGATGTTAGGAACACAATTAAAACATGAACTTTCATCATTCAACAACATATGAACACCTAAAACTCAAGATTAAGCAAGCATTCTTTCAATATGAACTAGTTACATCAAAATATCAAAAACGAGCATACAAATCACATAAACAAACTAGACTCGAGCCATAGACACTAATTAACAACCTTATAACTTAAAAATCTCAAGAACACAAGAATTAGTGATTTTAGAAAGTTACCCAAAATTGATGAAATCGGTATGGAAACGAAGAGGAGATCACGAGGAGTTCAAATATGCAATTTGTTTTGATCGAATCCTTCTTGAACGAATTTGGATGATGATTGAAGGTTTGAGGGTTTTGAGAGAAAAAGGTGAAGTATTATTTGGGAGGTGATAAAATGAATGGAGAGGAAAGAGTTGACTAGTTGACCTAGTCATCTCTTTCTCCATTTGGCAACTTTAGTCCCTCAACTTAGGAAACGGGTACGGGAATTACCTAAACGAGATAATTCAAACGCGTATTAACGAGATGTGTTATAAACATATAACGGAACTTAAATAGTTAAACGGAAAAGTAAATGGAAAAAGGCGGGATGTTACATTACCTACACCTTAAAAGAAATTTCGTCCCGAAATTTAAGTAGGCGTAGTAGTCGTTGTTTCTTCCTCGAGATCTTGCGTTTCCGAATTCACGAATAGATGAGGATACTTCCTTTGCATTTGATCTTGTCTTTCCCAAGTAAACTCGGGTCCCCTTTTGGCGTTCCAACGGACTTTAACAATCGGGATTCGGCTTTGTTTCAATGTCTTGACGGAGGTGTCCACAATTTCAACCGGTTCCTCCACGAAATGAAGTTTGTCATCAATGGTAAGCTCCTCGAGAGGAATGACGATATCGGGTTCGGCAAGACACTTTTTCAAGTTGGATACATGGAAAGTAGGATGAACGGAGTTCAATTGAGGCGGAAGATCTAAACGATAAGCAACGGTTCCAATACGCTCCAAGATTTCGAAAGGACCAATATACCGCGGATTTAGCTTCCCGCGTTTCCCAAAACGGATTACACCCTTCCAAGGTGCGACTTTTAACATTACCCGGTCACCGGCTTGAAATTCAAGATCGTTGCGCCGTTTGTCGGTATAGCTCTTTTGACGACTTCGGGCCGTCCTAAGCCTATCTCGAATTTGAATGATTTTCTCGGTGGTTTCGTGAATGAGTTCGGGTCCGGTGATTTGCACGTCGCCTACCTCGGCCCAACAAAGAGGTGAACGACATTTGCGGCCATATAGCGCTTCAAAAGGTGCGGCTTTAATACTCGCGTGATAACTATTGTTGTAAGAGAACTCGGCGAGAGGTAAGTGCTTGTCCCAAGCTTTTCCGAAATCAACCACGCAAGCTCGTAACATGTCTTCTAAGGTTTGAATTGTACGTTCGCTTTGTCCATCGGTTTGAGGATGATATGCGGTGCTCATGTCTAAACGCGTTCCCAACGCTTCTTGCAATGTACGCCAAAATCTAGAAACGAAACGGCCATCTCGGTCGGAGATAATCGATAAAGGTACACCGTGTCGGGCTACGACCTCTTTAATGTAAAGTTGCGCAAGTTTCTCCATTTTGTCCGTTTCTTTCATGGCGAGGAAGTGCGCGGATTTGGTGAGGCGATCGACAATGACCCAAATAGTATCATAACCGCCCGTCGTTTTTGGTAGCTTGGTGATAAAATCCATCGTTATCCTTTCCCACTTCCATTGCGGGATCTCGGGTTGTTGAAGTAGTCCGGACGGTCTTTGGTGTTCGGCTTTGACTTTGGAACATGTCAAACACTTGGAAACATAAGTGGCTACGTCCCTTTTGATGTTCGGCCACCAATATAGTTGTTTAAGGTCGTGGTACATCTTATTGGCACCGGGGTGAATCGAGTATCGTGACTTATGGGCTTCATCTAAAATAAGGCTTCGTAGATCCCCATAACTAGGCACCCAAATTCTTCCGGCGAAATATCGGAGTCCGTTTTCTTTAACTTCGAATCGAGAGGTGAGGACGTTCAAGTGTTCGAGAGAGATGTTTTCATCCTTGAGAGCCTCATCTTGGGCTACCCGAATTTGGCTATTAAGGTTGGTGTGAATGGTGATGTTTAAAGCTCGGACACGGAGAGGCACCGCTCTTTCTTTTCGACTTAAGGCATCGGCTACTACATTTGCCTTCCCGGGATGGTAACGAAGCTCGCAATCGTAATCGTTTAAGGTTTCAATCCACCTTCGTTGTCTCATGTTTAGTTGCTTTTGATCGAAAATGTGTTGAAGGCTTTTGTGATCGGTGAAGATAGTACTCTTGGTTCCATAAAGATAGTGTCTCCACATTTTAAGTGCAAAGACAACGGCTCCGAGTTCGAGATCATGTGTCGTATAGTTTCGTTCATGAATTTTGAGTTGTCGAGAAGCATAAGCAATGACTTTCGTTCGTTGCATCAATACACACCCAAAACCATGTTTCGAGGCATCACAATATACAACAAAGTCATCATTGCCTTCGGGAAGTGACAAGATAGGAGCGGTGGTTAGCTTCGTTTTCAAAATTCGGAATGCGGATTCATGTTCGGTCGCCCAAATGAATTTCTTTCCCTTGTGAGTCAATGCGGTTAGAGGACGTGCAACCAAAGAGAAGTTTTCGATGAATCTACGATAGTACCCGGCGAGACCCAAAAATTGACGAATGTGAGTAGGAGTAGTAGGAGTCTCCCATTTGCTAATGGCTTCGATTTTCGTTGGATCGACTTTAATACCTTGGTCACTTACAACATGACCAAGAAATTGAACTTCCTTTAACCAAAATTCACACTTGGAGAATTTGGCATAGAGTTGTTCTTGTCTTAAAAGTTCAAGCACAAGTCGGAGATGTTGTTCGTGCTCTTCTTCATTTTTAGAATAGATCAATATGTCATCAATGAACACAATAACGAATTTATCGAGATACGGTTTGCACACGCGGTTCATAAGATCCATGAACACCGCCGGTGCGTTAGTGAGACCAAATGGCATGACAAGGAATTCATAACTACCATAACGAGTTCGGAAAGCGGTTTTGGAGACATCTTCCCCCTTAACCCTCAATTGATGATAACCCGAGCGGAGATCGATTTTCGAATATACACAAGACCCTTGTAGTTGATCAAAGAGGTCATCGATGCGAGGAAGAGGATATCGGTTCTTAACCGTCAATTTATTTAGTTCACGATAATCAATGCACATTCGTAGGGATCCGTCTTTCTTTTTAACAAACAAAATCGGAGCGCCCCAAGGTGAATGGCTAGGTTGGATAAAACCACGATCAAGTAGTTCTTGGATTTGACTTTGCAATTCTTGCATTTCGGATGGGGCGAGTCTATATGGTGCACGTGCTACGGGTGCGGCTCCCGGAATAAGATCGATTTGGAATTCAACCGGTCGATGAGGCGGAAGACCCGGTAATTCGTCGGGAAATACATCGGAAAAGTCACTAACAATTGGCACATCTTCGATACGCTTTTCGTCGGCCTCGACTTTCTTAACGTGAGCAAGAATCGCGAAACAACCCTTGCGAAGTAGCTTTCGAACTTTAAGGCACGAAACGAAATTGAGTCCGGTGCAATTTTTGTCGCCATAGACAATCAATGGTTCACCATTCTCGATAGGAATTCGAATTGCGTGAAGATCGCAAAGAATGTGAGATTTATTTTTGACCATCCAATTCATACCGATTATTACATCAAAACTCCCTAATTCCATGGGTATCAAGTCAATTTCAAATTCTTTACCCAAAATGTTCAAAGTACACCCCCGGTAATATTTGTCGGCACTTAAGAGTTTTCCGTCGGCCACTTCGATAGAATAAGTAGTATCTAAGGGGTGTGGTGGAGTGCAAAGAGTAGGAGTCAAAGTCTTAGACACAAAACATTTATCGGCACCCGAATCGAATAAGCAAGTAACATAAGTGTTGTTGAGAAGAAACGTACCCGTGACTAGTTCATTGTCATCTCGGGCTTCCTCGGTGTTGATGTTAAAGGCTCGGCCTCGGTTGTTGGGGTTGGTTTTCTTTTTCGGGCATTCGTTCTTATAATGGCCCGTTTGGCCACATTCGTAACAAGTGACCGTTTTTGGAGGATTGGGCCCCTTTCGAGCGACGGGGGCGGTGCTTGTGCAATTGTTGGCCCTATGACCAACTCCTTGGCAACGGTGACAAATTAGCTTGTTACATTCGCCGTAATGATGTTTGTGGCACTTGTTGCACAAAGGTAAGTTTCCGACATAACCCTTCTTGCCGTCGTTGTTGAAGGGCTTTTTGGTGAAGGTGTTGTTGTTGTAGTTAGTTGATGGAGTGGCTTCCCATTTCCTTTTGTTGCCACCCGACTTGTCCTCGGCCTTAGGAGTCGGCACTACGACTTCGTCAACCGTTTCGATTAATTGACGAGCCATGTTCATAGCGGCTTGATGAGTAGCGGGTTTGGATGACATCACCCCTTGTTTGATGCTTTTTGGAAGACCGAGCATGTAGAGCTCAATCCTTTGAGATTCGGGGTTAACCAGGTTAGGACACATTAAGGATAGTTCGGCGAAGCGTTGATTATAAGCCTTAAGATCGTTTCCGACCGCTTTCAAAGCTCTTAGTTCTTCCTCGAGCTTTCGGGTTTCTTCGCGCGGAAAGTATTCGACAATCATCTTTTCCTTCAAATCGGCCCAAGAGAGGGCATGAGCTTCATCGGTACCCACCGATTGAACATAGGTGTTCCACCAAGTGAGAGCAACACCGGAGAACGTGTGGGTGGAGTATTTGACCTTGTCTTGATCCCGACAACCGCTTATGCTAAAGACGGCCTCGGTTTGTTCAAACCAACGAGTAAGCACAACCGGTCCACCGGTTCCATCATAAGTGTGAGGTTTGCACCCCATGAAAGCTTTGTAGGAGCATCCCTCATTTGAGTTACCGGCCCCATTGTTGTTGTTGTTGTTGTTGTTGTTGTTGTTGTGGTTGTTGTTATTGTTATTGTTGTTGGAAGAGTGACCGGCCATGGCCGCATCTACGGCGGTAGCTATCATCCGTTCGAGAGCTTGTTCGGGAGTTTCATTGCGGCGTACACGACGAGGAGCCATTGTTCCTTCAAAACAAGAGAATACCGTTGGTTAGTATTCTAAATAATACTAACCGTGATATGGGATAAAGATAGAGAGAAAATTATCCTTGACCCGCCTTAAATTCTTTATGTCATAATGTCGGTATGTTCATATGAGTCACCGTAATATAATTTCCGGGAATTACATTACCCTAATTCATATGTGCATTCGACATTACATCATATAGTCAAGGTGGCGTGTCAATTAAATTATATAACGCAAGATTTAGATAGGATAAGAGTAGATATGAGTAAGAGAGTTCGAGTATAAATGCACAAATAGTCAAGTAATTCCTACGTCAAGTCTATATGCCGGTTGTAGTCTAGACTCACCAATGTACCCTAAGACTCGGGGTTGACACCAATGAACTCTAAATCCCTACAACCAAAGCTCTGATACCACTTGTAGCGACCCCGACAAATCGTCAAATGACGGCGTCATCTACGTATGGTCCCATTACATGGTCGTAAGTCTTTATAACAAAGTTTGACCGAAAAGTATGTCGCATTCATTTCATAAATAAGGGTGTTTCAATGTTTACAAAAGTAGTTTCCATAACAAGTACATAACAATGTTTAGAGTTTGTATGAAACACGTGCGACACGATTAAAAGTAGTCAAAAAGACGTTCCACGTAAGCAAGTATACTCGACATCCAATGCAAGTATCAAATAGTATGTGCGGAAGCATGTATCACCTAATGTTCAAGGACCTGAGAAAAACATAGAGAATCTGTCAACGAAAACGTTGGTGAAATCATAGGTTTAAATAAGTAAATGAGTAATAGTAAGTTGAACCACAAGATTTGCAACATCGATAAAGCCATAGTACATTCTAAAAGTTAATATTCACGAGCACCCAATTATCAAAGCTTAACGTTCCGTCCGTTGAATACCCCATCAATTAGTGCTAGAACAACACTGTTCCCGAAAATATATTTCATTCGTAAACGGTAGCGAACCGTTTGAATGAGGGTTTGTCAAACCCATATGGCCATATAACATAAGTTCTCGCTTACACCATCTGATGTAACTAATGATAATCGGATTGAGGATTTTCGTTCTAAACTCGTATGTAGAATGTTTGTTTTCCCGTTCTTGTGTTCACTTAGTTCAAAAGAATCGTTTATGTTTTCTCATCCCAAAAGTAAGTTTAAAAGAGTAAAAGTGGGACTATGATCTCACCTTGTATGCACGAACCAAAAAGTACTTCGACAATTAACGTGTGCAAGGAACAATGCTAGTCTTGACCTAAACAAATAGGTTGTATCAATAACGATAGTCACGAAGGGTCAAAGATGTTCAATTAGTCCTATGGCTCAATACGACTCGATTAATATAGCATGTGAATCAAATCATCAAGTTTTATGCAAGACACAAGTATAAAAGCATGTTAGAAAGATTGCATAATTAATTGATTAAGTTTGACAAAAAGTCAAACTTGGTCGGTCAAAGTCAACGAAAAAAGTCAACACGTTCGGGTCGTGTCCCGAACTATTTTTCTGAGGTCTTTAATCATGTATGAGCATGTTAGGACAAGTTACATGTGAATCGGAGGTGCGTAGCATAGCAAACATTATTCAAAAATTGACCAAGTTGGACAGAATTCTGGCCAGGCCATTGGCGCGCCGCGCAGGGTATGGTGCGCGCCGCGCGACCTGTAGCTCAGCTATTTTTCTGTTTTGTAAAACTATGCACGAGCCAAAATCAATTTTAACACAAAACTTGACCCGCAAACACTTATAACGCCTATCATACATCGTTGGAAAGGTATTTTGACGAGGAATGCAACTAAACACATATCATCAATCAAACTTGCACTTAAAACAACCAAAAACCGTAATTAAACGTTCATAATCAAAGTTTAAGTTCCAAAAACGCATTTTATGATTCGGGCAACCAATCTACATGTATGTTATGCCGTTTCGAAGGTAATCAAACACACATTGCAACAAAACACTTAACAACAATATCTCATAGCATTTGACGCATCAAAAGTTCATGTAAAGCTCATCAAACCCTAATCCAAAATCACAAATTCAACAATCTTGCATATGAAACTAATCCATGTCAACCTACATACCAATTTGAAGCTAGTGATGTTAGGAACACAATTAAAACATGAACTTTCATCATTCAACAACATATGAACACCTAAAACTCAAGATTAAGCAAGCATTCTTTCAATATGAACTAGTTACATCAAAATATCAAAAACGAGCATACAAATCACATAAACAAACTAGACTCGAGCCATAGACACTAATTAACAACCTTATAACTTAAAAATCTCAAGAACACAAGAATTAGTGATTTTAGAAAGTTACCCAAAATTGATGAAATCGGTATGGAAACGAAGAGGAGATCACGAGGAGTTCAAATATGCAATTTGTTTTGATCGAATCCTTCTTGAACGAATTTGGATGATGATTGAAGGTTTGAGGGTTTTGAGAGAAAAAGGTGAAGTATTATTTGGGAGGTGATAAAATGAATGGAGAGGAAAGAGTTGACTAGTTGACCTAGTCATCTCTTTCTCCATTTGGCAACTTTAGTCCCTCAACTTAGGAAACGGGTACGGGAATTACCTAAACGAGATAATTCAAACGCGTATTAACGAGATGTGTTATAAACATATAACGGAACTTAAATAGTTAAACGGAAAAGTAAATGGAAAAAGGCGGGATGTTACAAATGGTGTTTCCGCCAAGGAAGCAAAATATTGGGAGGATTACCAATTCTCCGATGAATCGGATTCCGACGAGAATTCCGATGATGTTATAGAAATTACCCCAACTGAATTTAAAAAAGCAAAAGAAAATAATAAGGGAAAGGGCATAAAAATAGAGAAATCTAATTCCAACCCCGATGAACTTTATATGTATCGTCAACCCCCGAAGTCCTTAAGTTGTAACAATGACCCGGGAACCTCTAAACCACCAGGTTTTTCTAAACCGTTGTGGAAAACGACAGCTAGTATTAGGGAAACATCATACATCCCTAGAAACTTGGCAAAACGAACCAAAACTGAAGAAGAAGAAACGAGCGAGTCGGAATAAGATAATTGTATTCGTGTGGTGTAATATATGTAATATAGTGTGCTTATGCTTTATGATATATGTAAAAATTGCTTGTATTAATAAGTATTTTTTATGAATCTAACTCTTGTCTATTTTACAGTTTAAAAACACAAAATGGATAGACAACCCAATATTTTAAGAGACCTACCCGGAGACATGATTGATGAAATCTTGTCTAGAGTCGGTCAGAATTCCTCGGCACAACTATTTAAGGCGAGATCAGTTTGTAAGACATTCAAAGAACGTTCCAAGAATGTCTTGGTTTATAAGAGACTTTCGTTTGAAAGATGGGGGATATCACATTAGGAAACCCATAAGTTACGATGTGTTTACTTTGACGCATATATTGCGGGGAACCCAAATGCTATTTTACGCAACGGGTTAAGAAATTATTTTGACTCAATGTATCCGAATATAGGACTTCATGATTTAGAAAAAGCGGATAACATGCAACATAAAGAAGCATGTTATGCTTACGGGTTAGTAATTTTCGCTTCTCACCAAAGTGAGAAAAAGAACATCGGGCTACAAATATTAAACAAAACTTTCCCACAAGTGACGGAGTCGGTAATTGGGGTAAGAAATGAGGTTTTTAGGTTATTACGAGACTGTTGGTAATTACGTAACCTTCGCCCTTTTGACGACGTTACAACACGTTGTCATACTATCGGTCACAACGGTTACGTTCCACAAGACCAAGGATGGGAAGTGGTATTAGTAAAACCAGAATGCATGACTTGTTTCTGGACGTATGAATTACGTGTCTTTGTTGCCTTTGCTGAACGCCTTATTTATTAACTAGAATTATCTTTGCAACTACTTTGTATCAAAGTTTTATGTGCTATATTTCATGCTATATGTAAAATAGCGGTATTGAAATGGCACCGACTACTCGACACACCTTGAATATGAGTGAAGAGGAATTTCGTGCCTTTCTTGCTTCAAACATAGCCGCAGTACAGGCCGCGCTACATACCAACAATAACCTTGGATCTAGCAGTACAGGAAATTGTGTAGGATGCACCTACAAAGAATTCACTGCCTGCAAACCTTTGGAATTTGATGGAACCGAAGGACCGATCGGATTGAAACGGTGGACCGAGAAGGTCGAATCGGTGTTTGCCATAAGTAAGTGTACTGAAGAGGACAAAGTGAAGTACGCTACGCATACCTTCACAGGTACTGCATTAACATGGTGGAATACCTATCTAGAGCAAGTGGGACAAGATGATGCTTACGCACTACCGTGGTCAGCATTCAAGCACTTGATAAACGAGAAGTACCGTCCCAGAACTGAGGTCAATAAGCTCAAGACAGAACTTAGAGGGTTACGAACCCAAGGATTTGATATTACCACGTACGAAAGACGATTCACAGAATTGTGCCTATTGTGTCCGGGAGCATTCGAAGATGAGGAAGAGAAGATCAACGCGTTTGTGAAAGGATTACCGGAAAGAATCCAAGAAGATATAAGTTCACACGAGCCCGCCTCCATACAACAGGCATGTAGAATGGCTCACAAACTAGTGAACCAGATTGAAGAAAGAATTAAAGAACAGACTGCTGAAGAGGCCAATGTGAAGCAAGTAAAAAGAAAGTGGGAGGAAAACGGTGATAAGAATCACCAATACAACAACAACAGCAATTACAACAATAATCGCAACAATTATCCCAACAATCGCAACATCAATCGCAACTACAACAAACGGCCCAACAACAACAACAACCACAACAACAACAACAACAACAACAGCAACTACAACAATCATCCCAACAACAATAATAACCGCAACAACAACAACAATCAGAAGCAGCTATGCCAAAGGTGTGAAAAGTATCACCCGGGGTTCTGCACCAAATTTTGCAACAAGTGTAAAAGAAATGGTCATAGCGCGGCGAAGTGTGAGGTCTACGGACCAGGGGTTAATAGAACGAAAGGAACAAATGGTGTCGGAACGAGTAATGGCGGAGCAAGTAGTGTCGGAGCAAGTTATGCCAATGTAGTTTGTTATAAATGTGGAAAACCGGGCCACATTATTAGAAATTGCCTGAACCAGGAGAACACGAATGGACAAGGCCGCGGAAGAGTTTTCAATATTAATGCGGCAGAGGCACAGGAAGACCCGGAGCTTGTTACGGGTATGTTTCTTATTGACAATAAATCTGCTTACGTTTTATTTGATTCGGGTGCGGATAGAAGCTATATGAGTAGAGATTTTTGTGCTAAATTAAGTTGTCCATTGACTCCTTTGGATAGTAAATTTTTACTCGAATTAGCAAATGGTAAATTAATTTCAGCAGATAATATATGTTAGAATCGAGAAATTAAACTGGTTAGCGAAACATTTAAGATTGATTTGATACCAGTAGAGTTAGGGAGTTTTGATGTGATAATCGGTATGGACTGGTTGAAAGAAGTGAAAGCAGAGATCGTTTGTTACAAAAATACAATTCGCATTGTACGAGAAGAAGGAGAACCCTTAATGGTGTACGGAGAAAAGGGCAACATGAAGCTACATCTTATTAGTAATTTGAAGGCACAAAAACTAATAAGAAAAGGTTGCTATGCGGTTCTAGCACACGTCGAGAAAGTACAAACCGAAGAAAAGAGCATCAATGATGTTCCCGTCGCAAAATAATTTCCCGATGTATTTTCGAAAGAATTACCGGGACTACCTTCACATCGATCTGTTGAATTTCAAATAGATCTTGTACCAGGAGCTGCACCAATAGCTCGTGCTCCTTATAGACTCGCACCCAGCGAGATGAAAGAACTGCAAAGCCAACTGCAAGAACTATTAGAACGTGGTTTCATTCCACCAAGCACATCACCATGGGGAGCTCCTATTTTGTTTGTCAAGAAGAAGGATGGTACATTTAGGTTGTGTATTGACTACAGAGAGTTGAACAAACTTACCATCAAAAACCGTTATCCACTGCCGAGAATTGACGACTTATTTGATCAACTACAAGGCTCGTCGGTTTATTCGAAGATCGATTTACGTTCTGGATATCATCAAATGCGAGTAAAGGAGGATGATATTCCAAAAACTGCTTTTAGGACGCGTTATGGTCATTACGAGTTTATGGTTATGCCGTTTGGATTGACTAAAGCACCAGCTGTATTCATGGACCTTATGAACCGAGTGTGTGGGCCATATCTTGACAAGTTTGTCATTGTTTTCATTGATGACATACTTATTTACTCAAAGAATGATCAAGAGCACGAAGAACATTTGAGAAAAGTGCTAGAAGTATTGAGGAAAGAAAAACTGTACGCTAAGTTTTCAAAGTGTGCATTTTGGTTGGAAGAAGTTCAATTCCTCGGTCACATAGTGAACAAAGAAGGTATCCAGGTGGACCCAGCAAAGATCGAAACCGTTGAAAAGTGGGAAACCCCAAAAAACTCCGAAGCATATACGTCAATTTTTAGGATTGGCTGGTTACTACAGAAGATTCATCCAAGATTTCTCCAAAATAGCAAAACCCTTGACTGCATTAACGCATAAAGGGAAGAAATTTGAATGGAAGGATGAACAAGAGAAGGCGTTTCAATTATTGAAGAAAAAGCTAACTACGGCACCTATATTGTAATTGCCTGAAAGGAATGATGATTTTGTGATTTATTGTGACGCATCAAAGCAAGGTCTCGGTTGTGTATTAATGCAACGGACGAAGGTGATTGCTTATGCGTCTAGACAATTGAAGATTCACGAGCAAAATTATACGACGCATGATTTGGAATTAGGCGCGGTTGTTTTTGCATTAAAGACTTGGAGGCACTACTTATATGGGGTCAAAAGTATTATATATACCGACCATAAAAGTCTTCAACACATATTTAATCAGAAATAACTGAATATGAGGCAGCGTAGGTGGATTGAATTGTTGAATGATTACGACTTTGAGATTCGTTACCACCCGGGGAAGGCAAATGTGGTAGCCGACGCCTTGAGCAGGAAGGACAGAGAACCCATTCGAGTAAAATCTATGAATATAATGATTCACAATAACCTTACTACTCAAATAAAGGAGGCGCAACAAGGAGTTTTAAAAGAGGGAAATTTAAAGGATGAAAAACCCAAAGGATCGGAGAAGCATCTTAATATTCGGTAAGACGGAACCCGGTATTGGGCTAAAAGGATTTGGGTACCAAAATTTGGAGATATGAGAGAAATGGTACTTAGAGAAGCTCATAAAACCAGATACTCAATACATCCTAGAACGGAGAAGATGTACAAGGATCTCAAGAAACATTTTTGGTGGCCGGGTATGAAAGCCGATGTTGCTAAATACGTAGGAGAATGTTTCGGAACAACCATAGACACTCTATATGTGAATGTTGGAGTTAGCTATACAGGGTTGAGGTTGATTCCAAAATATATATAGTTTGAGTTGTGATCAATACTGAGATACGTATACACTGGGTCGTGGATTGATTCAAGATAATATTTATCGATTTATTTCTGTACATCTAACTGTGGACAACTAGTTGTAGGTTACTAACGAGGACAGCTGACTTAATAAACTTAAAACATCAAAATATATTAAAAGTGTTGTAAATATATTTTGAACATACTTTGATATATATGTATATATTGTTATAGGTTCGTGAATCAACCAGTGGCCAAGTCTTACTTCCCGACGAAGTAAAAATCTGTGAAAGTGAGTTATAGTCCCACTTTTAAAATCTAATATTTTTGGGATGAGAATACATGCAGGTTTTATAAATGATTTACAAAATAGACACAAGTACGTGAAACTACATTCTATGGTTGAATTATCGAAATCGAATATGCCCCTTTTTATTAAGTCTGGTAATCTAAGAATTAGGGAACAGACACCCTAATTGACGCGAATCCTAAAGATAGATCTATTGGGCCTAACAAACCCCATCCAAAGTACCGGATGCTTTAGTACTTCGAAATTTATATCATATCCGAAGGGTGTCCCGGAATGATGGGGATATTCTTATATATGCATCTTGTTAATGTCGGTTACCAGGTGTTCACCATATGAATGATTTTTATCTCTATGTATAGGATGTATATTTAAATATGAAATCTTGTGGTCTATTGTTACGATTTGATATATATAGGTTAAACCTATAACTCACCAACATTTTTGTTGACGTTTAAAGCATGTTTATTCTCAGGTGAATATTAAGAGCTTCCGCTGTCGCATACTTAAATAAGGACGAGATTTGGAGTCCATGCTTGTATGATATTGTGTAAAAACTGCATTCAAGAAACTTATTTCGTTGTAACATATTTGTATTGTAAACCATTATGTAATGGTCGCGTGTAAACAGGATATTTTAGATTATCATTATTTGATAATCTACGTAAAGCTTTTTAAACCTTTATTGATGAAATAAAGGTTATGGTTTATTTTAAAATGAATGCAGTCTTTGAAAAACGTCTCATATAGAGGTCAAAACCTCGCAACGAAATCAATTAATATGGAACGTTTTTAATCAATAAGAACGGGACATTTCAGTAACCTTTGCACCATATTCTCCAAAGCCACTACCCGAGCTCGGAGCTCGTTGACTTCTTCGATTACTCCAGGATGATTGTCGGTTCGGACGAGCGGATAAATAAAATCTAGAATTTGATGTAGTATATAATCGTGACGAGATACTCTGGAAATGAGAGAGAAGATGGTGTTTCAGACAGGTTCGCCGGTAAGTGCTTCAGGTTCATCGCCAAGAGGGCAATGTGGTGGATGGAAAGGATCGCCTTCTTTTTGTCTTCAATGATTAAGTAAACTACGAACCCATCAGATGAATTGGGGATGGTTGATTGGTTGACTCATTCTGGTGACGCTGCTTCCAGAGTTTAGGTGAACATCCATGTCGGAATAGCTGTCAGAATTCTAGGGAATTTAACTAGTTGTGAGTTCCATCAGGTACGGTTAGATAAAGGGTTTTTGATATGAAATGGTTTTTGGATATCGGATGATATTCTAATTACACAGAATACCTGTCTATAGTACAGAAGATCCTGTAAATTACGGAGGGAATTAAGGAAACGTGTTAGACAAAGTTTAATGTGATGGGATATGAATTTGTCTGTACATCATCTATGCAATAATTGCAATAAGACGTGTCGAGACTGAAATAATGGGTAGATAGTTTTCGACAAAGAACGGTAAGCAAAACTTTTAACATGCAGACCAGGTTCAAGTCCAGACTTATTAATATAACCTAACAAATACTAGGTCGAAGTCCAGACTCACTAATGCATCCTAACAACTACCTGTTAGACACACTAATGCAAGACCTGGTTCACTACGACCACCGCTCTGATACCAACTGAAATACAGTGGGGACGCATCCCACTCAGTGCCTTCTCAGCTAACCGCCTGGTGACCACTGAGCGTACCTCAGAGACACTGATTTTACAGCCCTGCCTCTCGACAAAGCCAACCATAATCGGACCGCGAGGAGTAAGAGTCAATGATTCGTCACAGGTAACACTGTGAGAACCCCCTCTACGATTAAGCTGATTAAACAGCTTAGACCAGCTCTGATACCAACTTAAAGGACCCGTTCATATACAATATAAACGATTCACAATAGTTGATTACATCTCGAGGTATTTGACCTCTATATGATACATTTTACAAACATTGCATTCGTTTTTAAAAGACAAACTTTTTTTACATCGAAAGTTGACAGTATGCATACCATTTCATAATACATCCAACTATAATTGACTTAATAATAATCTTGATGAACTCAACTACTCAAATGCAACGTCTTTCGAAATATGCCATGAATGACTCCAAGTAATATCTTTAAAATGAATTAATGCACAGCGGAAGATTTCTTTAATACCTGAGAATAAACATGCTTTAAAGTGTCAACCAAAAGGTTGGTGAGTTTATAGGTTTATCGTAAACAATAAAATTCATCATTTTAATAGACCACAAGATTTAATATTCTCATTTCCCATAAACATCATGCATAAAATTCATTCATATGGATTGAACACCTGGTAATCGACCTTAACAAGTTGCATATAGAATATCCTCATCATTCCGGGACAACTTCGGACATGATAAATTCGCCATCATTCCAGGATAACTTCGGACATGATAAATTCGCCATCATTTCGGGACAACTTCGGACATGATAAATTCGCCATCATTCCGGGACAACTTCGGACATGATAAATTCGCCATCATTCCGGCACAACTTCGAACATGATAAAAAGGGCATATTCGATTTCTATAATTCAACCATAGAATGTAGTTTTGATTACTTGTGTCTATTTCGTAAAACAGTTATAAAAGTAGCGCATGTATTCTCAGTCCCAAAAATATATATATTGCAAAAGCATTTAAAAAGGGAGCAAATGAAACTCACTATATTGTATTTCGTAGTAATTAAGCATATGATGGCATTGAATAAGTGCAAGGTTGGCCTCAGATTCACGAACCTATATCAATTGTATATCTATTAAAACATATAATAGAACTATCACATAATTTCATTTATATATATATTATTTATATATTTGTAGTTATATAGAATTTATACTAAATTCCATTTAAAACATATACTTATATTATATCTTAATTTTTATATTATGTGTATTTATTTTGTAAATATATTTAAAATAATTAGTATCCATACATTTAGTTATATTAATATATCTATATATATGATTAGTATTATATTTAAAAATCATTAGTTTGTTATATGTATATATTTATATATAAAAATGTTAATAGGTTTGATATATAGTTATATGAGATATTAATATGATTATAGTATAGGTAATAAGTATATTTTTATATACAAAATATTTATCTGTTAAAAAGGATAGTTTTGATAATACCGATTCTTTTGATAAAAATAATAATAATAATAACTTTATTAATAATGATAATGTAATACTAATAATAAAATAATAATGATAATAATAGTACTAATAGTATTTATGTTACTAATAATAATAATACTTATATCAATATTAATAATACTGATAATAATACTAATAATAATTAATGATGTTACTTAATAACGGTAATAGTACTAAAAATGATACAATGCTAATATTTATGAGAATGATATTAATTTGTAATATGATAGTAATAATAATACTTAACTTAACAATAATAATAATAATAATATTTATTTTTGTATTTATAATCGTAATAATAATAATAAATGATATTTACTACTTGTATTAGAAATAATAATAATAATGATAATAATTATAATACTTATACATGTGATAATAATAATAATCTTTATAACATTAATAATAATACTAATAATAATAACATTAACAATCATGACAATAATAATAATAATAATAATAATAATAATAATAATAATAATAATAATAATAATAATAATAATAATAATAATACTAGTGAAAAAAATGATGCTACCTTCAAAGAAATTGGCCCAAAAAAATACTGCCACAACAGGGACTCGAACCCCCGACCTCTCGCATACCCGAATCACTCCCTAACCATTCGGCCGTTGCCTATTTTCTGATATATATCTAACTTAATATATATATATATATATATATATATATATATATATATATATATATATATATATATATATATATATATATATATATATATATATATATATATATATATATATATATATATATATATATATATATATATATATATATATATATATATATATATATATATATATATATATATATATAACCTGTAATTATATTCTGTATAATTTCTTCTTCATCTTCAAGAAATCAAACGATCATGATTTAAATGACAACCATATTAGTTACATTATATCATGAAATTTATACAGAACATTCCTCAGAGAAAGATTGATTAAAACAGAAAAATCATATTCAAGCTGTAGAAAAAAATAAAATAAATAAAAAAAATCACGATGAACAAGTCATCATGTGATATTGAATTTAAAAGGGTTTTAGCTTTCGATTTCTACATGACTTAGGTTCTAATTAACTCCTAGAAACTTTCTAAATCATCAATTTAACCTGAATAACAACAGAGAACTCGAATTTAATCGAAGAACATCGTTTGACTTGTTGAGTTTAAAACTTTGACTTCGAAATTTAAACTCGATAGATGAAATTGGACCTTGAAACTTTGTAGTTAGATTAAATGAAATTTTTCTAACATCACTGCATTAATAGATTTTAAAATTTGTTGAAAATTCAAAAAATTTAATAAATTGAACATGAAACAGAGGACGGCTGTAACATCCTCAATCGGGTCTAGATGTAAGATTACTATATTGCCCTTAAGTTTGTATTGCGTTACTATATGCTTTTATTCTTTATTTAATATTTATTATTATATAATGATGTGGTTAGGACCAGTTTGTGACAAGGGTCACAGAACAGGTTTGTTTATTTAATTTGGACTCCGTTTGGGTTGCCAAATGATGTACGAAAGATATCAGATAACTGGTAAATATCCGTGTGTTGCACATTGTGGGAAATTAATCGAAATTAAGTGACTAGTGCATGTGTTCTTCTTCCCATTTCTAGAAAATTTACCAAACACACCAGTTCTTCATCTTCCTCACCTACAATCAAACCCTAATCCTTAATCTTTAGCTAGAGCTCAAATTGTTCATATCTTTGTGTTCCTTGTGATTCACTGATTCGTTTAAGGTAAGAATCACAAGCTTCCATGCTCTAATCTTTGAGAAATTTAAGGTTTTGTGTTAGTTTTCATAAAAGTGTAAATTGTGTCAAAACAAGTGATTTAAGTGTTGTTATGGTCAAATTGTTGTGGGGTTTGAGTCTATAACAAGTAGTGAACAAGTTGTGGTCGATTTTAGTGTTAAAAACGAGCTCTAGATCGAGATTTGAGGATTTCGTCGTGAAGTCCATAGCCTTTGTTCAGTTTCTGATGAAGATGAACACAGTCGGTCGACTCTCGGTCGACAGTCGACCGACCGAGGGTTGAACCGGTCGATTGACGAAGACAACCGACCGACTGAGATTTACCTTCGGCCGATTGATGTAATACCAAATGAATCGACCGACTGGGAAGGTCAGTCGACCGGTTGTGTCGACAGTCGATCGACTGTAAGAGTCAGTCGACCGACTGAGTGTCCAGGGCAGAATATTTTACCTAAGTGTTGATTTTTAGCCGTTATGCTGCCAGTTTGTATTTTGATGTTTATGATGTGAATTTTGAAAGTGCACAAGTGTTAAGCAAAAAATTTTAGCGGACAGTTTTTGATACAAAAATTTATATATTGTGTTATTTGAGGTTAACGAACAGAAACTAACTTGTGGATATGTTTTTCTCAGGAGAAAAGGAGAAAGAGAAGGTTCAGTGATTAAATAGCTGAATACCTTCTCGTTTGCTGGTAATTGGTGAGTGAGACTAACTGGAGAATATAGTATATAGAAGCATGTTATATTATGATTGCCATGCTTGTTACATATACTTATTGATGTGGTTAGTTAGTATGTTGTGATGACTGCATGTTGGTTAATGCTTGTCTGCTGGAGCCCAGTGCGTCCCTATTGTGTGGTAGCCTCGGTAGGAGAGATCAACCTGCGGGTTGGGTTCCTCTGTGGTAGCCTAGACAGCCGTGGTGTATATATATGTGAATGACGCGTCCGTCGCGTGTGGATTATGTATATACATACGGTGGTGGAGGAACTTTTGGTAAGCCCCAGTCCGATCAGCTGGTGGTTAATGGTTTGGCCGAGCCGCCAGAGTCTCTGTAGACGGCACTTGGGTGATGTTTGTGTGTTAGACTATTGTGACTTGATTAGTATAACGCTTGTGTATGCTATGGCCTGTAGTTAGTCGTACTCACTTAGCTTCGTGCTAATTCCCCTCCATCTCCTCCCTGCAGGTTGTTAGCTTTTGTAGATAATGCTTTTGGGAGAAGACGGGCATGGTGATGTTATGTTTGATTATGAAGAAACTCTGATGTGTCTTTTCCGTCAAAACTGAATTTTGTTATAATGTCACGTGACACCAGATGTATTAGTTTAATGCTAGCTGTCAGATAATTTGGATATGTAAATACGGTTATGTTATTATAATGGGTTAATTAATGTTAATGCTTCCGCCACGTATATATATATATATATATATATATATATATATATATATATATATATATATATATATATATATATATATATATATATATATATATATATATATATATATATATATATATATATATAATTAGCGGTGTCACAACGGCTGAGTTCTTCGACATTTCTGTATTAATTTCGATTCAGTAAGAAGCTGTGAAGGTTGTTTGTGATTATTAACGAGTACTACAGCATTAATATCCCATTGTATTTGTTTTATAGCTAGGATTGCATCGACAAGCAAATATTCGATCAGTGATGGAAAATAATAAAAAAATAAAGTTTAATTGTGATGGGTAACATAATTTTGGATTTATCAGTTGATTAATTCAAGATTAGAGACAGGAGAATCAATTAGTACAGAGAAGAAACCAAAAATTGAAAAGCAGATATGGAAGTTTAATATTTCGTACGCTCATTTTTCTTTTTAATTTATTTTTAATTAATATTAATAATAATAATATTGATAATGTTATTAATAATAAAAATACTAATAATAACAATAATAGGATTAATAATAATAATAATAATGAAAAATAATACTGATAATATCAATTAATAATAATAATATATTGATTTTGTTAATAACAATGGTATTTAGAATAATAATACTAATAATTATAATAATCTTTATAAGGATAATATTAGTGATAATATTAATAAATTGTATTATTTTTATAATAATAATAATAATAATAATAATAATAATAATAATAATAATAATAATAATAATAATAATAATAATAATAATAATACTACTACTATATAATAATAACATTGATTCTCGAGATAATACTTAGTAATAATACTAATAATATCAAATTACATGTTTAAATTTTTATATCTATAATATTAATATTACTATTAATAATAATAATGAGATTGATATAACTAATTATGCTTATCAAATCCCATGTATATATATATATATATATATATATATATATATATATATATATATATATATATATATTGAATTAATAATATTGATAATTCTGAAATCAATATAATAACTATATTTTAACTTGTAATTACATATATTAATATTATTTATTATTAATTATGAAATATTTATATATATAATATATAATATTTATATATTTTAACAATATACACATAGTAATAGTTGTATATAAAAATCATATATATAAATAATTTCAATTTATTATATATGTAATTATGTTTTAAATATCAATGACTAACAATTGAGTGTTACTCTTTTAATAACTAACTTCTAAGCCAGATATATATATATATATATATATATATATATATATATATATATATATATATATATATATATATATATACATTTTGATTATCAAGTTTTATTACATAAATCATAAATGGATATACTAATTGTATATTTTTAAACATATAAATTTAGTATGATTATATATATATATATATATATATATATATATATATATATATATATATATATATATATATATATATATAAGAATATTACTTATATATATATATATATATATATATATATATATATATCTAAATAAAATTTTTCATTACTTAATATATATATTTACATGATTATTTATACAACAATTTCATACAATAGATTAATAACCTTTCAAGTTATATATATATATATATATATATATATATATATATATATATATATATATATATATATATATATATATATATCCATATTAATTTACCATTAATTGTTCGTGAATCATCAGGAGTAGTCAAAGGGTAAATGAATTCAGGTAAACAGTCCAAAAGTTTTAAGACTCAACCTTACAGGCTTTGCTTATCGTATCGAATTCATATTAAGATTAAGTTTAAATTTGGTTGGAAATTTTCGGGTCGTCACACCTAGTGAGTAGGGCTGTAAACGAGCCGATCCGAGCCATTTCGATCAGGCTCAAGCTTGGGTCGTTCATAATTTATAAGCGTTGTTGTTGTTGTTGTTGATCTTGCTAAAATTGTTTATCTCTATAATTTCTATTATATTTTTAAAATGATGACATCATAAATAAGATTTTTCCTTTATTTAAAAAAATCAAAATAAAAAAGAAAACAATCTAAGCAACTTATGTGACAT
The DNA here is from genome assembly GCF_046630445.1 of Rutidosis leptorrhynchoides. Lineage (NCBI taxonomy): Eukaryota > Viridiplantae > Streptophyta > Magnoliopsida > Asterales > Asteraceae > Rutidosis > Rutidosis leptorrhynchoides. The sequence goes on along the minus strand of NC_092335.1, from coordinate 13,915,483 downwards.
CACTAATCATTTAATTTACAATTTAAAAAAAAATCTTTAAGTGACCACATCATCATATGTACAATATTTGAAACATTATGTACAATCTTATAATACAATACCTCCATAACTATATGTACAAACTTTAAAACAAATTGTACAATCTTTTACAAAACACTCATAAAAATATATACAAATTTGAAGCATACTGTACAACCTTTATATAATAATTGTATTATAATTTTTAAAACAATTCAAGAAGCATTTGTTATTACTACTAATTATTATTAAAATATAAATACTCAACTTTTTAGACAAACTTTATTATTATTATTATTATTATTATTATTATTATTATTATTATTATTATTATTATTATTATTATTATTATTATTATTATTATTATTATTATTATTCAAATATAGGTTCATTTACGAGATTAATTACGTTTACATATGTATGTGAGATACATGTCTCAATAAAAGTTTGCAATGTAGGCTTTATGACAAAAAATATAGTAATTGTGATGAAAATTGAAATAGGGTGGTGATGAAGTAAATGTAGTTAATTTATTCTGATCAACTTAACTACATATGTTTGTAAAAACGAGAAGTTTGTAAAAAATATGTTTGTAAAAACGAGAAGTTTCTTAGTCAGAATTTGGGGTTTCATGCATCATTAAACTAAATGACTTTAACATTTACATTCACTTAATACATAAAACATATAAAACTAAAACATATAAAACTGTTTCGTTTACCCGTAATTTTACGGGTCATTTCACTAGTTTTAAATATATAATATGAATACGGAATTTAAAAGACTACTATTCAAGGTCTCGATTTTTCTATCTAAATGTATTAAAAAACAATGACTATACATAAGAATAGTTTTTCTCATCCACTACTATAACAATAGTTTTTCTCTAGAGAGGAGGATAGACTTTCTATTCCGGTGGGTAGAGAATTTTTTCTCGACTCGTGGTTAGTGTAAAGGAAGGATTGAAGTTGTGATGTGGTCGCTCGGTTGGTGACCTGCCTCCTTTAGGGGAGGTCAGGGGTTCGACTCCCTGTTTGCTACATATTAAAAGCACAATTCATCTCTGTCATGAAGTATCCGCCCATGACACATTTCTCTTATCGTTTGGGGGGTATAGGGGAGAGGGGTTTTACTTGACCGTGCCCTTGGATCGGTTTCAAGGTCTCCTCCCGGGAAGCGATGGGGGCGGGGTTTATCGCTGCATCGGCATAGTCGAAACGGGAGATGATCGCAACAGGTGGTTTAGTCCCCTTCGTGTGATCCCAATCGCGCGCTGTAAAAAAAGTGTGAAGGAAGGATTGTCTAGATACCACGTCCTCATACCTCGTAGGTGCGAGATTGAGTATTGTTGTTGTTGAGATTTTATTAAATCTTACTTGACAATTACATATATTATTTGTGTGATATCTCAACTGTCTTCGTTTATGTTGATGTTTGATTGTATAAATGCAATTTTTGGAGTTTTTGATGGATATGGAGGTCGAAAGGCTAGTGAATATGCAGCAAAAAATTTGAATAAAATCATAATGTTTGAAATAGCGCACCATTGCAAAGACAAAATTGAGGATGCCATTAGAGAAGGATATCTATCTACAAATTCCGAGTTTAATAAAGATGTAAATGGTGGTGTTTGTTGTGTGACTGCATTAATTCGCAAGGGTAACCTTATAGTATCTATTACAGATGATTGTCGTGCGGTTATGAGTCGAGCCGAGGTGGCGTGGTTGAAGCTCTTACTGTTGATCATAAAGCTTCTAGGCATGACGAAAAAGAGAAAATCAAAAACTTGGCAAGTGCATTACTTGAACTATGAAAATTCCAAGGGCATAAAACTTGCAACAAATTTTCTGATTTGAGGAAGTTTGTGAAATGTGGTGATTGGATTTAATTTCAATGTTTTGAAATGTTATTATTTGAGGGTGGATATGTTGATTGTTGAAATGGTGTATGGATAATACAAGGTTCACTAGCGATATCAAGAGCTATAGGAGACAAGCTTCTAACAAAATAGGTGATTATTGAACGCGAAACTAGAATTTTCAAAATTAGACCTCAATGCGAGTTCTTAATTCTTGCTCCTGATGGGATTTGGGATAAGGTAAATGCTTTCCGTTTTCTCAGTTTGATTAGTGTAATATTGAACCAATCGATCACATTAATCACCCTCGGTAATTAATTATATAAAATTTGATGTATCTTTCAGGTGAGTATTCAAGAAGCAATTGACCTTGTTCATCCTTATTGCGTAGGAACGAAGAAACCAGATCTAACGTCTGCTTGTAAGATGCTTGTTGGCTTATCGACAACAAGAGGGTCTTATGGTCATCCGACTGCCTAATTTTTCGGCCTGATCATCTAACATTAACTAAACCTAATTATTGGCATTGGCATATATAATGTAAACCAAATAATTATTTAGACTCGATTTTTCATTGATGATCCTACACATTTAAAGTTGTCTATATATTTAGGTAACCTTGAGGATCCATTTAATGACATTAGCAATTTTGAAAAGTTGTACGATAGTTTGAGTTGACCAATTAAATTAAGTTGTAAGCGAGTCAAATAAGTGAAGCTTGATAGCTTGTGCAATTTTATAAAGAGATAAATGAAAAACTGTATAGCTATGTGCTTCTATGTCGAAAAGCAGTCGTCCTTGATTCGCTTTACATTGTATGTAAAATGGTGCTTGCTACTCGTAATGGTTCACTTCAATTTCAGGCCTTTTATAAATATCATATCGATAGCCAAATTATACATTGAGTTTCTCAATTCAAAATGCAACAATAGTTATCCAACATTCCAACGTATATGCTTTCACATCTAACTGGTCCAAGCTTGCAGTTACACAAGTTAGGCCGCATATGTTCAGGATGTTGTTGAGGGTGCTCGTAACGCATCTACACAAAGACATGGATAGAAGTTTCTTTTGCTTGTGTTTTGGGTTGCCAATTTTACATACAGAAGTATTATGGGTCCTGTTTAGTAACAAAAAAAAAAAAAGAAGTAGGTCATCTGTTAATTTTGTGTATATATTGGATTATGGGTATATTAAAACAAAGAGTTACATATAAACTAGAATAAACAATAGGCCATTTTAGATTATGAGTTATGTGCAACTGCACACTTTACACATGACTATATCTAGCACTACTTGTGTTGATGTTGAGGAGTTCCACTTAGCACAAATACATGGTCTGCAGATTATTGCGCAAGTAGCATTGTATGTAGTTTTGTGGCGGGTATGTGTGAGTTTGCCTTAAAAAATGTAGTTTTGTGGTGTCTAATGTGCAGCTTTTGTGCAGCTTTTGTATAGGCAAAAACAGTTTGTGAAAAAAGCTTCTTGTTCACTCTGTTATTATAGATATCATGGGTGGCAAATATGATTTACTCCATATTTTTCTCCCGTAAAAACTAAAACTAATACTCCATAGTAAAAGGATTTTCAACAACCCATTAAAGAACTATAAAAAAGATACACTAAAACTCAACAAACCTCACAACTAGAAAGCAAACCCAAAAAACCAACCTAACAAAAAAAAAAAGCTATCTAAGAAAGAGTCGAACTGAAAGGAACCAACAACCAAACAACCAAAACACACCGTCAAACCACAAGGAATGGACTAATTAAACAAACATAATGAAATAGACACCCTAAAACAAGAGACAAAGCAAAACCATCCAAAACTAAAGGAACACAACACACACCAACATGACCAAACGACCAACACCTAGCCAACAATACACCGACCAAATTAAAGGATACCTAAGAAAATCCGCAGCAAGAAATGTCTTTTTACCACTGAAGCAGGGTTTTAAAATATTTCCATCAACCTTTTCAAAACAAACGGACTCTCTTGAGTTTTACGAAAATTAAAAAACTTTAGGCCATCCAGAAGAGAAGGTTTTCGAAGAACCCACAATGTAATTTACATTTAAGAAAAATAATACTCATAATAATCCGTATTACAGTATTATTAATGTTCAATTTCCAGGTTAACATTGTCATTTTTTTTTTCTACTCCGTATATATAATTTTCTATTTCTATTTAAGTATATTTAAGTATTTAAGTATAGCATTTCTAAAACAATTCTGCAAATATACATGTACTCTTCCCCTTCTTCCATTCTAACGAACGCACACACAAACACTCGATTTCTAAAATGTTGATTCTTACTGTAATACGAATATTGCTAGTATCAGCTCTAATATCATTAACAGCAAACGTAATTTTACTTTTAACAATCGGTCGGAGTAACAGAAAGAAAGCGGTAGGGTTCTTCCATCCGTACACTAACGATGGCGGCGGTGGAGAACGAGTTTTATGGTGTGCAGTCAAAGCTATTCAAGAACTACGACCTGATCTTGATTGCGTCATTTATACCGGTGATCATGATGCTTCTCCGGACAGCCTCATCCGCCGTGCCGTTGATCGGTTCGGTGTTAATTTGATTTCACCTCCCAAGGTAATTTTAATGATATATAACCTAATTTCATCTTTCATGATTACGATGATTTGTCTGTAATAAAATTTAGCTGCTGGATATCAATGTTTAGATGTTGCAATATAAATGGTGAATTATGATCCTAGTTTGTTGATGTTGTTTTGCCAAATCGGATGAATAGTTTTTTGGCTAAGCAGAGTATGTGTATCATGATTTTCATAAGTTAACTGTACTAAACCCTAATAATTTTTATCTTTAAGAGTAATCGTGTATCATGGTGTCCAAGAAGAAGAAAAAGTACCAAGATATAACGATAACGGCGACTGCTACTAGGGTTTTGCGAAACCGATCGGTTAGTCGTGGAACAGCGGATGCGGCTTCTAAAAGTGGAGAAGTGTCTTCATCTGATTCTGATGGGGATCGTTCATCTCAGATTATGGATGATGTCGTACGTTCCAATCTGATGGTAGATGAAGTTGATCAGCCAAATAAGAATGAGGGAGATGTGCCAATTGATCAACCTGGGAAGGATAATCGTGATTCAGAGGGGATGGTTCTGAAAACCTATAGTTCTAGAAAGAGGAAGGGTAAAGTGAACCAGCTGATTGATGTTGGGGATGGTCCGTCTAAAGAAAAGAAGAGTGCTCAATTTGTTCCTTATGCTGGTGATTCTTCTATTCCTGCTAATGAAAAAATACTCCCTGAAGTAATTAAAAAACGCAAGGGTAACAGGAAGAAAGGTGGGTATGGTAAGAATTCTGCTGTAACTGATCATTCTATTGATGATATTGTAGTTAGTAACGATGATATTATTGCTAAATCTATTGGTGAAACAATTGCTGTTGCTAAACCGACTGTTTCTGCTAGTCCTGTTGTATTCTTTAAGAGTTCAAAAGATGGTAGTTATAATGAGGTTGATGTAAACCTAGTGGCTGCTGCTGAGAATGCTGTTAAGTTATTTAAGAATGATGGTTTTAGAGAGTCAATTGTTGTTCCTGATGATTTCTCCCAATTTACATTGGGTGGCAATGTAACATTAATGAATACGCAGGATAATAATAGTGGTGATAAAGATAATGTTGTTTCTGGGATTAAATCTACAACAATGGAAGGGGTAGAGACTAGTGATGGGCAAGGCAATACAAATACTAAAACCCCAAGACCATGGGTAAATCCAAACATCACTTTTGCTGACTTCTTAAAAAAAACAAAGATGAAGAAGAATTAAAAATGGAGTTCATTCCTCCTGTTTTAATGTCTAATGGTCAAAAGAGAGTAGTTTTCTCCGCTGAGGAGGTTAAGAAGGGCGGTAGTGCATTTTCTCTTCAATTATATGGGTATTTTGTTGGAACTTCTATGGATTATAGGGTTGTTAATACCCATCTAAGGAGAATGTGGCGGAGGTATGACCTTAAAGAAATCGTCAAAACAGCTGCAGGATTTTATTTATGCAAATTTAAAAATGAAAAGGGTATGAAGGAGGTTCTTGAGAGTGGTCCATGGTTAGTTAATAATGTTCCTTTTTTCGTGAATCAGTGGGAACCTGGGGCTTGGCTTGAAAAAATTGAACCTGAAAAAGTTCCAATTTGGATTTGCATTCACAATATACCCATTGAACTATGGAGTGGCAGAAGTATAGGAAACTTGTTAGTGGTATTGGTAGGCCTATGTTGATGGACAAAGTTACTTCAGAGAGATGTTTGAGTAAAAGTGGAAGACTAGGTTTTGCTAGAGTTTTGACTGAAGTCAATGCAGCTGATGACCTTCCTAGCTTTGTCGAATTTTCCTATCCTGTGATTGGTTCTTTTCCAGCCAAAGTGGGTAAACTTGAGGTGACTTATCAATGGAAACCGCCTTTATGCACTCATTGCAAAGTGTTTGGGCACTCTTTTAATACTTGTAAAATTATGCCTAAAACAGAAGATGAAGTATCTGCACAAGTGTTAAAAGACGCTTTGAAAATCAACAATGATGGTGAAACAGTTGATTTAAATAACCAGTGTGTTGAGGACGGCTTTAAAGTTGTTGGTAAGAAAGGAAGGGTATTTCATAAGTTGAATTTTGATAATAATAAAAGTCAATGGCAGTCAACAGAAGCAAAATGTATCAAGCAAAATGCAGTTAAGAATAATTATGGTATTAAAGACAATATTGTTGTGGAGGAAACAGATTGGAATGTGGAGTCCCAGAAAAGTCGAAATCATAATGTTTTAAGGAAAAGAGATAAAGGGAAGGACATTGATGGTGAAGGTAATAATAAGACATATTCCAAAGATAGAATTGAAACAAACAATCCTTTTTATGTATTAGTAGATGATGAGGGTAATGGTGATTGATGTTAAGTTTGATAATACTGCTCCGAAATTAGGGTATTCTACATCTTGTTAGTTTCTTACTTTATATCTGGTATAGGTCCTCGAGTTTCGCTCAAATTAGTGTTACTCATGTTGTAATCCTCTTTGTATCATTTCCTTATCAATAAAATTATCTTGCTTTTCAAAAAAAAAAAAAAAAACTGTACTAAACCCTAGCTGCTGGATAATTGCTTAGATATTGTAATATGAACATTTATCGTGAATTACGAATCCAATTTATTGATGATATTGTAAAATCTGATTAATAGGTAATTTGCTAAGTGAATTGTAAGTATCATGATTCCAAAAATTACATGTACTGAACTCTAACTGCTGGATCACAATATCTAGATTATGATTCTAATTTGTTGATGTTGTAAAGTTAAATCTTATGAATTGTTCATTTGCTAAGCAAAGTATGTGTGATAAGTGTATTGTGTTACTAACAGGTTGTTCATTTACATAAAAGGAAATGGATAGAAGAAACAACGTATCCTCGATTCACTATGATTGGACAAAGTTTTGGTTCGATTTACCTAGCATGGGAGGCTTTGAACAAATTTGTACCATTGTACTATTTGGATACTAGTGGATATGCCTTTACTTACCCACTTGCTTGCCTTTTTGGGTGCAAGGTCATTTGCTACACTCATTATCCAACGATTAGCTTAGATATGCTATCTCGTGTTCATTCACGGAGTTCCATGTATAATAATGATGCTGTTGTAGCCAACAGGTTTGTACTTAATTGTTTATTCCATTATTTCGTTTAAAATTGTTCATGCTGCATAGATTTGGAACTGAAATCAATGTTACCATTCGTTAAGTAGGACTAGTTTTATGCAAATTTTGGGTTATTCTCTTAAACATATTTGTTAAGTTTGAATTAATAGACTGACTGAAACAATAACTTTTATTACAGTGTTCTGCTATCACGGTTGAAGCTTGTTTATTACACGTTCTTTAGCTGGATGTATGGCTTTGTTGGTTCTTGTGCAAATCTTGCTATGGTGAATTCTTCTTGGACGCAGTCACATATTGAGAAGCTTTGGAGGATTCCAGATCGAACTAAACGAGTATATCCTCCTTGTGATACGACTGGATTACAGGTTTTTTTTTTTCCTATGCATTTGCCCTATTTGCGAGTCATAAATGTTGAACATATAGAGCGTAAAGTGCATAAATGGACATAGCATTTTGAAAATTGTTTAAAAATCAGTATCTTTTTCCGCACAATCTAATAAATTGGTATTTCAATTAGGTGACACAATACTATACATTCACAATTTCCAGTTGCATGATATACTTTCATAATCATATAAACAATTTCATCTCCTTCCATTTTACTCTATTTTCTAATCATAAATCGTGTGACACTCTACTTTTTACATATCAGTAATCAATATTTCTTACATTGACCATCATATTTGTTCACTTGATATGGTTGGACAAAGATGATGCAAGGATACCGTTGTAAGATATAAGTTTGTGTGAATATAAAACTGGTATATCCTTCACGCATCAATTGAATATATGTGGGTTGTGCTTCGGGAATTAAGTAAAATAATAGGATTTTCAAATCATACTTTCAAGCATTTAATGCATTCAGAGTAGGAGGTTGTTTCAAATGATCTCAATTGTGGACAGTACAGTAGTAGATCTAAGTTTTTCTTCGAACATGATTAGCAAAGTGTCATACATTTCTAGCATATACATCACTTTCTTGAACAGATTTTAGTTTTTTGAAATGCGTGTATTTATATGTTGTGTATTCAAGGTGCCAAATCTGATTAAACTCTAACAGGCACTTCCATTGGAAAGAGAAGCAACACCACCCAAAATAATTTCAGTGGCTCAGTTTCGACCAGAGAAGGTGTGTATCTGCCATAAAGATTCCAATAGTTAGTATTAAGATGTAAAATATTCAACTGTGGTTGACTCGTTTTCCGTCTTTTGTTAGGCACATACCCTTCAGCTGCAGGCTTTTGCACTTGCTGTCAAGAAACTAAGTTCAGACGTTCCTAAACCCAAACTCCAATTTGTAGGTAGTTGCAGAAATGTTGCTGATGAAAAGCGATTGCAGAGCTTAAAGGATTTAGCTATACAACTGAATGTAGAAGAGGATGTAGAGTTCTATAAGAATGTGACATACAGGTTTGTCTCACTTGACTATATATTAAAGGTGGCAACATGGGTGGGTTGATTCATCATAGATAAAGATAAAGATAAATGTAAATACGTATATAATATCAATTGACCCATTCAGTCGTAAGTAAATGGGTTAAAATAGGCAACTCTACTTTAAAATCAATTAAATCATTAACAAGTTTTTGACCTTATATTTTATTAATTTGAATGTAGGGAGTTGGTGAAACTATTGGGTGGTGCAACTGCAGGGATTCATTCAATGATAGATGAACATTTTGGCATTAGTGTTGTTGAGTACATGGCTGCAGGAGCCATACCCATCGGTAACCAAATAAGACAATGAATTATTTTTATTTTTATGTGAGTGAGTTTTCAATAGCTAAAGGTCACTTTCTTGAACCATTTTCAGCTCATAATTCAGCTGGACCTAAGATGGACATTGTGTTACCAGAAGAAGGTAAAGAAACTGGGTTTCTTGCACAAACAGTTGAAGAATACGAAGAAGCGATTTTGAAGATATTGTGGATGACAGAATCAGAGAAACATGAGATGGCTGCAGCTGCGAGAAGACGAGCTAGTAGGTTTTCAGAGCAAAGATTTTATGAAGATTTTAAAGCTGCTATTAGATCAATTATAAGCCATCATGTTGATTAAAATATTGTTAACTTGATAGGAAAGGAAGATGGAAGATGAGAATGTGGTCACAATAGGACATCTCCATATCCAGTTTAAAATGCTCTAACTCACCTTGTTGATCATGTATTTTCTATCTGGGAGTTTCTATTTTTCTTTTTTCTTTTATTTTATTGAAAATTGAAAATGAAAATTGAAATATAGTATAAGTATTATTAATATTAATTTTGTTAATCACCATACTTTTTACAATCAGTAATAAATTGACCAGTTTTATGAAATTACATATTATGTAGTGGGATATTTTGATGTTTGTTTTCGAAGCAAGTGTAATGCTTAATCAAAGGGAAATTGTTCAAAATACACTTTTTTTTAAGGCTTCAAACAAAATACACTTTTTTTTAAAAAATTGTCTTTTTACACCATTCGGTAGACGGATTTTCGTCTACCACCTTTATCTGTCGTCTACTACCATTTTTACAAAGTAGTCGACGGTGAGATGAAGGTGGTAGACGAATTCCCGTCTACTGGCAGGGTTAGTAGACAGCGAGAACAAAGCAGTAGACAGACATTTACAAAGTAGTCGACCGTCTACTGCCTTGTTGTTGCTGTCTACTGTCTTGTTGTTGCTGTAGACAGACACTAACAAGGCAGTAGACAGCAACAACAAGGCAGTAGACAGTAACAAAAAGGCAGTAGACAGTCGACTACTTTGTAAATGTCTGTCTACTGCTTTGTTCTCGCTGTCTACTAACCCTGCCAGTAGACGGGAATTCGTCTACCACCTTTATCTCACCGTCGACTACTTTGTAAAAATGGTAGTAGACGACAGATAAAGGTTGTAGACGGAAGACACTAACAAGGCAGTAGACAGCAACAACAAGGCAGTAGACAGTCACAACAAGGCAGTAGACAGTCGACTACTTTGTAAATGTCTGTCTACTGCTTTGTTCTCGCTGTCTACTAACCCTGCCAGTAGACGGGAATTCGTCTACCACCTTTATCTCACCGTCGACTACTTTGTAAAAATGGTAGTAGACGACAGATAAAGGTGGTAGACGAAAATCCCGTCTACCGAATGGTGTAAAAAGACAATTTTAAAAAAAAATGTATTTTGTTTGAAGCCTTAAAAAAAAGTGTATTTTGATCAATTTCCCTTATATATAACTAAGTCATTAATTATTTTTTAACCAAAAAATATTGGTTTTGATATATCCACCATAGTTATAGTTATGAACTGAGAATTTGTACAATACAAATTCATTGATGCATAATTATAATTATAATGGATGTATCAAAAACAATGGTGAATATGTGACTATCCTTAATTTTTATAGCAATTTAAAAACTTATACATGGAATTCTTTTTGGGCAAAAAAAGTAAATCTAAAAGATGGTGGACCAAAGTCGTACTTTGTATGAAGTACAGGGACGTCTTTTTATAATAATTTCTTAATATCAACTGGAGAACAGAGAGCAGTTGGATCACTTTAGCGCCACAGGTTAATTTGGCACTATTTTTTCCCCTCAATCTTAATTTTAATGGTCGGAACGTGAAAATTACAAGTCTAATTCAATGGTTGTTTCTCTAAATTCATTCGCCGGTTTCAATTCAACGGTATGTTATCAATTTCTTCGTTTGATAATATATTATTATTAAGCTATCAATTATTGCTCCTACTTATCCATTTGTTGTTTTCACTTATATAATCAACGCCTGTTTGGATTACATACAAATAGCCTCAGATAATTTAGGGTTCAACCTCTATGGTGCTTGAACAATCTATGTTTATGTCTACGTTCCCGTAATATAGTTTCTGAATATGTTATGGCTGTGATAATATCAGAAGCATATTATATTTCTACTTAAATCATGTTATAATCTTAGAAACTGACAAGATAAGAATATCAGCGACACCTAAATATAGGGTTTCTATTTGTTACTTTATGTTCTGGTCAGTTATTGAATTCTAATACAATTACAACCATTTGAAAAAAGTTTAGACAAAAGAGTAACAAAATTTGGTACATAAATGATAAAATCAACTGCAAATCCATACATCCTGGTCAAAACTGACTCGTTTCAAGAAATTGGGCCTACAGCTGTTTAAATGAGCGTTGACTAGTGCAAATTCTATACCTTGTTATGATTTCATGTGTCAACCTTTTATGTTTAACACAACTTTGGTAGGGTAGTGGGTCCGGTATATTGTTCGAAATTTTTCGATACCAAAGGTTGCTACAGTTAAGACTTGTCTTTCAATAAAGGCCAGATATATCCACAAAAATTACGCATTTAGGGATTGTACAGTCAGTGGCGGATCTAGGAATTAGGAATTTTAGTCACCGGTGTCAGTAGTTAAAAGCTCAAAAATTTACATTATCCAATGGTATCACACAAAACAATTTACACTATTCAGCGGTTTCATTAGTTAAAAGCCCCCAAAAAAATTCACTTCATCGCGTATTTCATTGGTAGCCCGTGCTACCACTGGAGATAAACTAGGTCCGCCCTTGTGTACAGTATAAGCTCTTAATCCACAGTATTGGTGGATTTTTCCAAACTATGATGGATATATCGTCACCCTCTTATATATTTATAGTTCATTTGGATGATATATTTTATTTGTGACTGCCAAAACACGTTAACATGCAGGCAAACTATATAAATATTCCACACACGTGCATAAGAGCTTCAGTAGTAAAGGCGCACAATTTCAAGTCAGTTTCTAAAACACATATTTTCAGTAGCCCAACATATGCAAGAAACAGAACACCTCTTTTAGTTGCAAAGGGTGATGGTCTTGCAACAGAAACAAGCGTCGAGATTTCAGAAGCTGAACCGATCAAAAAGACCCCTGAGCCGTCTAATGGGTCTGTCACACCCTCTGAACCAAAACAAGACCCCGCTGTTCGTGAAACAGATGCTATACCAAAAAGATCAAAATTAACAGCAAGAGAGAAACTAAAAGCAGCAAGAGTCCGCAGTCGTGACTCAGAACCAAAACCAGTTAAAAAACCAGAACTTGGAAGCAAAGTACTTGAAGCACTTAGAGAAAGTGATAGAGTTACAGGTAGAAAAAGATCTGGTCTTCCGGAAGCACCTGTTAACTTGCTTGATGACAGTAAACGTGGAATGCCGAAAAAAGGTCTGACGTTTGAATTACCAGTTGGGTGGGACGTGTTCCTTATAATCCTTTCGGTGGTTACAATCAGTACCATTATGTTTACTACCACTTACGTTGTTTGGAAAGTGGGTGCAATTCATTTTAACGAGTACTAGAAAATAGATTGTTGCATCAATGAGGGTGGGCCGGTCCTTAGATCCATTTCTTTCTTGTGATGATTGAATTTTGTTTGTATCATGTTTAAAGTAAAGCGTATACTTGAATGTACACACTTAGCTCGGTGAACAACCATGTTTATACATTTTACTGCTATTAGCTTATTTCGTTTCACTTCATACCGGTTGAGTTCTTGAGGATTCGAATAATCTTTGTATGTGAAGTTCTTGATTCATAGTTAAATCTTTTGACAATATGAACTCTGCCGTTAGATGATATGATGTTCAAGGAAAATTTAAAATTTATGGGTCTAAAACTCTTCTTTTGAATGGATGAATTTGGTGTATTAAAATCCTCCAACGGTGATCAAATATAGAGGTGTCAAAACGGGTGGGCAGAATGGTCTGGGTAATTGGGTTAAGAAGGGCATGGTCATAACGGGTTTGGATCATAAAAGTTATATGGGCAGAAATTGCCGATACTAGTAGTCAAACAAAAAAGGAAACTAGAGGCTAGCTGCTTCTGTGTGAAGCAGTTACGGTGGTCAACAATCAACAACTTGTTGACTTGACTAATTTTTTTTATCCAGTTCATTTTAAGGTTTTTTATTTTAAAGAACATGTTTATTTATTTATTATTCATATGAGTTGCAAGATCGAAATGATGATAAAATTATGTCATAAAATCTACACAAAGTAGAAAAGGTTGCAAAAAAGGAATATATGGTGAAATAATGGTATCACATGTAACAAGCTAGGATATGATGTTGATGGTTTATAAAAAGGCCGTTACAAGTAAGTTGTACATTCAGTTGCAACCAACTTAAGGTAGGATTTGGATGCCTCCCCAAATCTCGTTTTATATCACCAACCGCCTTCCCCATGCAACCACCTAACCAAATATATCCTTATTATTACTTTTTGATGTTATCGTTGATATATACATTATAAATAAATAGTGTAATTTATTTATTTTTCCCCCAAAAATATGATAACATATAACGGATTCAAAAATCACGATATAATATAAATCTAACTTTGGCAAACAAGCGCCAAAACATCAAAATCAAAACAAATGAACCCACTAACATGGTGGAAACACACTTTGCTAGATAACAAAACATGTCTAAACAGTCAAACGACGAAGACCTAAAAACCTATTATCTTAAAAAAAAAAAACCAGCTACGATGCTCAGGAGAACGCCGAACGCCGCCAAACACGCAACACGCAACAAAAAGAACTTTGTTAAGAAAAGTTGTCATTCGAAAATTTATTTTAATTGCTATGTACATTACTTGTATGCATGTCAACAAAAGCTATTAGAAATATGTTTTGAAAATTTTATAAGGGCATTCAACTATTATTTTTATTTTCTGACAAAAAAACAAAAACTTTATAAACTAAAAAAGATGCTTCATAAAAAAAGATGAAGCCTCAAAACCTACAAACTTTAAAGCAAACGTCCGAGTTCAACTAAACTAAAATACATGTTAACTATCAACAATTACACATTCATGTTAAGGAAAATACATTTATGACGATATCAAGATATATAAATCCACCAACGAAGCAGTGCTTCAGTGGTACCAGTCACCTGTGAACCCTGGACCCACGAGAATATACCCTTTGCCAAATATGGGGTGTAGGTTCGAATCCCTCCGGGGGCGATATTCGGCCTGCAAGTTCTCGCTGGATACTGGGGGGAGGTGTCTTACACGGTATACTTAGCCCTTACTGGGTGGGCGGTATAGGTGCCGAAGGCACACGGGGTCAGGGTTTCCCCGCCAGATTAAACCTTTTGCCAAAGATATATAAATCCTTTTTATATATGTTTCATATAATAATACTTATGCTAACAGAAAAATTAGTAAATAAATGTACAAGGAGGTTGTAACTGAACAAGTGATATTGTTATGCATTTAAAGTAAATAATTTTATTTATATTTATATTTATATAATTATAAATAAGTTAAACAGAAGACGCACGTACACAAAGTACACGAGCAGTTTTCCTTCCCCAAAAACGGTTAAACCTAACCTCCTCCTATTTTCTCTTGTTCTTCTTATAAAACCAAAACCCTCATTTCCAACCGTTTCATATCATTTCACAACCCAATTAATTCCATCAATGGCATCAACAAACACCGATTCCGGTGCTGCAATGATGAAGGGATCATGGAGCCCCCAAGAAGACGCAGCACTCGTTAAAATGGTTCAACAACATGGTCCTAGAAATTGGTCGTTAATCAGCTCCGAAATTCCTGGCCGTTCAGGCAAGTCATGCCGCCTGCGTTGGTGTAACCAACTCAGTCCTGACGTACAACACCGTCCCTTTTCACCTGATGAAGATGACGTCATCGTCCGTGCTCACGCGATCCATGGGAATAAATGGTCGACGATCTCGAAGCTTCTTCCTGGACGTACGGATAATGCCATTAAGAATCATTGGAATTCGACTCTCAAGCGACGTGGAGTTACCGGTGATGTAACGGCCGTCAACAAACGGCCGTTTGAGGATTCGAGTGAGTCGACTCAGTCTGACTCGATAAAGAAACAGTGTTCGCTTAGTAGTTGTGATGGACCGGTGACGACGGTTTTGACGCTTTTGCCACCGGGGGAGAAGGTGAAAACGGTGGTGGGGGAAGGAAGTGATGATGTGGATGATAGTGATGACGTGGATGATAAGTCGACGGTTGAGATTGATAACACGTGTATGGTTACGGTTATGAGGCGTATGATAGCGGAAGAGGTGAGAAAGTATATTAATGAGTTACGGGCTAAAGAAGAGACCTAATTGGGGAGCCTGTTTTTAAGTCTTTAGCCTAAAATAAACAAACTTAGAATTGAAAAAAGAGAATTTGGAAAAATATGTGTTATTCGATATTTACTGAAACTTTTATTGATTATTGAAGTAGTATTTTTATTTTTTGGAACATATTTCTATTTATTATTCCTTTCCTTGATATGACGATCATCATCATTTACGAGTATTATTATCTTGTTGGTATTTCATCCGTTAACGTGGTAATAAACTTATATAAAACTGAATGAAATTCATTAACAACAGTGCTATAGTTACAAACAAGTTTTAATAAAAAAAATTATAAAATGATTTATAAAAATCATCATATTGGTTCACGTTTTCTTACTTATTATCTAATTATCTATTATCCCAAGGGGTCCTAACGTGCCATAACATTTTGTGACAAAAATTGTATAACTTTTTGTTACAATTTCCCCGTAACTAAAGGATTTCTTTTTTCTTAATGTACATGGTAATACATAGTAGTTACTTCTTAAAATGGTAAAGAGTTGTATCGGTAGGTTTTGGAGGGTTCAAGATTTCTCTTATGTAACTTGACTCACCAGGTTATATTGTGATACATAAATAATAAATAAATATATATAATAATAAAACAAATAAATACAAATAATACTGGCCTCTACTTTTCCTCCTCACATAAACCATAACATGGATGACCAGTATCATGTTATAATGTAACACGAAAAAATTCCAATATGTTTTAGAGGTACCAAAAATAAAATAAAATTTGCTCTGTATTGCTATTTAAATATCCAACTGCTTACTATAACTTTTCAAAATGAAAGATAATAATAACTAATCTTTACATATATGGAAATGGAAGGAAGCATGTAATTTAAATGGGCTAACATCTCAATAATAATTAAAATTTTGTAAGTTTCATTATTTTTCTTTAGGAGTTTTGCATTGATAATCAGAAAAATATGTTTTTTTATTATAGACGATTAGACGTACTAAGAAAATATGGTAGCAAAACGCTGTGTAAAAACTTGTATTAATAATCATAAAAGTATGTTTTTTTATTATAGACGTACAAAGAAAATATTGTAGCAAAACCCTGAGTAAAAATATTGCTTGAAGCAGTTGTTAATTTGTTCGTATTTTGAAATAAAATCAAAATCGTGTGAATATATTTTAGTCATAGTGTAGCATAAAAACTAAAACGACCCATTTTAAAAAAATGATATCGTGATTTGGGTGAGTGGAAGGGCACTTTTGCTCCTAAGACTGAGATTGAAAAATGTATCTTCTAAAAAAATTGTGAATATAAAAATCTACAAGATAGATTATAACTTATTAGACAATAAAAACATATAATTCAAAAATTTTAATCATGTTTAAAAGCTAGTAATAAGTTTTTTATGTTGCGTATATTTTAATTTAGTAAATAACGACTAACTTAAAATAATATAAACTTTAGACTAAAAAATGTAGGGCTTTACCCTTAAAAAGGGAGCCCTTGCAGAAATTCTCGATGGCCAAGGGAAACCCAAAGCCAAGGAGGGGGTTTGGAAATAGTTTTCAACCAGCAATTGACGCGTCTCGGTTAATACCTCATTAACTGCATCATTGCCCCAAGCGCAAAGATGCTTTTAAACGTTGCCCACTCCCCTCTTTTTATACAGCACTCTCTCACCTCCTATTTTCTTAGCTAACCAATGTGGGACACTACCCCTGACACCCAACTCTTCCAACAAAATTTTCAAAAAACATAAACTTTCATCTTACGTTCTCCTAACTTAATTCATGTATATTAACTTTTGAGTCAGAATTGAATTTAAGATTTACACATAAATTAAATTGAATAAGAGCTAATATCTAACGAATTTACGATGGTTCATATATCTCGGAACAAAATCTCACTGTTACCCATTGTTGTTAAGGTCCAATCTTCAGTGGGTGGCCTTTCATTTCGAGATACAAGGTTTGTTCAGGCTGCTCGACTTTAAAGGTTGTGGATACGTCGGTGATTTATCTCCAACTGTTTACTACGACTATATGATTACGAGGAGATTGTATCGAAACTTACATTATCTGCTGCTTCTACTTCCTTTTAGGTGTTTTACAGTTTTTTTTGTGTGGTTGTCATCGTTCACTTGTTCGGTAGGTCATTATTAGTTAATAGGTTGTTTTAACAGGTGGTTGGCTTTTTGTTATTGGTTATTGTAGTTGAATTTATTTCTGGCTATAAGTTCCAAGGTTTTTAGCCACTAGTAGAACTTTCTCAATTCTTGGACTGTAATTGTTGCAAGTTATGTATTAATATTCAAGGGCAGGTTGCTCTATTTGTAAGTTAAACAATATAGATAAGTTCAAGCTGAAGTTCAGGTATTATTTGCACTTAAGTTGGTTGGTTGTAAAAAATTCAAGGGATAAGTAGATCAAGTTTTTATGATGATATTAGGTTATATTATGCTGTCTGAACGGAACTAATTTCACTGTTTATTGTTTTCATATATTTCAAACCAAAATTCATCTTACATTGTTATTGTACATTGTTATTTGCACAGGATATTGTTCCTGACAGTATATTTATATTTAATATATATTTACTTCTAAAATACCATAATACCGTATTACCGTTGCATCAATATGAGTTAACTACTAAGTTGCAAGGTGCTTAGTTCCATACTTCCATTATTAAGCATGCCATGTTTTTGATCAAACACGTCTAAGGTTGGGACTAGGGAACCAAAATTAAAGTGTTCCAGTGAAAGACGCATGAGATACAATAATCAGTGCAAAATAATCGATGTAAAGTTGTTAATTCTTAAGCCTTATTCCCCGTCTATACGGCTTGGAACAAGCCAAATCAGCATCTGTAGCGTCCATAATGCACAATTCAGAACACGGTGTGGTATCAGGAGTTTGGGAATGGAGTAACTCGATTAGGGGACGTGCAAATAATGAATTACAGCAGCTTAATGATCCTGTTGGTTACCTGCGGGCCGTTGAATTCGGAAGAAGATGGATGGAGTAGGAAATTTCGTTCAGAAGGTCTGTTTAAGGTGAAAGCATTAGCTGCTGATTTAGATAAATGCACACTTTGAGTAAGTCAAGATTTAAACTCCTTTACTTGGCTAAATTGTATTCCAAAGAAAATAAATATATTTGTTTATAGGCTATCGTTGGACAAGATTGCAACTCGAGCAAATCTGACTAATTGGGGGATAAATCTTGCCTCGAGCAATTGCCCCTTTTGTGATCGAATGCAAGAAGATCGAGAACATTTGTTCGTCTCATGCAGTTACACAGCACCTCTTTGGAGAAATTACCTTTCATGGTGGCAGATTTCGAGTCCAGCGCCAAATGATCTCAGCAATATCCTAAGTGCTTCTAGCTTTAGCTTGAGTTTAGATGATAGAAATCGGGCTGCTTTTGTCTCTCGGTATGTTTTGTTGTGGCTCATATGGTATTGGAGAAAACGGTGGTTCATTGTCAACTGGAAAGACCCCAAACAATTTTGAAGGAAGATGTAATGATAAGCCTCAAAGTGATGACCCATCTTTGGCTTTCTAACATGTCCAAATGGGTTGATGGTGACTTTGAAATTTGGAAGGCTAACCCCAAAGTGGCGGGTATTATAAGGCGACGATCCTGAGATATTGATAATTGTACGAAGTTTTAGTATTTATTACATATGGAGTTGAGGAGTAAACTGTTACCCAGCATGCTGCTTGAGTGCTTTCTCTGTAATATCAGTTCCTAGTGACTTTTGGTGTTTTAATAAAATCTTAGCTCTTCAAAAAAAAAAAAAGAAAAAGAAAAAAAAAGGCTGTTGATTCTTAAACCGATTGTTAACGTTTCAATACATACGATAAAATTTATATATTACTCCGTAATAAAGTACTGTATGTTTGCAAGCCAAAAAAAAAGATATACGACCAAATATATCAACTGTTATTCGGTTAACAGTTAAGAATAAATGAATATCAAGAGATATAAATGAATATCAAGAGATATAAATGAAGACACTTGCTCAAAACTTAGGACATTCACTCACAAAACATAGTTAGATCATCACTTAACCTGGATTTGATGATAAAGTGAAGCTTGGGATAACTTTACCCAATATGGGGTGTTATCTGTACAATGTATATCATACATATACATGTCAACTCCATTACAATCCTAACATAGTTACAAGATTACAAAACACCCAAACAAGTGTCTCAAACCAATCCAGCTATGGACATATACATAAGAAATGATAACAAGATTAGCAACAAAAATGGCTTAAAGTTGAAGCAATAAGCATGAGCTTCCACACTCCTTGTTCAAAATTCTTCGCAACAAATAGTACTTCTAAATGAAGTGTTTCACATAATAATCACCATTTGATGTGGATTGTATAAAATCACACAAAAACTTGGATGAAATTAAAAAAATAATATTTCAATGGCAACTCACAACCTAAACATTTCCGGTACTTTATGTAGAATGATTCATCAAATTCATATAGTGATGATGATAACCAAGACGAATCTAGGATAAATCATCGAGAGGGCAAAAAGTAACACATTGAGGGGAAGACGGTAACAAAATGTCACAACCATTCAACCCCAAAACCCCACAATATGACTACCAGTCATCGCCACTGTAACGAGTAGTCTCAGGCATCACTCCAGGATCGTAATGTACACAAGGAAACTTGAATATTAGGCTAGCTAAAAACCACAAATGCATATAAGAAAGTAAAAACTGAATAAATATAAGCAAAAGCATCTGATAGAATCGAAGCCCTTAATATCATCAAAATCTCATAAAACAAACACCATAATTCAATTATAGAAACAGTACTTATTACTACAAATTCAAACGGAGAACACAAAACGATAACAAGGCTAACGAATTATTCGAAGCAAACAGCAGAGATAACTACTTAGATCTTTGTCTCATCTTTCGGCGCTTCCTCTTCAATCTCCTCATCCTCTTCTTCTTCCACTGAACATTTCACAAATCAATTCAATTCAATTTCATAATCAAATTAAAAATAAAATACCATTGTATCTCTATAGTTTAACCATACGACAATAAATATAACAATCTGATTGACTACGAAGACTTTACCTTAGCTCTCATGGTGATCGTAAAACCGTAGGTTGCCTTTCTCCTTTTCTGATTCGATTGTAAAAACCCTAACCGTCTGTGATTACGAGGAGATAATATGAGACGTGAGCGGTTGTCTATTTAGGGATCCCTAAATCTTAATGGATCGCTTCGCTATATACTATTATATCGGGCTTAATATTACATAAAACATAAAATTATAGCCCAAACTTGTTGGGTTTATTTGGGCCATTTCGTGGATCCAGTACCGAGATTTTGGTTTAGTCGGATCCAAATTGGCAAACTTTTCATGGAATACTTAAAACTAGTCCCTTTCGGCCCGCGCGATGCTGCGGGATCGGCCGGCATATTCATATTTAACGTAGCGTTGTGTACGTACAGAGGGGAAAAACGGCTCATGTGTTGAGACCCGTTTTAGATGTCGGTGTTCTTAGCGTGTTAAAAAAGTGTCCGTTTCAAACTTACTTAGTCTCGTTTTATTCGTAAAATTATTTTAAGTTTAATGGTGGTAGCGGTGAAATTTAACTCGCGTCGAGTAGGGAGATAAGGGCCGTGGAAGTTTAGGGTGGGTGTTGGTTTTGATTTAAATTTAAAATTAAAATTTACGGTTTATAACCCTGAGAAAGTGTATAAGTTGAATATCTTGGAGGGATTTGAAGTGAAATTTCGTAGTGTGAAAGGGAAGGATGGTACGACATTTTTTTTATTGGAACGAACTATAAAGTCCATGGCTTTTAGTAATGTAATGGTAATGGTAATGGTAATTAAGATGTTTATAACTAGCAATACTACCAAATAAGCAGTGCTTCAACGGTACCCACACCCTAACATTCTTGGGGACCCACTATGTGGAAGTTTGCCCAATACAGACGCAGGTTCGATCCCTCCGGGGATCAGTCTGTCACATGGTTGGGGGTCCAGGATAGGGGAGTTGTCGGAGCTATTCCTTGTGAGGTGGACAATGGTTGATGCCAAAGAAAGGCACACGGGATCAGGGTGTTCCCGCCGATTTACACCTTTTTGCCCAATAACTAGCAATACTAAAATATAGATTATTACTCTTTACTAATGTGATTTTCATTTATTTATTTAAAATTTATTATTTATTTATTTAAAATTTGTTATTTATTTATTTTTTAAACGATTATGATAATATTATGATACCAATATAGTTGGTCTTGTAAGTTGAGGCTCGTATGAGTCGTCTCTTTCTAAGTAATCCAACAATCAAACAATCAAACGATATGATTATATCAATCATTTTCCTACGCTTCAACTATAAAATGTCTAATGTAAGTTACAAACAAAAATACAATAAAATGAAATGAAAATAAACAACTTATTGAAGATAAATATGATTAAATATTATATAATTAATAATCACCTATTGAGCTTAAACGTACTTTATCGTTCCTAAAAAACTGTCACATAGTAATTTTGATGGATTAAAAACGATTTAATAAATCTCAAATTAACACCTTCGACCTTATATTTAAGTTAAGTGCGATTGAAATTTTTTGACGAATAAATGATTAGTAAGAGTAATAAATAAATGAGATTTGAAGACTTTAATAATATTTATTACTCGTGGTATTTTTTTATCAATTATATTGAGACTTATATATTAGACCACTTGTATCGGGGTCAAGTGACGGGGTCACTTGCCCATGTGGACACCAAGAAACGCCTCCCTCCTCCCGTATCCTTGTGTCACTTTAGGCGTTTCTTAGGCGCCAGTTAGAAAGTGACTAAAAGAAACGTGTGTCACTTGTTTATTTTATCTTTTTATTAATTTAAAAATATTATTTTTATTATCTTTTAATACTTAACCTAATTATATTTTAATACATCATCACAATACTCCTAACTAACACTAAAAAGAAATACCACAACTACTCCACTAAAAAAAAAATACATCATACTCATCCAAAAAGTGTAAAAAGACAATTGACACGAGCAGGAAAAGCCTTAACCAATACAAGTGATCTTAAGGTAGATAAAAGAATTTGAGACGTAGGAAGTATAACATTACCTTCACTTTCTTTTATTCTTTCTGCATAATTTTAATTATTTAAATTTAAAATTAGGAGTAGGAGGCCTACAACAATGACAATTAACGTTGGTACATGTCATCGAAGATTAAAGCGACGGGTATATGTCACTTGTTTTGTGGTTTATCAGTTTAGGAGAGTTTACAACACAATGTTTTGCCCTGCTACGAATGGAAATATTTGTGGTGTCTTTTCATCACATCTTTTATTTTTTTATTGGATCCTTGATTCATTGATGCCATACCACCAATACTTAATTAGGAACTAATGTTAATTTCCAATCAAATGAGAATTTCAAGTTAACTCCACTTATTCATTGAGGTGACATTTTGACATTAAGACATCGTCTCTTGAGTAGGAAACGGTTAAACAACTTTCTTTCTTATAACATGATTTTTTTAGAGAGGTTTGCATGACTCTCACCTCATCAAAAATTTGATGAGGTGCCATTTAAGTGAACATATAACATAGCATTTAAGCGACAATTTTTTCCTCAATTTCAAGTCTTATTAAATCTTTTGGGGGCATTGATGATATGCGTGGTTGCGCATATGAATTGCGCTTACATATAGTGATATAGTGATTGCGCAATACTAAAAGTTGCACATAAATAAATTAGCGGGATAATTGAGGATTATAAGACGCTGTTAAAGTATAGATTAGGCCCGGCCCGTTAATGGGTTTAGTGGTACCGAGACGCGTGCGAGTGATCATCGGATGAGTGGAGGTAGAGGAAGATGTAGCCCCAACAGGAGGAAGCAGTGTCTCCGTGGAAGGTGCGGTGTCTCTAGCCTCAATTGGAGGAGGCTGTGTCTCCGTAGAAGAGTTGGTGGGAGGTGCGGTAGCGGTAGCCTCACGTGGAGGAGGCCGTGTCTCCATGGCTGAGTGTGTGGAAGGTGCGGTGGCGGTTGCCTCAGTGGGAGGAGGCTGTGTCTCCGGAGTTGTAGTAGGGATAGAAAAGGATCGAGAGAAGAGGCTCGTGGAGGATCAAGAAAGTCATAAGATGGTGGCTGAGTGGGTGTCATAGATCCAAAAGGGAAAGAAATCTCATCAAATGTGACATGGCAAAAGAGAATGATTTTGTTGGTGAAAAGGTCCAGACAGCGGTATCCCCGATGGTTGGAGGGGTACCCTAAGAAGATGCATGGTGTAGAACGAGGTTCAAGTTTGTGAGTGGTTGGACGGTGTGGGTAGCAGAGGCATCCAAAGACGCGTAGGATGGTGTAGTCGGGTTTGTGTTTGTACAGGCGTGAGTACGGGATTTCATGGTTAATTGCAGAGGATGGTAGAATGTTAAGGAGATAGGCTGCCATGTAGAGAGCTTCGGCCCAATAAGTGGGCGGAAGGTGAGCTTGGAAGAGAAGAGTGCGGACGAGGTTGTTTATTGTGCGAAGCATGCGTTCGAACTTCCCATTTTGTTGAGAAGTGTAGGGACAAGAGAATCGGAATTGGATGTCGTTAGATTGTAGAAGTTGATGAAAGACGATGTTATCGAATTCACCACCGTTGTCACATTTGAAGGCTTTTATTTCTTTTTTAAATTGAGTTCGAACAAAGGCACAGAAGTTTATAAATGTATTAAGTGTGTCAGATTTATTTCTTAACGGAAAAATCCATACATAGTGCGAATAATGATCAAGAAATATAATGTATTATTTGAAACCACCAATACTAGAAACATGGGAAGTCCATAAATCTGAATGAATAATATCAAAAGTAGCATTAACATGAGTACTAGAAAGAGAAAAAGGCAGTCGAACATGTTTGCCAAGCTGACACGCATGACAAAATAAAGGAGTCAACATTTTATTACAAATAATATCTTTATTGGAAACTAGTCTTCGAAGAACATCATGTCCGGGATGACCAAGACGCTGATGCCATGTAACGGGACTTGTGAGAAGAGCTTGCGAAGAGGTACCATCTGTAGCGACCCGACAAAATCGTCATTGACGGCGCCGTCTACTTAGGTCCCGTTACGTGGTCATAAGTCTTTAAAACAACGTTTGACCAAAGTATGTCGCATTCATTTCAATTATAAAGATGTTTCAAAGTTTACAAAGTAGTTCAAGTCTAAACATGATACAACGTTTTAAGTACAATTGAAACCCATGCGACACAAATTAAGTTAAGTCAAAAGACGCTCCACGTATGCATGTATACTCGACATCCAAGCAAGTATCAAAAATAATGTGCGGAAGCATGTATCACCTAGCGTTCAAGGACCTGAGAAAACATATAGAAAATTATCAACGAAAAACGTTGGTGAAATCATAGGTGTAATAGTAACGTTGTTTTTGAACCACAAGATTTACTATAGTTGATTATCCAAATCGTTTGTATTCCAAAAGTATGTTCGCGAGCACCCAATTATCAAGACTTAACTGTTTTGTACCCTGTTACGTAGTGTTAGAACATACACTATACTCGAAAATATATTTCATCCGCTAACGGTAGCGAACCGTCCGAATGAGGGCTCGTCAAGCCCAATGTGATCACATAACATAAGCACGTTTACACCCTGCAAGTGTAACTAATGATAATTGAATTGAGGCTTTTTGTTCTAACTCGCTGTGGAATGTTTGTTTTCGTACTTGTGTTCAAAGCATAAAAGTATGATACGTATATGTTTCTCATCCCATAGTTTAAAAGTAAAAGTTGTTGAAAAGGTGGGACTATGATCTCACCTTGAGTGCAAGCGTATAAAAGTACTTCAAAAGTAAACGTGTGCAAGAACGAATGCTAGTCTTGACCTAAACAAGTAGGTCATATCAATAACGGTAAACACGATTGGTCAAAGTGTTCAATTAGTCATATGGCTCGTTACGACTCGATTATTATAGCATGTGAGTCAAATTGTCAAGTTTCATGCAAGGTACAAGTATAAAAATCATGTTAGAATGATTGCATAGGTATTTGGTTAAGTTTGGACAAAAGTCAACTTTGGTCAAGTCAAAGTCAACGAAAAAGTCAACATGTTCGGGTCGGGTCCCGAACTATTTTTCTGAGGTTTTTAATCATATATGAGCATGTTAGAAAAAGTTTCATGTTAATCGGAGGCGCGTAGCATAGTTAGAATTAAAAACGAAAAAGTGAAACTTTAGACAGCCGGATTTGGAGCGCCGCTCCATGAATCTGTTCAGCAAGTCTGGCAGTTTTGAACACTTAAACGAATCCAACTTCAAACAACCATAACTTATCAATCGTAAACATTCAAAACACGTATCTTATATCGTTAGAAAGATAATTTAACAAGGAATACAAGTAAACACTTTTCATCAAACAAAAACATCATTTACAATAATCGAATTCTCGTCGATTGATCATTTAAAGCTCGTAATCAAGGTTTCAAGTTCGTAAAACGCATAAGATGATTCGGAAACTTACTACACACATATAATACACCGTTTCGTAGGTAATTACACATACAATACTACTAAATATTTACAAACAACATTCCAAGGCTTTTAATGCATCAAAAATCACATTCAAGGCTACCAAACCCTAACCAACAATCATAAAATCCTTAATCATGTTAATGAGGCTTTTCCAAGTCAACTTACATATCAAATTGAAGCTAGTGATGCTATTAACACATTTAATACATGCACTTTTAACATCTAACAACATATGATCCACCAAAACTCAAGATTAAGCACACCCAATTCAAGTTTAAGCTAGTTACATCAAAATGATAAGAATAAGCATACAAATCATATATTCATGTTAGACTTGAGCGATAGACACTAATTAACACTTCTATAAGTTAAAAACATTAAGAACACAAAATCTAGTGTTTTTAAAAAAGTACCCAAATGCAATAAAGTTGGTATGGATTTGAAGAAGAAGATGCAAGGATTCCAAATATGTAATTTGTTTGAATTGATGCTTGCTAGATCTTGAATAGATGATGAATCTTGTTGAGTGAGTTGAGAGAAAATGGAAGTATCAAAAGTTAGAAAAGGAAGGTGAATGGATGAGTGGATGAGAAGGGTTTGACTAGTTGACCTAGTCAAACCTTTTGTCCTTTGGCAAGTTTAGTCCCTCAAGTTTCAAAGCGGGTGCGTGAATTACCTAAACGAGATAATTTAAAACGCGTTTTAACGGAAGATGTTATAATCATATAATGGACTTTAAATAATTAAACGGAAAGTAAACGAAAAAAGGCGGGATGTTACATTACCTACTCCTTAAAATAAATTTCGTCCCGAAATTTAAGTAGGCGTAGTAGTCGTTGTTTCTTCCTCGGGATCTTGCGTTTCCGAATCCACGAATAAATGAGGGTATTTCTTTTGCATTTGATCTTGCCTTTTCCAAGTAAACTCGGGTTCCCTTTTGGCATTCCAACAGACCTTAACGATCGGAATTATACTTTGTTTTAGCGTCTTGGCGGAGGTGTCCACAATTTCAACCGGTTCTTCCACAAAATGAAGTTTGTCATCAATAGTAAGTTCCTCAAGAGGGATGACTAGTTCGCGTTCGGCAAAACACTTCTTCAAGTTCGATACATGGAAAGTAGGATGAACGGAGCTCAATTGAGGCAGAAGGTCTAAACGATAAGCAACGATTCCAACACGCTCCAAGATTTCGAAAGGACCAATATACCGCTGATTTAGCTTCCCGCGTTTACCGAAATGGATTACACCTTTTCAAGGTGCGACTTTTAACATCACACGATCTCTGACTTGGAATTCGAGGTCGTTGCGTCTTTTGTCGGTATAGCTCTTTTGACGACTTCGGGCCGTCCTAAGCCTATCTCGGATTTGAACGACCTTCTCGGTTGTTTCATGAATGAGTTCGGGTCCGGTGATTTGTGTGTCGCCTACTTCGGCTCAACAAAGAGGAGAACGACATTTTCGGCCATATAACGCTTCGAATGGTGCGGCGTTGATACTCGCATGATAACTATTGTTGTAGGAGAATTCGACGAGAGGCAAGTGCTTGTCCCAAGCTTTTCCAAAATCGATAACGCAAGCTTTTAGCATGTCTTCCAAGGTTTGAATTGTGCGTTTGCTTTGTCCGTCGGTTTGTGGATGATATGCGGTGCTCATGTCTAAACGCGTTCCCAATGCTTCTTGTAAAGCACGCCAAAATCTAGAAACCAAACGGCCATCTCGGTTAGAAATAATCGATAAAGGCACACCGTGACGGGCTACGATCTCTTTAATGTAAAGTTGTGCAAGTCTTTCCATGTTGTCGGTTTCCTTCATGGCTAAGAAGTGCGCGGATTTGGTGAGACGGTCAACAATAACCCAAATAGTATCATAACCGCCCACCGTCTTTGGTAGTTTAGTGATAAAATCCATCGTTATCCTTTCCCACTTCCATTGCGGGATTTTGGGTTGTTGAAGTAGTCCGGATGGTCTTTGATGTTCGGCTTTGACTTTGGAGCAAGTTAGGCATTTTTCAACATAAGTAGCGACGTCCCTTTTAATGTTCGGCCACCAATATTGTTCCTTGAGGTCGTGGTACATCTTATTGGCACCGGGGTGAATCGAATATCTTGACTTATGGGCTTCATCTAAAATAAGGCTTCGTAGGTCCCCATAACTAGGTACCCAAATTCTTCCGGTGAAATATCGGAGTCCGGTTTCTTTAACTTCGAATCGAGAGGTGAGGACGTTCAAGTGTTCGAGAGAGATGTTTTCATCCTTGAGAGCCTCTCTTGAGCTACACGAATTTGACTATTGAGGTTGGTGTGAATGGTGATGTTTAAAGCTCGGACACGAAGAGGCACCGCTCTTTCCTTTCGACTTAAAGCATCGGCTACTACGTTTGCCTTCCCAGGATGGTAACGAAGCTCGCAATCGTAATCGTTCAAAGTTTCAATCCACCGTCGTTGTCTCATGTTTAGTTGTTTTTGATCGAAGATGTATTGAACGCTTTTGTGGTCAGTGAAGATAGTACTCTTGGTTCCATAAAGATTGTATCTCCACATTTTGAGTGCAAAGACAATGGCTCCGAGTTTGAGATCATGTGTCGTGTAGTTCCGTTCATGAATTTTTAGTTGTCGAGAGGCATAATCAATGACTTTCTTTCGTTGCATCAATACACACCCAAAACCATGTTTAGAGGCATCGTAATATACCACAAAATCATCATTACCTTTCAGGAAGTGACAAGATAGGAGCGGTGGTTAGCTTTGTCTTTAAGACTTAAAACATGGATTCTTGCTCCGTCGCCCAAATAAATTTCTTTCCCCTGTGAGTTAACGCGGTTAGAGGACGTGCAACCAAAGAGAAGTTTTCGATGAATCTACGATAGTACC
Source organism: Rutidosis leptorrhynchoides (assembly GCF_046630445.1). Lineage (NCBI taxonomy): Eukaryota > Viridiplantae > Streptophyta > Magnoliopsida > Asterales > Asteraceae > Rutidosis > Rutidosis leptorrhynchoides. Next base: position 13,886,387 of record NC_092335.1, on the reverse strand, counting down.
CGGCGAGACCCAAGAATTGAGAATGTGAGTAGGAGTAGTAGGAGTCTCCCATTTGCTAATGGCTTCGATTTTTGAGGGATCGACCTTAATACCTTGATCGCTTACAACATGACCAAGAAATTGAACTTCCTTCAACCAAAATTCACACTTGGAGAATTTGGCATAGAGTCGTTCTTGTCTCAACAGTTCGAGCATGAGTCGAAGGTGTTGTTCGTGTTCTTCTTCGCTTTTTGAATAGACCAAGATGTCATCGATGAACACAATAACGAATTTATCGAGATACGGTTTGCACACGCGGTTAATAAGGTCCATGAACACTGCCGGTGCATTAGTGAGACCAAATGGCATTACAAGAAATTCATAACTACCATAACGAGTCCGGAAAGCAGTTTTGGAGACATCTTCCCCCTTAACCCTTAATTGATGATAACCCGAGCGGTGATCGATTTTCGAATATACACGAGATCCTTGTAATTGATCAAAGAGGTCATCGATGTGTGGAAGAGGATATCGGTTCTTAACCGTCAATTTGTTTAGTTCACGATAGTCGATACACATTCGTAGGGATCCATCTTTCTTCTTAACGAATAAAATCGGAGCGCCCCATGGTGAATGGCTAGGTTGGATAAAACCACGGTCAAGTAGTTCTTGAATTTGACTTTGCAATTCTTGCATTTCGGATGGAGCAAGTCTATACGGTGCACGTGCTACGGGTGCGGCTCCCGGAATAAGATCGATTTGGAATTCAACTGGTCGATGAGGTGGAAGTCCCGGCAATTCGTCGGGAAATACATCGGAAAAGTCACTAACAATTGGCACATCATCGATATGCTTCTCGTCAGTTTCAACTTTCTTAACGTGGGCTAGAATCGCGAAACAACCTTTACGAAGGTACTTTTCAACTTTAAGGCACGAGACGAGGTTGAGTCCGGTGCAACTCTTATCGCCATAGACAATCAAGGGTTCACCATTCTCGATAGGAATTTGAATCGCTTTAAGATCGCAAAGAATGTGAGATTTCATTTTGGCTAGCCAATCCATACCAATGATTACATCAAAGCTCCCTAGTTCTATAGGTATCAAGTCAATTTCAAACTCTTTACCCATTAAGTTTAACGTACACCCCCGGTAAAATTCGACGGCACTCAATAGTTTCCCGTTGGCCACTTCAATGGTATAAGTAGTATCTAGTGGGAGTGGTGGAGTGCTAAAAGAATGAGTCAAAGTCTTGGTTACAAAACTCTTATCAGCACCCGAATTGAATAAACAAGAGACATAAGAATCGTTGAGAAGAAACGTACCCGTGACTAGTTCATTGTCATCCCGGGCTTCCTCGGTGTTGATGTTGAAAGCTCGATCGCGTGTATTGGGGTTAGCTTTCTTCTTTAGGCACACATTCCTATAATGACCCGGTTGGCCACATTCAAAACAAACACCCGGTCTTGGTGCATTTGGCCCCTTTTGAGCAACGGGAGCGGCGTTTCTACAATCGTTGGCCACATGGCCACTCCTTTGACATTTGTTGCAAAATGGCTTGCCACATTCACCATAATGATGTTTGTAGCACTTGTTGCAAAATGTTTTATTCCCGACATAACCTTTCTTGTCGTCGAAGGTGAAAGACTTTTTGGTGAAGGTGTTGTTGTGGTAGTTGCTTGATGGAGTGGCTTCCCATTTTCTTTTGTTGCCACCCGATTTATCCTCGGCCTTAGGTGCCGGTACTACGATTTCGTCCACCGTTTCTATCAATTTGCAGGCGATATTCAAAGCTTCTTGATGATTAGTGGGTTTGGATGACATTACTCCGTGTTTGATGCTCTTTGGATGACCATCCATGTAAAGTTCAACCCTTGAAGACTCGGGGTTCCCAAGGTTTGGCCACATCAAGGCTAATTCAGAAAATTGTTGATTGTAAGCCTTGAGATCGTTTCCGACCGCTTTTAGAGTTCTTAGCTCTTGTTCGAGCTTTCGGGTTTCTTCACGAGGGAAATATTCGATGATCATCTTTTCCCTTAAATCGGCCCAAGAGAGGGCGTGGGCTTCATCGGTACCCACCGATTGCACATAGGTGTTCCACCAAGTGAGAGCGACACCGGCAAAAGTGTGAGTGGAGTACTTGACCTTGTCTTGGTCCCGACAACCGCTTATGCTAAAGACGGCTTCCGTTTGCTCAAACCATCGGGTGAGCACAACAGGTCCCCCGGTTCCATCGAAGGTGTGAGGTTTGCATCCCATTAAAGCTTTATAGGAGCATCCCTCGTTTCAATTACCGGCTCCATTGTTGTTGTTGTTGTTGTTGTGGTTGTTGTTATTGTTATTGTTGGATGAGTGACCGGCCATGGCCGCGTCCACGGCGGTGGATATCATGCGTTGAAGAGCTTGTTCGGGAGTTTCGTTGCGTGGTACACGACGAGGAGGCATTGTTCCTTCAAAACACAAGAATATCGTTGATTAGTATTCTTAATAATACTAATCGTGATATGGAATGAGGATAAAGAGAAAATTTTTCCTTGACTCGCCTTAAATTCTTTATGTCATAATGTCGGAACGTTCACATGAGTCACCGTAATATAATCCCGGAAATTATATTACCCTAATTCATATGTGCATTCGAAATTATTTCACTAAGTCAAGGTGGCGTGTCAATCGAATTAAACAACGTAAGATTAAGATGAAATAAAAGTTAGATATGAATCGAAGAGTCCGAGTATAAATGCACAAGTAGTCAAGTAATTCCTATTTCAAGTCTATATGCCGGTTGTAGTCTAGACTCACTAATGTACCCTATGACTCGGGGTTGACACCAATGAACTCTAAATCCCTACAACCAACGCTCTGATACCATCTGTACCGACCCGAAAAAATCGTCATTGACGCCGCCGTCTACTTAGGTCCCGTTACGTGGTCATAATTCTTTAAAACAACGTTTGACCAAAGTATGTCACATTCATTTCAATTATAAAGATGTTTCAAAGTTTACAAAGTAGTTCAAGTCTAAACATGTTACAACGTTTTAAGTACAATTGAAACCCATGCGACACAAATTAAGTTAAGTCAAAAGACGCTCCACGTATGCATGTATATTCGACATCCAAGCAAGTATCAAAAATAATGTGCGGAAGCATGTATCACCTAGCGTTCAAGGACCTGAGAAAACATATAGAAAATTGTCAACGAAAAACGTTGGTGAAATCATAGGTGTAATAGTAACGTTTTTTTTGAACCACAAGATTTACTATAGTTGATTATCCAAATCGTTCTTATTCCAAAAGTATGTTCGCGAGCACCCAATTATCAAGACTTAACTGTTTTGTACCCTGTTACGTAGTGTTAGAACATACACTATACTCGAAAATATATTTCATCCGCTAACGGTAGCGAACCGTCCGAATGAGGGCTCGTCAAGCCCAATGTGATCACATAACATAAGTTCACGTTTACACCCTGCAAGTGTAACTAATGATAATTGAATTGAGGCTTTTTGTTCTAACTCGATGTGGAATGTTTGTTTTCGTACTTGTGTTCAAAGCATAAAAGTATGATACGTATATGTTTCTCATCCCATAGTTTAAAAGTAAAAGTTGTTGAAAAGGTGGGACTATGATCTCACCTTGAGTGCAAGCGTATAAAAGTACTTCACAAGTAAACGTGTGCAAGAACGGATGCTAGTCTTGACCTAAACAAGTAGGTCGTATCAATAACGGTAAACACGACTGGTCAAAGTGTTCAATTAGTCTTATCGCTCGTTACGACTCGATTATTATAGCATGTGAATCAAATTGTTAAGTTTCATGCAAGGTACAGGTATAAAAGCATGTTAGAATGATTGCATAAGTATTTGGTTAAGTTTGGAAAAAAGTCAACTTTGGTCAAGTCAAAGTCAACGAAAAAGTCAACACGTTCGGGTCGGGTCCCGAACTATTTTTTTGAGGTTTTTAATCATATATGAGCATGTTAGAACAAGTTTCATGTTAATCGGAGATGCGTAGCATAATTAGAATTAAACGAAAAAGTGAAACTTTGGACAGTCGGGTTTGGAGCGCCGCTCCAGGTATTGGAGCGCCGCTCCATGTATCTGTTCAGCAAGTCTGGCAGTTTTGAACACTTAAACGAATCCAACTTCAAACAACCATAACTTATGAACCGTAAACATTCAAAACACATATCTTATATCGTTGGAAAGGTAATTTAACAAGGAATACAACTAAACACTTTTCATCAAACAAAAACATCATTTACAATAATCAAATTCTCGTCGATTGATCATTTAAAGCTCGTTATCAAGGTTTCAAGTTCGTAAAACGCATAAGATGATTCGGGAACTTACTACACACATATAATACACCATTTCGTAGGTAATTACACATACAATACTACTAAATATTTACAAACAACATTGCAAGGCTTTTAATGCATCAAAAATCACATTCAAGGCTACCAAACCCTAACCAACAATCATAAAATCCTTAATCATGTTAATGAGGCTTTTCCAAGTCAACTTACATATCAAATTGAAGCTAGTGATGCTAGTAACACATTTAATACATGCACTTTTAACATCTAACAACATATGATCCACTAAAACTCAAGATTAAGCACACCCAATTCAAGTTTAAGCTAGTTACATCAAAATGATAAGAACAAGCATACAAATCATATATTCATGTTAGACTTGAGCCATAGACACTAATTAACACTTCTATAAGTTAAAAACATTAAGAACACAAAATCTAGTGTTTTTAGAAAATTACCCAAATGCAATAAAGTTGGTATGGATTTGAAGAGGAAGATGCAAGGATTCCAAATATGTAATTTGTTTGAATTGATGCTTGCTAGATCTTGAATAGATGATGAATCTTGTTGAGTGAGTTGAGAGAAAATGGAAGTATTAAAAGTTAGAAAAGGGAGGTGAATGGATGAGTGGAGGAGAAGGGTTTGACTAGTTGACCTAGTCAAACCTTTTATCCTTTGGCAAGTTTAGTCCCTCAAGTTTCAAAGCGGGTGCGTGAATTACCTAAACGAGATAATTTAAAACGCGTTTTAACGGAAGATGTTATAATCATATAACGGACTTTAAATAATTAAACGGAAAGTAAACAGAAAAAGGCGGGATGTTACAGTAGTGGTAGGTGATGTCAGTGGGTAAAGGTCCCCGGTGCGATCACATCGGAGAAGGAGATGATGCGTCAGGTAATCCTTCACAGAAAAACCAAAATGATCAAATTCAACAGAAACAATATTATCTCGAGTAAATTGACGTACAGATATGAGATTTTTAATGATATTGGGAGTTACAAGGACATTGTTTAGGTGTAAGGGTCGGTGGGTGGTAGGTAACAAGCTATGGCCAGTGTTGGTTACGAGAATGGTGTTTCCGTTGCCAACAGCGACACATGAATATTTACAATTATTAAAAACAGTACTAAGGTTATTAAACAGGAGGTAAGATGAGAGGACGCAGGTGTATCCATATGCTACCCGGCAGCACCATAGTCCTGAAGTGTAAGACCCTGTTTCCTTTTCAGTTATATGGGACGCCGTCCAATTTGGGGGACACCGTCCAGTAGTGAAGTGTGGGACGCCGTCCAAGTTTTTGGACGCCGTCCAAATGGTCTGACGGGCCAGCTGTGTAGTTTTTAGATTTTAAAAGGGGTATGTTGGTCTTTTCACTTAGTGGCCGGTTTTAAGCCACAAATGGGCAAGGTTGAGCTCATTCAACCTTATCTTCACCAACACAAATACTCTCAACCATATCTAGAGAGAGAGTGTGGTTGATTTGGAGAAGAAGGAGTCGGATTCTAGTGCGTCTAGGTGTTACAATTGTGGTGTGAGTAGTCACAAGTCTTGGGAATGTTCGGTGCCAAAGGGTGATGGCACGGTGTGCTTCAATTGCCAAGAAGAAGGACATCGTAAGTCGGAGTGTCCTGAGTTAGCGGGGACGGGTGCGGCAAGGTGAAACGACCCGACCCAATCTATAGGGACGAATACAATAACATATGATTACATCGCGAGGCATTTGACCTCTATATGATACGTTTTATAAACATTGCATTCTTTTGAAAAGATATACCATAAATGAATATTTAAAATTCAATGTTTTCGACATCTGATGATTTCTACATATAGACAATCACCGTAAATAACAGTTTACAAGAATACTTCCATTGACAATGCAGTCAAAATAAATACACGGTGATGATTTTGTGAATGCAATGCTTCCTCGAATAAAACATGTATGACTCCATGCACATGGTTTCTCAAACATATATTCAAACAGCGGAAGACTTCTAGGAACCTGAGAATAAACATGCTTTAAACGTCAACATAAAGTTGGTGAGATATAGGTTTAATGCTAGCAGCATTATAAATATAGACCACAAGATTTCATATACATAAACGTTTTAATAAAAATATTCTAAGTGGTTGAGCACTTGATAACCATACTTAACATTTAATCAACGTCACATATTCCCTTTATTATGAAATCTCACTACACTGTACCAAGTGTAGTCACCAAAACGAAGTACTGTGCAACCGTTGAATACTGGTCGTCCAGTCCGGTTGGGGTTGTCAGGCTCGATAGATCTATCAACAGGATTCGCGTTTACAATTCCACATGTAATTAGTAGTTACCAAGCTACAGGGAAGTATGCCAGTGGTACAACTCAACGTAGAATATATATTTTTAATCACTTGTGTCCATAACGTAAATCATAAAATGCATGTATTCTCATCCCGAAATATTTAGAGTTTAAAAGTGGGACTATATACTCACTTTTGCCTTGAAGGTATTTAACTCGACTTGGTCTTCGATAGATATCACGAACCTAACCATATATATAATATATCAACATATTTTCTTTTCAATTAATCGTTACATATATACTTATAATACTTTTAATATTTTCTTAGTCCGTAGTTAGCAGTCCGATATTAGTGGTCCACAATTAGTTGCTCAATAAAATAAATAAATAAAGACCCCATCGTATTCGTATTGATCAGAATTAATCTCGACCCATGGTACCATGTTGTCAAATGACGTGTTGCGTACATAAAGTACCGTGTTGTCAAATGACGTGTTGCGTACAATCATGAGGTCTTATGATTAATCTTCTCGTGTTGTTTACGGGTGGTCCTGAAATATGTAAAATTAAATCATAAGTAATTATATATAAAATATCATATTAATTAGAAAAGATATGATTAATTTACTTTATCTCCAAATATTTTCGTAGCTAAACTAGCTTCGGATACCCAATCTTGTTTTAGTCGTAGTTTCTTCATTACAACTCCGTTTTTGTTGGTTCAACTTGACACTTCCTTGGATCGAGTCAAATTTTAAGAATATGAACTGAAAATACCTTAGTTTGTATTCGAAATCATAGGTTATAGGTCAAACTTTGATAAAACTTATGAAAGTGATCATTTCCGTTGTAAAAACAACATCTAGATGATCATTTTTACAAAAATACTTACACTTTGAGTTACACCATGAAATTTTTATATATTAACATATTCATAAGAAATATCATTTTTCCAGAATATAAACTTCCAATTCAAAGTTCAAGATGGTTTTTAATTATCCAACCCAAAACAGCCCCCGGTTGCACTCCGACGACGTAGATTCAGTTTTTAAGGTGTTCTTTGTAAAACCAAGTTATATCTTGTTAAGTTAGCATATCATTATGATATATTACAGGTCTTGAAGTGTTTTAAAAGTTAAGTTAGAAGGATCTATTTAGTTTGCAAACAAGTTTGAAATCATTCAAACTATGTTCTTGTTGTTAAAATTTTACAACATAAAATAAGATAGCTATATAATTATGAATCGAACAAGATTATGAACAAGGTTACTACCTCAAGTTACTTGGACAAAGTTACTGTAAGAGATAAGAAAAAATCTTGGAATCAAAGAGTGGTGGAGTTAGATCAAAAGGTGGAAGTATACTTCTTCAAATGGGTGGTTATTTTGATATGTTCTTGAAAGAGTTTTCTTATGGTGTTTAAGGCTTGTAATTGAAGCTAAATGATGGGGAAAATGCTTGGAGATGATCAAGTATGAAGTTAGGAGTATTTTGAGAGAGAAATGAGGGTGTAGGTATGAGAAAATGGAGTGAAGAAATGGTGTTCATTCATAAAAACGTTTTTAGTTTATAAAGAAAGAAAAGGATTCCTAATTTTGTTTTCTTACTAATAATTCATGCTACTTGACAAATCCTAGTTACCTCATATCTAGGGCAGTAATAATGTTGATTAGGATGTTGATTTGATGTGTATATACCAATAGTAAATACATATAGAAGCTGGGTATGATACGGGTACATATACCCTAGATATACATATAGAAATCTTGAGGAAACGGAATGAGAATTCAAATATAGCTATCTTTTGTGAATATACTTATATTGTTTTATGTATTTAAGTCCTTAAAAAGTGATTAAATACATTATATATACGATACATGTATAAGCATTATAGGTTATAAGTATATATATCAAAGAATGTTACGTATAGTTATCGTTTTGAAAACTTAATTCAGTAGTTTCAAAATATACTTATAACTCATTGTCATTAGTACACAATGAGATGTTAAACCATCCTTAGATCATATTAAATATATATAAATACATATATATATACACAAACGTATAATTATCGTATGTTATATAGTTCGTGATATCATCGGTCAAATTGGACGGTCAAACGTTGTGTAAAACTCTTTTCAAAAACACAAGTCACAAAAATTTGGATTGCTTATCATGTTGGTAAGGTTTAATTTATGTAAATATTAATCTCATAAGTATAAAACGATTGGAAAAATCCGGGTCGTTACAGTACCTACCCGTTAAATAAATTTCGTCCCGAAATTTGAATGGGATGGTCATGGCTGACAATAAGTATGTTTTCATGACGTATACGAGTTGGAAATTAGAGTTTTATTATCATCAAGTAATATTGATAAAGCAATTTGATTTTTGTGAAGAGTACGAGTGAGGCTATCACCAAAGGGTGAAATGAGTAGGTATAGATTCGTCATATCTTTTGACGTAGATAGGATTGATTTCCAAGTTCAAGAGATTTGGAGCAAAATCTTCATAATGAGATTTGATTCTTCAATAATCAAGGAAATTAGAATCCGCTTTAAATGCGATCATCTATTTTGATTGCTCTGTCGGATCTTTTACTATAAATCCACCTCCCTTCATTTCCTTACAACTCATACCTTCTATTATTCCTCCCTCAATTCATACTTTAAAACATTTATCAGTATGCTTCATCCAATACTGATCCTGGATATACTCTTAACTTTCATCTCTGTCATTCTTCTTTTTCATCTACCTCCAGAGGATTTTATTTATTTCTACTATTACCTTGGGGTTATAGTATTGTTAATTCTCCCGTGCCTTTACGTTGCAATACGTATTGATATACACGGTTTGTAATTTATTTGTTGCTGTCGAGCTTTATATTTTCTTTTATATTCAACAGTTCCATACTTCTATTTCCTCTACCCGACTTCGAGTCAAGCGAATAATGGTCCGGAATTCGTAGGTATGGATTTTGAAATAAACATAGTTAATGTTCTAAGAAGGAAATAGTAATTGCACGATCTTGATTTGGTAAGTTACCAGAATGTCCGAAAAGATAGAATTATCAAGGAGATATGTTCTTAATATGTTTGGAGATTGGGTAGAATGTAAGAGTTGTGTAACATGGCACATGATGACGTTATGATCTGTGAATCATTATGTTCCATTTAGAAACTCAGCATGAATTACTATAATATAATCACGTTGATCAAGTGTCATTATATTATACTAATTCATGCTTCAGTTTCCAACACTACTTCAAAACATTCATATTTTAAACTCGAATTTTTCAGAATTTAGAAACTAACACAGTTTCTTTTATGTTGTAACGCAAATATTGTGAAGAGATAAATGATTTTTGATGAGGATAGTTGGGAATATATCTTCAAGAATATCAGAGATATTTATAATGAAAAATACGATGATATCTTAGAATATCTAAGATCAGGGAATGACGCGGAAAATCTGTCTGTGAAGGTTTAGAATAAGGAGTAAGGTTCTTACTAACGGTTTCAGCAGACACTGAATCATTTGAATCCTTTGAAGGTAGATTTCGTCATTGTGATTTGTTCACGACCTCCTTTATACTTTGCTCAATCCGTTTTCCAGTACCAAATTTTTGGTTCGAGCTTTCCAATCTATTATTCTTTATTGTCAAACTTCTGACCGTAATTGTTGTCTACTGTCTTTACCACTTTATCAGTCTTTTCCAAAACTTAATAGCACTAATTCGTAGACTGGAGCATTTTTCAGAAACTTCACATTTGAAATATGTAATTCTTGGGGATAGACGTTGTATATATATATATATATATAACTGCCGAAATAGAAATGCTGCGAGATTTCAATATACCAATTGTTGATTCCGCCAAAGGGGTAACGAGTTGCTGGTACATCTGCTGATAATGTCGTGTAATATAAAAGGTTCTCTGGTAACAAAAGGGTAATCGTATGTATTACAGGTTATAATAAGGCTACTTCGAATGGAAAGTCGAGGTTGACTTGCTGAAACTCTGACAAAATTTGCTATTTTGAAAAGGAATCGCAAAGTTATTTTTGCTAATAAATGCTAAAAGATTTAACGCGGATACGTGTTAAATTATGTCCTTGGTTTCGAGAGCTTTTCAGGTGCAAGACTGCGGGTAATGTGTGGTTGGATCATCATCTCGATTGTCCATTATTTGAAGTGTCTTCAGGAATTTCGAAGGGTTTGATCATAGATTGTAATTGTTAATATACATATGATGTTTTAGGACTTTGAATGATACAAATATTTTTCTGGGTTCCAAGAATCGAATGATGTTCTAGCATAGTTTTGAAGTCAAAGTATGGTTTTGAAAGATGTAAGAGTCCTAAGAGTGATGTCTTCTGTTAAGTCTTGACTTGGATTTCATTTTGTCGTAATCAAATTTGGATGAAAATGGTTGTTTTGATTTCTATGAAAGAATGTATATTATTGTGAAGGTAGTGAGTATAGTTGATGATTGTTGAATCAGAGTTGAAGAATATAATCATATTAATTGTGAATTTATATATCTCTCGGGTATTACCTACCCGTTAAAAATTTTTTCACAAGTAATGTTCTGTACTAGAGAATTTTATTACAATCTTTATGAAAATATATGTACATATATATCTTCTTCAGATGTAATCATGAATTTAATAAGTCAATATAATATTAGACTCATTTGATTTTCGGTTTGAGCTAGAATAAGTAATCTCTAAAACGATTAGGAACCACATATTCTTCACAGAATATTAATGAAGTTATGGATCAATACTTCATTATTTATTCTTATATATATTTCCTTAGTGAATCATGCTGATACTCATTAAACTCTTGCTAACTTCGCAAGATATGAATGTTGTTTCCCAGTAAGCTTCGAGTACATTGAAGATGAAAGTGTAAAATCAAACATATTATTGAATAATACACTTGGTTTATTATAAAACGAAATTCATTGAATTGAAACAGGGATTGTAGTTAACGATGATTAAGTTGCTGACGAAGGACGTACATCATTGCATATTTGTAGTATGAATTTAAACGAGTAGTATCTACCCTTTTTCAATTCATACTTAATAGCTTAGTACGAAAAGATTTATTTTGGTTTCCGAATTCATATATATAAAATATTTATATAAATTCTTCAGAAGAATGAGTTAATACTTCATAACTCGTTGATGCAATATATGCGTTATTGATGATGTCCACGGTGATTCTTGAACTGGTGGAGCTTGTGATGTTAAAGTTGCTGATGATTCTAACGATGTTGACAGCACTGACTGTGTTGGTGAGGCTAAGGGTACTGCTGATGCTGTTGGTAAAACAAGTCTAGCTTGTACCTTACGCATCATTCTTGTCTGGGTTTCTACTCTTCCTTTTATCATTTCTGTCCACTCATCTGATTTATGGTTAAGGCAGAAATAGGTAATCTCTATGTCTTTAGAGATTACATAATCACCATAGAATGTTTCTCCGATGAAGTTATGAATCAATACTTCATCGTTTGTTGTTGTTGGTACTTCTTGGTATCTATGGTGCGTGTGATGTTGATATCCGAGGTACGGATGGTGATATTGAGGCGTGTGATGCGGATGTGATTGTTGGTGGTGGTAATGATCCTGTTGATGTTGATGATGGTGATAACGTTGATGCTAGTGATGCTGCTGGTGCTTAGGGTATTGAGGCTTGCGATGTTGATGTTATTGACGGTACTGGTTATGCTGCTGATGCTGCTGATGGTGTTTGTAACCTTCGTACCGTATTTTCCAAAGCCACTACCCGAGTGCGAAGCTCGTTGACTTCTTCTATTACACCGGGGTGATTGTCGGTTTGGACGAGCGGATAAATAAAATCTAGAATTTGATGTAGTATATAATCGTGACGAGATACTCTGGAAATGAGAGAGAAAATGGTTTCTTGAACAGGTTCGCTGGTAAGTGCTTCAGGTTCATCGTTAAGAGGGCAATTTGGTGGATGGAAGGGATCACCTTCTTCTTGTCTCCAATGATTGAGGAGGCTACGAACCCATCCCTAATCCATCCAAAATAGATGATGACTGATTGGTTGATCCATTCCGGTCACACTGCTTTCGGAGCTTGAGTGGTATTCCATATCGGAATCCGAGGGACTTCAACTAGTGATGAGTTCCATTTCGTATGATTGAATAAAGGATTTTTCGATATGAAATGATTTTCCGGCTATCGGGTGGTATTCTAATTATATAGAATATCCACATATATAAAACAAAAGATCTCATAGATTACGGAGGGATTTACGGAATATGTCGGACAAAGTTTACAGTAACAGATACGCGTAGATATGAATTAGCAAATACGCTAAGATATGAATTTTGTCTATACACCATTCATGTAATGAATGCAGTAAGACGCGTTTAGACTTAAGATGATAAGCAGGTAATTTCCTACAGATGATAAGTAGATGATTTTTGACACAAAATGATAAGCAAAATTTTGACATGCAGACACGGTCGAAGTCCAGACTCACTAATGCAACCTAACGACTTATCAGTTAGACACACTAATGCAGACCTGGTTCGCTAAGACCACTGCTCTGATACCACATGAAACGACCCGACCCAATCCATAGGGACGAATACAATAACATATGATTACATCGCGAGGCATTTGACCTCTATATGATACGTTTTATAAACATTGCATTCTTTTGAAAAGATATACCATAAATGAATATTTAAAATTCAATGTTTTCGACATCTGATAATTTCTACATATAGACAATCACCGTAAATAACAGTTTACAAGAATACTTCCGTTGACAATGAAGTCAAAATAAATACACGGTGATGATTTTGTGAATGCAATGCTTCCTCGAATAAAACATGTATGACTCCATGCACATGGTTTCTCAAACATATATTCAAACAGCGGAAGACTTCTAGGAACCTGAGAATAAACATGCTTTAAACGTCAACATAAAGTTGGTGAGATATAGGTTTAATGCTAGCAGCATTATAAATATAGACCACAAGATTTCATATACATAAACGTTTTAATAAAAATATTCTAAGTGGTTGAGCACTTGATAACCATACTTAACATTTAATCAACGTCACATATTCCCTTTATTATGAAATCTCACTACACTGTACCAAGTGTAGTCACCAAAACGAAGTACTGTGCAACCGTTGAATACTGGTCGTCCAGTCCGGTTGGGGTTGTCAGGCTCGATAGATCTATCAACAGGATTCGCGTTTACAATTCCACATGTAATTAGTAGTTACCAAGCTACATGGAAGTATGCCAATGGTACAACTCAATGTAGAATATATATTTTTAATCACTTGTGTCCATAACGTAAATCATAAAATGCATGTATTCTCATCCCGAAATATTTAGAGTTTAAAAGTGGGACTATATACTCACTTTTGCCTTGAAGGTATTTAACTCGACTTGGTCTTCGATAGATATCACGAACCTAACCATATATATAATATATCAACATATTTTCTTTTCAATTAATCGTTACATATATACTTATAATACTTTTAATATTTTCTTAGTCCGTAGTTAGCAGTCCGATATTAGTGGTCCACAATTAGTTGCTCAATAAAATAAATAAATAAAGACCCCATCGTATTCGTATTGATCAGAATTAATCTCGACCCATGGTACCATGTTGTCAAATGACGTGTTGCGTACATAAAGTACCGTGTTGTCAAATGACGTGTTGCGTACAATCATGAGGTCTTATGATTAATCTTCTCGTGTTGTTTACGGGTAGTCCTGAAATATGTAAAATTAAATCATAAGTAATTATATATAAAATATCATATTAATTAGAAAAGATATGATTAATTTACTTTATCTCCAAATATTTTCGTAGCTAAACTAGCTTCGGATACCCAATCTTGTTTTAGTCGTAGTTTCTTCATTACAACTCCGTTTTTGTTGGTTCAACTTGACACTTCCTAGGATCGAGTCAAATTTTAAGAATATGAACTGAAAATACCTTAGTTTGTATTCGAAATCACAGGTTATAGGTCAAACTTTGATAAAACTTATGAAAGTGATCATTTTCGTTGTAAAAACAACATCTAGATGATCATTTTTACAAAAATACTTACACTTTGAGTTTCACCATGAGATTTTTATATATTAACATATTCATAAGAAATATCATTTTTCCAGAATATAAACTTCCAATTCAAAGTTCAAGATGGTTTTTAATTATCCAACCCAAAACAGCCCCCGGTTGCACTCCGACGACGTAGATTCAGTTTTTAAGGTGTTCTTTGTAAAACCAAGTTATATCTTGTTAAGTTAGCATATCATTATGATATATTACAGGTCTTGAAGTGTTTTAAAAGTTAAGTTAGAAGGATCTATTTAGTTTGCAAACAAGTTTGAAATCATTCAAACTATGTTCTTGTTGTTAAAATTTTACAACATAAAATAAGATAGCTATATAATTATGAATCGAACAAGATTATGAACAAGGTTACTACCTCAAGTTACTTGGACAAAGTTACTGTAAGAGATAAGAAAAAATCTTGGAATCAAAGAGTGATGGAGTTAGATCAAAAGGTTGGAAGTATACTTCTTCAAATGGGTGGTTATTTTGATATGTTCTTGAAAGAGTTTTCTTATGGTGTTTAAGGCTTGTAATTGAAGCTAAATGATGGGGAAAATGCTTGGAGATGATCAAGTATGAAGTTAGGGGTATTTTGAGAGAGAAATGAGGGTGTAGGTATGAGAAAATGGAGTGAAGAAATGGTGTTCATTCATAAAAACGTTTTTAGTTTATAAAGAAAGAAAAGGATTCCTAATTTTGTTTTCTTACTAATAATTCATGCTACTTGACAAATCCTAGTTACCTCATATCTAGGGCAGTAATAATGTTGATTAGGATGTTGATTTGATGTGTATATACCAATAGTAAATACATATAGAAGCTGGGTATGATACGGGTACATATACCCTAGATATACATATAGAAATCTTGAGGAAACGGAATGAGAATTCAAATATAGCTATCTTTTGTGAATATACTTATATTGTTTTATGTATTTAAGTCCTTAAAAAGTGATTAAATACATTATATATACGATACATGTATAAGCATTATAGGTTATAAGTATATATATCAAAGAATGTTACGTATAGTTATCGTTTTGAAAACTTAAGTCAGTAGTTTCAAAATATACTTATAACTCATTGTCATTAGTACACAATGAGATGTTAAACCATCCTTAGATCATGTTAAATATATATAAATACATATATATACACAAACGTATAATTATCGTATGTTATATAGTTCGTGATATCATCGGACAAATTGGACGGTCAAACGTTGTGTAAAACTCTTTTCAAAAACACAAGTCTCAAAAATTTGGATTGCTTATCATATTGGTAAGGTTTAATTTATGTAAATATTAATCTCATAAGTATAAAACGATTGGAAAAATCCGGGTCGTTACACAAGGAGACTTTGATGGCCCCGTTAAAACACTTAACGACTCTGTCACTTGGTCCCACAGCTTGATCGAACTTAAATGAATTTAATAAACGACATTGCATTCTTTTATTTCAAAAGTTTTCCCAAAAAGGAAATATACCAAAAATATGTAGTTTAAGTAACTCAACATATTAAATACCAAAGTTGACATAAAATATTGTCAACAAAACTCACAAGATTAAATTATTCCAAAAATAGAATGCAAGTTCAAAGTTACTTAATTGTTTAATAAAATCTGCCCAAATGCATGCAGACTCTTCTAACACAGCGGAAGCAACCAAATAACTCAAGTACCTGTGAAAACATGCGTGTAAACTGTCAACAAAAATGTTGAGTGAATTATAGGTTTAAATAATTGAATAAACATTAGACCACAAGATTTAAAATGTTAGAAAACATAAAAAATTATTCCATTATCAATGAGCCACCAGGTAATCACTTAACCCTTTATTTACCCTTGCCAAACACAATAAATAATATACACTGAACAAGTGTATCTACAACAAATTACGAAGTACTAAACATTCAGATTATAAATTGCTAGCGCGACTAGCTCGAAATGGGGTTGTCAAACCCGATAGATCTATCCGTAGGATTCGTGTTCAACAGTAGAAACCAGTGATTACAGTTACCAGACTAGGGAATATTTTTGTTCAACTCATAACGAATAATTTAAATTTAATTGCCACTTGTGTCTAAACGTAAAACAAAATGCATGTAATCACATCCCAAAAATATACTTTGAAAAGTATGTAAAAACGGGACTATAACTCACCTTAATAGCAAACGAAGTAACCACACAATAATGCGAACAGCAAATGAAGTAAAGTGATCAGGAATGATCACAACGCCGACCTATAAATAAAGCACGAAATAACTAACTTAGGTCAAGTCTTAGTATGATAGCTATTGTACATGTCGCAAGTATACATAGAACAACACTCAACATGCATCGGTTTGATCGAAACAACATACGGACACACACTTTCTATATTTAGAAAGTTTCTATTTTTAGCAGGTTTTCATTTTTAGAAAGTTTCTATTTTTGGAAAGTTTCTATTTTTGGAAAGTTTCCAAATTTAGAAAGTTTCCATATTTAGAAAGTTGCTTTTTTAGGAAAGTATATAAGTTGGGAAAGTTTCCTTAATTAGAAAGTCAACAAAAGTCAACTGAAAGTCAACTCAAAAGTCAACCTTGGTCAAATATAGTCAACATTAATTTTAAAAGTATAAGTTATAATAATAATATAGGTTATAACGTTAATTAAAGTCAAATATGTATAATTATGTCATAACATAAGTTTAATTAAATTAAATTGAATTATTATAGTTAACATAAGTTTAAACGATATAATTAATATAACATTAGTATTTAATTAATTAATTAAATATTAGTCATAACATAAGTATTATTAATTAATAATAGATTTTAAATCATATCATAAGTATTATTAATTAATAATGAATTATTAATCATATCATAAGTTTCTAATTATAATCATTAAATCATAAGTATTTAATAATTAAATTATAATTAAATAATAACTAAGCCTTATAATAATTAAATAATTAATTAATCCTTATTATAAGTCTTATTATAATAATCTCATAATATAAGTTTAATACTTACCATAAGTATTTTTCATTAATAATAAAAGTATTATTAATCATAAGTTTAATTAAATGTTTAATTAAATCATAAGTAATTAATAAATGATATAATATATATATATATATATATATATATATATATATATATATATATATATATATATATATATATATATATATATATATATATATATATATATATATCATAAGTCTTAAATTAAATTAATTACTTTTTATATCATAAGTAATTTATTAATAATTAAATTCATTATTTTTATCATAAGTCATAATTAATAACCATAAGTTTTAATTAAAAGTTCATCGGGTCATAACTTGAGCCCCGGGAATCAGTTTTCGGTGAGTCTTATATATATCTTCGCCTAACCAACCCACCCGACACATTAGTGTACTCAAGAATATCCTAAGAACAGTCAGCAAGTCATGACTTACATCCACTAATCAGTTTGGATCTTTAATCCGCTCAAAAACGTGTTTTAGTCATAACGAGTGATCCGTGACTCGGATTTCGATGACCCGAACATGAAAGTTCATCCCATCATCAATCTTAACACACTAGTACACCCTAAAGACTCTAAAAATGGTCACAAAGTCAGACCATACCTGTACCAATTCGTTTTTATATTTTAATTTCAATAAAACACCATTTTAATCATAACTTATGTTCCGGAAATCGAAATAGCATGAATCCGGAGTCTAAAATTAATGTCTTGATGAGAGAAACTCATCTAGACACTTTAATTTCACTTTTATATCAGTTATATTTCCATAAAACAACAATCAAACCGCTGTCCCAAAACAATCAAACCGAAAACATGAATTAACGAGCATTTCTACGCATACAATCAACAATACAATAACATATAATCATCATACTACTAATATAACATATAAAATCAGTAAAATAACTGAAAAATAGAAAAGCTAGGGTTAGGGTTTATACCCTAATCGATAATCAAAGAGTATGAACGTGTAGAGGAGAACGAGGGCAACGCGTTTATACAAACAATAGAATGATCCAAGCTTTAATTTTTGATGAAGATGATGATGATGGTGAAGGTGGGCGATGGCTAAGGGGAGCAAGGAGAGAAGAAACACAAAAATTAGAATGTGAGAATGAGGGATGTAAACTAGGTTTTGTCTCCCTAAATCACAAGTTTGGAAAAATGGCTCAACACCCCCCTCCATGAGGGTTTCGGCCGAACCATAGGGTGGGATAGGTCCCACTTAGCCCAAATTTGAATAACTTGTATTTTCTTGTGGCCCGAATGCCCAATCGAAGCCCGAAACACGAAAACGCTAATACGCGATTGAAAATTCGGAGAGATAACAAATACACGACGAAAAATATATATAAATACTATATATACATATATGACATTAAAATATCATATTTAAAATATTTGGAACTTAAAAATCCTAAAAGCTCGACCGTTGGTTTGAAAACTGAAAAGATTCGTCGGATAGGAATCCGCGACACGTAGAAACGTACAATTTAAAATATGAATACAAATATTCATTTAACACATAATAATTAATATATTATTACAAAAATAATAATATAGGTCATAGAAATGACGTGGCACGAATAATAGTTAACAGTCGTTAAATAATTAACAGTAAAAGATAACGGAAAAAGTAGGGCCGTTACAGTACCTTCCCGTTACGGAAATTTCGTCCCGAAATTTAAACAGGTGCAGGGGTTGACTCAGCATCTGGGAACACATGCGGGTACTTCTGCTTCATTTTATCTTCACGCTCCTAAGTGAACTCGGGACCGCGTCTGTCGTTCCATCTAACCCGAACAATAGGAATTCTGCTATGCTTGAGAGTCTAAACCTCTCGGTCCATATTTCAATAGGTTCCTCAATAAAATGTAGTTGCTTATCAACATGAAGTTCCTCCAGAGGAATAGTCTTATCAGCCTCGGCCAAACACTTCTTTAAGTTCGATACATGAAAAACGTCGTGAAAAACACTGAGTTCTTATGGCAATTTCAAATGATAAGCCACTAGTCCAACTCTTTCTGTAATCTCAAAAGGCCCAACAAATCGAGGATTCAACTTTCCTCTCTTACCAAATCGTATCACACCCTTCCAAGGTGATAGCTTCAACATAACACGATCACCGACCTGAAATTCTATATCTTTCCTTCTCTTATTAGCATAACTCTTTTGCCTACTTCTGGCGGTTCTCAATCTTTCCTTAATCTGTACGATCTTCTCGGTAGTGTCATGAATAATTTCTGGACCTGTGAGTTGAGCATCCTCAACCTCATTCCAACAGACAGGATACCTACACTTCCTACCATACAGGGCTTCAAACGGTGCGACTTTAATACTTGCATGATAACTGTTGTTATAAGAATATTCAGCTAGCGGCAAATATTTATCCCACCCATTACCAAAATCAATAACACATGCTCATAACATGTCTTCTAACATTTGAATGGTCCTTTCACTCTGACCATCCGTCTGCAGATGATAAGCGGTGCTCATATCCAACTTAGTTCCTAAAGCTTCCTGTAAGGATCGCTAAAACCTCGATATAAATCGACTGTCTCGGTCTGAAATGATTGATATAGGAACACCATGTCTAGAAACAATTTCCTTCAAATACAAACGAGTAAGCCTCTCCATCGAATCTGTTTCCTTAATCGGCAAAAAGTGAGCTGACTTAGTGAGTCAATCTACAATCACCCAAATGGTATCATAGCCACCCGCAACTCTCGGTAACTTTGTAATAAAATCCATAGTAATACCTTCCCATTTCCACTCAGGAATCTCAGGTTGCACCAACAGTCCAGACGATTTTTGATGTTCAGATTTAACCTTAGCACAGGTCAAACACTTAGCCACATAAGTAGCCACATCAGTCTTCAAATTAGGCCACCAATACAGCTCCTTAAGATCATGATACATCTTAGCACAGGTCAAACACTTAGCCACATAAGTAGCCACATCAGTCTTCAAATTAGGCCACCAATACAGCTCCTTAAGATCATGATACATCTTTCCTGAACCAGGATGAATAGTGTATCTCGACTTATGAGCTTCATCTAAAACAAGTTGTCGCAGATCACCATACTTCGGAACCCAAAGACGTCTCACAAAATATCTAGTTCCATCTGCTCGTACCTCAAACTTCTTAGCCATGCCTCTGACATTCTCGTTCACAAAATTCTCCTCCTTTAAGGCTTCTTGTTGTGCCTCAAAAATCTGCCTTGCGAGGTTAGTTCTAATTGTCATATTCAAAGCTCTAAACCTGCGAGGTTCAGCCCTCTCTTTAAGACTTAACGCATCGGCCATAACATTGGCTTTTCCCAGATGATATAAAAGTTCGCAATCATAATCATTCAATGTCTCAATCCATCTTCGTTGCCTCATATTCAACTGTTTTTGGTCAAGGATATGTTGAAGACCTTTGTGATCAGTGTACACTGTACTTTTGACCCCATAAAGATAATGTCTTCAAATCTTAAGCACAAACACAACAGCTCCCAACTATAAATCATGGGTTATATAATTCTGTTCGTGGATCTTCAACTGACGTGACGCGTACGCAATAACTTTCTTTCGTTGCATCCAAACGCAACCAAAGCCCTGACACGAAGCATCACAATAAACAACAAAATCGTCATTACCCTCAGGCAGTGACAATATCGGAGCGGTAGTCAACTTCTTCTTCAAAGTTTGAAAAGCAGTCTCTTGTTCATCCTTCCACTCATACTACTTCCCCTTGTGCGTTAAAGCAGTCAGAGATTTCGCTATACGAGAGAAATCTTGAATGAACCTTCGATAATAACCTACCAACCCTAGAAATTGACGAACTTGAGTAGGAGTTTTCAGAATTTCCCACTTCTCAATTGCCTCTATCTTGGCAGGATCAACTTGTATTCCCTGTTTACTAATAATATGTCCAAGGAATTGAACTTCTCTTAACCAGCAAGCACACTTAGAGAACTTAGCGTACAACTCTTCTTTTCTCAACAAATCAAGCACCAACTTCAGATGTCCTTCGTGCTCTTCATCACTCTTAGAATAAATAAGGATGTCGTCGATGAATACAATAATGAATTTGTCCAGATAGGGTCTGCACACACGGTTCATGAGGTCCATGAACACAACAGGTGCATTTGTCAATCCGAACGGCATAACAAGGAATTCGTAGTGACCGTAACGGGTGCGAAAAGCAGTTTTTGAAACATCAGATTCTTTAACACGCAGTTGATGATAACCGGAACGAAGATCGATCTTAGAATAAACAGACGAACCTTGAAGCTGATCGAATAGATCATCGATTCTAGGAAGAGGGTAACGGTTTTTAACAGTAAGCTTGTTAAATTCATGATAATCAATGCACAAACGAAACGATCAATCCTTCTTCTTAACAAACAGAACAGGAGCTCCCCTAGGGGAAAACTGGGATGAATAAAACCTTTGTCTAACAACTCACGGAGTTGACTCGACAATTCTTGATGTTCAGAAGACGCAAGTCGGTAAGGAGCACGTGCTACAGGAGCAGCACCGGGAACAAGATCGATTTGAAATTCAACCCTGCGTTGCGGCGGAAGGCCAGGTAAATCTTCGGGAAATACCTCGAGAAATCTCTAACAATATGAACATCACCAACGCTCTTCTCTTCTCTATCAGAATCAACAACATGGGCTAGAATAGCATGCCAGCCTTTGCGGAGATGTTTATGAACTTTCAAACAGCTAATAAGGTTTAACTGCCTGCATTTCTTATCCCCAAAAACCATCAGCGGCTCTCCAACCACATTAATAATACGAATAGCTTTCTCATAACACACAATCTCAGCATGATTCGTAGACAACCAATCCATACCAATAACAATGTCGAAACTGCCTAGGTTAATCGGTATTAAATCTATCCCAAAATCTCTACCAGCCAAATTAATGTTACATTTACGATACACAGCCTTAGCAGTAAGCACTTTACCATTAGCTATCTCTACAACATAAGTATTGTCTAGAGGAGTTAACGGTGTTTTGATTTTTGGACTTAATTTACTCGACACAAAACTCAAATCAGCCCCTGAATCAAATAGTACATAAACTGATAAATCGTTAACCGAGAACGTACCCGTAACAAGTTTAGGATCTTCCTCAGCGTCCCTGGCATTAATGTTGAATGCTCTTCCACGTGCATTCTCAGTAGTCTTCTTGTTAGGGCAGGCATCTCGAAAATGCCCCGGCTTACCGCATTCATAACAAACTCTCTGATTACCACCATTTCTCGGCTTCTCATTACCATTACCATTATTACCCGCATTATTACTACCACCTGTAGCAGGAGTAGCAGAACCCGGCATGAGCACCGTACAATCTTTATCAATGTGTCTCTGCTTGGACACCTCTTACAAGTAACCGTACAGTAACCATCATGAGCCTTATAACATCGAGGACAAACATGCTGATTACGGTTATTCGAACCAGAAGTATCTTGTTTCTTCTGCTGACCTTGGTTTTGGTTGCGGTTATTATCCCACTTCCTTTTTCCATTATCAGCCTTCTTAACAACTTCCTCACTGGCATCAGTCACAGCAGCCTTACTTCTCCTTAAAATTTTATCATTAAGCTTGTGCGCCATAGACATAGCAGCTTCAATAGTCTGGGGCTCACTAGACTCAACCCCCTGCTCAATTTTCTCAGATAATCCATCAATATAAGCTTCAATCTTAAGATTCTCATCAGCATAAACATTAGGACATAAAAAAGTCAACTCGAAGAACCTTTGCTCATAGGCATCTAATTCGGTGCCCTTCATTTTCAAGTTCTTAAGCTCGGCTTCTAACTTTTTAAGTTCACCCCTAGGACGATAACGGGTGATCCTTCTCTCTTTAAAGTTGTTCCAAGTCAAACTATACGCCACATCATTACCCAAACTACTAACCAAGTTGTTCCACCAAGTTAATGCACTATCCTTAAGAGTGCAGCTTGCAAAACTAACCTTGTCCTAATCACGGACTCGGTTAACCCTGAAAATAGACTCAATCTTCTCAAACCAACGAGTAAGTCCAATGGGTCCTTCAGTGCCACTAAATTCTTGTGGACGACTTGCCATGAACGTTTTGTGGGAGCATCCCACCTGGTGGTTGTTATTCGCATTAGCATTAGCTGCCATAGCAGCTGCTATTCCTTCGGAGATAAGTCGTTGCATACGAGCTTCGTTGGACTCACGGGGAGTCATGATCTTCAAAACAGAATAACACAACCGTTAGTACTAAGAATAATACTAGTGTTATAAAGGAATAGATCTAACATGAAAAGATTAACCATTAAAATAATAGTCATGATAGTTATAGAAATAGCCACCACATGCATACATACTTTATGATAGAAATCATACAACATACATAGCACCTAACATACATGAGCTATATTACGCATAATATAACATGCCAAGAGTCACAACATCTGAAATAAAATACGATAATGATAATAGATGTCATAAAGAAATAACCATCCATACATAAATGAAAAATATCCCATAACAAAATCCTTAATAAAATCCTCGGCAAAACGCCGTACATAACCCAAAAATGTATGTATAGAAGGACATTAAGTCTTATGAAATAAATAATCAATCATGAATCATCATATCACATCTGCTTGGAGCGAGTGTGATAAGTTAGGCCCGTATGAGGCTCGGCAGGAGTCTCATACTTCCTCAACTTTCCTTTCACCTCCTCCAACTCTGCCTTCAGACCACGAACAATGCTCTCAAGAGCCTCAAACCTAGCGTCCACTTCACGGTTATGCTTCCTATTCTCGAACCCAACATTATACTTGAAACTGATAAACGAATCCATCCTAGCTCTAATCTCATCCATCACCTCGTTATGCGGCAAGGCACGCATACAGTCGCTAAGAGCATCAATACGAGTCTCATTCGTATATTCCCTGGTCATGTGAGCGATGGTGGCCATGTAATAGTCAACTGGGTCGTCGATTAACGGCTGACGTGCACGGTGTCTATCCTCAGACGTCGGAGCAGGAACAGGAACAAAATTGTTGCTCGAAGTCGACATCTGCAAACAGTAAAACCACAAACCACATACAACATAGAAATAACATAAATAATAACTTATAATTATTCCTTATACAAAATGAAATGCATAATAATACTATAACAAAAAGTCGGGCTGTAGACTAGACTCTAATGCACCCTAAGAACCACGGGTTGACCACATTAAGACCGCCTAGTTCCCTACAACCAGAGCTCTGATACCAACTGTGATAACATCACAGTTGAGGTAAAAACCCACCCAGTGCCTTTCCTGAGAACAGGGTGACCACTGAGCGTACCTCAAATACTGATTTTACAGCCTGCGTCTCCGCCAAACCGGCTAACCCTAGAAAGGGATCGCAAGGGGAAAGAGCTAATGCTTCGTCACAGGTAACACTGTGAGAATCCCTTTTACGATTAATCCGCCAAGAATGGAAACCTGGCTCTAATACCAACTGTGATGGCCCCGTGAAAACACTTAACGGCTCTGTCACTTGGTCCCACAGCTTGATCAAACTTAAATGAATTTAACAAACGACATTGCATTCTTTTATTTCAAAAGTTTCCCCAAAAAGGAAATATACCAAAAATATGTAGTTTAAGTAACTCAACATATTAAATACCAAAGTTGACATAAAACATTGTCAACAAAACCCACAAGATTAAATTATTTCAAAAATAGAATGCAAGTTCAAAGTTTCTTAATTGTTTAATAAAATCTGCCCAAATGCATGCAGACTCTTCTAACACAGCGGAAGCAACCAAATAACTCAAGTACCTGGGAAAACATGCGAGTAAACTGTCAACAAAAATGTTGAGTGAATTATAGGTTTAAATAATTGAATAAACTTTAGACCACAAGATTTAAAATGTTAGAAAACATAAAACATTATTCCATTATCAATGAGCCACCTGGTAACCACTTAACCCTTTATTTAACCTTGCCAAACACAATAATAATATACACTGAACAAGTGTATCTACAACAAATTACGAAGTACTAAACATTCCGATTATAAATTGCTAGCGCGACTAGCTTGAAATGGGGTTGTCAAACCCGATAGATCTATCCGTAGGATTCGCGTTCACCAGTTGAAACCAGTGATTACAGTTACCAGACTAGGGAATATTTTTGTTCAACTCATAACGAATAATTTAAATTTATTTCCACTTGTGTCTAAACGTAAAACAAAATGCATGTAATCACATCCCAAAATAATACTTTGAAAAGTATGAAAAAACGGGACTATAACTCACCTTAATAGCAAATGAAGTAACCACACAATAATGCGAACAACAAATGAAGTAAAGTGATCAGGAATGATCACAACGCCGACCTATAAATAAAGCAGGTCGATATAAATAACTAACTTAGGTCAAGTCTTAGTATGATAGCTATTGTACATGTCGCAAGTAGACATAGAACAACACTCAACATGCATCGGTTTGATCAGAACAGCGTACGGACATGCACTTTCTATTTTTAGAAAGTTTCTATTTTTAGCTGGTTTCCATATTTGGAAAGTTTCTATTTTAGGAAAGTTTCTATTTTTGGAAAGTTTCCAAATTTAGAAAGTTCCCATATTTAGAAAGTTGCTATTTTAGGAAAGTATATAAGTTGGGAAAGTTTCCTTAATTAGAAAGTCAACAAAAGTCAACTAAAAGTCAAAGTCAACCGAAAGTCAACTCAAAAGTCAACCTTGGTCAAACATAGTCAACATTAATTTTAAAAGTATAAGTTATAATAATAATATAGGCTATAACGTTAATTAAAGTCAAATATGTATAATTATGTCATAACATAAGTTTAATTAAATTAAATTGAATTATTATAGTTAACATAAGTTTAAATGATATTATTAATATAACATTAGTATTTATTTAATTAATTAAATATTACTCATAACATAAGTATTATTAATTAATAATAGATTTTAAATCATATCATAAGTATTATGAATTAATAATGAATTATTAATCATATCATAAGTTTCTAATTATAATTATTAAATCATAAGTATTTAATAATTAAATTATAATTAAATAATAACTAAGCCTTATAATAATTAATTAATCCTTATTATAAGTCTTATTATAATAATCTCATAATATAAGTTTAATACTTACCATAAGTATTTTTCATTAATAATAAAAGTATTATTAATCATAAGTTTAATTAAATGTTTAATTAAATCATAAGTAATTAATAAATGATATAATAAATATATATATCATAAGTCTTAAATTAAATTAATTACTTTTTATATCATAAGTAATTTATTATTAATGAAATTCATTATTTTTATCATAAGTCATAATTAATAACCATAAGTTTTAATTAAAAGTTCATCGGGTCATAACTTGAGCCCCGGGAATAAGTTTTCAGCGAGTCTTATATATATATATCTTCAGCTAACCAACCCACCTGACACATTAGTGTACTCAAGAACATCCCAAGAATAGTCAACAAGTCGTGACTTACAGCCACTAATCAGTTTGGATCTTTAATCCGCTCAAAAACGTGTTTTAGTCATAACGGGTGATCCGTGACTCGGATTTCGATGACCCGAACATGAAAGTTCATCCCATCATCAATCCTAACACACTAGTACACCATAAAGACTCTAAAAATGGTCACAAAGTCAGACCATACCTGTACCAATTCGTTTTTATATTTTAATTTCAATAAAACACCATTTTAATCATAACTTATGTTCCGAAAATCGAAATAGCATGAATCCGGAGTCTAAAATTAATGTCTTGATGTGAGAAACTCATCTAGACACTTTAATTTCAATTTTATATCAGTTATATTTCCAGAAAACAACAATAAAACCGCTGTCCCAAAACAATCAAACCGAAAACATGAATTAACGAGCATTTCTACGCATACAATCAACAATACAATAACATATAATCATCATACTACTAATATAACATATAAAATCAGTAAAATAATTTA
Organism: Rutidosis leptorrhynchoides; assembly: GCF_046630445.1. Taxonomy (NCBI): domain Eukaryota; kingdom Viridiplantae; phylum Streptophyta; class Magnoliopsida; order Asterales; family Asteraceae; genus Rutidosis; species Rutidosis leptorrhynchoides. The sequence continues at coordinate 13,858,671 of NC_092335.1, read as the reverse complement.
AAAATAGAAAATCTAGGGTTAGGGTTTATACCCTAATCGATAATCAAAGAGTATGAACGTATAGAGGAGAACGAGGTCGATGGCCAAGGGGAGCAAGGAGAGAAGAAACAGAAAAATTAGAATGTGAGAATAAGGAATGTAAACTAGGTTTTGTCTCCCTAAATCACAAGTTTGGAAAAATGGCACAACACCCCCCTCCATGAGGGTTTCGGCCGAACCATAGGGTGGGATAGGTCACACTTAGCCCAAATTTGAATAACTTGTATTTTCTTGTGGCCCGAATGCCCAATCGAAGCCCGAAACGCGAAAACGCTAATACGCGATTGAAAATTCGGAGAGATAACAAATACACGACGAAAAATATATATAAATACTATATATACATATATGACATTAAAATATCATATTTAAAATAATTAGGACTTAAAAATCCCAAAAGCTCGACCGTTGGTTTGAAAACCGAAAAGATTCGCCGGATAGGAATCCGCGACACCTAGAAACGTACAATTTAAAATACGAATACAAATATTCATTTAACACATAATAATTAATATATTATTACAAAAATAATAATATAGGTCAGATAAATGACGTGGCACGAATAACAATTAACGGTCGTTAAATAATTAACGGTAAAAGATAACGAAAAAAGTAGGGTCGTTACAGAGACGTTAAGGTACGTTTCGTTTTAATAAATATGTCCTTTTATTATTTATTATGTGCCGATTGAGTTAGGGTTTGTTAAATGCCTTGTGTTGTGCATAGTATTGTTATGGGTAACGTTCCTAATGGAATTACCCTACGGTGACGTTTTAATTAATGGGCGAAGGGTGTAAGACTTGGTGCAACCAAGCATTCCTTAGTGTTGAGAAATGTTTCTACCAAGCCATGGGTATGGGCTTGGGTGTTCGATCGTTAAGCGCATGTTTGCTTTCGTGTTGAAGTTGATGAACCATGAGGTTCGACGGCTGGATAAAACCCTAAAGGTCGAGTGTTCGATCTCGATGTGAGTTGATAATGGAGTCTACATGATGCGATGTTAGGTGCCTCTTTCATACCTACTAGCGTGGTATTCAACTCCGATGGTGTTGCGGTTACATTGTACTTAGGGTACCGGAGAGGAACCCTTAGGTACATGAGTGACTAGGTGAAAATTTAACAAGCTAGAGCAATCGGAGGATTGCGAGATTAAAGTTTGTGTAATTGTGGTAAACTTTTTGTTCGAAGTGTTTAAGGATATGTTAAAATTCTTTGTATGTTCATGGATAGGGTAAGGTATGGTGAAGTGTATATCATGAGATACCTTTATCTCGATGATGTGGTTATGGAACGGAGTTCTAAGTGGGGGAGTTGTACTCTCGCACGAAGGTGTTCTAGTGTATTGATATTGGACGATGCTTGTATGGATTCAAAGCTAGCGTTGAGACCTACGTTGGTCGATTGTGGTAAAAGTACGATTTAGAATAAATTGTACTTATGGTTTTGGATTTAAATTATCACCGAGGTGGTAATGTGATGAATCTCATTTAGAGATAATGGACGTGTTTGACGAGCAAGTAAGATCCCTCGGTTAAGGGATGTGTGTGTCGGATTCTCTTTTAGAGAATTATTGTGTGTGCCTGTGTGCGATATAGGTGGTCCTTGCTCGATTGTGTTGGCGTTGTGCACGCGTACGTATGGTGCGTGTGCAAAGATTCCGGGTGGGTGGAATGATTATACATGTATGTATATAGTGTATTAGTTTTGTGCTATGGTATGAACTACGGCATCGGTAGTGCCATAGCGTGTGCGGGTGAGTTATGATGTGAACCACGGAGCCGATCCCATCATGATAATGCGTATGGTGTGAACCACTGTGACGACCCGGAAATTTCTGACCAAATTTAAACTTAATCTTTAAATGATTTCGACACGATAAGCAAAGTCTGTAATGTTGAGTCACAAAAATTTTGAACTGTTTCATATATTCGTTTGACTTTCGACCATTCCCGACGATTCACGAACAATTATTTGTAAATAGATAATATATATATTTAAATGGTTATTTATAATTTGAAATATAATTTGGAATATTATGTAATTTAATTATTAAAATATATATTGTAAAATAAATTAAATAAAATGCAATGTAATGGAAACTATATTTATGAATATATAGATATGTATAAATCTGTATAAAATATTACTTGTAAATATATAAAGTTATAGTAAATTTATTTGTTTAAAAATATATAATATATTTGTTTTAGTAATTAAACTTGCTATTTTAAAACTGTTTATATATAGAAAGGGAATATATTAAAAATAAATGATTTCGGGCTTAATTCGTAAACGTCAGTAATACTCGGTTGACATTTCGTTAGTGTTCATATAGATTTAACATGAGTTTATGAAGGATTAAAATAAAAGTTGAACAGTAAATCGATTACGAAGATTTTAGATTTGTTAAAAGTATTTTTTACCTTTTTAAGTTTAAATATTAATACTCCGTACATATATATTGGAACAAAAAATAAATAATTATCGAATCTTTTTGATCAGGTTTCAAACAGGTAATGACCAGAATAAATAAATGGTCTTAATTTAAAAATTTGGGATTTTTTAGGAACACGTTTATACGTTAACTGTTTAGCAATGGACCACGATACCCACTCCGTGAAGGACTGTCGGTAACATATTGATAGTTGATATTCACGGGTGTTTGATTACAATTATTAGGATTAATTTATTATTACTTTATTTTGTCATAAACTCAATATATATACATATATTCATATATTCAAGAGGCATAACCAAGATCACATTCTTCCTCAATTAACCACCACTCAAATCATCATCATCGTTATCCCTGCTGTTTTTTTAATCGAGGTTATCATCATCAAAACCACACTTACATACATATAACATTAGAATCGGTACGTACTCTGTCTCTTGTTCTTACTCGACCTAATGAAACATCCGCGACTAATCCTCCCGGATGGAATCTTCAACAGTTGGTCCCATCGCGATGATCGACTCCAAGTAAGGTCCTTAGTATGAGCTAATGCACAGCGGAAGACTTAATTCGTACCTGAGAATAAACATGCTTTAAAAAGTCAACATAAAGTTGGTGAGATATAGGTTTGATGCTAGCAGCATTATAACTATGGACCACAAGATTTCATATATAAACATTTTAATAAAAATATTCTAAGTGGTTAAGCACTTGGTAACCATACTTAACATTTAATCACGTCGCATATTCCCTTTATTATGAAATCTTACTACACCGTACCAAGTGTAGTCACAAAACGAAGTACTGTGCAACCGTTGAATACTGGTCGTCCAGTCCGGTTGGGGTTGTCAGGCCCGATAGATCTATCAACAGGATTCGCGTTTACAATACCGCTGTAAATAATAGTTACCAAGCTACAGGGAAGTATGCCAGTGGTACAACTCAACGTAGAATATATTTTTCAGTTACTTGTGTCCATAACGTAAATCATTTATAAAAACAGCGCATGTATTCTCATCCCAAAATATTTAAAGTTTAAAAAGGGACTATATACTCACCTAATGTATTTTGTAGTAAAAATACATATAACACCATTGAACACTTATAAGGTTGGCCTTCGATTCACGGACCTATATTATTTGCATATATATATTAACACACATCCCATTTAATCAACTAAGTTTACTTATATTTTATAATTTATTAAATTTAGTATCTTTAAATATAATTATACTTATATTAAATATATGACATATAATTTAATTAAAGTTTATACATATGAATGGTAATATATTAATTAAAAACATATTAGTATGTAATATTAGTTGTCTCGTAATATATTTTTATATAAATAACATTTGTTTGCTGAGAATAATAATTATATTAATACTAAAATTAATAATAGTAATGATAATGATAATACTTTTAATAATAATGATAATAAAAATATTATTACTTATAATGATAATAATAATGAAAATGAAAATTTTAGAGATAATACTAATAATAATATTAATATTAATAATAATAATAAAGATAATAATACAAACAATACTTAGGAATAATAATAATAATATCAAATAATACCTTAGAAGTATTAAAAAGAAACAAGCTGCCCAGGACAAGACTTGAACCCGCGACCTCTAGCTTAGACTACAATTCTCCTACCCATCCCTCTGTTTCTGCTTTTTCTGTTTTAAATCGTATCCCACATGTATTTAACCTGTTTTGTGCCTCTTTTTTTTTTTTTTCTTCCAATACAAGTCGACTTTCATTTTTTTTAACAGTTCAAGCGAAGGGTCTAGGCCCAGTAATCCAAGCACACTACGACCCAAATAATCAGCTCACTTATTAATGAAAGGAAGCCCACCTTTAAAATCAATCGAAGCCCAAAATATAGAAAAACAATTACGGTTTGTTTGTAAAGCAGGATCTTTGTGACTCACAACTAGTTGTCAATTAAATAAAAATATGAAGTTAGTTGTAGCATCACATAATCGAAACAGTGAACGGCCCCATCAATTAGAGTCTAATTCGTTGGAAGTTTACGGATGTTATAAGGATTTAGAATTCAGTGGCTTAAATAATTTGATCAAGGCATGTGGGGTTTACATGTTCCCATGATACATGAACTTTAAGATATTAAATCTTACCCACACAAAATCACACGCACAATTGTCTTGTTAATGCTAAATGAAAACATAATTGTTATTTTACTTGGTCCACACCATATAGAAAACTTCAAACCACAAACCGTATTAATGAAACTTTATCAGAAAACTTTTGATGGTGGTGAAGGTGGAGATTCGAATATGGTAAGTTCAAGGTGGTTGTCGGTTGTTCGTGATTGAAACAGAAACATGAGAGCTATAGCAGTTCACGATGGAGGTTGATGGTTGTTATAGTGTTGGTGTTGGGTTCACGGACGTGCAGTAAAACTCAAGGGGATTTTTAAGTTTGGTTTTTGGGTTGCAAATCAAACAAAACAGGGGATGTAGGAGCTTGACTTGATGATAGAGGAAGCTGTTATTTTTGGTGGGTTCTTGTGATTGTCGCAAGAAGTAAGAAAGGAAGAAAAAAAATTCATGCGAAGGTGGTTAGAAGGGAGGTGATTCACGGTGATGAGAGATTGATTGTTTCGTGGTGTTTTCGACAAGAAGGTGTTTGCGTGTGGTTTAGAAGTGGTGATAGTGATTATTGAATGGTGGTTTTAGGTTGATGGAAGATGGCGTCCATGGTGGTGATCAAATGGGTTTAGGGTGGTGATGGGTTTATGGGTCTTATAAGGTGATGGTGATTTGTGGTTTGTAGGGAAGATGGTAGTTTTTATCAATGTGATGGTCAAGTGAGTCAAGTAGTTTTTGGTTTCGAATTACAAGCAGAAAACCAGTATAGCGTAGCAGCAACAATAGTTTTCATGGTTTCTTGTGGTAATTGGTTTTCCGAAGAAGGTGTTTATAGTTTTCGTGGTTTTCGGTTTTAAGAAAGGAGGTTGCTGTGGTAGCGTAGGGTGGTGCAGGTGACGAACGGTTGTCATGGTTATGACTCACAATAATGTTGGTGGCCGAGATGTTTTGGTGATCGGAGGTGAGATTGGAGAATGGTGGTATGGGTGTGATTAAAGGTAGTGTGAGATGTGTTAATATGCCTTCTGCATATGTATGTATATATATATATACAACGAACACAAATATGTGAGAGAATGTAAAACAAACACAGTGCACCCATATAACAATTCAATTATCACGGGTGTTTAATTATTAGTTCTGCCGACATCGTTGTTATTTATTATTTAATTTTATCAATTTGTATAATTATTTAAATATTATATTTTATTTATGTTAATGGTAAAAATATAATTTTTTTACAAAAATTACTTTTACTTTGTCACACGACTAATGTCCCGGTTCCAGTTTTTCAAACAACGTTTCATACGCTAAGAAAATTAATATTTTACGTTTTGGGACTCGTACCTTTATCAAAATAATGGTTTTTAAATTATAAAAACAATCCCATTAAAAATGTAACTTGACCTTTTGAGTATTGAAGTCATTAACTTGTATGAATCAAAGTCTAGTTATTTGCCAAAATATTTTTTTTTTAAATCAAAAATGTTTTATATTTACTTAAATATTATCTTTAATTATTTTGTAAAATACAAAATTATATATTTAGTCATTTTGTAAAATACATAAATATATATTTAATGGACACGTTTATTAAATATTTATTTTTATTAAAATCACGGACCGTTAACATTTACCGTTTGACAAAAGATTTCTAGAAAGTTTCTGACTTTTAAGATAACATTAAAACGTTTAATTTTATTAAAATAACTCTTAAATAATTTGAAAAAAAATGGTTTCAGATATTTATAAATCCTATTATCTTTTACTCTTGCCAATAAATATAATAATCTTATGTCAAAACCTAATATTGTATCTAATACTTTGTTATCGTTATCAAATAATAAATATATAACATATACGCACAAAAATGTTCGTGAATCGTTAGGCTTGGTCAAAAGGGTAACTAATCATCCAAATAAAGATTTCAGACTTTCTAGACTCAACATTAAGGTTTTTGCTTATCGTGTCGGAAACATATAGAGTTTAGGGTTTAAATTTGGTCGGAAATTTCCGGGTCGTTACAGTACCCACCCGTTAAAGAAATTTTGTCCTCGAAATTTGGTAGAGGTTGTCATAAATAACAATGGGAATGTTTTCATGACGATTATGAGGTGATAATGAAGTTTTATCATTATTGAGAGATTTAGATAAAACGATTTGATTATGTAAGGCGCACGAGTGAAGCTATCACAAAAGAGTAAGATGAGTAAAAATATACTTGTTTTTACCAATGATGTGCTTAGATTTGATTTCCGAAATTTATGGAATTAAAGAAAATCTTACGTAATAAGATTTGGTTCTTCAGCAATTTGGAAAACAGGATCTCCTTTGATTTAATGCGGTAATCTGTTTCGATTTCTTTGTCGGATATTTCACTATAAAACTACTCCATTCGTTTTCTTATTTCCCGTCTTTGAGTCAAGCGAGCAATGGTTCGGAATTCGTAGGTATGAGATTTGGAATGAACATAGCTAATGTTTTCAGATAGGAACGGTAATGGCACGATTTAGATTTGTCAAATTACCAGAATATCCAGGAAAATAGAACTATCAAGATGATACGTTCTAATATGGTTGGAAATTGGATAGAATGTAAGAGCCGTGTAACATGGCACATGATGACGGTACTGTGAATCATCACATTCCATTAGAAACTTAACATGACTTACTGTAATATAATGAAGTTGATCAAGTTTCATTATATTATACTAATTCATGCATCAGTTCTCAATACTACTTCAAAACATTCATATTCTAAACTCAGAGATTTCAGAATTTAGAAACTAACACAGTTTATTTGCAGATATTACGGAGTGATAAATGATTTCAGATAAGGATAGTTATGAAAATATCTTCAGAAATATTGAGGATATTTATAATGAAAGGCACAATGATATCTTAGGTTTTCTACCATCGATGGATAATGAGGAAGATTTGTTTGTGAAGGTTTAGAATAAGAAGTAAGGCGTGTATTGACGATCTCGGTAGACACTGAATCATTTGGATCCTTTGAAAGCTGGTTCCGTTCTTTGTAATTTATTCACTACCTCTTTCATACTTTGCTCCGTCCATTTTTTCAGTTCCAACCCTTTCTATTTTTCTGTGCTTTTTCAATATACTGTACTTTATCGTCAAGCTTTTGACTGTTAAAGTTATTTACAGTTTTTGCTGCTTCATTAGCATTTTAAGAACTACTTCACAGTTCAGGGTGTTTTTCAGAAACTTCGCATTCGAAGTATGAAATTCTTAGGGATAAACGTTTTAGGTATAACTGAAGAAGTTCTGCGAGATTTTCAAAATACTGATTGCGGATTTCGCCAAAGAGATAACGAGCTGCTGGTACATCGGCTGATGATGTCGTGGAATATAAAAGGTTCTTTGGTAATAACGGCGAAGGGACAAGGTATAAATATTGAGGTTTATAATAAGAGTAGTCTTTCTGGGGAGTCGAAGTGGAGCTGTGACAAAATTGACTACTTTGAAAAGGAATCGTATGGTTGTTTTTGCTAATGAATAATAAGGAATTCGACGCGAATACGTGTTAAGCTATGAATTTGGGTTCGAAAGTTTTTCAGGTGCATAACTATATGCATAAATCTTTTTTCTGTAGACGAGGTGCAGCTGGTTCAACTTCTTGATCGAGATGTTTTCAAGAATCATGAAAAGATTTGAACGCGGATTGTAATTGTCGGGGTGCAAATGAGATTTAAGATGAAATCAAGTGGCAAACTTGAAGAATTGTTTAGTTTCATATGTTATAATCAACATTTTAATTCATTTTAATTGTCCAAAGTTAGCAGCCCAATAGTCTGATTGTCCAATGGTCCAATAAGTTCATATATAAATTTAATATATAATATTCGAATTAAATAATACGTATCGTGACCCGTGTACCGGTCTCGGTGTCGATCACAACTCAAAGTATATATATATTTTGGAATCAACTCCGACCCTGTATAGCCAACTCCCACCTTCACATATAGAGTGTCTATGGTTGTTCCGAAATATATATATAGATGGGTCGATATGATAAGTCGAAATCTTGCATACGTGTCCCGTTATTTAAAGTGCGTAAAAGTAAATAACAGAAATTAAATGACAATAAATAAAATTGCGAGAATGTAAATTGCGATAAATTAAATGTTAATCAGTTAGCTGGGAACAGTTAGCCGGAACAGTTAGCGTGAAATCCTATCACAATTCCAATTAATTAATTCGTTTGTTTCTAACACTTTTTATTTTTGTCCAATGTTTTCTTCGTTATGCCACTTGTTGGATTCTGATAGGTCAAAATCCAAATATGAAATTTGAATAAAAATGGTTATTCTGTGGTGAACGGATACGTATATCGGTAGTTGTAAGTAGGATAGTAAATGATCGTTGAATCAGATTCGAAGAATGTACAGTGTAACTTATTAATGTGAATTCTAAATGTTCCTCGGGTACTACCCACCCGTTAAAATATTTTCATCATTAACAGTTTGTACAAAAGAATTTTTAATTACAATCTTTATGAAAATATACTTGCATATATATTTTCATCGGATGTAATCATGGATTTAATGAGTCAAAAACTCATCTGATTTACCGTTAATACTAGATTACATAATCTCTAAAACTTTAGAAATTACATATTCACCATGTCGAACGAGGAGAAAAAAAAAAAAAAAATAATGAGGTAGAATGATACGTAAAGCGAAGATAGCCGATGTAGATCGATGTGTAGAACGAAGTTCATACTCGAAGTACAGATGGTGATATTGAGGCGTGTAATGTTGATATTCGAGGTACAGATTGTGATATTGAGAGTTACGGCGCGGTTATGGTTTAGAGATGATAAGGGTACTGTCGACGTCGATGACGGTGGTACTGATTATGCTGCTGGTGCTGCTGCTGGGGTTCGTAACCTTCGCACCAGGTTCTCCAAAGTCGTCACACGAGCGCGTAGTTCGTTAACTTCTTCTAGTACTACGGAATGATTGACGGTTGAAGCGAGTGAATGAATAAGATTCGAACTATGGGATAGTATGTAATCGTGATGGGATACTCGGAAAAAGGGGAGAGAAAATGGTTTCTCGAACAGGTTCGCCAGTAAGCGCTTCAGGTTGAAAAGGGCAATTTGGTGGATGGAAGAGATCTTCGACGTGAAATGATTTTCGGATATCGGATGATATTATAACTATATAGAATCTCTATATATATAATCCTAAAGATTTCATAAACTACAGAAGATTCTACAGCATATGTCAGTCAAGTCTACAGATATGCTAAGATATGAATTTTTATCTATGCACTATCGATGCACTAAATGCAGTAAGACGTGTCTAAACTTATGAATGATAAGCAGGAAATTCCCTAGGGATGATAAGCAGATGATTTCCGACTAGAATGATAAGCAAAACTTTTTGACAGGCAAACACGGTCGAAGTCCAGACTCACTACTGTATCCTAACAACTACTAGCCAGACACACTAATGCAAGGCCTGGTTCACTAAGACCAACACTCTGATACCAACTGAAACATCCGCGACTAATCCTCCCGGATGGAATCTTCAACAGTTGGTCCCATCGCGATGATCGACTCCAAGTAAGGTCCTTAGTATGAGCTAATGCACAGCGGAAGACTTAATTCGTACCTGAGAATAAACATGCTTTAAAAAGTCAACATAAAGTTGGTGAGATATAGGTTTGATGCTAGCAGCATTATAACTATGGACCACAAGATTTCATATATAAACATTTTAATAAAAATATTCTAAGTGGTTAAGCACTTGGTAACCATACTTAACATTTAATCACGTCGCATATTCCCTTTATTATGAAATCTTACTACACCGTACCAAGTGTAGTCACAAAACGAAGTACTGTGCAACCGTTGAATACTGGTCGTCCAGTCCGGTTGGGGTTGTCAGGCCCGATAGATCTATCAACAGGATTCGCGTTTACAATACCACTGTAAATAATAGTTACCAAGCTACAGGGAAGTATGCCAGTGGTACAACTCAACGTAGAATATATTTTTCAGTTACTTGTGTCCATAACGTAAATCATTTATAAAAACAGCGCATGTATTCTCATCCCAAAATATTTAAAGTTTAAAAAGGGACTATATACTCACCTAATGTATTTTGTAGTAAAAATACATATAACACCATTGAACACTTATAAGGTTGGCCTTCGATTCACGGACCTATATTATTTGCATATATATATTAACACACATCCCATTTAATCAACTAAGTTTACTTATATTTTATAATTTATTAAATTTAGTATCTTTAAATATAATTATACTTATATTAAATATATGACATATAATTTAATTAAAGTTTATACATATGAATGGTAATATATTAATTAAAAACATATTAGTATGTAATATTAGTTGTCTCGTAATATATTTTTATATAAATAACATTTGTTTGCTGAGAATAATAATTATATTAATACTAAAATTAATAATAGTAATGATAATGATAATACTTTTAATAATAATGATAATAAAAATATTATTACTTATAATGATAATAATAATGAAAATGAAAATTTTAGAGATAATACTAATAATAATATTAATATTAATAATAATAATAAAGATAATAATACAAACAATACTTAGGAATAATAATAATAATATCAAATAATACCTTAGAAGTATTAAAAAGAAACAAGCTGCCCAGGACAAGACTTGAACCCGCGACCTCTAGCTTAGACTACAATTCTCCTACCCATCCCTCTGTTTCTGCTTTTTCTGTTTTAAATCGTATCCCACATGTATTTAACCTGTTTTGTGCCTCTTTCTTTTTTTTTTCTTCCAATACAAGTCGACTTTCATTTTTTTTTAACAGTTCAAGCGAAGGGTCTAGGCCCAGTAATCCAAGCACACTACGACCCAAATAATCAGCTCACTTATTAATGAAAGGAAGCCCACCTTTAAAATCAATCGAAGCCCAAAATATAGAAAAACAATTACGGTTTGTTTGTAAAGCAGGATCTTTGTGACTCACAACTAGTTGTCAATTAAATAAAAATATGAAGTTAGTTGTAGCATCACATAATCGAAACAGTGAACGGCCCCATCAATTAGAGTCTAATTCGTTGGAAGTTTACGGATGTTATAAGGATTTAGAATTCAGTGGCTTAAATAATTTGATCAAGGCATGTGGGGTTTACATGTTCCCATGATACATGAACTTTAAGATATTAAATCTTACCCACACAAAATCACACGCACAATTGTCTTGTTAATGCTAAATGAAAACATAATTGTTATTTTACTTGGTCCACACCATATAGAAAACTTCAAACCACAAACCGTATTAATGAAACTTTATCAGAAAACTTTTGATGGTGGTGAAGGTGGAGATTCGAATATGGTAAGTTCAAGGTGGTTGTCGGTTGTTCGTGATTGAAACAGAAACATGAGAGCTATAGCAGTTCACGATGGAGGTTGATGGTTGTTATAGTGTTGGTGTTGGGTTCACGGACGTGCAGTAAAACTCAAGGGGATTTTTAAGTTTGGTTTTTGGGTTGCAAATCAAACAAAACAGGGGATGTAGGAGCTTGACTTGATGATAGAGGAAGCTGTTATTTTTGGTGGGTTCTTGTGATTGTCGCAAGAAGTAAGAAAGGAAGAAAAAAAATTCATGCGAAGGTGGTTAGAAGGGAGGTGATTCACGGTGATGAGAGATTGATTGTTTCGTGGTGTTTTCGACAAGAAGGTGTTTGCGTGTGGTTTAGAAGTGGTGATAGTGATTATTGAATGGTGGTTTTAGGTTGATGGAAGATGGCGTCCATGGTGGTGATCAAATGGGTTTAGGGTGGTGATGGGTTTATGGGTCTTATAAGGTGATGGTGATTTGTGGTTTGTAGGGAAGATGGTAGTTTTTATCAATGTGATGGTCAAGTGAGTCAAGTAGTTTTTGGTTTCGAATTACAAGCAGAAAACCAGTATAGCGTAGCAGCAACAATAGTTTTCATGGTTTCTTGTGGTAATTGGTTTTCCGAAGAAGGTGTTTATAGTTTTCGTGGTTTTCGGTTTTAAGAAAGGAGGTTGCTGTGGTAGCGTAGGGTGGTGCAGGTGACGAACGGTTGTCATGGTTATGACTCACAATAATGTTGGTGGCCGAGATGTTTTGGTGATCGGAGGTGAGATTGGAGAATGGTGGTATGGGTGTGATTAAAGGTAGTGTGAGATGTGTTAATATGCCTTCTGCATATGTATGTATATATATATACAACGAACACAAATATGTGAGAGAATGTAAAACAAACACAGTGCACCCATATAACAATTCAATTATCACGGGTGTTTAATTATTAGTTCTGCCGACATCGTTGTTATTTATTATTTAATTTTATCAATTTGTATAATTATTTAAATATTATATTTTATTTATGTTAATGGTAAAAATATAATTTTTTTACAAAAATTACTTTTACTTTGTCACACGACTAATGTCCCGGTTCCAGTTTTTCAAACAACGTTTCATACGCTAAGAAAATTAATATTTTACGTTTTGGGACTCGTACCTTTATCAAAATAATGGTTTTTAAATTATAAAAACAATCCCATTAAAAATGTAACTTGACCTTTTGAGTATTGAAGTCATTAACTTGTATGAATCAAAGTCTAGTTATTTGCCAAAATATTTTTTTTTTTAAATCAAAAATGTTTTATATTTACTTAAATATTATCTTTAATTATTTTGTAAAATACAAAATTATATATTTAGTCATTTTGTAAAATACATAAATATATATTTAATGGACACGTTTATTAAATATTTATTTTTATTAAAATCACGGACCGTTAACATTTACCGTTTGACAAAAGATTTCTAGAAAGTTTCTGACTTTTAAGATAACATTAAAACGTTTAATTTTATTAAAATAACTCTTAAATAATTTGAAAAAAAATGGTTTCAGATATTTATAAATCCTATTATCTTTTACTCTTGCCAATAAATATAATAATCTTATGTCAAAACCTAATATTGTATCTAATACTTTGTTATCGTTATCAAATAATAAATATATAACATATACGCACAAAAATGTTCGTGAATCGTTAGGCTTGGTCAAAAGGGTAACTAATCATCCAAATAAAGATTTCAGACTTTCTAGACTCAACATTAAGGTTTTTGCTTATCGTATCGGAAACATATAGAGTTTAGGGTTTAAATTTGGTCGGAAATTTCCGGGTCGTTACACCTAAGATCATAGTCATAACCATGAAAACCTTCAAACACCACTTACAATACCAACCAAACCCTCATATTGTTATTCTGTTCGACAAATCACCACTAACCAAACCTGCTCCTGCAGTGTTCTCGTTATGAGCTCCATAAATTTATTGTGCTTTTAACAAATTGAAGCTAGGATCGTTACACAAGAAACTCAACCTCACTTTAATAGGTAAGCTGGTGATTGAACATACTAGTCATAAACCCATTTAAATATCATCACCGCCACTATGCTCCTTGTTCCTATTCGAACCACTCGCGAACAAGCACCACCATTCGACCACCTTCTAACACCATCACCTCCACCAAATCACCAACTACGCCACCCATTACTTTTGTTTCTATTGTAAACCAAAAACAACCACCATCGAGTAACCCTCAAACACCTTTGCAATCCTAGTCCATGTTCTCTACTGTTATGGCTATATTTTTTTTCTTTTCTGTTTCCTTTTCTCTACTTCTGCTACAGTCCGACAACTATCACCACCACCATTACCATTTGAAATCAACGTAAAATTTTTGCATGTTTTCCTACTGTATTTTCTATTCCAATATAATCAATCACCACCATAACGTTGTTACAACTGCCACCTGTTTCTGTTTCGACCCCAAACCCAACTGCAGACATCGAAACTTTTGTTACAGCTGCATCGATGTCCTGTTTAAAACTCCAGCCTCCGCAGTCGTAATTAATGGTTGTTTATTTTTTTTTTACGATGATGAAGGGTGAGGATTAAAGTATTATAGATAATGATGCTGTTTCCATTGATTAAAGTAATTAAAAGTATTTCGATTTCTGTTTCAATAATATTAAACAAATAAGACCCACTTGCAATGCTTACAACTCCTGACGTTATATTACTCCACTGAAATCCCACAAATTTGTTATTGGGCCATTTATTTAAGTAAGGTTACAAAAGGATTTAATTGTTGGGCATAAGTTATTGATTGTTGGGCCACGCATTTAATTTCTGTTGGGCCGTGACTATTCAGTTGGGCTGTTGTAGAAGTGATACAAAAAAATGATGATAACAGTGGGCGGGATAGTGATGATGATGATAGATTATATGATGATACTCAGATTATTTGATGATGATAATGATTTATACGATGATGATGAGATTAGATGATAAGATTTGATATTTAATATCGTGATGATGGTAACCGGGCATGATTATGATTTATGATTAAGAATATGATTCATGATCATAATTATGATTTATAATTACGATTATGATATTGATTGGTTATGATAACGATAAACTAGTCAAGTATGATGGTATTAGGATAATAGATTAAGTTAAAAATGACGATGATATTAGTTATGAAGAAAGAAGATGAAAAAGGAAACAGAATTACTAGTTAAATGAATTTAAGTAGGGAATAAAATTAGAAAAGCATATATGGATCATTGGTTTGGTGTGTTAGCAGTTAGCGAGAGGTCACAGGTTCGAGCCCCGGTTGTGGCATATTTTTTTTAAAAGAAGAAGAAAGGGGAACAGGAAGAAAAGGGGGTTACATAAATATAAGTATCATATTAATTAGAAATGAGACAGACAGAGCTTTGGTTAAGGATGTTATCGAGTTAGCGGGATGTCGCGGGTTCAAACCCGGACTTGGGCATTTTTTTAAGGACTACTTCTTGGAGGTAGTTTACTTATTACTCATTTTATTTTTATTATTATTATTATTATTATTATTATTATTATTATTATTATTATTATTATTATTATTATTATTATTATTATTATTATTATTATTATTATTATTATTATTATTATCATTTTTAAAGTAAGTAGTATTATTATTGAAACTAAAGTTTTATATAAAAATTATCATTTTTATTATTAGAACTATCATTATTATTATTATTATTAGAATTATCATTATTTTTATCATTATTATTTTTATTATCATTTTTATTATTTCTAACACTAACATTATTATTTCATCATTATTATTATTAGTATTATTAATATATCAAATAAAGATTTTCTATATAAAAATATATTATTTACATAAAACATAACTATATTAATATGTTTGTAATAAATATTAATTATCTATTTATTGTATATAAAAATAAATATAGTTAATTTAGTTATTGATGAAACATACAAGTTACTAAAATAACAATTAATAATAATATCTAAATTTGTTCGATTTCCATTATATGTGTTAATATACATATAAATGATATAGGTTCGTGAATCCAAGGCCAACCCTACACTTGTTCCATGTCGTCATATGTATTTTTACTACAAAATACAGTATTGTGAGTTTCATTACTCCCTTTTTAAATGCTTTTGCAATATATATTTTTGGGACTGAGAATACATGCGCTGCTTTTATAAATGTTTTACGAAATAGACACAAGTAATTGAAACTACATTATATGGTTGAATGATCGAAGCCGAATATGCCCCTTTTGCTTGGTAGCCTAAGAATTAGTAAACCAGTCTACTAATTGACGCGAATCCTAAAGATAGATCTATTGGGCCTAACAAACCCCATCTGTTGTAGCGGATGCTTTACTGCTTCGATGTTGTTTTATCATGTCCGATGGATGTCCCGGAATGATAGGGGATATTCTTATATGCATCTTGTTAAGGTCGGTTACCAGGTGTTCAATCCATATGAATGATTTTTGTCTCTATGCATGGGACGTATATTTATGAGAACTGGAAATGAAAATCTCGTGGTCTATTAAAATGATGGAAATGATTATTTATGTTAAACTAATGAACTCACCAACCTTTTGGTTGACACTTGAAAGCATGTTTATTCTCAGGTATGAAAGAAATCTTCCGCTGTGCATTTGCTCATTTTAAAGATATTACTTGGAGTCATTCATGGCATATATTTTGAAAGATGTTGCATTCGAGTCATTGAGTTCATAAATATTATTATTAAGTCAATTATAGTTGGATAGTGAATATTATGAAATGGTATGCATGCCTGTCAATTTTCGACGTGAAGAAAGTTTATCTTTTAAAAGCGAATGAAATTTTTGTAAAATGTATCATATAGAGGTCAGATACCTCGCAATGAAATCATATGTTATTGTATTTGTTCTTATGGATTAGGACGGGTCATTACATGTGGTATCAGAGCGGTGGTCTTAGCGAACCAGGTCTTGCCTTAGTGTGTCTAACTGATAGTTGTTTAGATGCATTAGTGGGTCTGGACTTCGACCGTGTCTGCATGTCAAAAGTTTTGCTTATCATTTAGTGTCGAAAATTATTTGCTTATCATCCTTAAAGTCTAGACACGTCTTACTGCCTCTATTGCATAGACAGTGTATAGATAAATTCATATCTTAGCGTATCTGTTATTGTTACCTTGCTGACAGCTTCCGTAGATTCCTCCGTAACTTATAGGATTTTAGTATTATATATGCATATGTAAATTATGTATTGTAGGGTACTAATCTACATCCTATAATCTATTTCTTATTGAAAATCCTTCATCTGATCGTACGAGATGAATCCTTCAACCAGTTCGAGTCCCTCAGATTCCGATAGCTATTCCGATAGTTATTCCGACAGCTATTTCGACATGGATATTCACCTAAGCTCTGGAAGCAGCGTCACCAGAATAAATCAACCAATCAGCCATCCTCAATTCATCTGATGGGTTCGTAGTCGACTTAATCAATGGAGACGCGAAGAAGGTGATCCTTTCCACCAACCAAATCACCCTCTTGACCAAGAACCCGAAGCACTTACCGGCGAACCAGTCCAAAACACCATTTTCACCCTCATTTCCCGAATATCTCGCCACGATTATATTCTATCTAAAATTCTAAACCTTATTCATCCACTCGTTCTAACCGACACTCATCCCGGAATAATAGAAGAAGTCAACGAACTTCGTGCTCGAGTAATCAATTTGGAGAATATGGTGCAAAACTTACCAGCTTCAATAACATCACCAGCACCAACAGTACCACCAACAACCCAAGTTTCAACATCACACGCCTCAACATCTCATTATGTACCTCAAGCATAATCATCGTTCTACGTATCGTTCTACATCAATTATCTTCGTTCTCCATGGCGATTATGTAATCTTTAATGTTTTAGAGATTATGTATTCTACTTCTAACGGTAAATCAAATGAGATTAATATTATATTAACTCATTAAATCCATGATTACATCTGAAGAAAATATATATGTATATATGTTTTCATAAAGATTGTAATTAAAAATTCTTTTGTACAAACTGTTAATGGTGAAAATATTTTAACGGGTAGGTAATACCCGAGGAATATTTAGATTTCACATTAATAAGTTACACTGTACATTCTTCGAATCTGATTCAACAGTCATTTACTATCCTACTTACATCCACCGATATACGTATTCGTTCACCATAGAATAACCATTTTCATTCAATTTCATATTTGGATTTTGACTTATCAGAATCCAACAAGTGGCATAATGAAGAAAACATTGGACAAAATAAAATTTGTTAGAAACAAACAAATTAACTATGAGAAATTCTGTTAAGAATCCACACTAACAAAGTCCTAGCTAACTGTTCCTAGCTAACTGTTAATTCCTTATTACATTTTATTATCGCAATTTATTTATCGCAGTTTATTTATCGCAATTTATATTCTCGCAATTTTATTTATCGTCATTTAATTTCTGTTATTTATTTTACGCACTTTATTTATCGTCATTTAAATACTGTTATTTACGCATTTTAAATATCGGGACACGTATACAATGTTTTGACATATCATATCGACGCATCTATATATATTATTTGGAATAACCATAGACACTATATATGCTGTAATGATCGAGTTAGCTATACAGGGTTGAGGTTGATTCTATAATAATATATATACTTTGAGTTGTGATCGAGTCCGAGACAAGTACACGGGTCACGATACATATTAATTAATTCAAATATTATATATTAAACTATATATGAATTATTGGACTGTTAACTGTGGACTATCGACTGTGGATTACCAACATTGAACAATTAAAATGAATTAAAATATTGATTATAACATATGAAACTAAACAATTCTTCAAGTTTGCCACTTGATTTCATCTTAAACCTCATTTGTATTTTGACGATTACAAGCTGCGTTCAAACCTTTCATGATTCTTGAAAACACCTCAATCGAGAGGATGAACCAATCGCACTTCATCTACGGAAGAAAAGATTGATACATACAGTTATGCGCCTGAAAATACTCGGAACCTGAGTGAACTATTAACACGTATGTGTGATAGCTCCTTTGACGTTGTTATTACCGAAAATAACATTGCAATTCCTTTCCAAATTAGACAATTTTGTCACAGGTTCAGCAAATCAACTTCAACTTTCATTCGAATAAACTTTATTATAACCTTGATATATAAATTTGTCTTTCGTCATCGTTACCGGAGAACCTTTTATGTTCCACCATATTAGCAGTAAATGTACCAGCAACATCAGTATTCTTTGGTGTAAGTCTCTCCGACAAATCACTATACATATTCATTGAAACCCTACCAAATACTCATCCGTATCTAGTAACGAGAATTGTCATACCAATTACCGAGAATTAGCAATCAGTATTTTGAATCTCGCAGCGTTTCTACATCAACAGTTATATGTATACATATAACATTTATCTCTTAGAATTATGATCTTCCATTCTGAAATTCTAAAAAGCAACCAGTCTGCGAATCAATACTCGGAATATTGAAAAAGCTGAATGAAGCAGCAAAAATAGTAAACGACTTTAATAGCCAAAAGTTTGATGATAAAGAATAATGTGTTGGTAAAGCTCAGAAAAAGAGAAAGTTTGGAACTGAAAAATGGATTGAGCAAACCATGAAGGAGACTGTGGACAAACCACAAAGAATAAACCTGTCTTCAAAGAATCCAAATGATTCAGTATCTGCTAAAATCGTTAACGAATACCTTACTCCTGATTCTAAACCTTTACGGACAAATTTTCTTCATCATCCATTGATATTAGAAATTCTAAGATATCATAGTATCTTTCATTATAAATATCCTCGATATTTCTGAAGATATTTTCATAACTATTCTTATCTGAAATCATTTATCTCTTCGCGATATCAGTGTTACAACAGAAAGGAAACTGTTTTAGTTTCTAAATTCTGAAAAATTCGAACTTAAAATATGAATGATATTTAAGTAGTGTTGGGAACTGAAGCATGAGTTATTATAATATAATGCCACTTGATCAATGTGATTATATTACAGTAAGTCATGCTGAGTTTCTAATGAAACGTGATAATTCACAGACCCTAACGTCCTCATGTACCATGTTACTCGACTCTTACATTCTATCTAATCTATAAACACATCAAGAACATGTCTTCCTGATAATTCTATCTTTTTCCTTGAATTCTGGTAATTTGACAAGACAGATTGTGTTATTACCATTTTTCTCTTAGAACATTAGTCATGTTCATCCGAAACTCCATACCTACGAATTCTGGACCATTATTCGCTTGACTTAAAATAGGGAAGAGAAAACAAAAGTATGGAACTCCAAAATATAAAGGAAATAAAAAGGGTGAATTTATAGTGAAATATCCGACAAAGCAATCGAGACAGATTATCGCATTTAATCGAAGAGAATCGTAATTTCCTTAATTTTCGAAGAATCAAATCTTTTATAGATTTCAAAGATTTTCTCTAAATTCCTTAAATTCTGGAAATCAACCATATCTACGTCAAATGTTAAGATGAACTTTTATTACCTCATCTCACCCTTTTGTAATAGCTTCACTCGTACTCTTCACAAAATCAAATAGTTTTATCTATATTACTCAATGATGATAAAACTCTAATTTCTAGCTCGTATGCGTCATGAAAACATATTTATTATCAGCCATGACCATCTCGACCAAATTTCGGGACGAAATTTCTTTAACGGGTAGGTACTGTGACTACCCGAAATTTTCGACCAAATTTAAACTTAATCTTTAAATGATTTCTACACGATAAGCAAAGTCTGTAATGTTGAGTCACAAAAATTTTGAACTGTTTCATAAATTCGTTTGACTTTCGACCATTCTCGACGATTCACGAACAATTATTTATAAATAGATAATATATATATTTAAATGGTTATTTATAATTTGAAATATAATTTGGAATATTATGTAATTTAATTATTAAAATATATATTGTAAAATAAATTAAATAAAATGCAATGTAATGGAATCTATATTTATAAATATATAGATATATATATAAATCTGTATAAAATATTACTTTTAATATATAAAGTTATAGTAAATCTATTTGTTTAAAAATATATAATATATTTGTTTTAGTAATTAAACTTGCTATTTTAAAACTGTTTATATATAGAAAGGGAATATATTAAAAATAAATGATTTCGAGCTTAATTCGTAAACGTCAGTAATACTCGGTTGACATTTCGTTAGCGTTCATATAGATTTAACATGAGTTTATGAAGGATTAATATAAAATTTAAACTGTAAATCGATTACGAAGATTTTAGATTTGTTAGAAGTATTTTTACCTTTTTAAGTTTAAATATTAGTACTCCGTACATATATATTGGAACAGAAAATAAATAATTATCGAATATTTTTGATCAGGTTTCAAATAGGTAATGACCAGAATAAATAAATGGTCTTAATTTAAAAATTTGGGATTTTTTAAGAACACTTTTATACGTTAACTGTTTAGCAATGGACCACGATACCCACTCCGTGAAGGACTGTCGGTAACCTATTGATAGTTGATATTCATGGGTGTTTGATTACAATTATTAGGATTAATTTATTATTACTTTATTTAGTCATAAACTCAATATATATACATATATTCATATATTCAAGAGGCATAACCAAGATCAGATTCTTCCTCAATTAACCACCACTCAAATCATCATCATCGTTATCCCTGCTGTTTTTCTAATCGAGGTTATCATCATCAAAACCACACTTACATACATATAACATTAGAATAGGTACGTACTATGTCTCTTGTTTTTACTCAACCCAAGATCATAGTCATAACCATGACAACCTTCAAACACCACTTACAATACCAACCAAACCCTCATATTGTTATTCTGTTTGAAAAATCACCACTAACCAAACCTGCTCGTGCAGTGTTCTCGTTATGAGCTCCATAAATTTATTGTGCTTTTAACAAATTGAAGTTATGATCGTTACACAAGAAACTCAACCTCACTTTAATAGGAAAGCTGGTGATTGAACATACTAGTCATAAACCCATTTAAATATCATCACCGCCACTATGCTTCTTGTTCCTATTCGAACCACTCGTGAACAACCACCACCATTCGACCACCTTCTAACACCATCACCTCCACCGAATCACCAACTACGCCACCCATTACTTTTGTTTCTATTGTAAACCAAAAACAACCACCATCGAGTAACCCTCAAACACCTTTACAATCCTAGTCCACGTTCTCTACTGTTATGGCTATATTTTTTTTCTTTTCTGTTTCCTTTTCTCTACTTCTGCTACAGTCCGACAACTATCACCACCACTATTACCATTTGAAATCAACGTAAAATTTTTGCATGTTTTCCTACTGTATTTTCTATTCCGATATAATCAATCACCACTATAATGTTGTTACAACTGCCAATTGTTTCTGTTTCGACCTCAAACCCAACTGCAGACATTGAAACTTTTGTTACAGCTGCATCGATGTCCTGTTTAAAACTCCAGCCTCCACAGCCATAATTAATGGTTGTTTATTTTTTTTACGATGATGAAGGGTGAGGATTAAAGTATTATAGATAATGATGATGTTTCCATTGATTACAGTAATTAAAAGTATTTCGATTTCTGTTTCAATAATATTAAACAAATAAGACCCACTTGCAATGCTTACAACTCCTGACGTTATAATACTCCACTGAAATCCCACAAATTTGTTATTGGGCCGTTTATTTAAGTAAGGTTACAAAAGGATTTAATTGTTGGGCTTAAGTTATTGATTGTTGGGCCACGCATTTAATTTCTGTTGGGCCGTGACTATTCGGTTGGGCTGTTGTAGAAGTGATACAAAAAAATGATGATAACAGTGGACGGGATAGTGATGATGATGATAGATTATATGATGATACTCAGATTATTTGATGATGATAATGATTTATACGATGATGATGAGATTAAATGATAAGAGATGATATTTAATATCGTGATGATGGTAACCGGGCATGATTATGATTTATGATTAAGAATATGATTCATGATCATGATTATGATTTATAATTACGATTATGATATTGATTGGTTATGATAACGATAAACTAGTCAAGTATGATGGTATTAGGATAATAGATTAAGTTGAAAATGACGATGATATTAGTTATGAAGAAAGAAGATGAAAAAGGAAACAGAATTACTAGTTAAATGAATTTAAGTTGGGAATAAAATTAGAAAAGCATATATGGATAATTGGTTTGGTGTGTTAGCAGTTAGCGAGAGGTCATGGGTTCGAGCCCCGGTTGTGGCATATTTTTTTTAAAAGAAGAAGAAAGGGGAACAGGAAGAAAAGGAGGTTACATAAATATAAGTATCATATTAATTAGAAATGAGACAGACAGAGCTTTAGTTAAGGATGTTATCGAGTTAGCGGGATTCTCGGGTTCAAACCCGGACTTGGGCATTTTTTTAAGGACTACTTCTTGGAGGTAGTTTACTTATTACTCATTTTATTATTATTATTATTATTATTATTATTATTATTATTATTATTATTATTATTATTATTATTATTATTATTATTATTATTATTATTATTATTATTATTATTATTATTATTATTATTATTATCATTTTTAAAGTAAGTAGTATTATTATTGAAACTAAAGTTTTATATAAAAATTATCATTTTTATTATTAGAACTATCATTATTATTATTAGTATTAGAATTATCATTATTTTTATCATTATTATTTTTATTATCATTTTTATTATTTCTAACACTAATATTATTATTTCATCATTATTATTATTAGTATTATTAATATATCAAATAAAGATTTTCTATATAAAAATATATTATTTACATAAAACATAACTATATTAATATGTTTGTAATAAATATTAATTATCTATTTATTGTATATAAAAATAAATAGAGTTAATTTAGTTATTGATGAAATATACAAGTTACTAAAATAACAATTAATAATAATATCTAAATTTGTTCGATTTCTATTATATGTGTTAATATACATATAAATGATATAGGTTCGTGAATCCAAGGCCAACCCTACACTTGTTCCATGTCGTCATATGTATTTTTACTACAAAATACAGTATTGTGAGTTTCATTACTCCCTTTTTAAATGCTTTTGCAATATATATTTTTGGGACTGAGAATACATGCGCTGCTTTTATAAATGTTTTACAAAATAGACACAAGTAATCGAAACTACATTATATGGTTGAATGATCGAAGCTGAATATGCCCCTTTTGCTTGGTAGCCTAAGAATTAGTAAACCAGTCTACTAATTGACGCGAATCCTAAAGATAGATCTATTAGGCCTAACAAACCCCATCTGTTGTAGCGGATGTTTTAGTACTTCGATGTTGTTTTATCATGTCCGTTGGATGTCCCGGAATGATAGGGGATATTTTTATATGCATCTTGTTAAGGTCGGTTACCAGGTGTTCAATCCATATGAATGATTTTTGTCTCTATGCATGGGACGTATATTTATGAGAACTGGAAATGAAAATCTTGTGGTCTATTAAAATGATGGAAATGATTATTTATGTTAAACTAATGAACTCACCAACCTTTTGGTTGACACTTGAAAGCATGTTTATTCTCAGGTATGAAATAAATCTTCCGCTGTGCATTTGCTCATTTTTAAGATATTACTTGGAGTCATTCATGGCATATATTTTGAAAGACGTTGCATTCGAGTCATTGAGTTCATTAAGATTATGATTAAGTCAATTATAGTTGGATAGTGGATATTATGAAATGGTATGCATGCCTGTCAATTTTCGATGTGAAGAAAGTTTATCTTTTAAAAACGAATGAAATTTTTGTAAAATGTATCATATAGAGGTCAAATACCTCGCAATGAAATCATATGTTATTGTATTCGTTCTTATGGATTAGGACGGGTCATTACAACCACGGAGCCGGTATCACCATGACGCGGGTATGGTTAGTGTATTCCGTTAGGATTCACTATGGTGTAGCAGTGCACGATGTTACACTACTTATTGTATGAGGCCAAAATAGCGTGTGTGATTAGTGAGTTATGTCCGTTGACGTGGTCCGCTAACTTCACCATGGGAGTAGTGTTATATCGGTATGGTATAACGTTATCGGGAAATGCGAGTACCGATGGGGAATGGGAGTACCATTCCTGTGTTGAGATTTGGGAGGTGGATCACGTATGGATGCGGATTCACGATGACGCATGTAGTTTCGGTCATCTTATTGTGAAAGTGAGTCTCGTGTAGTTCGGATTCACAATGACACGTGTGGATGCGTTCATTATATTGAGAAAGTGAGTCTCGTGTAGTTCGAATTCACAATGACTCGAGTGGATGCGGTCATTCTATTGGGATAGTGACTCTCGTGTAGTTCGGATTCACTGGGGCGCGTGTAGTTCGGCCAATCCCGATTGTTGTTGCGGTGGAGGTGGTGAGTCGCGTGTGGTGCGGATTCACTAAGGCACGTGTAGTTTTCGGCCAGCCTTCATGTTGTTGGATGTGTGAACTATTGGTTGTTCTATACACCGGTGGTGGGGTCGTAAGGACCATGTTGTGAGAACTATTGGTTGTTTTATACGCCGATGGTGGGGTCGTGAGGACCATGTTACGTGATTAGTGATGCGATAGCCGTGTTTCGCTCACATGTTGTTACGGGTGTGACAATAGTTGATTTTGTACACCTTGAGATTAGCGTTGCCATAGTTGTTTTGGGCGCTATCGGTTTTAGCCGTTTGCTTATGATGTTACGATAGTTACGTATTGGTCGTATTGCGCACTACGAGGGATGTTTAGTGATAAGTGTTATCCGTAAGAATTCGTTTTGTTCGGTCTTCATCGTTTGGGTTGTTTACCTTAGGTCGAAACTTGGTTACTTTAGCATTGTACTTGTTAGGCGTAAGCTAAAGGGTTGATATCTCGGTACGAGATTGGTTGAGTTTTTCCCGATATGAGGGATTGAGCAAGTTTTAGTGCTCGGATTTGTGGACTTGATAAATCATGAATGACGATTTAGTGTTAAAAGTATTTCGTGGAGAAGAATTGCCTCGAGGAGTTGGAAGGAAACATGATGTTTCCACTATGTTAAGCGTTTGTAGTAGTTTTCGGATGTTGTGTGCATTGCATGTCTCGAAATGCGTACACGTGTGTAATTGGTAAGTGGAATAATCTTTGAGTTGTTGATTCATGTGACGAAAGTCGGATTGGAACATATGTTTGAGGACTATAAAGTGGGGGCCCGATCGGATAAGTGACGAGGATCACGTGGACGTGATCGATTCTAAGTGGGGGAGAGTTGTAAGACCTTGTTTCCTTTTCAGTTATATGGGACGCCATCCAATTTGGGGGATGCCGTCCAGTAGTGAAGCGTGGGACGCCGTCCAGTAGTGAAGTGTGGGACGACGTCCAAGTTTTGGGACGCCGTCCAAATGGTCTGACGGGCCAGCTGTGTAGTTTTTAGATTTTAAAAGGGGTATGTTGGTCTTTTCACTTGGTGGCCGGTTTTAAGCCACAAATGGGCAAGGTTGAGCTCATTCAACCTTATCTTCACCAACACAAACACTCTCAACCATATCTAGAGAGAGATAAAGAGTTTAGAGAGAGAGTGGTTGATTTGGAGAAGAAGGAGTCGGATTCTCGCAAAAGCTCGGGGTTTAAAGTTGTTCATCTCGTTCACGGCTACGTTGTGGTAGTATTGTTAAGTTCAAACTCCGAATTTCATCTGTTAGATTTGATATTCAAGTTAGGGTTTGAGCATGATTTGTTGTGAAACCCTTTTTTATGATGAAGTGGGTTTAAGGTGACTAGTTTTTGTGGTCACTTGACGGGTTTTGGTTTGGTTGACGTTTTGGCCATGATTAGGCTTTGATAATGGGTATAATCACTAGTGTTAGTGATTATGGAAGTGTTGGAACCCATTTGAGGGTAGTTGGTTGATTAATTTTGAAATGGGTCAAAATTAGGGTTTATGTGTCAATTTGGGCAAGACGAGTGTTTAACACTTGTGTTCGGGTTTAATTGGCGTATTAGGACCATTCTCACTTGTGCTAGTGATTATTGGTTGGGTTGGACACGGTTTGGTGCTTGGAAGTGCAATGGGTTGAAATTGCACTAAGTGTCTATTTGAGTCGGTTTGTAAATCCACTCTAAGTGTGTTGTTTGTATTGTCATAATGGAATAGGTACTTTCCATTGGCGAGTTGCGGATTATTTCGGTAGCATTCATCAAGGCGACAAGGTGAGTGTTAATATCCTATGTGCATATGTATGTGTAGGATAGGTACGTGTCGGGTGAAGTGATTCTCGACTATAGAGCTCACTTCACATATAGGTGGATTTGATGGACTTGTGTATGGGTCCAATTGGCACGGTTGTGCGTTTTGGTTGATCACCTTTGGCGAGGTGCACACTTTGTGTGTACGTTATCACATATGCTTGTGATGTGGATTATACAACCCCAATGACGAAGGGTTGGTATGAAGTTATGATTGGAGAAGTGGATCACGTGTGGATGCGGATTCACGATGACGCGTGTAGTTTCAGTCATCTTATTGAGAAAGTGAGTCTCGTGTAGTTCGGATTCACGATGACGCGTGTAGTTCGGTCATCTCATTGAGGTAGTGATCTCATGTGGTTGCGGATTCACTAAGGCTCGTGTAGTTCGGCCAACCTCGATGTGGTTGTGATATTGAAGATAGTAGTCTCGTGTGGATGCGGATTTACTAAGGCTCGTGTAGTTCGGCCAATCTTCATTTTGGTAATTGGTAGTCGGTTTTGGTATTGGGTTAAGGGGTTAACCTTGGGCGGTTTACAGATATATTGTACATTGTTGTATTGTTGTGATGTAGCTAACCCACCAGGTGTAGCTTATTGGCATTGTTCACATCGTCGTTGGTGAACTTATCTTATTGTTGATATTATTAGCTTGATGCTTAGTGATCGTACGGTATGCTTAGCTTAGCTTGCCTTTATGCTTGGATGCTCCGGTATGCGTTATTTGATTATCATTGTGTGGCGTGTCCATTTTATGCATATATATATGTAGTATATTCTCACTCACTAAGCATTAGCTTACCCTCTCGTTGTTTACATTTTTATAGATTTGCTTGGATGCGGTGGCTCGGGTAAGCGTGGGAACTAGTGGACTCGCGTAGTTGCTTTTGAAGATCTTGTTTTTGGATTGATTAGGATTGGGTAGCACTGAAATGTCCCGTTCATATTGATTATAAACGTTCCATATTAATTGATTTCGTTGAGAGGTTTTGACCTCTATATGAGACGTTTTTCAAATACTGCATTAGATTTTAGAACAAACCATAACCTTTTAAATATTACGACGATTATCAAATAATGATAATCTAAAATATAGCGTTTTTCACACGACCATTACATAATGGTTTACAATAATATTACACATCAACATAAGTCTTCGAATGCAGTTTTTAAACAATATTATACAAGCATGGACTCCAAATCTTGTCCTTCATTTAGTATGCAACAGCGGAAGCTCTTAATAATCACCTGAGAATAAACATGCTTAAAACGTCAACAAAATTGTTGGTGAGTTATAGGTTTAACCTACATATTATCAAATCATAATAATAGACCACAAGATTTCATTTTTATAACACATCTCATATCAGGCATTTCGCAAACTGCATAGAGATAAAAATCATTCATATGTTGAACACCTGGTAACCGACCTTAACAAGATGCATATAGAATATCCCCATCATTCCGGGACTCTCATCGGATATGATAAATCGAAGTACTAAATCATCCGTAACTCGGATGAGGCTTGTTGGGCCAAATAGATCTATCTTTAGGATTCTCGTCAATTAGGGGCCATTTCCCTAATTCTTAGGCTACCAAGCTAAAAAGGGGCATATTCGGTTCGATAATCCAACATAGAAAGTATTTTCGATTACTTGTGTCTATTTTGTAAAACATTTATAAAATCGCATGTATTCTCATCCCAAAAAAAATAATAGATTTTAAAAAGTGGGACTATAACTCACTTTCACAGATTTTTACTTCGTCGGGAAGTAAGACTTGGCCACTGGTCGATTCACGAACCTATAACAAATATGTACATATATATCAAAGTTTGTTCAAAATATATTTACAACATTTCTAATACGTTTTAATGTTTTAAGTTTATTAAGTCAGCTGTCCTCGTTAGTAACCTACAACTAGTTGTCCATAGTTAGATGTACATAAATAAATTGATATATATTATCTTGACCCAATCCACGACCCAGTGTATACACATCTCAGGCTAGATCACAACTCAAAGTATATATATTTTTGGAATCAACCTCAACCCTGTATAGCTAACTCCAACATTACTGCATATAGAGTTTCTATAATTGTTCTAAATAATATATATACATGGGTCGATATGATATGTCAAAACATTTGCATACGTGTCTATGGTATCCCAAGATTACATAATATATTAGAATACATGTAATACAATATAAGTTAGCTAGGATATGATTAATATAGATTTGTTACCAATTTTCACGTAGCTACAACAAGAAAAATTATCCAATCTTGTTTTACCCATAACTTCTTCGTTTTAAATCCGTTTTGAGTGTTTCAAGTTGCTATGGTTTCATATTGATCTTAAGTTTATGAATATAAACAGAAAAAATATAAGTTTATAGTCGGAAATACATGTTACAAGTCGTTTTTGTAAAGGTAGTCATTTCAGTCGAAAGAACGACGTCTAGATGACCATTTTGGAAAACATACTTCTATTTTGAGTTTAATCATGATTTTTGGATATAGTTTCATGTTCATAAGAAAAATCATTTTCCCAGAAGAACAACTTTTAAATCAAAGTTTATCATAGTTTTTAATTAACTAACCCAAAACAGCCCGCGATGTTACTATGACGGCGTATATCCAGTTTTACGGTGTTTTTCGTGTTTTCAGGTTTTAAATCATTAAGTTAGTATATCATATAGATATATAACATGTGTCTAGTTAATTTTAAAAGTCAATTTAGAAGGATTAACTTTTGTTTGCGAACAAGTTTAGAATTAACTAAACTATGTTCTAGTGATTTCAAGTTTAAACCTTCGAATAAGGTAGTTTTATATATATGAATCGAATGATGTTATGAACATCATTACTACCTCAGGTTTTATGGATAAACCTACTGGAAATGAGAAAAATAGATCTTTCATGTGTTAGATATAAAGGATTAGATATAAAGGATGTGTAATTTTGTTTACATGTAAATAAATCATGAATGATTACTAATATTTTTGTAATTTTATGAGATATTTCATGCTAGTTGCCAAATGATGGTTCTCACATGTGTTAGGTGACTCACATGGGCTGCTAAGAGCTGATCATTGGAGTGTATATACTAATAGTACATACATCTAAAAGCTGTGTATTGTACGAGTACGAATACGGGTGCATACGAGTAGAATTGTTGATGAAACTGAACGAGGATGTAATTGTAAGCATTTTTGTTAAGTAGAAGTATTTTGATAAGTGTCTTGAAGTCTTTAAAATGTGTATGAATACATATTAAAAGACTACATGTATATACATTTTAACTGAGTTGTTAAGTCATCGTTAGTCGTTACATGTAAATGTTGTTTTGAAACCTTTAGGTTAACAATCTTGTTAAATATTGTTAACCCATTATTTATTATATCTAAAGAGATGTTAAATTATTACATTATCATGATATTTTGATATATTAATATATCTTAGTATGATATATATATATATATATATATATATATATATATATATATATATATATATATATATATATATATATATATATATAGTTAAATGTTGTTACAACGATAATCGTTACATATATGCCTCGTTTCGAAATTCTTAAGTTAGTAGTCTTGTTTTACATATGTAGTTCATTGTTAACACACTTAATGATATATTTAATTATCATTTTGTCATGTTAAACATAGTGTATCAATATCTTAATATGATTCGTATGTATTTAGTAAGACGTTGTTATAACGATAATCGTTATATATATCGTTTCGAGTTTCTTAATTCAATAAACTCATTTTTATGTATATCACTCATTGTTAATATACTTAGTGAGATACTTACTTATCATAATCTCATGTTAACCATATATATATATCCATATATATATATATCATCATGTAGTTTTTACAAATTTTTAACGTTCGTGAATCGCCGGTCAACTTGGGTGTCAATTGTCTATATGAAACCTATTTCAATTAATCAAGTCTTAACAAGTTTGATTGCTTAACATGTTGGAAATACTTAATCATGTAAATAACAATTTCATTTAATATATATAAACATGGAAAAGTTCGGGTCACTACATTACCTACCCGTTAAATAAATTTCGTCCCGAAATTTTAAGCAGTTGGAGGTGTTGACGTATCTCCTGGAAATAAGTGCGGGTATTTCTTCTTCATTTGATCTTCTCATTCCCAGGTGAACTCGGGTCCTCTACGAGCATTCCATCGAACTTTAACAATTGGTATCTTGTTTTGCTTAAGTCTTTTAACCTCACGATCCATTATTTCGACGGGTTCTTCGACGAATTGAAGTTTTTCGTTGATTTGGAATTCATCTAACGGAATAGTGAGATCTTCTTTAGCAAAACATTTCTTCAAATTTGAGACGTGGAAAGTGTTATGTACAGCCGCGAGTTGTTGTGGTAATTCAAGTCGGTAAGCTACTGGTCCGACACGATCAATAATCTTGAATGGTCCTATATACCTTGGATTTAATTTCCCTCGTTTACCAAATTGAACAACGCCTTTCCAAGGTGCAACCTTAAGCATGACCATCTCTCCAATTTCAAATTCTATATCTTTTCTTTTAATGTCGGCGTAGCTCTTTTGTCGACTTTGGGCGGTTTTCAACCGTTGTTGAATTTGGATGATCTTCTCGGTAGTTTCTTGTATTTTCTCCGGACCCGTAATCTGTCTATCCCCCACTTCACTCCAACAAATCGGAGTCCTGCACTTTCTACCATAAAGTGCTTCAAACGGCGACATCTCAATGCTTGAATGGTAGCTGTTGTTGTAGGAAAATTCTACTAACGAAAAGTGTCTATCCCAACTGTTTCCGAAATCAATAACACATGCTCGTAGCATGTCTTCAAGAGTCTGTATCATCCTTTCGCTCTGCCCATCGGTTTGTGGATGATAGGCAGTACTCATGTCTAGACGAGTTCCCAATGCTTGTTGTAATGTCTGCCAAAACCTTGAAACAAATCTGCCATCTCTATCAGAGATAATAGAGATTGGTATTCCATGTCTAGAGACAACTTCCTTCAAGTATAATCTCGCCAAATTCTCCATTTTATCATCTTCTCTCATTGACAGAAAGTGTGCTGACTTGGTGAGACGATCGACTATTACCCAAATAGTATCATAACCACTTGCAGTCCTTGGCAATTTAGTAATGAAATCCATGGTAATGTTTTCCCATTTCCATTCTGGGATTTCGGGTTGTTGAAGTAGACCTGATGGTTTCTGATATTCAGCTTTGACCTTAGAACACATCAAACATTCTCCTACGTATCTAGCAATATTGGCTTTCATACCCGGCCACCAAAAGTGTTTCTTGAGATCTTTGTACATCTTCCCCGCTCAGGGATGTATTGAATATCTGGTTTTATGTGCTTCCTTAAGTACCTTTTCTCTCACATCTCCAAACTTTGGTACCCAAATTCTTTCAGCCCTATACCGGGTTCCGTCTTCCCGAATATTAAGATGTTTCTCCGATCCTTTGGGTATTTCATTCTTCAACTTTCCTTCTTTTGCAACTCCCTGTTGCGCCTCCTTTATTTGAGTAGTAAGGTTAGTACGAATAATTATATTCATAGCTTTTACCCGCATTGGTTCTCTGTCCTTTCTACTCAAAGCGTCGGCTACCACATTTGCCTTCCCCGGGTGGTAACGAATCTCGAAATCGTAATCATTCAATAACTCAATCCACCTACGCTGCCTCATGTTCAGTTGTTTCTGATTAAATATATGTTGGAGACTTTTGTGGTCGGTATATATGATACTTTTGACCCCATATAAGTAGTGCCTCCAAGTCTTTAATGCAAAAACAACCGCGCCTAATTCTAAATCATGCGTCGTATAATTCTGCTCATGAATCTTCAATTGTCTAGACGCATAAGCAATTACCTTCGTTCGTTGCATTAATACACAACCGACACCTTACTTTGAAGCGTCACAATATATCACAAAATCATCATTCCCTTCAGTAATGACAATATAGGTGCCGTAGTTAACTTTTTCTTTAACAATTGAAATGCTTTCTCTTGTTCATGCTTCCATTCAAATTTCCTCCCTTTATGCGTTAATTCAGTCAAGGGTTTTGCTATTCTGGAAAAATCTTGGATGAACCTTCTGTAGTAACCAGCTAGTCCTGAAAATTGGCGTATATGCTTCGGAGTTTTCGGGGTTTCCCATTTTTCAACGGTTTCAATCTTTGCTGGATCCACTTGAATACCTTCTTTGTTCCCTATGTGATCGAGGAATTGAACTTCTTCCAACCAAAATGCACACTTTGAAAACTTAGCATACAATTTTTCTTTCCTCAATAACTCTAGAACTTTTCTCAAATGTTCTTCGTGCTTTTGATCATTCTTCGAGTAAATAAGTATGTCATCGAAAATAACAATGACAAACTTGTCAAGGTATGGTCCACACACTCGGTTCATGAGGTCCATGAATGTAGTGACCCGAACTTTTCCATGTTTATATATATTAATTGAGATTGATATTTACATGATTAAATGTTTCCAACATGTTAAGCAATCAAACTTGTTAAGACTTGATTAATTGAAATATGTTTCATATAGACAATTGACCACCCAAGTTGACCGGTGATTCACGAACGTTAAAACTTGTAAAAACTATATGATGACATATATATGGATATATATATATAGTTAACATGATACTATGATAAGTAAACATATCATTAAGTATATTAACAATGAACTACATATGCAAAAACAAGACTACTAACTTAATGATTTTTAAACGAGACATATATGTAACGATTATCGTTGTAAAGACATTTAATGTATATATATCATATTAAGAGATATTCATACATGATAATATCATGATAATATAATAATTTAAAATCTCATTTGATATTATAAACATTGGGTTAACAACATTTAACAAGATCGTTAACCTAAAGGTTTCAAAACAACACTTACATGTAACGACTAACGATGACTTAACGACTCAGTTAAAATGTATATACATGTAGTGTTTTAATATGTATTTATACACTTTTGAAAGACTTCAATACACTTATCAAAATACTTCTACTTAACAAAAATGCTTACAATTACATCCTCGTTCAGTTTCATCAACAATTCTACTCGTATGCACCCGTATTCGTACTCGTACAATACACAGCTTTTAGATGTATGTACTATTGGTATATACACTCCAATGATCAGCTCTTAGCAGCCCATGTGAGTCACCTAACACATGTGGGAACCATCATTTGGCAACTAGCATGAAATATCTCATAAAATTACAAAAATATGAGTAATCATTCATGACTTATTTACATGAAAACAAAATTACATATCCTTTATATCTAATCCATACACCAACGACCAAAAACACCTACAAACACTTTCATTCTTCAATTTTATTCATCTAATTGATCTCTCTCAAGTTCTATCTTCAAGTTCTAAGTGTTCTTCATATATTCTACAAGTTCTAGTTACATAAAATCAAGAATACTTTCAAGTTTGCTAGCTCAATTCCAAACTTGTAAAGTGATCATCCAACCTCAAGAAATCTTTGTTTCTTACAGTAGGTTATCATTCTAATACAAGTTAATAATCATATTCAAACTTTGGTTCAATTTCTATAACTATAACAATCTTATTTCAAGTGATGATCTTACTTGAACTTGTTTTCGTGTCATGATTCTGCTTCAAGAACTTCGAGCCATCCAAGGATCCGTTGAAGCTAGATCCATTTTTCTATTTTCCAGTAGGTTTATCCAAGGAACTTAAGGTAGTAATGATGTTCATAACATCATTCAATTCATACATATAAAGCTATCTTATTCGAAGGTTTAAACTTGTAATCACTAGAACATAGTTTAGTTAATTCTAAACTTGTTCGCAAACAAAAGTTAATCCTTCTAACTTGACTTTTAAAATCAACTAAACACATGTTCTATATCTATATGATATGCTAACTTAATGATTTAAAACCTGGAAACACGAAAAACACCGTAAAACCGGATTTACGCCGTCGTAGTAACACCGCGGGCTGTTTTGGGTTAGTTAATTAAAAACTATGATAAACTTTGATTTAAAAGTTGTTATTCTGAGAAAATGATTTTTATTATGAACATGAAACTATATCCAAAAATTATGGTTAAACTCAAAGTGGA
The DNA here is from genome assembly GCF_046630445.1 of Rutidosis leptorrhynchoides. Taxonomy (NCBI): domain Eukaryota; kingdom Viridiplantae; phylum Streptophyta; class Magnoliopsida; order Asterales; family Asteraceae; genus Rutidosis; species Rutidosis leptorrhynchoides. The sequence continues at coordinate 13,823,135 of NC_092335.1, read as the reverse complement.
AGTATGTTTTCTAAAATGGTCATCTAGACGTCGTTCTTTCGACTGAAATGACTACCTTTACAAAAACGACTTGTAACTTATTTTTCTGACTATAAACCTATACTTTTCTGTTTAGATTCATAAAATAGAGTTCAATATGAAACCATAGCAATTTGATTCACTCAAAACGAATTTAAAATGAAGAAGTTATGGGTAAAACAAGATTGGATAATTTTTCTCATTTTAGCTACGTGAAAATTGGTAACAAATCTATTCCAACCATAACTTAATCAACTTGTATTGTATATTATGTAATCTTGAGATACCATAGACACGTATACAATGTTTCGACCTATCATGTCGACACATCTATATATATTTCGGAACAACCATAGACACTCTATATGTGAATGTTGGAGTTAGCTATACAGGGTTGAGGTTGATTCCAAAATATATATAGTTTGAGTTGTGATCAATACTGAGATACGTATACACTGGGTCGTGGATTGATTCAAGATAATATTTATCGATTTATTTCTGTACATCTAACTGTGGACAACTAGTTGTAGGTTACTAACGAGGACAGCTGACTTAATAAACTTAAAACATCAAAATATATTAAAAGTGTTGTAAATATATTTTGAACATACTTTGATATATATGTATATATTGATATAGGTTCGTGAATCAACCAGTGGCCAAGTCTTACTTCCCGACGAAGTAAAATCTGTGAAAGTGAGTTATAGTCCCACTTTTAAAATCTAATATTTTTGGGATGAGAATACATGCAGGTTTTATAAATGATTTACAAAATAGACACAAGTACGTGAAACTACATTCTATGGTTGAATTATCGAAATCGAATATGCCCCTTTTTATTAAGTCTGGTAATCTAAGAATTAGGGAACAGACACCCTAATTGACGCGAATCCTAAAGATAGATCTATTGGGCCTAACAAACCCCATCCAAAGTACCGGATGCTTTAGTACTTCGAAATTTATATCATATCCGAAGGGTGTCCCGGAATGATGGGGATATTCTTATATATGCATCTTGTTAATGTCGGTTACCAGGTGTTCACCATATGAATGATTTTTATCTCTATGTATGGGATGTGTATTGAAATATGAAATCTTGTGGTCTATTATTATGATTTGATATATATAGGTTAAACCTATAACTCACCAACATTTTTGTTGACGTTTTAAGCATGTTTATTCTCAGGTGATTATTAAGAGCTTCCGCTGTCGCATACTTAAATAAGGACGAGATTTGGAGTCCATGCTTGTATGATATTGTGTAAAAACTGCATTCAAGAAACTTATTTTGTTGTAACATATTTGTATTGTAAACCATTATGTAATGGTCGTGTGTAAACAGGATATTTTAGATTATCATTTTTTGATAATCTACGTAAAGCTTTTTAAACCTTTATTGATGAAATAAAGGTTATGGTTTGTTTTAAAATGAATGCAGTCTTTGAAAAATGTCTCATATAGAGGTCAAAACCTCGCAACGAAATCAATTAATATGGAACGTTTTTAATCAATAAGAACGGGACATTTCAGTTGGTATCAGAGCGTTGGTCTTAGAGAACCAGAAAATTTGCATTAGTGTGTCTTATCGAGTTTGTTAGGATGCATTAGTGAGTCTGGACTTCGACCGTGTTTTCTTTAAAAATGATTGCTTAACATTTTTGTTGGAAACTATATATTTTTAACATATGAATATTATGTGATATATTAATCTCTTATCGTGTTTGATATTATGTGATAGATGTCTACCTCTAGAACAAGTCCCATTGACTCACCTAATAATAATGAAGAGTCAAATGTAAATTGGAATGATTCGTGGACTGATTCACAAGTTCCCGAAGAGGAACCGGAAGAAGAGTCGGAACCGGAAGAAGAGTCGGAACCGGAAGAAGAATCGGAACCGGAAGAAGAAATAGAACCGGTGGGAGAAATAATAAAACGGTTAAGTAAAAGAGAATCCTCAACCAACCGACCAAGGTTAATTATGGTCAATGGTGTTTCCGCCAAGGAAGCAAAATATTGGGAGGATTACCAATTCTCCGATGAATCGGATTCCGACGAGAATTCCGATGATGTTATAGAAATTACCCCAACTGAATTTAAAAAGGCAAAAGAAAATAATAAGGGAAAGGGCATAAAAATAGAGAAATCTAATTCCAACCCCGATGAACTTTATATGTATCGTCAACCCCCGAAGTCCTTAAGTTGTAACAATGACCCGGGAACCTCTAAACCACCAGGTTTTTCTAAACCAATGTGGATAACGACGGCTCGTATTAGGGGAACATCATATATCCCTAGAAACTTGGCAAAACGAACCAAAACCGAACAAGAAGAAACGAGCGAGTCGGAATAAGATAGTTATATTCGTGTGGTGTAATATATGTAATATAGTGTGCTTATGCTTTATGATATATGTAAAAATTGCTTGTATTAATAAGTATTTTTTTTATGAATCTAACTCTTGTCTATTTTACAGTATAAAAACACAAAATGGATAGACAACCCAATATTTTAAGAGACCTACCCGGAGACATGATTGATGAAATCTTGTCTAGAGTCGGTCAGAATTCCTCGGCACAACTATTTAAGGCGAGATCAGTTTGTAAGACATTCGAAGAACGTTCCAAGAATTCCTTGGTTTATAAAAGGCTTTCGTTCGGAAGATGGGGAATATCACATTGGGAAATCCATAAGTTACGATGTGTTTACTTTAACGCATATATTGCGGGGAACCCAAATGCTATTTTACGCAACGGGTTAAGAAATTATTTTGACTCAGTATATCCGAATATAGGACTTCGTGATTTAGAAAAAGCGGCTAACATGCAACATAAAGAAGCATGTTATGCTTACGGGTTAGTAATGTTCGCTTCTCACCAAAGTGAGAACAAGAACATCGGGCTACAACTATTAAACAAAACGTTCCCACAAGTGACAGAGTCGGTAATTGGGGTAAGAAATGAGGTTTTTAGGTTATTACGAGACTGTTGGTCATTACGTAACCCTCGTCCCTTTGATGACGTTACAACACGCTGTCTTATCAACGGCCATAACGGTTATGTTCCACAAGACCAAGGATGGGAAGTAGTCCTAGTAAAACCAGAATGCATGACTTGTTTCTGGACGTATGAATTACGTGTCTTTATTGCCTTTGCTGAACGACTTGTGTACTAGCTAGAATTATCTTCACAACTATCTTGTATCAAAGTTATTGTGTGCTATATTTCATGCTTTATGTAAAATAAGCGGTATTGTAAGTTTGTAAAATATTGTATAAAAGTTTGAACGCGAAATATTATTATAATCAGTTTTTCATATAGAATTGTAGTAGTTGAATTGTATATTAGCTACTAAGTATGAACTTAACGGGTAGGTACTACCCGAATTTAAACTTATAAAACGCTAATATGAAGAAAAAGCTTTTATAAATGAGTTCATATTATGCTACGAAATACTATTAACTACTCTTAATATTCTGTATGATTAACTTGTTCCATTTGACTATTTTGAAGGAAATGGCACCGACTACTCGACACACCGTGAATATGAATGAAGAGGAATTCCGTACTTTTCTAGCTTCAAACATAGCCGCAGTACAGGCTGCGCTACATACCAACAATAACCTTGGATCTAGCAGTACAGGAAATCGTGTAGGATGCACCTACAAAGAATTCACTGCCTGCAAACCTTTGGAATTTGATGGAACCGAAGAACCGATCGGATTGAAACGGTGGACCGAGAAGGTCGAATCGGTGTTTGCCATAAGTAAGTGTACTGAAGAGGACAAAGTGAAGTACGCTACGCATACCTTCACAGGTTCTGCGTTAACATGGTGGAATACCTATCTAGAGCAAGTGGGACAAGACGATTCGTACGCACTACCGTGGTCAGCATTCAAGCACTTGATGAACGAGAAGTACCGTCCCAGAACCGAGGTCAATAAGCTCAAGACAGAACTTAGAGGGTTACGAACCCAAGGATTTGATATTACCACGTACGAAAGACGATTCACAGAATTGTGCCTATTGTGTCCGGGAGCATTCGAAGATGAGGAAGAGAAGATCGACGCGTTTGTGAAAGGATTACCGGAAAGAATCCAAGAAGATATAAGTTCACACGAGCCCGCCTCTATACAACAAGCATGTAGAATGGCTCACAAACTAGTGAACCAGATTGAAGAAAGAATTAAAGAACAGACTGCTGAAGAGGCCAATGTGAAGCAAGTCAAAAGAAAGTGGGAGGAAAACGGTGATAAGAATCACCAATACAACAACAACAGCAATTACAACAATAATCGCAACAATTATCCCAACAATCGCAACATCAATCGCAACTACAACAAACGGCCCAACAACAACAACAACAACAACAGCAACTACAACAATCATCCCAACAACAATAATAACCGCAACAACAACAACAATCAAAAGCAGCTATGCCAAAGGTGTGAAAAGTATCACTCTGGGTTCTGCACCAAATTTTGCAACAAGTGTAAAAGAAATGGTCATAGCGCGGTGAAGTGTGAGGTCTACGGACCAGGGGTTAATAGAACGAAAGGAACAAATGGTGTCGGAACGAGTAATGGCGGAGCAAGTAGTGTCGAAGCAAGTTATGCCAATGTAGTTTGTTATAAATGTGGAAAACCGGGCCACATTATTAGAAATTGCCCGAACCAGGAGAACACGAATAGACAAGGCCGCGGAAGAGTTTTCAATATTAATGCGGCAGAAGCACAGGAAGACCCGGAGCTTGTTACGGGTACGTTTCTTATTGACAATAAATCTGCTTACGTTTTATTTGATTCGGGTGCGGATAGAAACTATATGAGTAGAGATTTTTGTGCTAAATTAAGTTGTCCATTGACGCCTTTGGATAGTAAATTTTTACTCGAATTAGCAAATGGTAAATTAATTTCAGCAGATAATATATGTCGGAATCGAGAAATTAAACTGGTTAGCGAAACATTTAAGATTGATTTGATACCAGTAGAGTTAGGGAGTTTTGATGTAATAATCGGTATGGACTGGTTGAAAGAAGTGAAAGCAGAGATCGTCTGTTACAAAAATGCAATTCGCATTATACGAGAAAAAGGAAAACCCTTAATGGTGTACGGAGAAAAGGGCAACACGAAGCTACATCTTATTAGTAATTTGAAGGCACAAAAACTAATAAGAAAAGGTTGCTATGCTGTTCTAGCACACGTCGAGAAAGTACAAACTGAAGAAAAGAGCATCAATGATGTTCCCGTCGCAAAAGAATTTCCCGATGTATTTCTGAAAGAATTACCGGGATTACCCCCACATCGATCCGTTGAATTTCAAATAGATCTTGTACCAGGAGCTGCACCAATAGCTCGTGCTCCTTACAGACTCGCACCCAGCGAGATGAAAGAACTGCAAAGCCAATTACAAGAACTTTTAGAGCGTGGTTTCATTCGACCAAGCACATCACCGTGGGGAGCTCCTGTTTTGTTTGTCAAGAAGAAAGATGGTACATTCAGGTTGTGTATCGACTACCGAGAGTTGAACAAACTTACCATCAAGAACCGCTACCCACTACCGAGAATCGACGACTTATTTGATCAACTACAAGGCTCGTCTATTTATTCAAAGATTGACTTACGTTCCGGGTATCATCAAATGCGGGTGAAAGAAGATGATATTCCAAAGACTGCTTTCAGAACACGTTACGGTCATTACGAGTTTATGGTCATGCCGTTTGGTTTAACTAATGCACCAGCTGTGTTCATGGACCTTATGAACCGAGTGTGTGGACCATACCTTGACAAGTTTGTCATTGTTTTCATTGATGACATACTTATTTACTCAAAGAATGACCAAGAACACGGTGAACATTTGAGAAAGGTGTTAGAAGTATTGAGGAAGGAAGAATTGTACGCTAAGTTTTCAAAGTGTGCATTTTGGTTGGAAGAAGTTCAATTCCTCGGTCACATAGTGAACAAAGAAGGTATTAAGGTAGATCCGGCAAAGATAGAAACTGTTGAAAAGTGGGAAACCCCGAAAACTCCGAAACACATACGCCAGTTTTTAGGACTAGCTGGTTACTACAGAAGGTTCATCCAAGACTTTTCCAGAATAGCAAAACCCTTGACTGCATTAACGCATAAAGGGAAGAAATTTGAATGGAATGATGAACAAGAGAAAGCGTTTCAGTTATTGAAGAAAAAGCTAACTACGGCACCTATATTGTCATTGCCTGAAGGGAATGATGATTTTGTGATTTATTGTGATGCATCAAAGCAAGGTCTCGGTTGTGTATTAATGCAACGAACGAAGGTGATTGCTTATGCATCTAGACAATTGAAGATTCACGAACAAAATTATACGACGCATGATTTGGAATTAGGCGCGGTTGTTTTTGCATTAAAGACTTGGAGGCACTACTTATTTGGGGTTAAAAGTATTATATATACCGACCACAAAAGTCTTCAACACATATTTAATCAGAAACAACTGAATATGAGGCAGCGTAGGTGGATTGAATTATTGAATGATTACGACTTTGAGATTCGTTACCACCCGGGGAAGGCAAATGTGGTAGCCGATGCCTTGAGCAGGAAGGACAGAGAACCCATTCGAGTAAAATCTATGAATATAATGATTCATAATAACCTTACTACTCAAATAAAGGAGGCGCAACAAGGAGTTTTAAAAGAGGGAAATTTAAAGGATGAAATACCCAAAGGATCGGAGAAGCATCTTAATATTCGGGAAGACGGAACCCGGTATAGGGCTGAAAGGATTTGGGTACCAAAATTTGGAGATATGAGAGAAATGGTACTTAGAGAAGCTCATAAAACCAGATACTCAATACATCCTGGAACGGGGAAGATGTACAAGGATCTCAAGAAACATTTTTGGTGGCCGGGTATGAAAGCCGATGTTGCTAAATACGTAGGAGAATGTTTGACGTGTTCTAAGGTCAAAGCTGAGCATCAGAAACCATCAGGTCTACTTCAACAACCCGAAATCCCGGAATGGAAATGGGAAAACATTACCATGGATTTCATCACTAAATTGCCAAGGACTGCAAGTGGTTTTGATACTATTTGGGTAATAGTTGATCGTCTCACCAAATCAGCACACTTCCTGCCAATAAGAGAAGATGACAAGATGGAGAAGTTAGCACGACTGTATTTGAAGGAAGTCATCTCCAGACATGGAATACCAATCTCTATTATCTCTGATAGGGATGGTAGATTTATTTCAAGATTCTGGCAGACATTACAGCAAGCATTAGGAACTCGTCTAGACATGAGTACTGCCTATCATCCACAAACTGATGGGCAGAGTGAAAGGACGATACAAACACTTGAAGACATGCTACGAGCATGTGTTATTGATTTCGGAAACAGTTGGGATCGACATCTACCGTTAGCAGAATTTTCCTACAACAACAGCTACCATTCAAGCATTGAGATGGCGCCGTTTGAAGCACTTTATGGTAGAAAGTGCAGGTCTCCAATTTGTTGGAGTGAAGTGGGGGATAGACAGATTACGGGTCCGGAGATTATACAAGAAACTACCGAGAAGATCATCCAAATTCAACAACGGTTGAAAACCGCCCAAAGTCGACAAAAGAGCTACGCTGACATTAAAAGAAAAGATATAGAATTTGAAATTGGAGAGATGGTCATGCTTAAAGTTGCACCTTGGAAAGGCGTTGTTCGATTTGGTAAACGAGGGAAATTAAATCCAAGGTATATTGGACCATTCAAGATTATTGATCGTGTCGGACCAGTAGGTTACCGACTTGAGTTACCTCAACAACTCGCGACTGTACATAACACTTTCCACGTCTCGAATTTGAAGAAATGTTTTGCTAAAGAAGATCTCACTATTCCGTTAGATGAAATCCAAATCAACGAAAAACTTCAATTCATCGAAGAACCCGTCGAAATAATGGATCGTGAGGTTAAAAGACTTAAGCAAAACAAGATACCAATTGTTAAGGTTCGATGGAATGCTCGTAGAGGACCCGAGTTCACCTGGGAGTGTGAAGATCATATGAAGAAGAAGTACCCGCATCTATTTCCAGAAGATTCGTCAACACCTTCAACAGCTTAAAATTTCGGGACGAAATTTATTTAACGGGTAGCTACTGTAGTGACCCGAACTTTTCCATGTTTATATATATTAATTGAGATTGATATTTACATGATTAAATGTTTCCAACATGTTAAGCAATCAAACTTGTTAAGACTTGATTAATTGAAATATGTTTCATATAGACAATTGACCACCCAAGTTGACCGGTGATTCACGAACGTTAAAACTTGTAAAAACTATATGATGACATATATATGGATATATATATATAGTTAACATGATACTATGATAAGTAAACATATCATTAAGTATATTAACAATGAACTACATATGCAAAAACAAGACTACTAACTTAATGATTTTTAAACGAGACATATATGTAACGATTATCGTTGTAAAGACATTTAATGTATATATATCAAATTAAGAGATATTCATACATGATAATATCATGATAATATAATAATTTAAAATCTCATTTGATATTATAAACATTGGGTTAACAACATTTAACAAGATCGTTAACCTAAAGGTTTCAAAACAACACTTACATGTAACGACTAACGATGACTTAACGACTCAGTTAAAATGTATATACATGTAGTGTTTTAATATGTATTTATACACTTTTGAAAGACTTCAATACACTTATCAAAATACTTCTACTTAACAAAAATGCTTACAATTACATCCTCGTTCAGTTTCATCAACAATTCTACTCGTATGCACCCGTATTCGTACTCGTACAATACACAGCTTTTAGATGTATGTACTATTGGTATATACACTCCAATGATCAGCTCTTAGCAGCCCATGTGAGTCACCTAACACATGTGGGAACCATCATTTGGCAACTAGCATGAAATATCTCATAAAATTACAAAAATATGAGTAATCATTCATGACTTATTTACATGAAAACAAAATTACATATCCTTTATATCTAATCCATACACCAACGACCAAAAACACCTACAAACACTTTCATTCTTCAATTTTATTCATCTAATTGATCTCTCTCAAGTTCTATCTTCAAGTTCTAAGTGTTCTTCATATATTCTACAAGTTCTAGTTACATAAAATCAAGAATACTTTCAAGTTTGCTAGCTCAATTCCAAACTTGTAAAGTGATCATCCAACCTCAAGAAATCTTTGTTTCTTATAGTAGGTTATCATTCTAATACAAGGTAATAATCATATTCAAACTTTGGTTCAATTTCTATAACTATAACAATCTTATTTCAAGTGATGATCTTACTTGAACTTGTTTTCGTGTCATGATTCTGCTTCAAGAACTTCGAGCCATCCAAGGATCCGTTGAAGCTAGATCCATTTTTCTCTTTTCTAGTAGGTTTATCCAAGGAACTTAAGGTAGTAATGATGTTCATAACATCATTCAATTCATACATATAAAGCTATCTTATTCGAAGGTTTAAACTTGTAATCACTAGAACATAGTTTAGTTAATTCTAAACTTGTTCGCAAACAAAAGTTAATCCTTCTAACTTGACTTTTAAAATCAACTAAACACATGTTCTATATCTATATGATATGCTAACTTAATGATTTAAAACCTGGAAACACGAAAAACACCGTAAAACCGGATTTACGCCGTCGTAGTAACACCGCGGGCTGTTTTGGGTTAGTTAATTAAAAACTATGATAAACTTTGATTTAAAAGTTGTTATTCTGAGAAAATGATTTTTATTATGAACATGAAACTATATCCAAAAATTATGGTTAAACTCAAAGTGGAAGTATGTTTTCTAAAATGGTCATCTAGACGTCGTTCTTTCGACTGAAATGACTACCTTTACAAAAACGACTTGTAACTTATTTTTCCGACTATAAACCTATACTTTTTCTGTTTAGATTCATAAAATAGAGTTCAATATGAAACCATAGCAATTTGATTCACTCAAAACGAATTTAAAATGAAGAAGTTATGGGTAAAACAAGATTGGATAATTTTTCTCATTTTAGCTACGTGAAAATTGGTAACAAATCTATTCCAACCATAACTTAATCAACTTGTATTGTATATTATGTAATCTTGAGATACCATAGACACGTATACAATGTTTCGACCTATCATGTCGACACATCTATATATATTTCGGAACAACCATAGACACTCTATATGTGAATGTTGGAGTTAGCTATACAGGGTTGAGGTTGATTCCAAAATATATATAGTTTGAGTTGTGATCAATACTGAGATACGTATACACTGGGTCGTGGATTGATTCAAGATAATATTTATCGATTTATTTCTGTACATCTAACTGTGGACAACTAGTTGTAGGTTACTAACGAGGACAGCTGACTTAATAAACTTAAAACATCAAAATATATTAAAAGTGTTGTAAATATATTTTGAACATACTTTGATATATATGTATATATTGATATAGGTTCGTGAATCAACCAGTGGCCAAGTCTTACTTCCCGACGAAGTAAAATCTGTGAAAGTGAGTTATAGTCCCACTTTTAAAATCTAATATTTTTGGGATGAGAATACATGCAGGTTTTATAAATGATTTACAAAATAGACACAAGTACGTGAAACTACATTCTATGGTTGAATTATCGAAATCGAATATGCCCCTTTTTATTAAGTCTGGTAATCTAAGAATTAGGGAACAGACACCCTAATTGACGCGAATCCTAAAGATAGATCTATTGGGCCTAACAAACCCCATCCAAAGTACCGGATGCTTTAGTACTTCGAAATTTATATCATATTCGAAGGGTGTCCCGGAATGATGGGGATATTCTTATATATGCATCTTGTTAATGTCGGTTACCAGGTGTTCACCATATGAATGATTTTTATCTCTATGTATGGGATGTGTATTGAAATATGAAATCTTGTGGTCTATTATTATGATTTGATATATATAGGTTAAACCTATAACTCACCAACATTTTTGTTGACGTTTTAAGCATGTTTATTCTCAGGTGATTATTAAGAGCTTCCGCTGTCGCATACTTAAATAAGGACGAGATTTGGAGTCCATGCTTGTATGATATTGTGTAAAAACTGCATTCAAGAAACTTATTTTGTTGTAACATATTTGTATTGTAAACCATTATGTAATGGTCGTGTGTAAACAGGATATTTTAGATTATCATTTTTTGATAATCTACGTAAAGCTTTTTAAACCTTTATTGATGAAATAAAGGTTATGGTTTGTTTTAAAATGAATGCAGTCTTTGAAAAACGTCTCATATAGAGGTCAAAACCTCGCAACGAAATCAATTAATATGGAACGTTTTTAATCAATAAGAACGGGACATTTCAATGAACACAGCTGGTGCGTTAGTCAACCCAAACGGCATAACCATAAACTCGTAATGACCGTAACGCGTCCTGAAAGCAGTCTTTGGAATATCATCTTCCTTCACTTGCATTTGATGATACCCAGAACGTAAATCAATCTTTGAATAAACTGACGAGCCTTGTAGTTGATCAAATAAGTCATCGATTCTTGGTAGTGGATAACGATTCTTGATGGTAAGTTTGTTCAACTCTCGGTAGTCGATACACAACCTGAATGTACCATCCTTCTTTTTGACAAACAAAACAGGAGCTCCCCATGGTGATGTACTTGGTCGTATAAAACCACGCTCTAAAAGTTCTTTTAGCTGGCTTTGGAGTTCTTTCATTTCACTGGGTGCGAGTCTGTATGGAGCACGAGCTATTGGTGCAGCTCCTGGTACGAGATCTATTTGAAATTCAACAGATCGATGTGGAGGTAGTCCCGGTAATTCTTTCAGAAATACATCGGGAAATTCTTTTGCGACGGGAACATCATTGATGTTCTTTTCTTCGGGTTTGACTTCTTCGATGTGTGCTAGAACGACATAGCAACCTTTTCTTATTAGTTTTTGCGCCTTCAAATTACTAATAAGATTTAGCTTCACGTTGCTCTTTTCTCCGTACACCATTATAGGTTTTCCTTTTTCTCGTACAATGCGAATTGTATTTTTGTAACATACGATTTCTGCTGTCTCCTTCTTCAACCAGTCTATGCCGATTATCACATCAAAACTCTCTAACTCTACTGGTATCAAATCGATCTTAAACGTTTCGCTAACCAGTTTAATTTCTCGATTCCGACATATTTTATCTGTCGAAATTAATTTACCGTTTGCTAATACGAGTAAAAATTTATTATTCATAGGTGTCAATGGACCACTTAATTTAGCACAAAAATCTCTACTCATATAACTTCTATCCGCACCCGAATCAAATAAAACATAAGCAGGTTTTTCATCGATAAGAAACGTACCCTTAACAAGCTTCGGGTCTTCCTACGCTTCTTCCGCATTAATGTTAAAAACTCTCCCACGGCTTTGCCCATTATTATTTCCCTGGTTTGGACACGCAGTTTTGTAGTGGCCCTTCTTCCCGCATCCAAAACAAATAATGTGGGCATTACTTGTTCCTTTACCCGATGGTCCATAAATTTCACACTTCGTTGTATCATGACCCTTTCTATTACATTTAGTACATGTTGCTGGACAAAAAGTAGTTGGATGGTACCCTTCACACCTCAGACATGGAATTTTCTGATTTTGATTACCAGTGTTGTTATTGAGATTGTTGTTCGGATTTTTGTTGTTGCGGTTGGTATTATTGTTGGGATGATTGCTGTAGTTGTTGTTGTTGGAATAGTTTTTGTTGCGTTTGTTGTTGCGAAAAATGGTGCGATTGTGGTTGTGATTGTGGTGTTTATTGTTGAAATTGTGACTCTTGTCACTGGGTTCTTCCCACTTTCTCTTGACTTGTTTCATTTTGGCCTTCTCGGCCGCCTGCTCCTTAATCCTTCCCTCGATCTGGTTTATACGTCTGTGATGTGATGACCCGGGAATTTCCGACCAAATTTAAACTTTAATCTCTATATGTTTCCGACACGATAAGCAAAAATCTGTAATATTGAGTCTCGAAAGTTTTGAAATCTATATTCATGTAATCAATTACCCTTTGACTATGCCCGATGATTCACGAACAATTGTTGTAAAGAATTAAATATATATATATATATATATATATATATATATATATATATATATATATATATATATATATATATATATATATATATATATATATATATATATATATATATACAATTAAATTTTATACATAAGAAATATTAAATATAAATAGTAAATAAATACTAAGGATTCGATATATTATATTATTGGTAAAAATGATATAATTGAATTTGTAACATATTAAATTTAATTATAATTTTAAGTGTAAATGCTATATTAATATCATTATCATTACTTTTATTATTATTGATAATATTAATATTGATATATGTATCATCACTATTATTATATATATAGGAAAGTAGATAAGCATTAATGATTATATTAGTATCATTAATATTATTATCAGTAAAGTTAACTAATATTATTATTAGTACCACTAATAATAAAACTATTTTTTTATTATCATTATTAACATCAGTATTAGATGTGTTATTATTATCAATAGATAATATATAAATATAGAAAATGATATACATATAACTTGTTATAGTATTATTAGTACTAATATTATTGTTATCATCATTAATATTATTATTAATATAATTCGTAGAAAAATTAGGATTTTTGTTATTATTATGAGTATTATTATTATTATTACCATCATAATTAAAAATCGTTATTTTTATAGTAAACATAAAAATAAATACAATTTATTATTATTGTCAGTAATAATACTATTATTCACTTTTCTATTTATCATTATCATTACTATTATTTATTATTAATATTATTAGTATTATTATTATATGATTAATATCAAATGTAATATAACTGTGGGTATATAATTGAAATCTGTTTAACATCACCATCAATTTTTATATCTGGTCTGGGATCCTAGAACAGTTCGATATCAACATATATTAAAGACAAAAACCTGTTAAATCCATTCTGCTTTTTATTTTATATTTTTATTCTGACCTTCTGTCGAACCAATTTCACAAATACAAACAAAATCGGTTGTGAGTCAATTTCTACCTTTAATCTATTACCTGCTCGTGATACTTTGTCTCTCACAATAACAAAAATCAATTTTTCTATCTACTAACAACAATCATTCGTTTACCATCAATAATATCATATACATACTTACACATACATATATATTGATATGAATATATACACAACCTCAATCCTTGATTTCAAGTCGATAACCATTGACACACTCACCTTAAGCCACCTCCAACGACAAGTCACACCTCCTGCAAATTACCGGTCACTACAAACACCATAATCACCATATATTAAAAACCACCATCGATCACTACATCACCTTGAAAACACCTACTACTACACGGTTCTATTTTAATCGAGCAACAAACCAAACACCGCCATGAAACTCCACTTGTTACTACTACCTTCTATTTTCAGGATTCATTCAGACAACCAAAGTAACCTCCATCTTTTGAACCCTTTCAAATCACGAACCACCATTATTTTTTTCCCTTTCACGACATAAAGGGCTGCTACAACAGCGATATAATTTTTTTCTTCATCTTGTTTTCGGTTACAACCAATCACACCTCCCTCCTTTCTCTCTCTCTTCGAAACCATGATGTTCTCTTCTATTGTTCAGCTGCAACACCACCTTCAACAAACCACCAAGAACAACCATCAAATATCACATATGAATTTGCATCTCTAATTTCGCTTTCTGTTCTCTTCCTGCGAATCACCATAGCCCTACAACCCATCTTTGTAACTACAACTTTTATTATTATATGGAGGTAAAGTAATCCACTTGTTTTGATTGATTATAATTGTTATTGCTTTATGAAAAGCATCAGCCGACACCCACTAGTGATTTGGTTTAATAAATATAAAAAGTACGCGTATAATTGTTATACAAAGCAGTTGGGCCGAGGAATTATAGATGTTATGATGGGCCATTCTTGTATTAGAGAGATATGGATACTAGTTGGGCCGTGACCCAGTTATTGGTTGTTTATCAATGCTGAACAAAATTGAGGGTTTAAAATAGATGAGTGTTACTGCGTTTAGATTTCAAGAACGATATAGACGATTAATTTATAATGATGAGATTAGGTCTAGATTAGGGTTTGATGATGATATAACAACGATGGTAATGATGGTATGATGGCAATGATGTTTAAATAGAAAACGAAGATGATGATACTATATACATATGATGATGATGATTAAAATGATGATACGTGCAAGATGATACAACCGGCGATGATGATGGCTTCAATGATGATGATGAGGATGCTCGATGATTATGAGGTAACGATGATAAAGGTTGATGATGACGTGATGAACGTAAGATAATGATGATGAATGGTTATGGTCTCTGGTTGAATTATATATAAAAAGAAGAAGAAGAAGAAGCAGCAGTTACATACGGGGTATATATTTATGTATCTGATATTAAAACAGAAATGTAACCAGTAGACGAATGGTTGGGGGTATGTTGGGTGAGCGAGAGGTCGAGGGTTCGAGTCTTGTTTGGAGCATTTTTTTTAAAGGGGTATACTCTTTTATCTCCATTTACAATATTATATTATATTATTATTATTATTATTATTATTATTATTATTATTATTATTATTATTATTATTATTATTATTATTATTATTTTTATTAAAAGTATCAATAATATTAAGGATTATCATTTTATTAAAGTTATCATTATTACTAAAAGTATTATTATTAAGATTATTGTTATTATCAATATTATTATTATTATTATTATTATTATTATTATTATTATTATTATTATTATTATTATTATTATTAGTATTATTATTATCATTAAAAGTATTATCACTTTTATTATTATCATTACTATTATTATTTTTAGTATTATTATTTTTAGAATCATAATTATTATTTGTATCATTATTAAGTATAGTTACTAATATTATTATTACAAAATAAAACAATTTTTTATTTTTATTAAAATTATTTTAGTAAAAATGATTTTTCAGTTAAACTACACTATAGCTAATACATAAAATATATGTAAATACTTGTTTGATTATGATTATTTGTTTTTAACATAAATATATATAAATAATATAGGTTTGTGAATCCGAGGCCAACCCTATACTTGTTCAATGTCGTCATATGTATTTTTACTACAAAATACATTAGGTGAGTTTCATTTGCCTTTTTACCCTTTATATTTTTGGGCTGAGAATACATGCGCAATTTTTATAAATGTTTTACGAAATAGACACAAGTAATCGAAACTACATTATATGGTTGAATTATCGAAATCGAATATGCCCCTTTTTATTAAGTCTGGTAATCTAAGAATTAGGGAACAGACACCCTAATTGACGCGAACTCTAAAGATAGATCTATCGGGCCCAACAAGTCCCATCCAAAGTACCGGATGCTTTAGTACTTCGAAATTTATATCATGTCCGAAGGAGGATCTCGGAATGATGGGGATATTCTTATATGCATATTGTTAAGGTCGGTTACCATGTGTTCAATCCATATGAATGATATTTTTGTCTCTATGCATGAGACGTATGTTTATGAAAAACCGAAATATGAAATCTTGTGGTCTATTAAAATTATGAAATGATTATTTATGTTAAACTAATGAACTCACCAACCTTTTGGTTGACACTTGAAAGCATGTTTATTCTCAGGTATGAAAGAAATCTTCCGCTGTGCAATTGCTCATTTTAAAGATATTACTTGCAGTCATTCATGACATATTTCAAAAGACGTTGCATTCAAGTCGTTGAATTCATCAAGATTATTATTAAGCCAATTATAGTTAGATATTATAATATGGCATGCATGACGTCCACTTTCGATGTAATGAAATATTGTCTTTTCAAAAACGAATGCAATGTTTGTAAAATGTATCATATAGAGGTCAAGTACCTCGCGATGTAATCAACTGTTGTGATTCGTTTATAATCGATATGGACTTCGTCCGGATGGATTAGGACGGGTCTTGACAGTTGGTATCAGAGCGGTGGTCTTAGCGAACCAGGTCTTGCATTAGTATTTCTAACTGATAATCGTTAGGATGCATTAGTGAGTCTGGACTTCGACCGTGTCTGCATGTCAAAAGTTTTGCTTATCATTAGTGTCGAAAATTAATTGCTTATCATCCTTAAAGTCTAGACACGTCTTACTGCCTCTATTGCATAGACAGTGTATAGATAAATTCACATCTTAGCTTATCTGTTATTGTTATCTTTGCCTGAAAGCTTCTGTAGATTCCTCCGTAACTTATGGGATGTTAATATTATATATGCATATGTAAATTTTGTATTGCAGGGTACTAATCTACATCCTATAATCTATTTCCTATCGAAAATCCTGTATCCGATCGTACGAGATGAATCCTTCAACCAGTTCGAGTGCCTCAGATTCCGATAGCTATTTCGATAGTTATTCCGACAGCTATTCTGATATAGATGTTCACCTAAGCTCCAAAAGCAGCGTCACCAGAATGAATCAACCAATTCATCTAATGGGTTCGTAGTTGACCTAACCAATGGAGACGCGAAGAAGCTATCCCTTCCACCAATCGAATTCACCTATTGGCAAAGAACCTGACGCACTTACCGGCGAACCAATCTGAAACACTATTTTCACCATCATTTCCCGAATATCTCGCCATGATTATATAATATCTCAAAATTCAAAACCTTATTCATCCGCTCATTCCGACCGACAATCATCCCGGAGTAATATAAGAAGTCAACGAACTTCACGCTCGAGTAATCAATTTGGAGAATATGGTGCAAAATGTACCAGCTTCAGCAACATCACCGACACCAACAGTACCATCAGTAACAGCACCAGTACCATCAAGAATTCATGTCTCAACAACTCATTCTGTACCTCGAGTATAAACATCGTACTATGTATCGTTCTATCTATTTTATCTTCGTTCGACATAACGATTATGTAATCTCTAATGTTTTAGAGATTATATATTCTTGTTCTAACGGTAAATCAAATGAGATTAATATCATATTAACTCATTAAATCAATGATTACATCTGAAGAGGATATATATGTAAGTATATTTTCATAAAGATTGTAATTAAAAATTCTTTCGTACAAACTGTTAATGGTGAAAATATTTTAACGGGTAGGTAATACCCGAGGAATGTTTAAATTTCACATTAATAAGTTAAACTGTACATTCTTCGAATCTGATTCAACAATCATTTACTATCATATTTACATCCACCGATATATAAATCCGTTCACCACAGAATAACCATATTCATCCAATTTCAAATTTGGATTTTGATTTATCAGAATCCAACAAGTGGCATAATGAAGAAATAATGGACACAATAAAATTTGATTAGAAACAGACTAATTAACAATATGAAATTTTGTTAAGAAACCACGCTAACAAGATCCTAGCTAACTGTTCCTAGCTAACTGTTCCTAGCTAACTGGTTACATTGTATTTATCGCAATTTAATTATCGCAATTTACATTCTCGCAATTTTATTTATCGTCATTTAATTTCTGTTATTTATTTTACGCACTTTATTTATCGTCATTCTGTTATTTACGCATTTTAAATATCGGGACACGTATACAATGTTTTGACATATCATATCGACCCATCTATATATAATATATATATACTTTGAGTTGTGATCGAGTCTGAGACATGTACACGGGTCACGATATTTATTAATTAATTCGAACATTATATATTAAACTATATATAAATTATTTGACTGTTAACTGTGAACTATCGACTGTGGACTAATAACATTGGACAATTAAAATGAATTATAATATTGATTATAATATATGAAACTAAACAATTCTTCAAGTTGCCACTTGATTTCGTCTTAAGCATCATTTGTACCTTCACGATTACATTCTGTGTTCAAACCTTTCATGATTCTTGAAAACACCTCAATCGAGAGTATGAACCAATCGCACTTCATTTACGGGAGAAAAGATTTATGCATATAGTTATGCACCTGAAAACACTCGGAACCTGAGTAAACGTTTAACACGTAGCTATGCTAATTCCTTTAGCGTTGTTATTACCCAAAATAACTTTGCATTCCCTTTCCAAATTAGCAAATTTTGTCACAGCTTCAACGAGTCAACTTTGACTTTTCATTCAAAACAACCTTATTATACCTTCGATATATACGCGTGCTCTTTTATTGTTACCAGGGAACCTTTTATATTCCACCATATTACCATCAGCGTTTAATCATCTAAAAACACCATTCTTCTGAAACCACCTCGGATTGATAACCGACGATACAAATATGGCTGCATTAAATGCAGAGGAAACAGTAAAAATTGTAGATGGCCTAAATGGCCAAGAGTTTGATGATAAAGAATAGAGTGTTGGGAAAGCTCGATAGAAAATTTGGTATAAAAAAAAAAAAAAAACGGATTGAGCTAACCGTGAAGGAGACCAAGGACAAATGCAAGGACCAAACTCTATATTCAAAGAATCCAGGTAATTCTGGATCCGATGAAATCTTTAGAGAATATCTTACTCCGAAGTCATGTTAAAATCTTGCGGAAAATCTTTCTCCATCAACCATCGAACTTAGAAATTCCAAAATATCATCATCAATATCTTCGATATTTCTGAGGATATTTTCATAAATATTCTCGTCCGAAATTATCTACCTCTTCGTGCTTCCTGTGTATCATTATATTGGAAACATTCAATAGAAAATTTTGTGAAAAGCAGATTATGCGAAACTATGAAGAAAGCCATGGACAAATCACAAAGAATAAGTTTGACTTCAAAGAATCCAAATGATTCAATGTCTACTAAAGTCTTTAGTGAATATCTTGCTCCTTACTCTAAACCCTTGCAGACAATAGTTTCTATCATCCTCTGATATTAGATATTTCGAGATATTATCGTATCTTTCATTATAAATATCCTCCATATTTCTGGAGATATTTTTATAACTATTCTTATCTGAAATCATTAATCTCTTCATGCTATCAGTGTTACATCATATAGAAACTGTTAGTTTCTATATTATGTAAACTTTCGAGCTTAAAATATAAATGTTATTGAAGTAATGTTGGGAACTGATGCATGAGTTAGTATAATATAATGACACTTGATCAGCGTGATTATATTACAGTAAGTCATGCTGAGTTTCTAATGGGACGTGATGATTCACAGATCATAACTTTATCATGTGTCATGTTACATAACTCTTTCATTATGCTTAACTTCTAAACATATCAAGAAAGTATATTCTTGATAGTTCTATTCTTAGTGATTCTGGTAATTTGATCAATCAAATCATGCTAATACATTAGTTCTTATTTAGAACACGATATTTATTCAAAATTCTATACTTACGAATTCTGGACCGTTACTCGCTTTACTAAAGGGCGGGAGGATAATAAAAAGGCAACGAGCTTCAAAATATAAGAGAAAATATAAAGCCCAACAACAACACCAAAATTACAAATCGTGGATATTAATACGAATAGCAATACAAAGACACGGTATAATTAAGAATAGTATCACCCCAAGGTAATAGTAGAAGTAAACAGAGTTTTCTAGTGGAAGATTAAAAAGAAGGATGACAGAAATGATAATTAGAAAAATATCAAGGATTAGAATTGGATTAAGCATTTTCACAATCTTTTGGATGTATGAACTAAGAAAGAAGGGATAAGAATGGTGAGAATAATGGGACGGAAGAGTTTAATTTATAATGGAAATATCAGACGGAGTAATCGAAGCAGATCACCGTATTTAATTAAAGAGATCTTAATTTCCATAAATCCCGAAGAATCAGATCTTATAGATCTTCAAGATTTTCTTTAAATCCCTTGAATTCCGGAATTCAACCATGGCAATGTCGAAAGTTAAGACGCGCCCTATTTTCTAAATTCAAACCTGTCTACGTCAAAAGTTAAAAACAAATCTTTGTTTCTCATTTCACTCTTTTGTGATAGCTTCATTCGTACTCTTCGATTAATCGAATTATTTTATCCACATTACTCAATAACGATAAAACTTTATTTATCAGCTCATATTCGTCAGGAAAACATATTTATTGTTAACCATGACGACCTCGCTCAAATTTCGGGATGAAATTTTCTTTAACGGGTAGGTACTGTGATGACCCGGGAATTTCCGACCAAATTTAAACTTTAATCTCTATATGTTTCCGACACGATAAGCAAAAATCTGTAATATTGAGTCTCGAAAGTTTTGAAATCTATATTCATGTAATCAATTACCCTTTGACTATGCCCGATGATTCACGAACAATTGTTGTAAAGAATTAAATATATATATATATATATATATATATAAATATATATACAATTAAATTTTATACATAAGAAATATTAAATATAAATAGTAAATAAATACTAAGGATTCGATATATTATATTATTGGTAAAAATGATATAATTGAATTTGTAACATATTAAATTTAATTATAATTTTAAGTGTAAATGCTATATTAATATCATTATCATTACTTTTATTATTATTGATAATATTAATATTGATATATGTATCATCACTATTATTATATATATAGGAAAGTAGATAAGCATTAATGATTATATTAGTATCATTAATATTATTATCAGTAAAGTTAACTAATATTATTATTAGTACCACTAATAATAAAACTATTTTTTTTTATCATTATTAACATCAGTATTAGATGTGTTATTATTATCAATAGATAATATATAAATATAGAAAATGATATACATATAACTTGTTATAGTATTATTAGTACTAATATTATTGTTATCATCATTAATATTATTATTAATATAATTCGTAGAAAAATTAGGATTTTTGTTATTATTATGAGTATTATTATTATTATTATTACCATCATAATTAAAAATCGTTATTTTTATAGTAAACATAAAAATAAATACAATTTATTATTATTGTCAGTAATAATACTATTATTCACTTTTCTATTTATCATTATCATTACTATTATTTATTATTAATATTATTAGTATTATTATTATATGATTAATATCAAATGTAATATAACTGTGGGTATATAATTGAAATCTGTTTAACATCACCATCAATTTTTATATCTGGTCTGGGATCCTAGAACAGTTCGATATCAACATATATTAAAGACAAAAACCTGTTAAATCCATTCTGCTTTTTATTTTATATTTTTATTCTGACCTTCTGTCGAACCAATTTCACAAATACAAACAAAATCGGTTGTGAGTCAATTTCTACCTTTAATCTATTACCTGCTCGTGATACTTTGTCTCTCACAATAACAAAAATCAATTTTTCTATCTACTAACAACAATCATTCGTTTACCATCAATAATATCATATACATACTTACACATACATATATATTGATATGAATATATACACAACCTCAATCCTTGATTTCAAGTCGATAACCATTGACACACTCACCTTAAGCCACCTCCAACGACAAGTCACACCTCCTGCAAATTACCGGTCACTACAAACACCATAATCACCATATATTAAAAACCACCATCGATCACTACATCACCTTGAAAACACCTACTACTACACGGTTCTATTTTAATCGAGCAACAAACCAAACACCGCCATGAAACTCCACTTGTTACTACTACCTTCTATTTTCAGGATTCATTCAGACAACCAAAGTAACCTCCATCTTTTGAACCCTTTCAAATCACGAACCACCATTATTTTTTTCCCTTTCACGACATAAAGGGCTGCTACAACAGCGATATAATTTTTTTCTTCATCTTGTTTTCGGTTACAACCAATCACACCTCCCTCCTTTCTCTCTCTCTTCGAAACCATGATGTTCTCTTCTATTGTTCAGCTGCAACACCACCTTCAACAAACCACCAAGAACAACCATCAAATATCACATATGAATTTGCATCTCTAATTTCGCTTTCTGTTCTCTTCCTGCGAATCACCATAGCCCTACAACCCATCTTTATAACTACAACTTTTATTATTATATGGAGGTAAAGTAATCCACTTGTTTTGATTGATTATAATTGTTATTGCTTTATGAAAAGCATCAGCCGACACCCACTAGTGATTTGGTTTAATAAATATAAAAAGTACGCGTATAATTATTATACAAATCAGTTGGGCCGAGGAATTATAGATGGTATGATGGGCCATTCTTGTATTAGAGAGATATGGATACTAGTTGGGCCGTGACCCAGTTATTGGTTGTTTATCAATGCTAAACAAAATTGAGGGTTTAAAATAGATGAGTGTTACTGCGTTTAGATCTCAAGAATGATATAGATGATTAATTTATAATGATGAGATTAGGTCTAGATTAGGGTTTGATGATGATATAACAACGATGGTAATGATGGTATGATGGCAATGATGTTTAAATAGAAAACGAAGATGATGATACTATATACATATGATGATGATGATTAAAATGATGATACGTGCAAGATGATACAACCGGCGATGATGATGGCTTTAGTGATGATGATGAGGATGCTCGATGATTATGAGGTAACGATGATAAAGGTTGATGATGGCGTGATGAACGTAAGATAATGATGATGAATGGTTATGGTCTCTGGTTGAATTATATATAAAAAGAAGAAGAAGAAGAAGCAGCAGTTACATACGGGGTATATATTTATGTATCTGATATTAAAACAGAAATGTAACCAGTAGACGAATGGTTGGGGGTATGTTGGGTGAGCGAGAGGTCGAGGGTTCGAGTCTTGTTTGGAGCATTTTTTTAAAGGGGTATACTCTTTTATCTCCATTTACAATATTATATTATTATTATTATTATTATTATTATTATTATTATTATTATTATTATTATTATTATTATTATTATTATTTTTATTAAAAGTATCAATAATATTAAGGATTATCATTTTATTAAAGTTATCATTATTACTAAAAGTATTATTATTAAGATTATTGTTATTATCAATATTATTATTATTATTATTATTATTATTATTATTATTATTATTATTATTATTATTATTAGTATTATTATTATCATTAAAAGTATTATCACTTTTATTATTATCATTACTATTATTATTTTTAGTATTATTATTTTTAGAATCATAATTATTATTTGTATCATTATTAAGTATAGTTACTAATATTATTATTACAAAATAAAACAATTTTTTATTTTTATTAAAATTATTTTAGTAAAAATGATTTTTCAATTAAACTACACTATAGCTAATACATAAAATATATGTAAATACTTGTTTGATTATGATTATTTGTTTTTAACATAAATATATATAAATAATATAGGTTTGTGAATCCGAGGCCAACCCTATACTTGTTCAATGTCGTCATATGTATTTTTACTACAAAATACATTAGGTGAGTTTCATTTGCCTTTTTACCCTTTATATTTTTGGGCTGAGAATACATGCGCAATTTTTATAAATGTTTTACGAAATAGACACAAGTAATCGAAACTACATTATATGGTTGAATTATCGAAATCGAATATGCCCCTTTTATTAAGTCTGGTAATCTAAGAATTAGGGAACAGACACCCTAATTGACGAGAACTCTAAAGATAGATCTATCGGGCCCAACAAGCCCCATCCAAAGTACCGGATACTTTAGTACTTCGAAATTTATATCATGTCCGAAGGAGGATCCCGGAATGATGGGGATATTCTTATATGCATATTGTTAAGGTCGGTTACCATGTGTTCAATCCATATGAATGATATTTTTGTCTCTATGCATGAGACGTATGTTTATGAAAAACGGAAATATGAAATCTTGTGGTCTATTAAAATTATGAAATGATTATTTATGTTAAACTAATGAACTCACCAACCTTTTGGTTGACACTTGAAAGCATGTTTATTCTCAGGTATGAAAGAAATCTTCCGCTGTGCAATTGCTCATTTTAAAGATATTACTTGCAGTCATTCATGACATATTTCAAAAGACGTTGCATTCGAGTCGTTGAATTCATCAAGATTATTATTAAGCCAATTATAGTTAGATATTATAATATGGCATGCATGACGTCCACTTTCGATGTAATGAAATATTGTCTTTTCAAAAACGAATGCAATGTTTGTAAAATGTATCATATAGAGGTCAAGTACCTCGCGATGTAATCAACTGTTGTGATTCGTTTATAATCGATATGGACTTCGTCTGGATGGATTAGGACGGGTCTTGACATGTGAGCCATTCGGCTTGCCTTTTTCATTGAAGTGGGCGCGCTTGAACTCACATCCTCCTGAATTCTCTCTGGTAACCCCTTTACAAACACATCGATCTGCTCTTCTTCATCTTCGAACACTCTTGGGCACAATAAACACAACTCGGTGAATTGTCGTTCGTATGTGGTGATATCGAATCCCTTTGTTCGTAATTCTCTAAGCTCTGTCTTGAGCTTATTGACTTCGTTTCTGGGACGGTACTGCTCGTTCATCAAATGTTTGAATGCTGACCATGGTAGTGCGTAAGCAGCATCTTGTCCCACTTGTTCAAGATAGGTATTCCACCATGTTAACGCAGTACCTGTGAAGGTATGCGTGGCGTACTTTACCTTATCTTCCTCAGCACATTTGCTTATAGTAAACATAGATTCGACCTTTTCGGTCCATCGTTTCAGTCCGAATGGTCCTTCAGTTCCATCGAATTCCAGAGGTTTACAGGCAGTGAAAGCCTTGTAGGAGCATCCTACACGGTTTCCTGTAGAGTTAACTCCACTGCTAGACCCTGAGTTATTGTTGTTTTGCATTGCAGCTTGTACTGCAGCTATATTTGCTACAAGGAAAGCACGGAAGTCTTCCTCACTCATGTTCAAGTTCTGACGAGTAGTCGGTGCCATTTCCATCAAAAATAGCCAAAAGAATTAAGTTAATCATATAGAATATTAAGAGTAGTCAATAGTATTCCGTAGCATAATATGAACTCATTTATAAAAGCTTTTTCTTCATATTAGCATTTTATAAGTTTTAATTCGGGTAATACCTACCCGTTAAGTTCATACTTAGTAGCTAACATACAATTCAACTACTACAATTCTATATGAAAAACTTATTACAATAATATTTCGCGTTCAAACTTTATACAATATTTTACAAACTTACAATACCGCTATAATACATATAGGATGAAATATAGCACATAATAACTTTGCTAATCGGCAGCTATGAAGGCAATTCTAGTTAATATGCAAGTTGTTCAGCAAAAGAAATAATGACACGTAATTCATAAGTTCAGAAATAAGTCATGTATTCAGGTTTTACTAAGACGACTTCCAATCCTTGATCTTGTGGAAAATAACCGTTATGACCATTTGCTAGGCAGCATGTTGTAATGTCGTCAAAAGGACGAGGGTTTCGTAATGTCCAACAGCCCCGTAATAATCTAAAAACCTTGTTTCTCACCCCAACTACTGAATTCGTCACTTGTGGGAAGGTTTTATTTAATAGCTGCAATCCGATGTTCTTTTTCTCACTTTGGTAAGAAGCGAACATCAATAACCCGTAAGCATAACATGCTTCTTTATGTTGCATGTTAGAAGCTCTTTTTAATTCACGAAATCCTATGTTGGGATATGTTGAGTCAAAATAGGTTCTTAACCTGTAGCGTAAAATTGCATTTGGATTCCCCGCATTTAATGCTTTAAAGAAAACACGGCGTAACTTACGGTCTCCCTAATGTGATATACCCCACCTATCAAAGGAAAGCCTTTTATAAACTAAGGCATTTCTGGAAAGTCTTTCAAATGTTTGACAAGTTAATTTCGCCATAAATAAATGTGCTGATGAATTCTGACCGACTCTAGACAAGATTTCCTCAATCATATCCTCTGGTAGGTCTTCTAAAATATTCGGTTGTCTACCCTTAACGTCTATTTTGTGTTTTTATACTGTAAAAATAGACGAGGGTTAGATTCATAAAAGATAATTAACAAACAATACAAGCAATTTTTACATAGAACATAAAATTACAAGCACACTACAATAGATATAATACACAACATGAGTACAACCCTCTAATCTGAATCACTGGTTTCTTCTTCTTCGGACTTGGTTCGTTTTCCTAATTTTATAGGAATATATGGTGTTCCTCTAATACGATCCGTCGTTTTCCACAATGGTTTAGAAAAACTGGTGGTTTAGAGGTTCCCGGGTCATTGTTACATTTTAGGAAATACGGATGTTGCCGATACATATAAAGTTCATCGGGGTTGGAATCGGGTTTCTCTATTTTTATACCTTTTCCCTTATTATTTTCTTTCGCTTTATTAAATTGGGTCGAGGTAATTTCTATAACATCATCAGAATCCTCATCGGGATCCGATTCATCAGAAAATTGGTAATCTTCCCAATATTTTGTTTCCTCGGCGGAAACACCATTGACCATTATTAACTTTAGTCCGTTGGTTGAGGATTTTCTTTTATTTAATCGATTTACTATAGGTATCAATATTTCTTCCTCCGGAACCTCTTCTTCTTCTGGTTCCTCCTCTTCTGATTCCTCTTCTTCCGGTTCCTCTTCCTTCGGTTCCTCTTCTTCCGGTTCCTCTTCTTCCGGTTCCTCTTCGGGAATTTGTGAATCTTCCTAAATTATATTCGACTCTTCATTATTATTAGGTGAGTTGATGGGATTTGTACTAGTGGTAGACATCTATCACACAATATCAAACACATTAAGAGGTTAATATATCACATAATATTTACATATTAATAAAATATAGTTTCCAACAAAAGTGTTAAGCAATCGTTTTTAAAGAAAACACGATCGAAGTCCAGACTCACTAATGTATC
This sequence comes from Rutidosis leptorrhynchoides, assembly GCF_046630445.1. Lineage (NCBI taxonomy): Eukaryota > Viridiplantae > Streptophyta > Magnoliopsida > Asterales > Asteraceae > Rutidosis > Rutidosis leptorrhynchoides. The sequence continues at coordinate 13,795,225 of NC_092335.1, read as the reverse complement.
CTAACAAACTCGATAAGACACACTAATGCAAATTTATGGTTCTCTAAGACCAAGGCTCGGATACCAACTGAAATGTCCCGTTCATATTGATTATAAACGTTCCATATTAATTGATTTCGTTGCGAGGTTTTGACCTCTATATGAGACGTTTTTCAAATACTGCATTCGATTTTAGAACAAACCATAACCTTTAAAATATTACGACGATTATCAAATAATGATAATCTAAAATATAGCGTTTTTCACACGACCATTACATAATGGTTTACAATAATATTACACATCAACATAAGTCTTCGAATGCAGTTTTTAAACAATATTATACAAGCATGGACTCCAAATCTTGTCCTTAATTTAGTATGCAACAGCGGAAGCTCTTAATAATCACCTGAGAATAAACATGCTTAAAACGTCAACAAAATTGTTGGTGAGTTATAGGTTTAACCTACATATTATCAAATCATAATAATAGACCACAAGATTTCATTTTTATAACACATCTCATATCAGGCATTTCGCAAACTGCATAGAGATAAAAATCATTCATATGTTGAACACCTGGTAACCAACCTTAACAAGATGCATATAGAATATCCCCATCATTCCGGGACTCTCATCGGATATGATAAATCGAAGTACTAAAGCATCCGTAACTTGGATGAGGCTTGTTGGGCCAAATAGATCTATCTTTAGGATTCTCGTCAATTAGGGGCCATATAGATCTATCACAGATTTTTACTTCGTCGGGAAGTAAGACTTGGCTACTGGTCGATTCACGAACCTATAACAAATATGTACATATATATCAAAGTATGTTCAAAATATATTTACAACATTTCTAATACATTTTAATGTTTTAAGTTTATTAAGTCAGCTGTCCTCGTTAGTAACCTACAACTAGTTGTCCATATTTAGATGTACATAAATAAATTGATATATATTATCTTGACCCAATCAATGACCCAGTGTATACACGTCTCAGGTAAGATCACAACTCAAAGTATATATATTTTTGGAATCAACCTCAACCCTGTATAGCTAACTCCAACATTACTGCATATAGAGTGTCTATGGTTGTTCCAAATAATATATATACATGGGTCGATATGATATGTCAAAACATTTGCATACGTGTCTATGGTATCCCAAGATTACATAATATATTAGAATACATGTAATACAATATAAGTTAGCTAGGATATGATTAATATAGATTTGTTACCAATTTTCACGTAGCTACAACAAGAAAAATTATCCAATCTTGTTTTACCCATAACTTCTTCGTTTTAAATCCGTTTTGAGTGTTTCAAGTTGCTATGGTTTCATATTGATCTTAAGTTTATGAATCTAAACATAAAAAGTATAAGTTTGTAGTCAGAAGTACAGGTTACAAGTCGTTTTTGTAAAGGTAGTCATTTCAGTCGAAAGAACGACGTCTAGATGACCATTTTGGAAAACATACTTCTACTCTGAGTTTAATCATGATTTTTGGATATAGTTTCATGTTCATAAGAAAAATCATTTTCCCAGAAGAACAACTTTTAAATCAAAGTTTATCATAGTTTTTAATTAACTAACCCAAAACAGCCCGCGGTGTTACTATGACGGCGTATATCCAGTTTTACGGTGTTTTTCGTGTTTTCAGGTTTTAAATCATTAAGTTAGTATATCATATAGATATAGAACATGTGTCTAGTTTATTTTAAAAGTCAAGTTAGAAGGATTAACTTTTGTTTGCGAACAAGTTTAGAATTAACTAAACTATGTTCTAGTGATTTCAAGTTTAAACCTTCGAATAAGGTAGTTATATATATATGAATCGAATGATGTTATGAATATCATTACTACCATAAGTTTTGTGGATAAACCTACTGGAAATGAGAAAAATAGATCTAGCTTCAAAGGATCCTTGGATGGCTTGAAAGTTCTTGAAGCAGAATCATGACACAAAAACAAGTTCAAGTAAGATTATCACTCGAATTAAGATAGTTATAGTTATAGGAATTGAATCAAAGTTTGAATATGATTATTACATCATATTAGAAAGATATCTTACTGTAAATAAGAAAGATTTCTTGAGGTTGGATGATCACTTTACAAGATTGGAAGTAAGCTAGCAAACTTGGAAGTATTCTTGATTTTATGAAACTAGAACTTATAAAATTTATGAAGAACACTTAGAACTTGAAGATAGAACTTGAGAGAGATCACTTAGATGAAGAAAATTGAAGAATGAAAGTGTTTGTAGGTGTTTTTGGTCGTTGGTATATGGATTAGATATAAAGGATGTTTAATTTTGTTTACATGTAAATAAGTCATGAATGATTACTAATATTTTTGTAATTTTATGAGATATTTCATGCTAGTTGCCAAATGATGGTTCCCACATGTGTTAGGTAACTCACATGGGCTGCTAAGAGCTGATCATTGGAGTGTATATACTAATAGTACATACATCTAAAAGCTGTGTATTGTACGAGTACGAATACGGGTGCATACGAGTAGAATTGTTGATGAAACTGAACGAAGATGTAAATGTAAGAATTTTTGTTAAGTAGAAGTATTTTGATAAGTGTCTTGAAGTCTTTCAAAAGTGTATGAATACATATTAAAACACTACATGTATATACATTTTAACTGAGTCGTTAAGTCATCGTTAGTCGTTACATGTAAATGTTGTTTTGAAACCTTTAGGTTAACGATCTTGTTAAATGTTGTTAACCCATTATTTATTATATCTAAAAAGATGTTAAATTATTACATTATCATGATATTATGATATATTAATATATCTTAGTATGATATATATACGGTTAAATGTTGTTACAACGATAATCGTTACATATATGCCTCGTTTCAAAATTCTTAAGTTAGTAGTCTTGTTTTACATATATAGTTCATTGTTAACACACTTAATGATATATTTAATTATCATTTTGTCATGTTAAACATAGTGTATCAATATCTTAATATAATTCATATGTATTTAGTAAGACGTTGTTATAACGATAATCGTTATATATATCATTTCGAGTTTCTTAATTCAATAAACTCATTTTTATGTATATCACTCATTGTTAATATACTTAGTGAGATACTTACTTATCATAATCTCTTGTTAACCATATATATATCCATATATATATATATATATATATATATATATATATATATATATATATATATATATATATATATATATATATATATATATATATATATATATATATATATATATATATATATATATCATCATGTAGTTTTTACAAATTTTTAACGTTCGTGAATCGCCGGTCAACTTGGGTGGTCAATTGTCTATATGAAACCTATTTCAATTAATCAAGTCTTAACAAGTTTGATTGCTTAACATGTTGGAAACACTTAATCATGTAAATATCAATTTCATTTAATATATATAAACATGGAAAAGTTCGGGTCACTACAAGCGTATCCCCAATCGCCATGCTCGGTCTTTAGTTTATGTTAAAACTTACGTGGTCGAAAACTTATGATTTTGTACGAACGTCGTAAAATGGACGATGTGGGCCCGGTGTCGTAAAACTCGGTTTTATCATGGAAAACTCTTAGTTTTAATTATTATAACATATTGTGAAAGTGTCGGGAAGTGGATTTTCCGCTCATGTGTAAATGTAAAACTGATCAGAATATTTTAGTTAATTTGGACGCCGTCCAAAAGGCTTGGACGCCGTCCAGTCCTTCAGAGCTGGACGCCGTCCAGATAACTGGACGCCATCCAGATGTACTGTCCCACAAATTTTTTTAGGCGTGTTTTTGGTCGGAAAACGGGTTGGGTCGTTACATGAAGAGTCATAGCATTGAAGCCATTAGGCGGAATGGTTTCCTGAGTTACATTCCATTGTTTGACTATTTATAGTATTACATAAACCCTAATAGTACCCTAAACCCATTAACGGGCCGGGCCTAATCTATACTTTAACACTCCCTCGCAGTTCAAACGGCGAAATCATGATAGTTCGGACTGGAAGAAAACACAAATATCAAATAAATAAAGAAAACATAATATATTTTTTTCTTGATTTGTTGCACTGGATAGAATGATATTCGCTGATTTAGTTGTATTGCTTGACTGCGTTTCCTTTTCTGTAGCGGTTTTTTTTCTGTTACGCCGTGGCTTGCTTTGCTTAGCCTAAGGATTGAGCAGGACTTGGGCTTATAATTTTTATCACCGATATAATCTTCTTCAACGCTGAAAAACAAGAGAGTTTTTGTGTTTTTCTCTTTTTTTCGGGGTTTGGAACCTAGTCAAGTTATGCGGCTCATCCCCACGCAGATTAATTATTAATTTTAATTAACTAAACATTAAACAATAAACTATAAATAAAAGTAATAAGAAAATAGAACTCAATGGTGACGTGGGAAATATCGAAACAAACCGCCTGACCATTTAGGTTTTTGCTCTGCAAAACGTTAATAAAAAATAATAATTAACAAGGTGTTTTAGTAACTGTGGTAATGAGATCAAACATAATTGGGAGAGAAGAAGATGATAGAATATAGAAATTATCTCATTATTTTCATTAAACTAAAAATGATTACAAGCTACACTATTTATACAAAGAAATGAAGCTAATTATGACCTACCAGACTTGTAACAGTCATTAACAGAAATATAACTACCTAACTAATTAATTATAGTCATTACATATAACTACAGTAATTGAAGTAGTGGTGATGATGTATGTATGCTGGTGAGAGTAGATCCTCTGAGTGCAGGTGTATGGCATGTATACTGTGCTTTGTAGTTGCAGATGTTGTATCTTGAATGCCTTGAGCTTGAGCTTGAGTTGCAGCTGCAGTCATATGAGATGAAGAGTTGTATTCACCTTTACCCTCCCCACAAGGTGGCAGTATGTAAGGATCACACACTCTATACTTGGACATACAATGATGCTGTGGCATGTTGGAAAGAGCCTTGGTCAGGATATCTGCTGGTTGAGATTTGGATGGAATGAAGATGGGAAGGATTTGTCCACTTTTGATTTTGTCTCTAACAAAATGGAAATCAATTTCTATATGCTTTGTTCTTGCATGTTGCATTGGATTTTGTGATAATGCAATGGTAGATTCATTATCACAATAAATGGGAATTGGTGCATTGATTAGAATGTTGAAATCTTTGAACAAGCATTTTAACCATGAAATCTCACATGTGCAGTCATCCATGGACTTGTATTCAGCTTCTGTTGAAGATCTTGACACCACAAATTGCTTTTTGGACCTCCATGAGATAAGACTAGAGCCTAAAAACATGCAGTAACCTGAGACTGACCTTCTGGATAGTTTGCAGTTGGCCCAATCACTATCACAATAAGCTGTAAAGGTGAGACTATCAGTTTTGAGAAAGAAGAGACCTTGACATGGACTGAGCTTGATGTATCTGAGCACTCTAAGTAATGCTTTCATATGAGATGTTGTAGGATTTTGAGTGAACTGACTTAGGGTCTGTGCAACAAATGAGAGGTCTGGTCTTGCAATGGTAAGATAGATGAGCTTACCTACAAGTGTTCTATATAAAGTGGGATCCTGGAGTAATTCACTATCATCTAATTTCAATGTATTCTGAGGATCTAATGGTGTATTGATTGGTTTTGCATTTAAAACTCCAGCATGTTCTAACAACTCCAATGCATACTTTCTTTGGGACATTGCCAGACCTGTGTGATTTCTGTGAAATTCAATACCCAAATAATAATGAAGTGGTCCAAGATCTTTGATACTGAATTGTTGATGTAGCTTTTGTTTGACACTTTGGAGGTATGTTGAGTTGTTTCCAGTAAGCAAGATGTCATCCACATAAATGAGTAAATGTAAGATGTTACCTTTGTTCTGTAATGTGAAGAGTGATGTGTCTGCATAACTTTGTACAAAACCTAAGGATAATAGAAAAGTTGTAAGCTTTGTGAACCATTGCCTGTTTGCTTGTTTAAGCCCATAAAGGGATTTTCTAAGTTTGCAGACCATGTTTGCAGAGGTTTGGTTGGGATATCCTTGAGGAAGTGTCATGTATACCTCTTCATGTGCGTCACCATGAGGAAATGCATTGTTGACATCCAGTTGTTCTAGTGGCCAATTGTTGTGGACTGCTACTGCCAAAATTGTTCTGACAGTTACCATCTTTGCAACTGGAGCAAATGTTTCTTTATAATCAATCCCTTCCTTCTGTGTAAACCCTTTTGCTACTAATCTGGCTTTGAATCTTTCAACTGTTCCATCCGCATTATATTTAATTCTGTACACCCATTTGTTGCCAATTGGTGTTTTGTTAGGTGGAAGAATTGTGATTTCCCATGTGTTGTTTGACTCAAGGGAAAGTATTTCCTTTGTCATTGCTTCCACCCATTTTGGATCTTTAGATGCTTGTTTGTAGGAGTGAGGCTCAGAATCACAATTTAAAGAATTTATAAAATGAAGAGTTTTTGGATTTTTGATGTTGTCATAGTTAAGGTAGTGAGAGATATGGTGTTTGTGGTGGATGGAGTTAATTTTGACATTGTGTTGATAGTCTTGAAGTCTTTTTGGAATGGATTTAGGTCTGGTTGATGTTCTTAGATTTTGAGTATTAGTTGGTTAAGTTGTTGATGTGTCTGTTGTTGTTGTGTTAGTGTTAGAGTTGTTTGAAGTTGTAAGGGAATTATGTGTATTTGTAGGATTGATTGATTGTTCATAATTTGATGTATTGGATGGTGTTGGCTGTTGTGTAGATTGAGTTTGTGTGGGTAGGTCTGATGTAGTTGGTGGATAGTAAATTGGTTGAGATGGTTGAGTTGTGGAGTTCTCTGATGACTTAGTGGTTGTGGAAGGAGTTTTATAAGGGTATTTGTCTTCATGAAATGTCACATTTCTGCTCACAATGGTTTTATTGTTTAATTTTCTATATAGGAGGTAACCTTTTTGATGAGCTGGATAGCCTAAGAGTATGCAGGGTATAGCTCTAGGTGCAAACTTATTTGAAGTATGTTGGTGTGTGAATGCTAGGCAGCCTATTGATCTGAGATGTGTTAAGTCTGGTGGTGTGTTATGTAACAGTTCATAAGGACTTTTGTGGTTAAGTATTTTGGATGGTAGTCTATTGGTTAGGTAGGTTGCAGCAAGGAGGCTGTATCCCCAGAAGTGTATTGGAAAATTTGCTTGGAATTGTATGGACCTTGCCATTTCTAAAAGATTTCCGTGTTTTCTTTCTACACGACCATTTTATTGTGGTGTGTATAGACAGGAGGTTTGATGGGTGATACACATTTCTTGAAGGTATGTGCCAAGTTGTGTGTTTATGAACTCAGTACCATTGTCTGTTCTGAGTTGTTTGATGGTGGTGTTGAATTGGTTTTGAACATAATTGTGAAAAGTCTTAATGGTTGTGGCTACATGGTGTTTACTTGGAATTAGAAAAGTCCATGTTGCTCTTGAAAAATCATCTACTAAAGTTAAGAAGTATTTACATTTGTTTATTGTGGAATGTTTATAGGGTCCCCACACATCAGCATGGACTAAATCAAATTTGGACTTTGCATGGGAAAGACTAGATTGAAAAGGTAAAGTATGTTGTTTTGCAAGTGGACATATATCACAATTGTGTGTTGAGTTACATGAAGGTAGTCCTATGGACTTTATTTTGTTAAGAACAGAAAATGAGCAGTGCCCTAATCTAATATGCCATAAAAGTGAATTGTTTACATTTGAGGTTTGAACAGAATGGAATGAGTGTTGAGTTGCAAATTTAGCTTCAGGAGGTATGAGCTAGAGTCCATCACATAGTGTCCCATGGGCAATTTCCTTGTTGTTGCCCTGAAAGACACATTCAAAGTGGTTAAAGTGAACTGAGAGATTTATGTTTTTGGTTACTTTGCTAATGGAAATAAGGTTGTAGGTGAAGGTTGGTATATAGAATACATTGTAGAGAGTTAGCTTTGGAGTTAATTTTACAGATCCTGTGATATGGACATTTATCATGTACTTGTTTGGAAGTCTGCCTAGTATAGGTTTATGGTGATGTTTGAGATCAGTCATTTGATGTAAGGATATGGAAATGTGATCCGTTGCCCCACTATCTATTACCCAAGCATTTTTAAGATGTGAAAAAAGTGAAGCAATGAGTGGGGTTATACCTGTTTCATCAGTTTAACCTTTGTGCATCATCATCATCATCTGATTTAGCTGGTTTTGGAGTTAGTCCATTCTTGCAGTCATCAAGTCATTGTTTGCAGATCCCTCTTGATTAGCTTGTGTTGTAGTTTGAGCCTTCTCTGCATGGTTATCCATGAAAACACTGTTAATGGTTTTACCTTTTGTGAACTGTTTGGGTTGATATTTGCCATGTAGTGGATGGCCTGGAGGATAGCCAATGTTCTTGTAGCACTCCTCCTTTGTGTGTCCTTCCCTGTAACAAGTGGTGCAATGAACTCCGGCTTTGAAGGTTGACTTCTTTTCTGCAGTGTTGTTTGATGATGACTTTGTGAACTTCTGATGATTGTATTGTTTCACATTTCCTGATACAGACATGATTGCAGGGGTGATAGGCTTTGGAAGTATTCCTTCCCTTTGCTTTTCCTCTTGTTTGATCATGCCATAAGCTTTAGCAGTGGTTGGCAATGGTTGCAGTAAAAGTATCTGACCTCTTATGTTTGAATAGCTATCATCTAGTCCCGTCAAGAACTGGATTAACCTCTTCCTTTGTTCTCTTTCACCATTAACCCTACCATTCTCACAAGTGCATAAGCAATTACACATGTAAGGTGCTTCTAGTGCATCAACCTCATCCCACAGACCTTTGAGTTTATGATAGTAAACCTCAATAGAACAGTTGCTTTGTTTCAATTGTGATATATTGTTAGCTAGCTGATATATCCTGTGTCCATCAATTTAAGCATAATGTTCTTGTAGTTCTTCCCATAGACCTGCAGCAGAATTGATGAAGTTCAAGCTGTTACTTATCTCTTCTGATACAGTGTTTAGAATCCATGAGATTATCATGTCATTGTTCCTTTCCCATAGAGACCTTGTGGTTGAGTCCAATTCTGGTTCTCTGTATTCCTTTGTCACAATTTTCAACTTGTTCTTCGCATTGAGTGCAACTGACATCGATCGCTTCCAGCTACTGTAGTTTTCTGATCCAACGAGTTTCTTTGAGATGAGAATTAGTCCAGGATTGTCATTTTGGTGTAGAAAGAGTGGATGATTTGGTGAATTTGTATCTTCTGCAGTTGTTGTTGTTGACATTTTGTATGAGATTGAAGAATTAGGTTAGAATAGAAGATGTGATTAGAATGAAGAATTGAGGAATTAGATGTGATTGCAGATTTGATGATTTTGTATGAAGATGAAGATCAGATGAAGATCTTCATGATATTCATATTAATTTGTTGAAGATTTGGTTGCAGAATTTCATCAAACTCCTGGTGTGCTTGATTGATTTTTGTATGAAGATGAAGATCAGATGAAGATCTTCATGATATTCATATTAATTTGTTGAAGATTTGGTTGCGAATTTCATCAAACACCTGGTGTGCTTGATTGTAATGTGATTGTTTCATAATCGAGCGTACAGCTCTGATACCATGAGATCAAACATAATTGGGAGAGAAGAAGATGATAGAATGCAGAAATTATCTCATTATTTTCATTAAACTGAAAATGATTACAAGCTACACTATTTATACAAAGAAATGAAGCTAACTATGACCTAACAGACTTGTAACAGTCATTAACAGAAATATAACTACCTAACTAATTAATTACGGTCATTACATATAACTACAGTAATTGAAGTAGTGGTGATTGTTGGAAGCTTTAACGAGCCCAGCACACCCACTATAGAGGACCTAGGTTATACTCACTCACTACACCAACACTTTGACGTTGGTTAGCCTTTAATTTTAGGAATCCTTAGTGCACAATAATACTTAGGCGACAGTGTCGACCATATATCATTCAGGTGGTATAACCGACCATATATCACTTAGGCGGCAGAGCCGACCATATAAAAATAACACAAGTGCACTAAGAACTTAAACACGAATTGAGGCTTAACCGGGAAACTTAACAAAGAACACTTTTATTAATACAAAATACAATTACAATATTACTTACTTATAAGTTTTCTTTTCTCTAACTCGTACTCTTCTTACTTCCTCACAACTCTCACTCACTCCTTACTCCACACTTTCCACAAATGAACCCATCACCTATATTTATACTACTCCATGGAAGTTTCTAGAAACTAGATATTTCCATAGATATATATAAATATCTAGATATTTCTACAACCTACAAATATCTAGATTTTTCTTTTACATTTCAATTTCTAGATTTTTCTTTCAAATTCTAATTTCTAGATATTTTCTTATACATATTAATATTTAGATATTTTACATATATACATCTACTAATTCTATATTATTTTATAATACCAAATTTGCATTGTATTTTAACACTCCCCCTCAATGCAAATTTTCTTCCAACGATGACTTGCAGACCATTCCAAGTGCTTCTCTGAATTTTGTAAACTTTGGTTTACTTAGGCTCTTGGTGAATATATCTGAAACTTGTTCATCTGTCTTTGTTGGCACCATCTTGATCTCCCCTTCAAGGACCTTCTCGCGAACATAGTGATAGTGTACTTCTATATGTTTTGTTCTTGCGTGAAAGACTGGATTCTCTCCTAGACGTATAGCTGATAGGTTATCGCAGAAAAGCTCTACTTGATAGTCTGTTGATTGATGAAGATCTTCCATTAGTTTTTTCAACCATGTAATTTCTTGTGTTGCTGATGATGCCAATCGATATTCTGCTTCAATGCTTGACAAGGATACTGTTGGTTGTCTCTTGCTGCACCATGATATTACTCCTGATCCAAGACTAAACATGTATCCAGTTGTTGACCATCGTGTATCATAGTCTCCAGCGTAATCAGCGTCACAATATCCAGTCACATGACATTCTTTTGTTTTCTTGTATAAAATATTAAAGTTGATAGTGCCTTTAACATACCTTAAGATGCGTTGTACAACATCAAGGTGAGGCTTCTTCGGATTGCTCGTGTATCGACTAACCACTCCAACTGCATAAGATATGTCTGGCTGGCTTAGTGTGAGATAAATAAGACTTCTGACCATCTTTCGATACATGGTAACATCTTGAAGACTTTTTCCTTCATCTGCTCGTAGTTTTGTATTCGGATCCATCGGAGTTGAGATAAGTTTGCAATTAAGCATTCCGTACTTTTGTAAAAGATCTCGCGCATATATATGTTGTCCCAGAAATAATCCTTCTCTTTTCTGCTCATCTATCTCCAAGCTCCTTCATATGAAATCTGATAGACAGATTCTCTCTTGTCCTTTGGATCTCCTCATAGTGATCTCCCGTGATGATTAAGTCATTCACATATACTAGCACTATGGCTAGTTTTCCTTGATCTTGTTTCACAAATAAACTAGAATCTGAAGGAGCAACTGTCAAACCACTTTGTACCAAGAACTCGCCAATCTTCCCGTACCAAGCTCTTGGAGTCTGCTTCAAGCCGTATAGTGCTTTCTTTAATTTGCAGACATGCCCGGGATGGATTTTGTTCTCAAAGCCTCTTGGTTGATCCATATAAATGTCTTTGTCAAGTTCTCCATGTAAGAAAGCGTTATTGACATCCATCTGCCACAGCTTCCAAGATTTGCTAGTGGCTAAAGTTAGTAGAGCTCGAATTGTTGTGATCTTCGCCACTGGACTAAACGTTTCTTCATAATCCAGCCCATATTGTTGAGAAAAACCTCTAGCAACAAGTTGATCTTTATACCTTTCAATGGAGCCATCTGATCGAGTCTTCACCTTGTAAACCCATTTACAAGATAATGGTTTTACATCTTTTGGCTTTGGAACTAAACTCCATGTCTGGTTTTCTTTTAGTGCATTAATTTCTTCTTCCATCGCTTTCTGCCACTCTCGACTTTGTGCTGCTTCTTTATAAGTAGAAGGCTCAATAGGTATTGATTCATCCACTTGAGCAGCATTGGCATACCTTGGATTAGGTTGTCTTAATTCTTGTGCATGCTCCTCGACTTCCTTTTGGCTTGGACGAACCTCCTTGGATATAGATTGATGTACACCAGTTTTCCATGGACTCTTTTCCTTAGAGTACGACCCTTCTACTTCTTTTATTGGATCCAATATCTGCTCTTTAGGCTCTTCTTTTTCTTCTGGACATTCTTCTAATCCATGAGATTCTGGAAGCTCTATCTTTTGAGGTGACCACCATGAAGAAGCTTCATCAAATACCACATTTCTTGAAGTATGACACTTTCCAGTATTTAGATCACAACATCTCCATCCTTTTCTTGATTCATCATAACCGACAAAAATGCACCGAACTGCCTTCTTATCAAATTTGCTTCGGAGATGATCTGGCACTAAGACGTAACATACACATCCAAAAACCTTGAGATGGTTGACGGTTAGCTTGATCTTCCATAATCTTTCATATGGTGAAATATATCCCAACTTTGTTTGTGGGAGTCTGTTAATCACGTACGATGCCATCCTCATACATTCAGCCCAAAAACTGCCAGGTACATTCTTACCATGAAGCATACTTCGACAAGTTTCGGCAAGGTGATGATTCTTGCGTTCTGCCACTCCATTCTACTGTGGAGTATTGGGGCAAGTTAATTGCCTTCTGATCTTGTGCTTCTCAAGATACATATTGAACTCAGTCGACAAATATTCTCTTCCATTATCAGTGCGCAAGCACCGAATCTTAGTATCGAGCTTACTTTCTACCTTGTTCTTGAACTCTTTAAACTTCAGAAAAGTCTCCGACTTCTCCTTCATGAAGTAAACCCACACATATCTTGAGAAGTCATCAAAGAATATCACCATATAATTCATGCCTCCAAGTGATGTTTGTTTCACTGGGCCGAAGACATCTGAGTGTATGAGCTCTAGTGGTGTCTTGGACTGATGCGCTGACTCCTTGAATGGCAATTGGTGAGCTTTGCCAAATTGACATCCAGCACATATTGTATCTGTTCGAATATCAATTTGAGGAAGCCCATTTACTATGCGTTTCACCATCATCTCCTTTAACTTATTGTAGCCCACATGCCCAAGACGTTCATGCCACAGATCAGCCGTCTCATTCTTTCGAGTCTTATCCACGTAAGCTGTTTCAGAGGATAATACATAGACCGACTCTATTCTTCTTCCTTGCATAATTAGATTGCCAACCACCTTCACTCTCTTGAATACGGACACATCTTCTGGTCCAAAGAGCACATAATTCCCTTCTGCTGTCAATTGTGATACTGATAGTAAATTCTTCTTTAGGCCAGGGACAAGATACACCTTCTCGAGTTGGAGCTTTTGAGAGTCGCCTTCATTTGGAATTATTGTCTTTCCAATGTGAGAAATAGTCAACCTTGAATTGTTGGCTGTCAACACGACTCTCTTTCCTTTGTAATCCTCCATTTCTTGCAGCTTTGTCCCATCGTTGGTTATATGATTTGAGCACCCAGAATCGATGATCCAATCATCTTTGTAGTTTATTTTTGACTTTAAAGTTGTTGTAAGAGCTTGATCATCTATGTCAGCTTCAACAGAGAGTCCAGCTTCTACATCCCATGTTTCCTCATTAATGGTTGCTTCGAATGTGACCTCTTTCTTCTCATCTCTTGCGGCGGACATATTTCCTTCGAAAGTTCGCCTTCTGGGAAATCTACAATCTCGAGAAAAATGACCCTTCTTGCCACAATTGAAGCATTCACCATTCTTTCTCTTATCATTTTCCCCGTATTGTTGGCGATGATCTCTTCTTCCTTGTTGAGCTCCCCCTGAAGCGTTGCCTTTTGATTTTGGGTGACCCTTCCACCCATATGTCGTACTTTCTTTCATCGCCTCTTGTCTTCGAGATGTTGCTTTCTTCTTATTGGTGAAGAGTGCATCTTCTCCGTCTTTTATGGTTACTTCATTCATCTGCTTGGCTAATGCCTCTTTATTAGCTAATAAATTCTCCAGCTCTATTAATGATGGTTGAGTAGGCCATCCTCTCACAGCGGCTATAAATCCATTATACTCGGATCTTAAGCCATGTATGATAATTCTCTTCATCCTTGCATCACTCACTTTCTCTTCAGGAGCAAGTTGAGATATCTCACGACAAATAGATTTCACCTTGGTGAAATACTGAGAAATAGATAGACTTCCTTGTGAGATACCTGCGAGCTCATTTTCCAAGAGCTGGAGGCGTGCTTCATTCTTCTTTGAAAACAATTTTTCAAAAGTTTCCCAAGCTGCCTTTGGTGTTTTCTCGTCACGGATGTGCTCCAATAGATCCTCCTCGATTGTAGTCTTCAATATAAATAAAGCCTTCCCGGCCTTGATGTTCCATTTTCTCAAGGCTTCGGCATTTTCTTTCGGTGGAGGCGTGTAGCGACCCAACCCATATTAAAACCGGCCCATAAAAATTTTTCCTTTTAATACGCATTAATTAATACTTTAGGTCCCAATTGTGTTTCTATAAACATCTTTAATACAATAGAAGGTTTATTAAACCTTAAAACATTTAATACATTGACTAATTATCCAAACGGACATACACGACCCGACTAGTTTAGTTTCCAACCAAAACCGAGCATGGTGATTTGGGACTACGCTACCCAAATCCTAATCGAATACAAAAGCAAGATCTTCTTAGCAACCTAGCCAAGATCTCTAATCCCCAAGTTTACCCGACCCGCCAAGCATGCGATCCTATAAAAATAGCAACAAGCTAGTAACAACAACCATAAAGTAAGTCACCAACGACGATGTGAACAACGCCAATAAGCTACACCCGGAGGGTTAGCTACATCACAACAATACATTAATATATATATAACAGAGCGTAAAACCGCCCAAGGTTAACCAATCGTACAAAGGAATGGTACTCGAATTTCCCATCGGTGTTCGTAACAACCGTTAGTGCACAACACATATATCACTAACCCTTGGACAACACATATCTGTTTATAAAATCGTTAGTGTACAACACATATAACACTAAATCGGACAACACATATCCATTCATAAATCATTAGTGTACGACATATATAACACTAAATTGGACAACATATATCCGTTCTTAAAACCGTTAGCGTACAACACATATATCACTAACTTAGACAACACATATCCGTTCCTACAAATAAATACATTATATACATACATGTATACTTATTCCACTCACAACCACGTGTGATAACGTACACCCAAATGTGTACTTCGCCAAAGGTGGTCAACCAAAATGCACAACCGTGCCAATTGGACCCATACACAAGTCCATCAAATCCACCTATATGTGAAGTGAGCTCTATAGCAGAGAATCACTTCACCCGACCCGCACCCATCCTACACATACATATGCACATAGGATATTAACACTCACCTTGTCGCCTTGATGAATGCTTCCAAAAATCCGCAACTCGCCGATGGAATGTACCTATTCCATTATCACAAATACAATAACACAATTAGGGTGGATTTACAAACCAACCCAATTTACACTTAGTGCAATTTCGACCTAATTGCACTTCCAAGCACAAACCGTGCCTAAACTAACCAATAATCATTAGCACAAGTGAGAATGGTCCTAATATGCCAATTAAACCCAATCACAAGTGTTAAACACTTATCGTTCTCAAAATCGCCCATAAACCCTAATTTTAACCCATAAGGTCAAAATCTCACCATTTACAAGTTTTGACACCAAAACATGTTTAACTCGGTTTTATACTTCAACTTAATCCATTTTAAGTTTACAAACCGCATCGAATCGACATTCGGGTCATAATCCTCAACAAACCCTAATTTTGACTCTAGTCAAAATTAGTCAACCACGAAAACCCTAAAAGTCTCCAAAACACCAATAATCACTAATGCTAGTGATTGTACACCATTTACAAGTGTTAAACATGGTTAAATCATTAACCAACCCAAAACCCGCCTTTAACACTTACAAACCCGAATCTTGGTGTTAATCTCCAATTAACAACTAAATGGGTTCCATCTATGAATCATACAATCAAAAGCCCTAAATTTGAATGAAGAACACAAAAACGAATTTTGGAGTTAGAGCTTACCACTAGTATCACCGTGTAGCTAAGAACGAGGAGAACAAACTTGTCAACTACGCCAAAGATCAAAACCCGCTTCTTCCTTTCCAAAATCCCACTTGAATCACTTGGGGAAATTGAGTTTCTTGAGAGAAAATGAAAAGAAAAGCAAAAAGAAAATAAGAAAATGAATGAGTGGATGAGGTTAAAACCCCAAATCTGGCTCAAACGCGAAATGACCAAATTTCCCTTGATCCTTATTTAAAATCACAAGAATTCGGTACCAGTCTGCACTGTCTACCGCGCCGCGGCCTAATTCGTCGTGCCCGATTGCCTTGAACTGGGATCATTTTTAATCGCACTTCTGGTCTGGATTTACTCAAAACGCCGCGCCGCGGCCCTCTTTGTCACGCCGCGACACCATGCCTCTCCTGATTCATTTTTCTTGCGTACCACATCAACACACGAATAAGTCTCGAACCTTTCATCCACTAGTCGTATGTACGCTTTACACCTATAAAACATGTACGGGGAAAAACGGGGTGTTACAACTCTCCCCCACTTAAATTCGATCACGTCCTCGTGATCCTAGTCACGAACCCAACGGACCCACACTCAATGGTCATCGAACATGCATTTCAAACCGACTTCTACCACAAATTCGCTAACCCGATGGTTAATCCAAAGACAAATTACACACTTGATCGCATCCCGAGATGTACAATACACGCAACAACCGAAGTCTACAACGATCCCTCAGACAATTCTTCTCAAAAAGTTACCCTTAACAGCTAAATCGTCACCCGCGATATATCAAATTCCATAATTCCGAGCACTAGCACTAACTCAATCCCTCACATCGGGAAAAACTCGACAAATTTCGTACCGAGATTTCAACTCCTAGCGTACCATACCAAGTACATCGCTAGTAACAACCACAAACCAAGACAAGGTCAACCATCAACCGAAGAAGACCGAAATAAAGCGAATCTTTACGTATAACACCAAATCACTAAACATCCCTTGTAGTGCGCAATACGACCAATACGCAACTACCGTACAACATTATAAGCAACGGCTAAAACTGTTAGCGCCCAAAACGACCATGGCAATGCTAACCCAAGGTGTACAAAATCGACTATTGTCACACCCGTAACAACACGTGAGCGAAGCGCGGCTATCGCATCACTAATCATACAACATGGTCCTCACGACCCCACCATCGGCGTATAAAACAACCGATAGATCACACCACACGGTCCTTACGACCCCACCATTGGTGTATAAAACAACCAATAGATCACAACACAACATGGCCGAAACAACCCGAAATATTGTGAATACGAACAACCCGATATTCACGTCCCACAACATAACTCATGAATGGTACTCTCATTTCCCACCGGTACTCGCATTTCCCGATAATGTTATGCCATGACGACGTAACACTACTCCCTTGATGAAGTCAGCGGACCCCGAAGGTCATGCTCCACCAATCTCAACACCGGATGAAGTCAGCGGACCCCAAAAGTCATGCTTCGTCGATATAACACCACGCTCATGATGAAGTCAGCGGACCCCGAAGGTCATGCTTCATCAATCACCAATACCATGATGAAGTCAGCGGACTCCGAAAGTCATGCTTCATCAATCAACGCCCTTTTGGCCTCGAACGACGAGTAGCGTAACATCGCGCTCTGCTACTCCATAGTGAATCCTAACGGATACCACTAACCATTCACGCACTCGAGCAAGAACCACCTATATCGAACATAGGCACAAAACAATAATTCTCTATAAGAGAATCCACCGCGCACATCCCTTAACCGAGGGATTCCACCTTGGTTGCCATACCCGTCCATTATCTCTCAACGAGATTTACCACATTACCACCTTGGTGATAATTCAAATCCAAAATCATAGGTACAATTTTACCAAAATTGTACTCCACCACAAATCGACCAAATCTAGGTCCCGACACAAATTTCGGATCTACCATAAGCATTGTCCGAAATCTCACACTAAAACCTCCTCGTGCGGGAGTGTAACTCCCCCACTTGGAATTACGTTCCATAACCGCATCTCGTACACCCGTACAATGCTACCTAAGGTAGACTTTACCAACAATTGAGTTCACACGACCCATCACTACATCACGCTCCAATCTTCGGCACATGAAGGATTTCAACCAATCCTTAACACTTCAAACGAAAAGTGTACCGCAAATTACACAGCTCTACTCTCGTAATCATCCAATTGCTATAGCTTGTCAAACTTCACCCAGTCACTCATGTAACTAAGGGTTTCACTTTGGTACCCTAAGTACAATGTAACCACAACATAATCGGAGTCGAACACCACGCTAGTAGGTATAAAAGAGGCACCTAATGTCGCGTCACGTAGACTCCTTTACTAACATACATCGAGATCCAAAACACTCGATTTCTCGGGTTTCATCCCACCCGTCGAACCTCATGGTTCATCAACTTCAACACGAGAGCGAACACGCTCTAACATCCGAACACCAAAACTCATTTCCATGGCTTGGTAGAAACATTTCCCAAATACCAAGGAATGCTTGGTTATGCCAAGTCTTACGCCCTTCGCCCAGCAATCAAAACGTCACCATAGGGTACTTCCATTTGGAACGTCACCCATATCAATAACATGCACAACACCATGCATTTAACCAACTCAAACTCAACGACACACAATAAATAATCAAAGGACATATTTATTAAAACGAAACATACCTTAACGTCTCCTTGCCGCACCCGTCCCCGCTAACTTGGGACATTCCGACTTACGATGTCCTTCTTCTTGGCAATTGAAGCACACCATGCCATCACTCTTTGGTACCGAACATTCCCACGACTTGTGACCCCTCACGCCACAATTGTAACATCTAGCCACTGAAATGTCCCGTTCTTATTGATTAAAAACGTTCCATATTAATTGATTTCGTTGCGAGGTTTTGACCTCTATATGAGACGTTTTTCAAAGACTGCATTCATTTTTAAAACAAACCATAACCTTTATTTCATAGATAAAGGTTTTAAAAAGCTTTACGTAGATTATCAAATAATGATAATCTAAAATATCATGTTTACACACGACCATTACATAATGGTTTACAATACAAATATGTTACAACAAAATAAGTTTCTTGAATGCAGTTTTTACACAATATCATACAAGCATGGACTCCAAATCTCGTCCTTATTTAACTATGCGACAGCGGAAGCTCTTAATAATCACCTGAGAATAAACATGCTTAAAACGTCAACAAAAATGTTGGTGAGTTATAGGTTTAACCTATATATATCAAATCATAATAATAGACCACAAGATTTCATATTTCAATACACATCCCATACATAGAGATAAAAATCATTCATATGGTGAACACCTGGTAACCGACATTAACAAGATGCATATATAAGAATATCCCCATCATTCCGGGACACCCTTCGGATATGATATAAATTTCGAAGTACTAAAGCATCCGGTACTTTGGATGGGGCTTGTTGGGCCCGATAGATCTATCTTTAGGATTCGCGTCAATTAGGGTGTCTGTTCCCTAATTCTTAGATTACCAGACTTAATAAAAAGGGGCATATTCGATTTCGATAATTCAACCATAGAATGTAGTTTCACGTACTTGTGTCTATTTTGTAAATCATTTATAAAACCTGCATGTATTCTCATCCCAAAAATATTAGATTTTAAAAGTGGGACTATAACTCACTTTCACAGATTTTTACTTCGTCGGGAAGTAAGACTTGGCCACTGGTTGATTCACGAACCTATAACAATATATACATATATATCAAAGTATGTTCAAAATATATTTACAACACTTTTAATATATTTTGATGTTTTAAGTTTATTAAGTCAGCTGTCCTCGTTAGTAACCTACAACTAGTTGTCCACAGTTAGATGTACAGAAATAAATCGATAAATATTATCTTGAATCAATCCACGACCCAGTGTATACGTATCTCAGTATTGATCACAACTCAAACTATATATATTTTGGAATCAACCTCAACCCTGTATAGCTAACTCCAACATTCACATATAGAGTGTCTATGGTTGTTCCGAAATATATATAGATGTGTCGACATGATAGGTCGAAACATTGTATACGTGTCTATGGTATCTCAAGATTACATAATATACAATACAAGTTGATTAAGTTATGGTTGGAATAGATTTGTTACCAATTTTCACGTAGCTAAAATGAGAAAAATTATCCAATCTTGTTTTACCCATAACTTCTTCATTTTAAATCCGTTTTGAGTGAATCAAATTGCTATGGTTTCATATTGAACTCTATTTTATGAATCTAAACAGAAAAGTATAGGTTTATAGTCGGAAAAATAAGTTACAAGTCGTTTTTGTAAAGGTAGTCATTTCAGTCGAAAGAACGACGTCTAGATGACCATTTTAGAAAACATACTTCCACTTTGAGTTTAACCATAATTTTTGGATATAGTTTCATGTTCATAATAAAAATCATTTTATCTAAATAACAACTTTTAAATCAAAGTTTATCATAGTTTTTAATTAACTAACCCAAAACAGCCCGCGGTGTTACTACGACGGCGTAAATCCGGTTTTACGGTGTTTTTCGTGTTTCCAGGTTTTAAATCATTAAGTTAGCATATCATATAGATATAGAACATGTGTTTAGTTGATTTTAAAAGTCAAGTTAGAAGGATTAACTTTTGTTTGCGAACAAGTTTAGAATTAACTAAACTATGTTCTAGTGATTACAAGTTTAAACCTTCGAATAAGATAGCTTTATATGTATGAATCGAATGATGTTATGAACATCATTACTACCTTAAGTTCCTTGGATAAACCTACTGGAAAAGAGAAAAATGGATCTAGCTTCAATGGATCCTTGGATGGCTCGAAGTTCTTGAAGCAGAATCATGACACGAAAACAAGTTCAAGTAAGATCATCACTTGAAATAAGATTGTTATAGTTATAGAAATTGAACCAAAGTTTGAATATGATTATTACCTTGTATTAGAATGATAACCTACTGTAAGAAACAAAGATTTCTTGAGGTTGGATGATCACCTTACAAGATTGGAAGTGAGCTAGCAAACTTGAAAGTATTCTTGATTTTATGAAACTAGAACTTTTGGAATTTATGAAGAACACTTAGAACTTGAAGATAGAACTTGAGAGAGATCAATTAGATGAAGAAAATTGAAGAATGAAAGTGTTTGTAGGTGTTTTTGGTAGTTGGTGTATGGATTAGATATAAAGGATATGTAATTTTGTTTTCATGTAAATAAGTCATGAATGATTACTCATATTTTTGTAATTTTATGAGATATTTCATGCTAGTTGCCAAATGATGGTTCCCACATGTGTTAGGTGACTCACATGGGCTGCTAAGAGCTGATCATTGGAGTGTATATACCAATAGTACATACATCTAAAAGCTGTGTATTGTACGAGTACGAATACGGGTGCATACGAGTAGAATTGTTGATGAAACTGAACGAGGATGTAATTGTAAGCATTTTTGTTAAGTAGAAGTATTTTGATAAGTGTATTGAAGTCTTTAAAAAGTGTATAAATACATATTAAAACACTACATGTATATACATTTTAACTGAGTCGTTAAGTCATCGTTAGTCGTTACATGTAAGTGTTGTTTTGAAACCTTTAGGTTAACGATCTTGTTAAATGTTGTTAACCCAATGTTTATAATATCAAATGAGATTTTAAATTATTATATTATCATGATATTATCATGTATGAATATCTCTTAATATGATATATATACATTAAATGTCTTTACAACGATAATCGTTACATATATGTCTCGTTTAAAAATCATTAAGTTAGTAGTCTTGTTTTTACATATGTAGTTCATTGTTAATATACTTAACGATATGTTTACTTATCATAGTATCATGTTAACTATATATATATCCATATATATGTCATCATATATTTTTTACAAGTTTTA
The DNA here is from genome assembly GCF_046630445.1 of Rutidosis leptorrhynchoides. Taxonomy (NCBI): domain Eukaryota; kingdom Viridiplantae; phylum Streptophyta; class Magnoliopsida; order Asterales; family Asteraceae; genus Rutidosis; species Rutidosis leptorrhynchoides. Next base: position 13,773,120 of record NC_092335.1, on the reverse strand, counting down.
ACGTTCGTGAATCACCGGTCAACTTGGGTGGTCAATTGTCTATATGAAACATATTTCAATTAATCAAGTCTTAACAAGTTTGATTGCTTAACATGTTGGAAACATTTAATCATGTAAATATCAATCTCAATTAATATATATAAACAAGGAAAAGTTCGGGTCACTACAGTACCTACCCGTAAAATAAATTTCGTCCCGAAATTTTAAGCTGTTGAAGGTGTTGACGAATCTTCTGGAAATAGATGCGGGTATTTCTTCTTCATCTGATCTTCACGCTCCCAGGTGAACTCGGGTCCTCTACGAGCATTCCATCAAACCTTAACAATTGGTATCTTGTTTTGCTTAAGTCTTTTAACCTCACGATCCATTATTTCGACGGGTTCTTCGATGAATTGAAGTTTTTCGTTGATTTGGATTTCATCTAACGGAATAGTGAGATCTTCTTTAGCAAAACATTTCTTCAAATTCGAGACGTGGAAAGTGTTATGTACAGCCGCGAGTTGTTGAGGTAACTCAAGTCGGTAAGCTACTGGTCCGACACGATCAATAATCTTGAATGGTCCAATATACCTTGGATTTAATTTCCCTCGTTTACCAAATCGAACAACGCCTTTCCAAGGTGCAACTTTAAGCATGACCATCTCTCCAATTTCAAATTCTATATCTTTTCTTTTAATGTCAGCGTAGCTCTTTTGTCGACTTTGGGCGGTTTTCAACCGTTGTTGAATTTGGATGATCTTCTCGGTAGTTTCTTGTATAATCTCCAGACCCGTAATCTGTCTATCCCCCACTTCACTCCAACAAATCAGAGACCTGCACTTTCTACCATAAAGTGCTTCAAACGGCGCCATCTCAATGCTTGAATGGTAGCTGTTGTTGTAGGAAAATTCTGCTAACGGTAGATGTCGATCCCAACTGTTTCCGAAATCAATAACACATGCTCGTAGCATGTCTTCAAGCGTTTGTATCGTCCTTTCGCTCTGCCCATCAGTTTGTGGATGATAGGCAGTACTCATGTCTAGACGAGTTCCTAATGCTTGCTGTAATGTCTGCCAGAATCTTGAAATAAATCTGCCATCCCTATCAGAGATAATAGAGATTGGTATTCCATGTCTGGATATGACTTCCTTCAAATACAGTCGTGCTAACTTCTCCATCTTGTCATCTTCTCTTATTGGCAGGAAGTGTGCTGATTTGGTGAGACGATCAACTATTACCCAAATAGTATCAAAACCACTTGCAGTCCTTGGCAATTTAGTGATGAAATCCATGGTAATGTTTTTCCATTTCCATTCTGGGATTTCGGGTTGTTGAAGTAGACCTGATGGTTTCTGATGCTCAGCTTTGACCTTAGAACACGTCAAACATTCTCCTACGTATTTAGCAACATCGGCTTTCATACCCGGCCACCAAAAATATTTCCTGAGATCCTTGTACATCTTCCCCGTTCCAGGATGTATTGAGTATCTGGTTTTATGAGCTTCTCTAAGTACCATTTCTCTCATATCTCCAAATTTTGGTACCCAAATCCTTTCAGCCCTATACCGGGTTCCGTCTTCCTGAATATTAAGATGCTTCTCCGATCCTTTGGGTATTTCATCCTTTAAATTTCCCTCTTTTAAAACTCCTTGTTGCGCCTCCTTTATTTGAGTAGTAAGGTTATTATGAATCATTATATTCATAGATTTTACTCGAATGGGTTCTATGTCCTTCCTGCTCAAGGCATCGGCTACCACATTTGCCTTCCCCGGGTGGTAACGAATCTCAAAGTCGTAATCATTCAATAATTCAATCCACCTACGCTGCCTCATATTCAGTTGTTTCTGATTAAATATGTGTTGAAGACTTTTGTGGTCGGTATATATAATACTTTTGACCCCATATAAGTAGTGCCTCCAAGTCTTTAATGCAAAAACAACCGCGCCTAATTCCAAATCATGCGTCGTATAATTTTGTTCGTGAATCTTCAATTGTCTAGACGCATAAGCAATCACCTTCGTTCATTGCATTAATACACAACCGAGACCTTGCTTTGATGCATCACAATAAATCACAAAATCATCATTCCCTTCAGGCAATGACAATATAGGTGCCGTAGTTAGCTTTTTCTTCAATAACTGAAACGCTTTCTCTTGTTCATCATTCCATTCAAATTTCTTCCCTTTATGCGTTAATGCAGTCAAGGGTTTTGCTATTCTGGAAAAGTCTTGGATGAACCTTCTGTAGTAACCAGCTAGTCCTAAAAACTGGCGTATGTGTTTCGGAGTTTTCGGGGTTTCCCACTTTTCAACAGTTTCTATCTTTGCCGGATCCACCTTAATACCTTCTTTGTTCACTATGTGACCGAGGAATTGAACTTCTCCCAACCAAAATGCACACTTTGAAAACTTAGCGTACAATTCTTCCTTCCTCAATACTTCTAACACCTTTCTCAACTGTTCACCGTGTTCTTGGTCATTCTTTGAGTAAATAAGTATGTCATCAATGAAAACAATGACAAACTTGTCAAGGTATGGTCCACACACTCGGTTCATAAGGTCCATGAACACAGCTGGTGCATTAGTTAAACCAAACGGCATGACCATAAACTCGTAATGACCGTAACGTGTTCTGAAAGCAGTCTTTGGAATATCATCTTCTTTCACCCGCATTTGATGATACCCGGAACGTAAGTCAATCTTTGAATAAACAGACGAGCCTTGTAGTTGATCAAATAAGTCATCGATTCTCGGTAGTGGGTAGCGGTTCTTGATGGTAAGTTTGTTCAACTCTCGGTAGTCGATACACAACCTGAATGTACCATCTTTCTTCTTGACAAACAAAACAGGAGCTCCCCATGGTGATGTGCTTGGTCGAATGAAACCACGCTCTAAAAGTTCTTGTAATTGGCTTTGCAGTTCTTTCATCTCGCTGGGTGCGAGTCTGTAAGGAGCACGAGCTATTGGTGCAGCTCCTGGTACAAGATCTATTTGAAATTCAACGGATCGATGTGGGGGTAATCCCGGTAATTCTTTCGGAAATACATCGGGAAATTCTTTTGCAATGGGAACATCATTGATGCTCTTTTCTTCAGTTTGTACTTTCTCGACGTGTGCTAGAACAGCATAGCAACCTTTTCTTATTAGTTTTTGTGCCTTCAAATTACTAATAAGATGTAGCTTCGTGTTGCCCTTTTCTCCGTACACCATTAAGGGTTTTCCTTTTTCTCGTATAATGCGAATTGCATTTTTGTAACAAACGATCTCCGCTTTCACTTCTTTCAACCAGTCCATACCGATTATCACATCAAAAATCCCTAACTCTACTGGTATCAAATCAATCTTAAATGTTTCGCTAACCAGTTTAATTTCTCGATTCCGACATATATTATCTGCTGAAATTAATTTACCATTTGCTAATTCGAGTAAAAATTTACTATCCAAAGGCGTCAATGGACAACTTAATTTAGCACAAAAATCTCTACTCATATAGCTTCTATCCGCACCCGAATCAAATAAAACGTAAGCAGATTTATTGTCAATAAGAAACGTACCCGTAACAAGCTCCGGGTCTTCCTGTGCCTCTGCCGCATTAATATTGAAAACTCTTCCACGGCCTTGTCCATTCGTGTTCTCTTGGTTCGGGCAATTTCTAATAATGTGGCCCAGTTTTCCACATTTATAACAAACTACATTGGCATAACTTGCTCCGACACTACTTGCTCCGCCATTACTCGTTCCGACACCATTTGTTCCTTTCGTTCTATTAACCCCTGGTCCGTAGACCTCACACTTCGCCGTGCTATGACCATTTCTTTTACACTTGTTGCAAAATTTGGTGCAGAACCCCGAGTGATACTTTTCACACCTTTGGCATAGCTGCTTCTGATTGTTGTTGTTGTTGCGGTTATTATTGTTGTTGGGATGATTGTTGTAGTTGATGTTGCTGTTGTTGTTGTTGTTATTGTTGGGCCATTTGTTGTAGTTGCGATTGATGTTGCGATTGTTGGGATAATTGTTGCGATTATTGTTGTAATTGCTGTTGTTGTTGTATTGGTGATTCTTATCACCGTTTTCCTCCCACTTTCTTTTGACTTGCTTCACATTGGCCTCTTCAGCAGTCTGTTCTTTAATTCTTTCTTCAATCTGGTTCACTAGTTTGTGAGCCATTCTACATGCCTGTTGTATAGAGGCGGGCTCGTGTGAACTTATATCTTCTTGGATTCTTTCCGGTAATCCTTTCACAAATGCGTCGATCTTCTCTTCCTCATCTTCGAATGCTCCCGGACACAATAGGCACAATTCTGTGAATCGTCTTTCGTACGTGGTAATATCAAATCCTTGGGTTCGTAACCCTCTAAGTTCTGTCTTGAGCTTATTGACCTCGGTTCTAGGATGGTACTTCTCGTTCATCAAGTGCTTGAATACTGACCACGGTAGTGCGTACGCATCGTCTTGTCCCACTTGCTCTAGATAGGTATTCCACCATGTTAACACAGAACCTGTGAAGGTATGCGTAGCGTACTTCACTTTGTCCTCTTCAGTACACTTACTTATGGCAAACACCGATTCGACCTTCTCGGTCCACCGTTTCAATCCGATCGGTCCTTCGGTTCCATCAAATTCCAAAGGTTTGCAGGCAGTGAATTCTTTGTAGGTGCATCCTACACGATTTCCTGTACTGCTAGATCCAAGGTTATTGTTGGTATGTAGCGCAGCCTGTACTGCGGCTATGTTTGAAGCTAGAAAAGTACGGAATTCCTCTTCATTCATATTCACGGTGTGTCGAGTAGTCGGTGCCATTTCCTTCAAAATAGTCAAATGGAACAAGTTAATCATACAGAATATTAAGAGTAGTTAATAGTATTTCGTAGCATAATATGAACTCATTTATAAAAGCTTTTTCTTCATATTAGCGTTTTATAAGTTTAAATTCGGGTAGTACCTACCCGTTAAGTTCATACTTAGTAGCTAATATACAATTCAACTACTACAATTCTATATGAAAAACTGATTATAATAATATTTCGCGTTCAAACTTTTATACAATATTTTACAAACTTACAATACCGCTTATTTTACATAAAGCATGAAATATAGCACACAATAACTTTGATACAAGATAGTTGTGAAGATAATTCTAGCTAGTACACAAGTCGTTCAGCAAAGGCAATAAAGACACGTAATTCATACGTCCAGAAACAAGTCATGCATTCTGGTTTTACTAGGACTACTTCCCATCCTTGGTCTTGTGCAACATAACCGTTATGGCCGTTGATAAGACAACGTGTTGTAACGTCGTCAAAGGGACGAGGGTTACGTAATGTCCAACAGTCCCGTAATAATCTAAAAACCTCATTTCTTACCCCAATTACCGACTCCGTCACTTGTGGAAACGTTTTGTTTAATAGTTGTAGCCCGATGTTCTTGTTCTCACTTTGGTGAGAAGCGAACATTACTAATCCGTAAGCATAACATGCTTCTTTATGTTGCATGCTAGCCGCTTTTTCTAAATCACGAAGTCCAATATTCGGATATATTGAGTCAAAATAATTTCTTAACCCGTTGCGTAAAATAGCATTTGGGTTCCCCGCAATATATGCGTCAAAGTAAACACATCGTAACTTATGGGTTTCCCAATGTGATATCCCCCATCTTTCAAACGAAAGTCTCTTATAAACCAAGACATTCTTGGAACGTTCTTCGAATGTCTTACAAACTGATCTCGTCTTAAATAGTTGTGCCGAGGAATTCTGGCCGACTCTAGACAAGATTTCATCAATCATGTCTCCGGGTAGGTCTCTTAAAATATTGGGTTGTCTATCCATTTTGTGTTTTTAAACTGTAAAATAGACAAGAGTTAGATTCATAAAAAAATACTTATTAATACAAGCAATTTTTACATATATCATAAAGCATAAGAACACTATATTACATATATTACACCACACGAATACAACTATCTTATTCCGACTCGCTCGTTTCTTCTTCTTCGGTTTTGGTTCGTTTTGCCAAGTTTCTAGGGATATATGATGTTCCCCTAATACGAGCCGTCGTTGTCCACATTGGTTTAGAAAAACCTGGTGGTTTAGAGGTTCCCGGGTCATTGTTACAACTTAAGAACTTCGGGGGTTGACGATACATATAAAGTTCATCGGGGTTGGAATTAGATTTCTCTATTTTTATGCCATTTCCCTTATTATTTTCTTTTGCCTTTTTAAATTCAGTTGGGGTAATTTCTATAACATCATCGGAATTCTCGTCGGAATCCGATTCATCGGAGAATTGGTAATCCTCCCAATATTTTGCTTCCTTGGCGGAAACACCATTGACCATGATTAACCTTGGTCGGTTGGTTGAGGATTCTCTTTTACTTAACCGTTTTATTATTTCTCCCACCGGTTCCGATTCTTCTTCCTGTTCCGACTCTTCTTCCGGTTCCTCTTCGGGAACTTGTGAATCAGTCCATGAATCATTCCAATTTACATTTGACTCTTCATTATTATTAGGTGAGTCAATGGGACTTGTTCTAGAGGTAGACATCTATCACATAATATCAAACACGTTAAGATATTAACATATCACATAATATTCATATGTTAAAAATATATAGTTTCCAACAAAAATGTTAAGCAATCATTTTTAAAGAAAACACGGTCGAAGTCCAGAATCACTAATGCATCCTAACAAACTCGATAAGACACACTAATGCAAATTTTCTGGTTCTCTAAGACCAACGCTCGGATACCAACTGAAATGTCCCGTTCTTATTGATTAAAAACGTTCCATATTAATTGATTTCGTTGCGAGGTTTTGACCTCTATATGAGACGTTTTTCAAAGACTGCATTCATTTTTAAAACAAACCATAACCTTTATTTCATAGATAAAGGTTTTAAAAAGCTTTACGTAGATTATCAAATAATGATAATCTAAAATATCCTGTTTACACACGACCATTACATAATGGTTTACAATACAAATATGTTACAACAAAATAAGTTTCTTGAATGCAGTTTTTACACAATATCATACAAGCATGGACTCCAAATCTCGTCCTTATTTAACTATGCGACAGCGGAAGCTCTTAATAATCACTTGAGAATAAACATGCTTAAAACGTCAACAAAAATGTTGGTGGGTTATAGGTTTAACCTATATATATCAAATCATAATAATAGACCACAAGATTTCATATTTCAATACACATCCCATACATAGAGATAAAAATCATTCATATGGTGAACACCTGGTAACCGACATTAACAAGATGCATATATAAGAATATCCCCATCATTCCGGGACACCCTTCGGATATGATATAAATTTCGAAGTACTAAAGCATCCGGTACTTTGGATGGGGCTTGTTGGGCCCGATAGATCTATCTTTAGGATTCGCGTCAATTAGGGTGTCTGTTCCCTAATTCTTAGATTACCAGACTTAATAAAAAGGGGCATATTCGATTTCGATAATTCAACCATAGAATGTAGTTTCACGTACTTGTGTCTATTTTGTAAATCATTTATAAAACCTGCATGTATTCTCATCCCAAAAATATTAGATTTTAAAAGTGGGACTATAACTCACTTTCACAGATTTTTACTTCGTCGGGAAGTAAGACTTGGCCACTGGTTGATTCACGAACCTATAACAATATATACATATATATCAAAGTATGTTCAAAATATATTTACAACACTTTTAATATATTTTGATGTTTTAAGTTTATTAAGTCAGCTGTCCTCGTTAGTAACCTACAACTAGTTGTCCACAGTTAGATGTACAGAAATAAATCGATAAATATTATCTTGAATCAATCCACGACCCAGTGTATACGTATCTCAGTATTGATCACAACTCAAACTATATATATTTTGGAATCAACCTCAACCCTGTATAGCTAACTCCAACATTCACATATAGAGTGTCTATGGTTGTTCCGAAATATATATAGATGTGTCGACATGATAGGTCGAAACATTGTATACGTGTCGATGGTATCTCAAGATTACATAATATACAATACAAGTTGATTAAGTTATGGTTGGAATAGATTTGTTACCAATTTTCACGTAGCTAAAATGAGAAAAATTATCCAATCTTGTTTTACCCATAACTTCTTCATTTTAAATCCGTTTTGAGTGAATCAAATTGCTATGGTTTCATATTGAACTCTATTTTATGAATCTAAACAGAAAAGTATAGGTTTATAGTCGGAAAAATAAGTTACAAGTCGTTTTTGTAAAGGTAGTCATTTCAGTCGAAAGAACGACGTCTAGATGACCATTTTAGAAAACATACTTCCACTTTGAGTTTAACCATAATTTTTGGATATAGTTTCATGTTCATAATAAAAATCATTTTCTCTGAATAACAACTTTTAAATCAAAGTTTATCATAGTTTTTAATTAACTAACCCAAAACAGCCCGCGGTGTTACTACGACGGCGTAAATCCGGTTTTACGGTGTTTTTCGTGTTTCCAGGTTTTAAATCATTAAGTTAGCATATCATATAGATATAGAACATGTGTTTAGTTGATTTTAAAAGTCAAGTTAGAAGGATTAACTTTTGTTTGCGAACAAGTTTAGAATTAACTAAACTATGTTCTAGTGATTACAAGTTTAAACCTTCGAATAAGATAGCTTTATATGTATGAATCGAATGATGTTATGAACATCATTACTACCTTAAGTTCCTTGGATAAACCTACTGGAAAAGAGAAAAATGGATCTAGCTTCAATGGATCCTTGGATGGCTCGAAGTTCTTGAAGCGGAATCATGACACGAAAACAAGTTCAAGTAAGATCATCACTTGAAATAAGATTGTTATAGTTATAGAAATTGAACCAAAGTTTGAATATGATTATTACCTTGTATTAGAATGATAACCTACTGTAAGAAATAAAGATTTCTTGAGGTTGGATGATCACCTTACAAGATTGGAAGTGAGCTAGCAAACTTGAAAGTATTCTTGATTTTATGAAACTAGAACTTTTGAAATTTATGAAGAACACTTAGAACTTGAAGATAGAACTTGAGAGAGATCAATTAGATGAAGAAAATTGAAGAATGAAAGTGTTTGTAGGTGTTTTTGGTCGTTGGTGTATGGATTAGATATAAAGGATATGTAATTTTGTTTTCATGTAAATAAGTCATGAATGATTACTCATATTTTTGTAATTTTATGAGATATTTCATGCTAGTTGCCAAATGATGGTTCCCACATGTGTTAGGTGACTCACATGGGCTGCTAAGAGCTGATCATTGGAGTGTATATACCAATAGTACATACATCTAAAAGCTATGTATTGTACGAGTACGAATACGGGTGCATACGAGTAGAATTGTTGATGAAACTGAACGAGGATGTAATTGTAATCATTTTTGTTAAGTAGAAGTATTTTGATAAGTGTATTGAAGTCTTTCAAAAGTGTATAAATACATATTAAAACACTACATGTATATACATTTTAACTGAGTCGTTAAGTCATCGTTAGTCGTTACATGTAAGTGTTGTTTTGAAACCTTTAGGTTAACGATCTTGTTAAATGTTGTTAACCCAATGTTTATAATATCAAATGAGATTTTAAATTATTATATTATCATGATATTATCATGTATGAATATCTCTTAATATGATATATATACATTAAATGTCTTTACAACGATAATCGTTACATATATGTCTCGTTTAAAAATCATTAAGTTAGTAGTCTTGTTTTTACATATGTAGTTCATTGTTAATATACTTAACGATATGTTTACTTATCATAGTATCATGTTAACTATATATATATCCATATATATGTCATCATATAGTTTTTACAAGTTTTAACGTTCGTGAATCACCGGTCAACTTGGGTGGTCAATTGTCTATATGAAACATATTTCAATTAATCAAGTCTTAACAAGTTTGATTGCTTAACATGTTGGAAACATTTAATCATGTAAATATCAATCTCAATTAATATATATAAACATGGAAAAGTTCGGGTCACTACAGCCGCACTAGAATCCGATATATTCATCCGTGCACCACCCGTGCTCACACTCGGACCCTTAGTCCTCTTACTTGGAGCACCATACGAAGCAACCCTTCTCTCACTTGAAGGTTCACCAACCTTGGATCGCGAATAAGACTCGAAACCTCTAGCCAAGGCGAATAACTCCGCAAATGATTTCGCTTGACCCCGGCTAGTTTTACTCTTCAAGTCATCATTCAAGGTCCGATAGAAATCCCCCATCAACAAACGATCATTCCCCAAATACTCCGGGCAAAAACGAGCCTTCGCCATAACGGTCGTCTTGAGAGTATTCAAATCCATAGAACCCTGTTGCAAATTTCGCAACTCATTACGCAATTCCGACAAGTCGGCCGAAGTCCGGAACTCCTCGAAGAATTCCTTCCTAAACTCGTCCCACGATAACGCCATAAACGCTTCACCGCCGACAAGATCAATCTTACCATCCAACCAATCCTTCGCCCTACCCCGCAACAAACTAGTAGCGAGTCTCGTCTTTTTCTCGGGAGGGCATTCAATAGTACGAAAACACCCTTCAACATCCGAAATCCAAGTTGTGCTTACCAAAGGATCCGGTTTCCCGTCATACATCGGGGGTTTAGTCCTCATGAAGCTCTTAAGACAACGCTCCATTTCACTACTATCCCGAAATTCGGAATACTTCCTATCCATTTCTTCTTGAAACGCACTCATTTACTCCGCAACGGCGGCCGCAACTCTAGAGTTAAACTCCAAATCGTTCGTCTCGATCCCGTTTCCCGTCGCCATTCTAAGGAATGCAAAGCGATTAGATCACGAACGTATAAAACAACACGCATAACACCGCCCCGTCTTGCTCAACACTCATCGTACATCACTTGCTAGACACGATTTGCACCCGTAATAAGGTTTGCAAGTCCTTATTACGCACACATGCCGTATCAACTCGTTAGTACAATGACCGCCTCGCTCGATGATATAAACAAACACAAACAAAATTCTACGCGATATAAACACACGCTAGAATTACACCACAACACAATAATATATTAATAATATCCGCGTTACTAATATAAACGTTAGTCCACCTACAAACAAGGCACTAACTATAACCCATTCCGACCCGAAATCCTACAAGTCCCGCAACAAATTAAGCACACACAAAAGTCTAAGTCTAGGCACCTATCTCAAGTCACCTAAATCCCTTAGACCATGCTCTGATACCACTTGTAACGACCCAACCCGTATTAAAACCGGCCCATAAAATTTTTTCCTTTTAATACGCATTAATTAATACTTTAGGTCCCAATTGTGTTTCCATAAACATCTTTAATACAATAGAAGGTTTATTAAACCTTAAAACATTTAATACATTGACTAATTGTCCAAACGGACATACACGACCCGACTAGTTTAGTTTCCAACCAAAACCGAGCATGGTGATTTGGGACTACGCTACCCAAATCCTAATCGAATACAAAAGCAAGATCCTCTTAGCAACCTAGCCAAGATCTCTAATCCCCAAGTTTACCCGAGTCGCCAAGCATGCGATCCTATAAAAATAGCAACAAGCTAGTAACAACAACCATAAAGTAAGTCACCAACGACGATGTGAACAACGCCAATAAGCTACACCCGGAGGGTTAGCTACATCACAACAATACATTAATATATATAACAGAGCGTAAAACTGCCCAAGGTTAACCAATCGTACAAAGGAATGGTACTCGAATTTCCTATCGGTGTTTGTAACAACCGTTAGTGCACAACACATATATCACTAACCCTTAGACAACACATATCCGTTTATAAAATCGTTAGTGTACAACACATATAACACTAAATCGGACAACACATATCCATTCATAAATCATTAGTGTACAACACATATAACACTAAATTGGACAACATATATCCGTTCTTAAAACCGTTAGCGTACAACACATATATAACTAACTTGGACAACACATATCCGTTCCTACAAATAAATACATTATATACATACATGTATACTTATTCCACTCACAACCACGTGTGATAACGTACACCCAAAGTGTGTACTTCGCCAAAGGTGGTCAACCAAAATGCACAACCGTGCCAATTGGACTCATACACAAGTCCATCAAATCCACCTATATGTAAAGTGAGCTCTATAGCCGAGAATCACTTCACCCGACCCGCACCCATCCTACACATACATATGCACATAGGATATTAACACTCACCTTGTCGCCTTGATGAATGCTTCCAACAATCCGCAACTCGCCGATGGAATGTACCTATTCCATTATCACAAATACAATAACACAATTAGGGTGGATTTACAAACCAACCCAATTTACACTTAGTGCAATTTCGACCCAATTGCACTTCCAAGCACAAACCGTGCCCAAACTAACCAATAATCATTAGCACAAGTGAGAATGGTACTAATATGCCAATTAAACCCAATCACAAGTGTTAAACACTTATCATTCTCAAAATCGCCCATAAACCCTAATTTTGACCCATAAGGTCAAAATCTCACCATTTACAAGTTTTGACACCAAAACATGTTTAACTCGATTTTATACTTCAACTTAATCCATTTTAAGTTTACAAACCGCATCGAATCGACATTCGGGTCATAATCCTCAACAAACCCTAATTTTGACTCTAGTCAAAATTAGTCAACCACGAAAACCCTAAAAGTCTCCAAAACACCAATAATCACTAATGCTAGTGATTGTACACCATTTACAAGTCTTAAACATGGTTAAATCATTAACCAACCCAAAACCCGCCTTTAACACTTACAAACCCGAATCTTGGTGTTAATCTCCAATTAACAACTAAATGGGTTTCATCTATGAATCATACAATCAAAAGCCCTAAATTTGAATGAAGAACACAAAAACGAATTTCGGAGTTAGAGCTTACCACTAGTATCACCGTGTAGTTAAGAACGAGGAGAACAAACTTGTCAACTACGCCAAAGATCAAAACCCGCTTCTTCCTTTCCAAAATCCCACTTGAATCACTTGGAAAAATTGAGTTTCTTGAGAGAAAATGAAAAGAAAAGCAAAAAGAAAATAAGAAAATGAATGAGTGGATGAGGTTAAAACCCCAAATCTGGCTCAAACGCGAAATGACCAAATTGCCCTTGATCCTTATTTAAAATCACAAGAATTCGGTACCAGTCTGCACTGTCTACCGCGCCGCGGCCTAATTCGTCGCGCCGCGACGATTGCCTTGAACTGGGATCATTTTTAATCGCACTTCTGGTCTGGATTTACTCGAAACGCCGCGCCGCGGCCCTCTTTGTCATGCCGCGACACCATGCCTCTCCTGATTCATTTTTCTCGCGTACCACATCAACACACGAATAAGTCTCGAACCTTTCATCCACTAGTCGTATGTACGCTTTACACCTATAAAACATGTACGGGGAAAAACGGGGTGTTACAAGGCGTTGTGTCACTGCCAGCAACTATTTCCCATAAATCCTGTCCTTGTAGGTATGATTCTATGCAAGTTCGCCAATAACCATAGTTGGGGTTATTGAGACTCTTGATTCCACTGCGCGTACTTGCAAGATCTGCCATCATGACGTCCAACGTATAATAAGCTTGGTCCCAGACCGATGAGCTTTCACAGTTCCTAACTGTGCTCTGACAGAATCTCCCTTAGGGCCTTGGTGTTAACAAGACGATGTAAACGTCCAACGTTTACCGATGAGTACCTCCACTAGCAATGGTCCCGAACGACCCGCTCTGATATCAATTGTTGGAAGCTTTGACGAGCCCAACACACCCACTATAGAGGACCTAGGTTATACTCACTCACTACACCAACACTTTGACGTTGGTTAGCCTTTAATTTTATGAATCCTTAGTGCACAATAATACTTAGGCGACAGTGTCGACCATATATCATTCAGGCGGTATAACCGATCACATATCACTTAGGCGGCAGAGCCGACATATAAAAATAACACAAGTGCACTAAGAACTTAAACACGAACTGAGGCTTAACCGAGAAACTTAACAAAGAACACTTTTATTAATACAAAATACAATTACAATATTACTTACTTATAAGTTTTCTCTTCTCAAACTCGCACTCTTCTTACTTCCTCACAACTCTCACTCATTCCTTACTCCACACTTTCCACAAATGAACCCATCACCTATATTTATACTACTCCATGGAAGTTTCTAAAAACTAGATATTTCCATAGATATATATAAATACCTAGATATTTCTACAACCTACAAATATCTAGATTTTTCTTTTACATTTTAATTTCTAGATTTTTCTTTCAAATTCTAATTTCTAGATATTTTCTTATACATATTAATATTTAGATATTTTACATATATACATCTACTAATTCCATATTATTTTATAATACCAAATTTGTATTGTATTTTAACAGTGATGACGTATGTATGCTGGTGAGAGTAGATCCTCTGAGTGCAGGTGTATGGCATGTATACTGTGCTTTGTAGTTGCAGATGTTGTATCTTGAATGCCTTGAGCTTGAGCTTGAGTTGCAGCTGCAGTCATATGAGGTGAAGAGTTGTATTCACCTTTAGGTAATGAGAAGGCAAAGAAATTGACACGGCGTAATAGAAGGCAAAGTATAATGGGGATGAATATGACGGTTGCTAGCACTATTGTGGGGTTTTTTTTATTTAGCGGTCGTGATAAAAATTACAAAGTACGGAGTATTAGGAATAAAGAAGATATGAAGAGAATAGGATCGGAGGTTTAAAACCCTAACCGTAAGCTACTGATACCATATTACATTCTGAAACTCCTCGTCTTATTACATTCCATTGTTTGACTATTTATAATAATTACATAAACCCTAATAGTACCATAAACCCATTAAGGCCGGGCCTAATCTATACTTTAACAGACGCGAACCGCAAATAGTGTGAAAACTACAAATAGAGGCTTGAATCTCTCATTTGTCGTTGTTGCTTTCACAAAATAAAAACAATATATAGATAAAAAAAAAAAACTACATCTAAAGAAAATATCTACGGAATTCACATCACGAATCAAGGTAATATGAAAGAACAAGACCGGTACATAGTGAATTGACCATTCGAAGTAATATCTTTGAATTGAAAACGATTATAAGGTCCCTTAAACTTTTGAATAGCTTCAATCTCCAAATTATTGCACTCGATTCTATCTTTAACTCATGGTAATTAATATTTGGGTTCGATCATAAAATCGAAATCCGAATCATTTTATAAGTAATGGTAAAAGTGACGTTTATTTTATTAAGAATTCTGTTATTTCATTATACTATCTGCACGTATTCACGCAATTTGACGACAAAATGTACTTTTATTTTCGGAAAATAGTTTGTGAGTTTCGTTCTTAAAATTTAGGTTTTTTCTTTTTTGAAAGGACCTGCCTAACGTAGAATTGTGGCACCTCACAATGGGCGTGGGGTCTAGTCGCAACTAAAATGCAATATAATTGCTAATCAACCATCATGAATGCACATAGCGTCAGTTCCATACATCAATTGCAAATCATGTACAATTATTACACACATATATGATGTGTCTGTCTCATCTCATATAAGCGAAACATACAAAAAATGAAATCTTGTTTGATTTGTTTTTATACTCATTACTTTTTGAACATCCAGCTTTTTTCATGATTGAAAATTGATAAATTGTAGCTTTGGTTTTTTCATGTCTAGTATGATAATGAACGGCGTAATTAAAGGACTAGTAACAAATGATACATATGAATAGGTAATGGCTAAAAAGAATTGACTTTAATAATCACATGATATTCAATACTCAACAATTTTGACAGACTAATACGGAGTAGCTTTTGAAGGAAGGTGGAAAGTTGGTTCCAAGGGCCGAATCGAGTTAGTTTTATTTGCACGAAATTGAAGATGATATTAACTTCGGTAATGCGGCTCTAACTTTTGCTTGAAGAATGTCGTGGAGACGAACAAGTAGGTTGTTCTTTGGCTGCATTTAAGATTTAGGTTAATAAATTTGGTTATGTGGAGGGTTTTGCGAATAATTGTGTGTATGAATGACAATGGATCGGATTTCAAAAGGATTATCCCTATCCGGAAGCTGATTTGTAAACCATCAGTTTTGGCCATACACCACTAAACGTGCATTAGGCGGTTGTACAGTATAGTGCTTTAAAGCACAACTAGTGGTGTATGGCTAAAACTTGGCGGTGTACGAATCATCTCCCTATCCATTAACCGAAGTTTCATTCATATCCATTTAATTTTAATGCATCCAGATCAATATCCGATGAATTATTCGAGTTAATGGATATCCATTGAATAATTTTTCATTAAATATTATTTTTAAACATAATACTATTTATAGTGAGCATGTTATAAAAGTATATTATTAGTTAAATATAAGTCATAACGCATATAACTTACGTATTTAATCTATTAATGCAATAAAAAAATAAAAGCAATATATATACTCCGTAATATATAAATTTAATAAAATACTATATATAACTAAGAGTGTTATGATAACATATTTATATTTATATATTAAATGTCTAAATATACTTAAGCATTTCAGATGAAATCAGCTTCATCCATGGATTATAAGTTGTCATCCATATCCGATCCAATAAACATCAATATCCAGTAATTGTCCATTTAGATCATTCATATGCGCTTTAAACGAATCGAATCTGATCGGATCGGATCTGATCGGACCGGATCTGATTGGATCAGATGGATATCCATCGAACCAGACGTTAATAGACATCCTTAGGTGTGATCCTTAAGTCGATGGGTTCAATTATTGGTGTTTCTTCGGTTGTGGATAACTCATCGACTAGTAACGTTTTTTTCAAAGACTCGTGGATCGTGGATTAGTAGCTCATTCAACAGCTATCTTGGTCGATGACGGTTCCTTTAACGTTTTATCTTACAAATTTAATAATTGGTAGGGCAAGGAAGTTCGACGTGAGACGGTAAATGGTATAAGAAAAAATCGGTTCAGTAGAGAGTTTCCTTTTTTTTTTCCCTAATTGTTTGTTCATGCTCTTTTTGTTGGTTTGGTTTGTATCTGCATTGTTTTGTTCGTTTGTTGAGGTTTTTGCTTTCAGTACGCTGAGGCTCGATTATAGATGGCCAATAACTTGTGTTGCGTTTTAGGTAGGAGCTTCTTTAGGTTGTTTCTTTTGTATTTTTCAATTTGTAAGTAAGTAGAGGGAGTGGGGGGTGAATAGTTACTTGATACATTTTTAACACTTTTTCGATTGATCACCAAATTCGATCAACTTTGATCAACCAATTCAACTCAAACTTGATGTGTGTAGTGTATATGTTCAAAATGATAAATGAAGTAATTGTAAAGAACATAAACACAATGATTTATAGTGGTTCGGGTGGATGTTAACTAATCCACCTTAATCCACTCCCCGATTACACTAATCGGGATTTGTTGCTTCACTAAGCACTTTTCTCCAAACCCGGTGGAGATCCGATTTACAAGTCTTCAACTTCTTTGGTAGACAACAAACCTAATCTTTCTATCCCTTTGAAAGATCAACTCCAACCTAGATCAACTTGTCTTCACCTTGGACAAGTATTAATCTCCAAATAAGATTAATCAACTTCCTAAGTCCCTTTAAGGAAATAGATCACTAAGCTAGCCTATGCTTCTACTAATTGAAGTTACAAGACTTATACACTTTTTAATGATGACCCTAAGACAATACTAGGACATCCATTACACTAAGTAAACTCACAAGATTAATGATTTTGATTAGTAAGTTTACAACAACCAAATTATATATCTATAAGATCATAGAATCTTCTCTTGCTTGATCACATTTGAGTAGTAGTTTAGAGCCCTTGTGATCTCTGAAAATATGCCTTTGAAATATGCAAGAGGGTCGGCTTCAAATTCTCCTTAATGTTTGCCTTTTATAGTGGGATTCAAAAAGTAGCCGTTGACACACGGTTGCCATCACAGTCGACCGTGGTTCGACCGTGCGTGCTCCAGTTCAAAATTTGTATCTGTTGTACACCCGTTTGACTCAAATTTGAACACCACATTTTGGCACCTTTACTCCTTCTAGCACCTGCAAAAGAAACCAAACATCCTATACAAGTACTATATGCATTAAGTGTGTGAGATTTAGTCTTATTGCATGAAAGTGACTTAACATTCCAAAAGTGGTAAACCCAACATTCTTGGAGAAGTGTCTTGATTGATATTTTGGGAAATCTCAGTTTGATCAAGACTTAGTTAGTCACATTAATGCCTTTGGTTCAATTCTAAAGACTAGTCACTATGACATTAACTTCCTAGTTTCAATTAATCACAAGTCATGTTCCATTTGGGTTTAGGTAGAATTTTTGAATGATGTCTTTATAAGATAATCATGAAGTATGTAGAGACATCAAAGTTAAGTCATTCTTGAATAAGCAATCACACTTAGTTACTTAGACCAAATAGACAATTGACTATAATTTCATTGTGAACCATTTTACACTTAATCTATTGGAGTAGGTTAGTTACTTGAATCCTAACTAGTAAGCACATAACAAACATATTAAACAAGTTGACAAATTTATTAGTATTAAACATATTGGCAAGTAGAAAGTAATACTCACACATAGCAAGAGATAGTTATTCTAGGATCAATCATATAGATATTTGCACAACTTATAATTCAAGCTTTTAACAAGTTTAATTGCAATATAACATATTGCTTGATTAATGTGTAAGCACACATTAATGTCCAACATATGCACAAGGTAAGAGCAATCTCTAGTTGGGATTGGTGACCATCATAAATGTATCTAAGTGTATTTTAGGATTACAAGTCATTACTAGTTATACTTGAGAGCGTTGTTCCTCATTTAGCCTTAATTAATCACTAAGTCATTTTCAATATCCATTATTGTTCTAGTGACATTGGCTTAAGTGTGTTGGTACTTGATGATCAAACTAAGGATGTCTAGATAAGAATTAAGATCACAAGTTGTTGATTAACACTTATGTGTTATGCCTAATCTTGGTTAATTTATCATTAAGATGTCATTAGGTGTAATTAACCACAATTAGTGTTTTTATGACCAAAACTCAATTGAGTATGGAGAAGGCATCTATTCTAAGCATGTTGAGAAAGGTTTCATGAATTATAGATGTCGGAAACTAGTCAAACTTTATTTGGTCAAAATTGGTAACAGAGAAAACTGCTGTCGCATTGCGGTTGATCGTGGTGGCGACCGTGCAACTTGTTTTCATAAAACTGCGTTGCAGTTCAGTTTGGGGTTCTGCGGCTGGCTGTGCGGTCGACCGTACCTTGACCGTGTATTTAGCTGAACTTTTAATTTCATTCTTTAAGCTATGTTTGACTTGGTCGTTTGCAAGATAAAGTATGGATTAGTGATCTTGCGTGTTTTATGTTAAGATGTCAG
Source organism: Rutidosis leptorrhynchoides (assembly GCF_046630445.1). Lineage (NCBI taxonomy): Eukaryota > Viridiplantae > Streptophyta > Magnoliopsida > Asterales > Asteraceae > Rutidosis > Rutidosis leptorrhynchoides. Next base: position 13,753,701 of record NC_092335.1, on the reverse strand, counting down.
TCATCACTTATGCATATGTATGTGTCATCATCAAAACATATTCTTTGGTTAATCATACTTAAGTTTGTCGTTTAGTTCATTAATCAACATTTAACCAACATTCTCCCCCTTTTTGATGATGACAAACATACAAGTGATGAGGGACATTTTGCTATAAATACGCAAGTGTTAACCATCACTTGTATCCATCTTTCCCCCCCTTTTATCGAAGCAAAAAGGTTAGCTCCCCCTAGAACTAAGCTTGCCCTTAGAGCAAAGCTCCCCCTTAAATTGTGCACGTTGGAAAACATATATTAAAATATAATAAGCACACATTTTATTCAAAGCAAGCACGAAACATAGTGATACATATATGAAAATATGCATGGAGGGTACAACAATGACTGTTATCCTAATTATGCTTGAAAGCAGCTCTTTATGGAATTAAGCATGGGTGATGATGCATGAGGAGATGTGAAGTTCAGTATGTTGAGATGCTTGAACAGAACTGTCAAACGGCTACCATAGGGATAGGGTTGTGTAGGATCTTATTTAAGATCTTGCATCCTGAAAGCCATTATGTAGGCAAGATTTACTTGTATGGACTTGGTTAAGCACCACATGAGTCCAAGTTCAGTCATGGATACTTTATCATCATCTTCTTTTCTGAAGAAGATGTTGTGACTTATGATCATTTTGCATGTCCCATACTCTGGTCGAATGTCATTGTCAAAAACTCCTTCTTGACAGAGAGTACTTAGTTTTAGTTCTGGATCAATGAAGAGTGAGGTTAGTGCTCTTCTTGGAATGAACTTGAGAAGGAGTTGTATATGATTTTTCGTATCATAGAACTCAGCTCCTTTTGTCGGCACTCTAAGGATGTAGCCAAATCGCTTAAGTGTCATCACATGGCCTTGATCAAGCAAAGTGAATTTTATCCTTCGGTCAGAGGTAAATTCAAACTTTGAATAGAATTGCTTGACAAGCGAAGGAAATGTGTAGGTTTTTAGTGAAAGAAACGATCCCCATTCAATTTTGTCAAACTCACTTTGAAGAGTGAGATAGTCATAGAACACTTCATGTTCTTCTTGGATGTGTCTTGAATCATCATGAGTGTTCTTCTTTTCATCACATGGAGGTTTATTGAGAACTTTTATCATTTTGAGATTTGAGTGATGTTTGGAATTTGAGAAGATAAACAGTTTTGAAGAGCTCATTGCTTTGGGGTGCAAGATGTTCTTTGAGAATTCTCAATTTAAAGAATCTTGAGTAGAGGATTTCCATCCATTTTGAGTAATTGTTTTGTTCAAGAATTTTAAACATGGAGTTAATGTTGATTGCTTTTGGATATTGTTTGTAAGATAGTGATATTGATTTGCTATTGGTGTGTATTTAATGAGCCTTGAATGAATTGCGATCAATCTGCGGTCACTGTCACGGTCAGCCGTGCCTGCAGCCGCATGTTATCTGCAATACATTTTCAGTTATTTAATCTTTCATATATTTGAGTGAGATTAAGGCATTACAATATTCGAATGCATTATGCCTACATTCAACCATAGATTCAGAGCATAATCGTCTTGCACATTCCACAACCTAATTATTTTACTTCAGGAATTTCTTAGATTGATTCACTTGAATTTTCGTCCTCCGTATCTGTGATGACGGGGAAATTTCTGACCAAATTTAAACTTTATCTTTAAATGATTTAATGTTTCCGACACGATAAGCAAAGTCTATGAAGTTGAATCTCAAAATTTTAGAACTGTTTCATGTATTAAATTACATTTGACTGCTCTCGACGATTCATGAACAATTATATGTATGTATATATATATATATACAAGTAAAAACGACTTTCCTACAGTAAAACACTATTTGCTACAGTAAAACACTATTTGCTACAGTGATTTGCTACAGTAAAACACTATTTGCTACAGTAACACTGTTTGCTACAGTGAACACTATTTGATGTCTACGAACTAGCAAACAAAAACAGGATAAGGCGGCCATGCGATCGCATGGCAAAAACGCTGAAAACTCATGCGATCGCATGAGGTACTGTAGCAGGCCACATACTATAAAAGCTTGATCTGGTCTCCACATATTATTATTATTTATTATATTATTATTATTATTATTATTATTATTATTATTATTATTATTATTATTATTATTAAGATTAATATTATTATTATTAATCTTATTATAATATTATTATTAGTAGTATATATACATAAAATACTACGACGAGGTTATGAGCGTGTCACCTTCAAAATGGGTTTTTGAGGGGATAGAGCTAAGGAAATTATGAGTTATTGCCAAGGAGGTTATGAGTAATGTTCGAGGGTATATTTGTGAATCAAATCTAGTGTTTATCATCTCTGTTGCGTCTACGCACTTTCCTACAATATTGAATCTCAATATTGATACGTAAGCACTCATATTTTATCTTTTATACATTAATTGTGTATCCATGTCTAGTGCTCGAGTATATATATTTATGCATGCTTGTATGCTAAATTTTGTCGTTAAACAATTATGATGAATCACGAAGTAAATACGTATATTACTGATAAAAGGTATATGATATGCATGTTTTTGGAAAGCTGGCGAAAAATCAATAACTTTTCATTTAGATATCGAATAATTTCGATGAATGGATTAAAAGATATGATCAACTGAATTATGATTGACGTTAATTGAAATTGCTTTTGAATCTACAATTAAGATTTAAACAACTTGTTTACGAGATTGATAAAATAGATTTTTGAATATTACCAACCGAGTAAATAACTCCTTATATAAGGTATGTCTCGTTTTGTTGAACTATTGTCAAAATTGACTTTTTGAAACTACTTTTGATAACTTTTGTATGTCAATCTCGAGCATTAGGATTGTGATACACTATGACCAGACCTAGCTTGATAGACATTTATTGACCAACATATATTCTCTAGGTTGAGATCTACGGTTATTTGGTAATCCGAGTTTCAGTCACACTTTGGTGAACGACTTTATATGCTGCTAAGGTGAGTTTCATATGATCCCTTTTACTCTCTACATTTTTGGGCTGAGAATACATGCAAATGCTTTATTAACTGATTTACAATATTTATATGTGTGAGTTTCATTTGCTCCCTTTTTAATTGCTTTTGCAATCTATATTTTTGGGCTGAGAATACATGCACTTTATTTTTAAACGCAATGGATACAAGTACATACTAAATTCTACACTGAGTTTGAACCAAAAATCCCTTAGCTTTGGTAACTAGTAACTGCCAGTTATAAGAACTGGTGGGCGCGAGTAGTAGTATATGGATCCATAGGGCTTGATATCCCCGTCCGAGCTAGAGCACTAGCCTTTTAACGGACGTATGCTATTTGAGAAGCGTACACGTTGGTTTGCGTGTATTTTTAAGATGATTATACAAAGGGTACAAATTATATATACGTTAAGTTTAGTTACCAGGGTGCTCAATTTCGTAGAATATTTTGATAAACGTTTCTGGATGAAACAACTGAAATCTTGTGATCCACCTTTATGTACAGATTATGCAAAACATTAAAACTATGAACTCACCAACCTTTGTGTTGACACTTGTTAGCATGTTTATTCTCTGGTTCCCTAGAAGTCTTCCGCTGTTTGCTTATATGATAGACAAGCTATGTACATGGAGTCTTATATGGCATATTTTTCAAGAAAATGTTGCATTCACCAATTCATCATCTTGTACCTTATTTTGACTGCATTGTCAACGGAAGTACTATTGTAAACTATTATATACGGTGATTGTCTATATGTAGAAATAATCAGATGTCGAAAACCTTTGATTTAAATATTCATTTATGGTGTGCCTTTTCAAAATAATGCAATGTTTACAAAACGTATCATATAGAGGTCAAATACCTCGCAATGAAATCAATGAATGACTTGTTCGTCCATATGGATTTGGAGCGATCGTCACAGTTGTTATCAGAGCGTTGGTCCTAGTGAACCAGGTCTTGCATGAGTGTGTCTAACTGGTTATTGTTAGGATGCATTAGTGAGTCTGGACTATGACCGTATATGTTTTTACCAAGTTTTGCTTACCATTTATCGTCGGAAATTACTTGCTTATCATTCCTAAGTCTAGACACGTCTTACTGCATTTACTGCATAGATAGTATACCGACAAAATTCATATCTTAGCATATCTGTTACTGTAAACTTTTCCTGACATCTCCCGAAAATTTCTCCGTAATTTACGGGATTTTGGTATTATATATACATATGTAAATTATGTATTGAGGAGTACCATTCTAAATTCTATAATCTATCTTATATCAAAAATCAATTCCCTGATTATACAAGATGGAACACGTATCTAGTTCAAATTCCTTAAATTCCGACAGCTATTCCGATATGGATATTCACCTGAACTCCGAAGACAGTGTAACCGGAATGGATCAACCAATTAGCCATCATCTATTCTGGATGAATTGGGGATGGGTTCATAGCTTACTTAGTCATTGGAGACAAGAAGAAGGCGATCCCTTAAATCCACCACATTGCCCTCTTGGCGAAGAACCTGAAGCACTTACCGGCGAACCTGTTCGTAATACCATTTTCTCTCTCATTTCCAGAGTATCTAGTCATGATTATATACTATCTCACATTCTAAATCTTATTCATCCGCTCGTCTGAACCGCCAATCATCCCGGTGTAGTAGAAGAAGTCAACGAGCTTCGCGCTCGGGTAGTGGCTTTGGAGAATATGGTGCAAAGGTTACAAGCACTAGCAGCATCACCAGCATCAACAGTACCACCGACAACAACACCAACAGTACCATTACCACCACCAACCACATCCGCATCGCAAACCTCAACTTCACAATCTGTCTCACGCGCATCAACTTCATACGCACCGTAGTTACCAAGAAATACCAGCAACAATAACCGATGAAGTATTAACTCATTTCCCCTGAAGAAATTTTATGTATATTTAATATATATGAATTTTGAAATCAAAATAAATCTTTTCGTACTAAGCTATTACGTGTGAATCTTAACTGGTAGGTACTACTCGGTTAGTTCATATTACTAATATGCAATGATGTACATCCTTCCTTAACAACTTAACCATTGTTAACTACAATCTCTATTTCAACTTAATGAATTCCATTTCATAATAAACCAAGTGTATTAATCAATTACATAATTGATTTTACATTTTCAATTTCGATATACTCGAAACTTTCCAGAAAACATCATCTGTGCCTTGTAAGGTTCACAAAAATTCCACGAGCACCAACATCCTTCACTGAGGAATATCAATAAGAATAAATAATGAAGTGTTGATTTCATTAGTGAAATACTCCGCAAAGACTATGTAATCTTTAATGTTTTAGAGATTAATCATTTTAAGTCAAGTCGAAAATCAAATGAGCTTAATATGATATTAACTCATTAAATCCGTATTACATCTGAAGAAATATACATACATATATTTTCATAAAGACTGTAATAAAAATTCTTTTGTACAAAATATTACTTGTGAAATCTTTAACGGGTAGGTAATTCCCGGGAAATATATAAGTTCACAATTAATATGTTATATTGTACATTCTTCAATTTTGATTCAAAAATCATTAACTATACTCACTATCTTCACAATTGTGACGATCGCTCCAAATCCATATGGACGAATACGTCATTCATCGATTTCATTGCGAGGTATTTGACCTCCATATGATACGTTTTATAAACATTGCATTCTTTTGAAAAGGTATACCATAATGAATATTTAAATCCAAGGTTTTCGACATCTGATGATTTCTACATATAGACAATCACTGTAAATAATAGTTTATAATAATACTTTCGTTGACAATGCAGTCAAAATAGATACATGATGATGGTTTTGTGAATGCAACCTTTTCTTGAATAAAGCATGTATGACTCTATGCACAAAGCTTGTCTAACATATAAGCAAACAGCGGAAGACTTCTAGGAAACCTGAGAATAAACATGCTAACAAGTGTCAACACAAAGGTTGGTGAGTTCATAGTTTTAGTGTTTCGCATAATCTGTATATAAAGGTGGATCACAAGATTTCAGTTGTTTCATCCAAAAAGTTTATCAAAATATTCTACGAAATTGAGCACCCTGGTAACTAAACTTAGCGTATATATAATTTATACCCTTTGTATAATCATCTTAATAATACACGCAAACCAACGTGTACGCTTCTCAAATAGCATACGTCCGTTAAAAGGCTAGTGCTCTAGCTCGAACGGGGATATCAAGCCCTATGGATCCATATACTACTACTCGTGCCCACCAGTTCTTATAACTGGCAGTTAACAGTTACCAAAGCTAAGGGATTTTCGGTTCAAACTCAGTGTAGAATTTAGTATGTACTTGTATCCATTGCGTTTAAAATAAAATGCATGTATTCTCAGCCCAAAAATATAGATTGCAAAAGCAATTAAAAAGGGAGCAAATGAAACTCACCTTAGCAGCACATAAAGTCATTCACCGAAATGTGACCGAAACTCGGAATACCAAATAACCGTAGATCTCAACCTAGAGAACATATGTTGGTCATTAAATGTCTATCAAGCTAGGTCAGGTCATAGTGTATCTCAATCCTAATGCTCGAGATCGACATACAAAAGTTATCCAAAGTCGTTTCAAAAAGTCAATTTTGACAATAGTTCACAAAACGAGACGTACCTTTTATAAGGATTCATTTACTCGGTTGGTAATATTCAAAAATCCAATTTATCAATCCCGTAAACAAGTTGTTTAAATCTCAATTGCAGATTCAAAAGCAATTTCAATTAACGTCACCCATAATTCAGTTGATCACATCTTTTAATCCGTTCATCGAAACTATTCGATATCTAAATGAAAAGTTATTGATTTTTCGCCAGCTTTCCAAAAACATGTATATCATATACCTTTTACCAGTAATATATGTATTTAATTCGTGGTTCATCATAAACTGTTTAACGAGGAAATTTAGCATACATGCATGCATAAATATATATACTCGAGCACTAGACATGGATACACAATTAATATATAAAAGATAAAATATGAGTGCTTACGTATCATTATTGAGGTTCAATATTGTAGGAAAGTACGTAGACGTAACCGAGATGATAAACACTAGGTTTGATTCACAAATATACCCCCGAACATTACCCATAACCTCCTTGGCAATAACCCATAATTTCCTTAGCTCTATCCCGCTTGAAAATCATTTTGAAAATAACCCACTCAAGACCTCGTCGTAGTTTTTTTTTTATGTATAATACATAATTAATAATACTAATAATAATAAGATTAATAATAATATTAATCTTAATAATATAAATAATAATAATAATAATAATAATAATAATAATAATAATAATAATAATAATAATAATAATAATAATAATAATAATAATAATAATAATAATAATAATAATAATAATAATAATAATAATTTAAATATAAATATACATATAGGTACGAGAGAGATAGATGAAAATGAATCAGAAAAATGCAAAACGTTCGAACTTTATAGGAGTTGGCCTGTCCACACACCTCATGCGATCGCATGAGAATGTGTGGGGGATCTCATGCGATCGCATGAGCCCCATTGCCAGCTCACAATCCCTTTTGTCCTACGCTGTCGACATGTTTTTATATTACGTAAATCGAATTTAAAATTTTAAAAAGTCGTATTTATTAAATACTTCAGAGGTATTCTATGTAACTTATAATTAATAATTTCTATAATGTCGTTTTCATGTGAATAGTAAATGAATTAATTTAAATTCAACTATTTAAGCTACACGTTGTACGTTGTGCTTTACAAATTGTACATTATTAATTTAACTTCGTTTCTTAAAAAAAATACAAAAATTATACCATAAAAATGAAATAACTTAATACGTAAAATTTTTAATTTTAAATAGCATCGTTTAATAGTAAATTTTTAATCATTTCGTATATAAATATTATTCGCATGATTTCGTATATATCGAAAACTCTTATATTTATTAAAATATGTATATAATACATGTTATGACGTTCATGAATCGTTGGACAAACAGGGTGGTCAACCGTTATATAAAAAACATCATTTTCAAAAGTTTTAAAACTTGTCAAAATTCATTGCTTATCATGTCGGAAACGTTAATCATACAAAGATTAAGATTAAATTTGGTCAGAAATTTCCGGGTCATCACAGTACCTACCCGTTAAAGAAATTTGGTCCTGAAATTTGAGTCAGGTCATCATGGCTAATAATAAAAATGTTTTCATGACGAATATGAGTTGGTAAATAGAATTTTATTACCGTTGAATAATATGTATTAAACAATCTGATTACTCGAAGCGTATGAGAGAAGTTATTGTAAAAGAGTGAAATGAAGAATAAAGATTCGTCTTAACTTTTGACGTAGTAACGCTTGATTTCCGAAATTTAAGGAATAGAAAATCTTCATAATCTAAATAAGATTTGATTTTTTGAAATGTAAGGAAATTAAGATTTCCTTTGATTAAATGCGTAATCTGCCTCGATTGCTATGTCTGATATTTTGCTATAAATTAACCACTTCCGTTTCATTATTTTCACCACTCCTACATCTTCTTCCTTATTTCATACTTCCAAAAGATTGTGAAATGCTTAATCCAGTTCTGATTCTTGATATTTTCTTGGCTATCGTATCCTTCATTCTTCTTTTTCATCTGCCACCAGAGGAAGTTATTTTCTTGGGGTTATAGTATTTTTCATTCTCCCGTGTCTTTATATTGCTATACGCATTGATATACACGGTTTGTAAATTTCGGGGTTGTTATCGGGCTTTATATTTTTCATTATATTTCGGAGCTTCATGCTTTCATTTTCTCTTCCCGACCTTAAGTCAAGCGAATAATGGTCCAGAATTCGTAGTTATACATTTCGGAATGAACATAGTTAATGTTCTAAGAAAGAAATTGTAATGGCACGATCTTGATTTGTCAAATTACCAAAATATCCGGAAAAGACCGAATCATCAAGAAAATATTTTCTTGATATATTTAGAGATTATATAGAATGAAAGAGTTATGTAACATGGTTCATGATGAGGGTATGATCTGTGAACCTTTATCACGTTCCATTAGAAACTCAGCATGACTTACTGTAATATAATTACGTTGATCAAGTGTCATTATATTATACTAACTCATGCTTCAGTTCCCAACACTACTTCAAAACATTCATATTTTAAATTCGAATTTTTCAGAATTTCAGAAACTAAAACAGTTCTTTTATGATGTAACACAGATAGCTCAAAGAGAGAAATGATTTCGGATAATAATAGTTATGAAGATATCTTCAGAAATATCGAAGATATTTATAATGAAAGATAAGATGATATCTTAGAATTTCTAATATCAAAGGATGATGAAGATTTGTTCGTAACGGATTTTGAGTCAGGAGCAAGGTATTTGTTAATGACTTCAGTAAATACTGAATCATTTGGATTCTTTGAAGGCAGGTTTAGTCTTTGTGATTTGTCCACAGCCTCCTTCATGGTCTGCTCAATCCGTTTTCCAGTTCCAAACTCTCTTTTTATCAGCTTTACCACCATAATATTCCTTATCATCAAACTTTTGACTGTTAAGGTCGTTTACAGTTTTTGCTGCTTCATCAGCATTTTTCTAAAATTCGGAGAACTAGTTTCGTAGTTTGGGGTGTTTTTCAGAAACTTCACATTCGAAGTATGTAAGTCTAGAAGATAGACATTATATGTATATATATAACTGTTGGCGTAGAATTACTGCGAAATTCGTAATACTTATTGCTAATTCCCGGTAGTTAGTATAACAATTTACATTTACAAGACGTGGATGAGTACATGATAGGGTTTCTATGAGTATAAGGATTTTCCGGAAGGTCAAGGATCAATGAAGTTGTTGGTAAATTTACTGCTAATGTGGTGGAACATGAAAGGTTCCCCAGTAACAAAAACGTATATGTCAAAGTTATAATAAGGTTAATCTGAAAAGTCGAAGTTGACTTGTTGAAAGTGTGATAAAACTGGATAATTTGAAAAGGATTGCAAGATTATTTTCGGTAATAACAATGCTAAAGGATCTTTCATAGTTTTGAAGTCAAAGTATACCTTTGAAAGATGTAGAGATCTAAGAATGATGTCACCGGTTCAGAGTTATAGCTTGGATTCCGATCCGTCGATATCAGAATATGTGATTGAATTTGTATGAAATGATTGTGTATCATGTAGTGACCCGAACTTTTCCATGTTTATATATATTAATTGAGATTGATATTTACATGATTAAATGTTTCCAACATGTTAAGAAATCAAACTTGTTAAGACTTGATTAATTGAAATATGTTTCATATAGACAATTGACCACCCAAGTTGACCGGTGATTCACGAACGTTAAAACTTGTAAAAACTATATGATGACATATATATGGATATATATATAGTTAACATGATACTATGATAAGTAAAAATATCATTAAGTATATTAACAATGAACTACATATGTAAAAACAAGACTACTAACTTAATGATTTTTAAACGAGACATATATGTAACGATTATCGTTGTAAAGACATTTAATGTATATATATCATATTAAGAGATATTCATACATGATAATATCATGATAATATAATAATTTAAAATCTCATTTGATATTATAAACATTGGGTTAACAACATTTAACAAGATTGTTAACCTAAAGGTTTCAAAACAACACTTACATGTAACGACTAACGATGACTTAACGACTCAGTTAAAATGTATATACATGTAGTGTTTTAATATGTATTTATACACTTTTGAAAGACTTCAATACACTTATCAAAATACTTCTACTTAACAAAAATGCTTACAATTACATCCTCGTTTAGTTTCATCAACAATTCTACTCGTATGCACCCGTATTCGTACTCGTACAATACACAGCTTTTAGATGTATGTACTATTGGTATATACACTCCAATGATCAGCTCTTAGCAGCCCATGTGAGTCACCTAACACATGTGGGAACCATCATTTGGCAACTAGCATGAAATATCTCATAAAATTACAAAAATATGAGTAATCATTCATGACTTATTTACATGAAAACAAAATTACATATCCTTTATATCTAATCCATACACCAACGACCAAAAACACCTACAAACACTTTCATTCTTCAATTTTCTTCATCTAATTGATCTCTCTCAAGTTCTATCTTCAAGTTCTAAGTGTTCTTCATAAATTCTACAAGTTCTAGTTACATAAAATCAAGAATACTTTCAAGTTTGCTAGCTCACTTCCAATCTTGTAAGGTGATCATCCAACCTCAAGAAATCTTTGTTTCTTACAGTAGGTTATCATTCTAATACAAGGTACTAATCATATTCAAACTTTGGTTCAATTTCTATAACTATAACAATCTTATTTCAAGTGATGATCTTACTTGAACTTGTTTTCGTGTCATGATTCTGCTTCAAGAACTTCGAGCCATCCAAGGATCCATTGAAGCTAGATCCATTTTTCTCTTTTCCAGTAGTTTTATCCAAGGAACTTAAGGTAGTAATGATGTTCATAACATCATTCGATTCATATATATAAAGCTATCTTATTCGAAGGTTTAAACTTGTAATCACTAGAACATAGTTTAGTTAATTCTAAACTTGTTCGCAAACTAAAGTTAATCCTTCTAACTTGACTTTTAAAATCAACTAAACACATGTTCTATATCTATATGATATGCTAACTTAATGATTTAAAACCTGGAAACACAAAAAACACCGTAAAACCGGATTTACGCCGTCGTAGTAACACCGCGGGCTGTTTTGGGTTAGTTAATTAAAAACTATGATAAACTTTGATTTAAAAGTTGTTATTCTGAGAAAATTATTTTTATTATGAACATGAAACTATATCCAAAAATTATGGTTAAACTCAAAGTGGAAGTATGTTTTCTAAAATGGTCATCTAGACGTCGTTCTTTCGACTGAAATGACTACCTTTACAAAAACGACTTGTAACTTATTTTTCCAACTATAAACCTATACTTTTTTTTGTTTAGATTCATAAAATAGAGTTCAATATGAAACCATAGCAATTTGATTCACTCAAAACGGATTTAAAATGAAGAAGTTATGGGTAAAACAAGATTGGATAATTTTTCTCATTTTAGCTACGTGAAAATTGGTAACAAATATATTCCAACCATAACTTAATCAACTTGTATTGTATATTATGTAATCTTGAGATACCATAGACACGTATACAATGTTTCGACCTATCATGTCGACACATCTATATATATTTCGGAACAACCATAGACACTCTATATGTGAATGTTGGAGTTAGCTATACAGGGTTGAGGTTGATTCCAAAATATATATAGTTTGAGTTGTGATCAATACTGAGATACGTATACACTGGGTCGTGGATTGATTCAAGATAATATTTATCGATTTATTTCTGTACATCTAACTGTGGACAACTAGTTGTGGGTTACTAACGAGGACAGCTGACTTAATAAACTTAAAACATCAAAATATATTAAAAGTGTTGTAAATATATTTTGAACATACTTTGATATATATGTATATATTGTTATAGGTTCGTGAATCAACCAGTGGCCAAGTCTTACTTCCCGACGAAGTAAAAATCTGTGAAAGTGAGTTATAGTCCCACTTTTAAAATCTAATATTTTTGGGATGAGAATACATGCAGGTTTTATAAATGATTTACAAAATAGACACAAGTACATGAAACTACATTCTATGGTTGAATTATCGAAATCGAATATGCCCCTTTTTATTAAGTCTGGTAATCTAAGAATTAGGGAACAGACACCCTAATTGACGCGAATCCTAAAGATAGATCTATTGGGCCTAACAAACCCCATCCAAAGTACCGGATGCTTTAGTACTTCGAAATTTATATCATATCCGAAGGGTGTCCCGGAATGATGGGGATATTCTTATATATGCATCTTGTTATTGTCGGTTACCAGGTGTTCACCATATGAATGATTTTTATCTCTATGTATGGGATGTGTATTGAAATATGAAATCTTGTGGTCTATTGTTACGATTTGATATATATAGGTTAAACCTATAACTCACCAACATTTTTGTTGACGTTTAAAGCATGTTTATTCTCAGGTGAATATTAAGAGCTTCCGCTGTTGCATACTAAAATAAGGACAAGATTTGGAGTCCATGTTTGTATGATATTGTGTAAAAACTGCATTCAAGAAACTGATTTCGATGTAACATATTTGTATTGTAAACCATTATGTAATGGTCGTGTGTAAACAGGATATTTTAGATTATCATTATTTGATAATCTACGTAAAGCTTTTTAAACCTTTATTTATGAAATAAAGGTTATGGTTTGTTTTAAAAATGAATGCAGTGTTTGAAAAACGTCTCATATAGAGGTCAAAACCTCGCAACGAAATCAATTAATATGGAACGTTTTTAATCAATAAGAACGGGACATTTCAGTTGGTATCCGAGCGTTGGTCTTAGAGAACCAGAAAATTTGCATTAGTGTGTCTTATCGAGTTTGTTAGGATGCATTAGTGAGTCTGGACTTCGACCGTGTTTTCTTTAAAAATGATTGCTTAACATTTTTGTTGGAAACTATATATTTTTAACATATGAATATTATGTGATATATTAATCTCTTAACGTGTTTGATATTATGTGATAGATGTCTACCTCTAGAACAAGTCCCATTGACTCACCTAATAATAATGAAGAGTCAAATGTAAATTGGAATGATTTGTGGACTGATTCACAAGTTCCCGAAGAGGAACCGGAAGAAGAGTCGGAACCGGAAGAAGAATCGGAACCGGAAGAAGAATCTGAACCGGATGAAGAAATAGAACCGGTGGGGGAAATAATAAAACGGTTAAGTAAAAGAAAATCCTCAACCAACCGACCAAGGTTAATTATGGTCAATGGTGTTTCCGCCAAGGAAGCAAAATATTGGGAGGATTACCAATTCTCCGATGAATCGGATTCCGACGAGAATTCCGATGATGTTATAGAAATTACCCCAACTGAATTTAAAAAGACAAAAGAAAATAATAAGGGAAAGGGCATAAAAATAGAGAAATCTAATTCCAATCCCGATGAACTTTATATGTATCGTCAACCCCCGAAGTCCTTAAGTTGTAACAATGACCCGGGAACCTCTAAACCACCAGGTTTTTCTAAACCAATGTGGAAAATAACGGCTCGTATTAGGGGAACATCATATATCCCTAGAAACTTAGCAAAACGAACCAAAACCGAAGAAGAAGAAACAAGTGAGTCGGAATAAGATAGTTGTATTCGTGTGGTGTAATATATGTAATATAGTGTTCTTATGCTTTATGATATATGTAAAAATTGCTTGTATTAATAAGTATTTTTTTATGAATCTAACTCTTGTCTATTTTACAGTTTAAAAACACAAAATGGATAGACAACCCAATATTTTAAGAGACCTACCCGGAGACATGATTGATGAAATCTTGTCTAGAGTCGGCCAGAATTCTTCGGCACAACTATTTAAGGCGAGATCAGTTTGTAAGACATTCGAAGAACGTTCCAAGAATGTCTTGGTTTATAAGAGACTTTCGTTTGAAAGATGGGGGATATCACATTGGGAAACCCATAAGTTACGATGTGTTTACTTTGACGCATATATTGCGGGGAACCCAAATGCTATTTTACGCAACGGGTTAAGAAATTATTTTGACTCAATATATCCGAATATTGGACTTCGTGATTTAGAAAAAGCGGCTAACATGCAACATAAAGAAGCATGTTATGCTTACGGATTAGTAATGTTCGCTTCTCACCAAAGTGAGAACAAGAACATCGGGCTACAACTATTAAACAAAACGTTTCCACAAGTGACGGAGTCGGTAATTGGGGTAAGAAATGAGGTTTTTAGATTATTACGGGACTGTTGGACATTACGTAACCCTCGTCCCTTTGATGACGTTACAACACGCTGTCTTATCAACGGCCATAACGGTTATGTTGCACAAGACCAAGGATGGGAAGTAGTCCTAGTAAAACCAGAATGCATGACTTGTTTCTGGACGTATGAATTACGTGTCTTTATTGCCTTTGCCGAACGACTTGTGTACTAGCTAGAATTGTCTTCACAACTATCTTGTATCAAAGTTATTGTGTGCTATATTTCATGCTTTATGTAAAATAAGCGGTATTGTAAGTTTGTAAAATATTGTATAAAAGTTTGAACGTGAAATATTATTACAATCAGTTTTTCATATAGAATTGTAGTAGTTGAATTGTATATTAGCTACTAAGTATGAACTTAACGGGTAGGTACTACCCGAATTTAAACTTATAAAACGCTAATATGAAGAAAAAGCTTTTATAAATGAGTTCATATTATGCTACGAAATACTATTAACTACTCTTAATATTCTGTATGATTAACTTGTTCCATTTAACTATTTTGAAGGAAATGGCACCGACTACTCGACACACCGTGAATATGAATGAAGAGGAATTCCGTACTTTTCTAGCTTCAAACATAGCCGCAGTACAGGCTGCGCTACATACCAACAATAACCTTGGATCTAGCAGTACAGGAAATCGTGTAGGATGCACCTACAAAGAATTCACTGCCTGCAAACCTTTGGAATTTGATGGAACCGAAGGACCGATCGGATTGAAACGGTGGACCGAGAAGGTTGAATCGGTGTTTGCCATAAGTAAGTGTACTGAAGAGGACAAAGTGAAGTACGCTACGCATACCTTCACAGGTTCTGCGTTAACATGGTGGAATACCTATCTAGAGCAAGTGGGACAAGATGATGCGTACGCACTACCGTGGTCAGCATTCAAGCACTTGATGAACGAGAAGTACCGTCCCAGAACCGAGGTCAATAAGCTCAAGACAGAACTTAGAGGGTTACGAACACAAGGATTTGATATTACCACGTACGAAAGACGATTCACAGAATTGTGCCTATTGTGTCCGGGAGCATTCGAAGATGAGGAAGAGAAGATCGACGCGTTTGTGAAAGGATTACCAGAAAGAATCCAAGAAGATATAAGTTCACACGAGCCCGCCTCCATACAACAGGCATGTAGAATGGCTCACAAACTCGTGAACCAAATTGAAGAAAGAATTAAAGAACAGACTGCTGAAGAGGCCAATGTGAAGCAAGTCAAAAGAAAGTGGGAGGAAAACGGTGATAAGAATCACCAATACAACAACAACAGCAATTACAACAATAATCGCAACAATTATCCCAACAATCGCAACATCAATCGCAACTACAACAAATGGCCCAACAACAACAACAACAACAACAGCAACTACAACAATCATCCCAACAACAATAATAACCGCAACAACAACAACAATCAGAAGCAGCTATGCCAAAGGTGTGAAAAGAATCACTCGGGGTTCTGCACCAAATTTTGCAACAAGTGTAAAAGAAATGGTCATAGCGCGGCGAAGTGTGAGGTCTACGGACCAGGGGTTAATAGAACGAAAGGAACAAATGGTGTCGGAACGAGTAATGGCGGAGCAAGTAGTGTCGGAGCAAGTTATGCCAATGTAGTTTGTTATAAATGTCGAAAACCGGGCCACATTATTAGAAATTGCCCGAACCAGGAGAACACGAATGGACAAGGCCGCGGAAGAGTTTTCAATATTAATGCGGCAGAGGCACAGGAAGACCCGGAGCTTGTTACGGGTACGTTTCTTATTGACAATAAATCTGCTTACGTTTTATTTGATTCGGGTGCGGATAGAAGCTATATGAGTAGAGATTTTTGTGCTAAATTAAGTTGTCCATTGACGCCTTTGGATAGTAAATTTTTACTCAAATTAGTAAATGGTAAATTAATTTCAGCAGATAATATATGTCGGAATCGAGAAATTAAACTGGTTAGCGAAACATTTAAGATTGATTTGATACCAGTAGAGTTAGGGTGTTTTGATGTGATAATCGGTATGGACTGGTTGAAAGAAGTGAAAACGGAGATCGTTTGTTACAAAAATGCAATTCGCATTATACGAGAAAAAGGAAAACCCTTAATGGTGTACGGAGAAAAGGGCAACACGAAGCTACATCTTATTAGTAATTTGAAGGCACAAAAACTAATAAGAAAAGGTTGCTATGCTGTTCTAGCACACGTCGAGAAAGTACAAACTGAAGAAAAGAGCATCAATGATGTTCCCATTGCAAAAGAATTTCCCGATGTATTTCCGAAAGAATTACCGGGATTACCCCCACATCGATCCGTTGAATTTCAAATAGATCTTGTACCAGGAGCTGCACCAATAGCTCGTGCTCCTTACAGACTCGCACCCAGCGAGATGAAAGAACTGCAAAGCCAATTACAAGAACTTTTAGAGCGTGGTTTCATTCGACCAAGCACATCACCGTGGGGAGCTCCTGTTTTGTTTGTCAAGAAGAAAGATGGTACATTCAGGTTGTGTATCGACTACCGAGAGTTGAACAAACTTACCATCAAGAACCGCTACCCACTACCGAGAATCGACGACTTATTTGATCAACTACAAGGCTCGTCTGTTTATTCAAAGATTGACTTACGTTCCGGGTATCATCAAATGCGGGTGAAAGAAGATGATATTCCAAAGACTGCTTTCAGAACACGTTACGGTCATTACGAGTTTATGGTCATGCCGTTTGGTTTAACTAATGCACCAGCTGTGTTCATGGACCTTATGAACCGAGTGTGTGGACCATACCTTGACAAGTTTGTCATTGTTTTCATTGATGACATACTTATTTACTCAAAGAATGACCAAGAACACGGTGAACATTTGAGAAAGGTATTAGAAGTATTGAGGAAGGAAGAATTGTACGCTAAGTTTTCAAAGTGTGCATTTTGGTTGGAAGAAGTTCAATTCCTCGGTCACATAGTGAACAAAGAAGGTATTAAGGTGGATCCGGCAAAGATAGAAACTGTTGAAAAGTGGGAAACCCCGAAAACTCCGAAACACATACGCCAGTTTTTAGGACTAGCTGGTTACTACAGAAGGTTCATCCAAGACTTTTCCAGAATAGCAAAACCCTTGACTGCATTAACGCATAAAGGGAAGAAATTTGAATGGAATGATGAACAAGAGAAAGCGTTTCAGTTATTGAAGAAAAAGCTAACTACGGCACCTATATTGTCATTGCCTGAAGGGAATGATGATTTTGTGATTTATTGTGATGCATCAAAGCAAGGTCTCGGTTGTGTATTAATGCAACGAACGAAGGTGATTGCTTATGCGTCTAGACAATTGAAGATTCACGAACAAAATTATACGACGCATGATTTGGAATTAGGCGCGGTTGTTTTTGCATTAAAGACTTGGAGGCACTACTTATATGGGGTCAAAAGTATTATATATACCGACCACAAAAGTCTTCAACACATATTTAATCAGAAACAACTGAATATGAGGCAGCGTAGGTGGATTGAATTATTGAATGATTACGACTTTGAGATTCGTTACCACCCGGGGAAGGCAAATGTGGTAGCCAATGCCTTGAGCAGGAAGGACAGAGAACCCATTCGAGTAAAATCTATGAATATAATGATTCATAATAACATTACTACTCAAATAAAGGAGGCGCAACAAGGAGTTTTAAAAGAGGGAAATTTAAAGGATGAAATACCCAAAGGATCGGAGAAGCATCTTAATATTCGGGAAGACGGAACCCGGTATAGGGCTGAAAGGATTTGGGTACCAAAATTTGGAGATATGAGAGAAATGGTACTTAGAGAAGCTCATAAAACCAGATACTCAATACATCCTGGAACGGGGAAGATGTACAAGGATCTCAAGAAACATTTTTGGTGGCCGGGTATGAAAGCCGATGTTGCTAAATACGTAGGAGAATGTTTGACGTGTTCTAAGGTCAAAGCTGAGCATCAGAAACCATCAGGTCTACTTCAACAACCCGAAATCCCGGAATGGAAATGGGAAAACATTACCATGGATTTCATCACTAAATTGCCAAGGACTGCAAGTGGTTTTGATACTATTTGGGTAATAGTTGATCGTCTCACCAAATCAGCACACTTCCTGCCAATAAGAGAAGATGACAAGATGGAGAAGTTAGCACGACTGTATTTGAAGGAAGTCGTCTCCAGACATGGAATACCAATCTCTATTATCTCTGATAGGGATGGCAGATTTATTTCAAGATTCTGGCAGACATTACAGCAAGCATTAGGAACTCGTCTAGACATGAGTACTGCCTATCATCCACAAACTGATGGGCAGAGCGAAAGGACGATACAAACGCTTGAAGACATGCTACGAGCATGTGTTATTGATTTCGGAAACAGTTGGGATCGACATCTACCGTTAGCAGAATTTTCCTACAACAACAGCTACCATTCAAGCATTGAGATGGCGCCGTTTGAAGCACTTTATGGTAGAAAGTGCAGGTCTCCGATTTGTTGGAGTGAAGTGGGGGATAGACAGATTACGGGTCCGGAGATTATACAAGAAACTACCGAGAAGATCATCCAAATTCAACAACGGTTGAAAACCGCCCAAAGTCGACAAAAGAGCTACGCTGACATTAAAAGAAAAGATATAGAATTTGAAATTGGAGAGATGGTCATGCTTAAAGTTGCACCTTGGAAAGGCGTTGTTCGATTTGGTAAACGAGGGAAATTAAATCCAAGGTATATTGGACCATTCAAGATTATTGATCGTGTCGGACCAGTAGCTTACCGAATTGAGTTACCTCAACAACTCGCGGCTGTACATAACACTTTCCACGTCTCGAATTTGAAGAAATGTTTTGCTAAAGAAGATCTCACTATTCCGTTAGATGAAATCCAAATCAACGAAAAACTCCAATTCATCGAAGAACCCGTCGAATTATGGATCGTGAGGTTAAAAGACTTAAGCAAAACAAGATACCAATTGTTAAGGTTCGATGGAATGCTGGTAGAGGACCCGAGTTCACCTGGGAGCGTGAAGATCAGATGAAGAAGAAATACCCGCATCTATTTCCAGAAGATTCGTCAACACCTTCAACAGCTTAAAATTTCGGGACGAAATTTATTTAACGGGTAGGTACTGTAGTGACCCGAACTTTTCCATGTTTATATATATTAATTGAGATTGATATTTACATGATTAAATGTTTCCAACATGTTAAGCAATCAAACTTGTTAAGACTTGATTAATTGAAATATGTTTCATATAGACAATTGACCACCCAAGTTGACCGGTGATTCACGAACGTTAAAACTTGTAAAAACTATATGATGACATATATATGGATATATATATAGTTAACATGATACTATGATAAGTAAAAATATCATTAAGTATATTAACAATGAACTACATATGTAAAAACAAGACTACTAACTTAATGATTTTTAAACGAGACATATATGTAACGATTATCGTTGTAAAGACATTTAATGTATATATATCATATTAAGAGATATTCATACATGATAATATCATGATAATATAATAATTTAAAATCTCATTTGATATTATAAACATTGGGTTAACAACATTTAACAAGATCGTTAACCTAAAGGTTTCAAAACAACACTTACATGTAACGACTAACGATGACTTAACGACTCAGTTAAAATGTATATACATGTAGTGTTTTAATATGTATTTATACACTTTTGAAAGACTTCAATACACTTATCAAAATACTTCTACTTAACAAAAATGCTTACAATTACATCCTCGTTTAGTTTCATCAACAATTCTACTCGTATGCACCCGTATTCGTACTCGTACAATACACAGCTTTTAGATGTATGTACTATTGGTATATACACTCCAATGATCAGCTCTTAGCAGCCCATGTGAGTCACCTAACACATGTGGGAACCATCATTTGGCAACTAGCATGAAATATCTCATAAAATTACAAAAATATGAGTAATCATTCATGACTTATTTACATGAAAACAAAATTACATATCCTTTATATCTAATCCATACACCAACGACCAAAAACACCTACAAACACTTTCATTCTTCAATTTTCTTCATCTAATTGATCTCTCTCAAGTTCTATCTTCAAGTTCTAAGTGTTCTTCATAAATTCTACAAGTTCTAGTTACATAAAATCAAGAATACTTTCAAGTTTGCTAGCTCACTTCCAATCTTGTAAGGTGATCATCCAACCTCAAGAAATCTTTGTTTCTTACAGTAGGTTATCATTCTAATACAAGGTACTAATCATATTCAAACTTTGGTTCAATTTCTATAACTATAACAATCTTATTTCAAGTGATGATCTTACTTGAACTTGTTTTCGTGTCATGATTCTGCTTCAAGAACTTCGAGCCATCCAAGGATCCATTGAAGCTAGATCCATTTTTCTCTTTTCCAGTAGTTTTATCCAAGGAACTTAAGGTAGTAATGATGTTCATAACATCATTCGATTCATATATATAAAGCTATCTTATTCGAAGGTTTAAACTTGTAATCACTAGAACATAGTTTAGTTAATTCTAAACTTGTTCGCAAACTAAAGTTAATCCTTCTAACTTGACTTTTAAAATCAACTAAACACATGTTCTATATCTATATGATATGCTAACTTAATGATTTAAAACCTGGAAACACAAAAAACACCGTAAAACCGGATTTACGCCGTCGTAGTAACACCGCGGGCTGTTTTGGGTTAGTTAATTAAAAACTATGATAAACTTTGATTTAAAAGTTGTTATTCCGAGAAAATTATTTTTATTATGAACATGAAACTATATCCAAAAATTATGGTTAAACTCAAAGTGGAAGTATGTTTTCTAAAATGGTCATCTAGACGTCGTTCTTTCGACTGAAATGACTACCTTTACAAAAACGACTTGTAACTTATTTTTCCAACTATAAACCTATACTTTTTTTGTTTAGATTCATAAAATAGAGTTCAATATGAAACCATAGCAATTTGATTCACTCAAAACGGATTTAAAATGAAGAAGTTATGGGTAAAACAAGATTGGATAATTTTTCTCATTTTAGCTACGTGAAAATTGGTAACAAATATATTCCAATCATAACTTAATCAACTTGTATTGTATATTATGTAATCTTGAGATACCATAGACACGTATACAATGTTTCGACCTATCATGTCGACACATCTATATATATTTCGGAACAACCATAGACACTCTATATGTGAATGTTGGAGTTAGCTATACAGGGTTGAGGTTGATTCCAAAATATATATAGTTTGAGTTGTGATCAATACTGAGATACGTATACACTGGGTCGTGGATTGATTCAAGATAATATTTATCGATTTATTTCTGTACATCTAACTGTGGACAACTAGTTGTGGGTTACTAACGAGGACAGCTGACTTAATAAACTTAAAACATCAAAATATATTAAAAGTGTTGTAAATATATTTTGAACATACTTTGATATATATGTATATATTGTTATAGGTTCGTGAATCAACCAGTGGCCAAGTCTTACTTCCCGACGAAGTAAAAATCTGTGAAAGTGAGTTATAGTCCCACTTTTAAAATCTAATATTTTTGGGATGAGAATACATGCAGGTTTTATAAATGATTTACAAAATAGACACAAGTACATGAAACTACATTCTATGGTTGAATTATCGAAATCGAATATGCCCCTTTTTATTAAGTCTGGTAATCTAAGAATTAGGGAACAGACACCCTAATTGACGCGAATCCTAAAGATAGATCTATTGGGCCTAACAAACCCCATCCAAAGTACCGGATGCTTTAGTACTTCGAAATTTATATCATATCCGAAGGGTGTCCCGGAATGATGGGGATATTCTTATATATGCATCTTGTTATTGTCGGTTACCAGGTGTTCACCATATGAATGATTTTTATCTCTATGTATGGGATGTGTATTGAAATATGAAATCTTGTGGTCTATTGTTACGATTTGATATATATAGGTTAAACCTATAACTCACCAACATTTTTGTTGACGTTTAAAGCATGTTTATTCTCAGGTGAATATTAAGAGCTTCCGCTGTTGCATACTAAAATAAGGACAAGATTTGGAGTCCATGTTTGTATGATATTGTGTAAAAACTGCATTCAAGAAACTGATTTCGATGTAACATATTTGTATTGTAAACCATTATGTAATGGTCGTGTGTAAACAGGATATTTTAGATTATCATTATTTGATAATCTACGTAAAGCTTTTTAAACCTTTATTTATGAAATAAAGGTTATGGTTTGTTTTAAAAATGAATGCAGTGTTTGAAAAACGTCTCATATAGAGGTCAAAACCTCGCAACGAAATCAATTAATATGGAACGTTTTTAATCAATAAGAACGGGACATTTCATATCATTGTGAAGATAGTGAGTATAGTTAATGATTTTTGAATCAAAATTAAAGAATGTACAGTGTAACATATTAATTGTGAAGTTATATACTTCCCGAGTATTACCTACCCGTTAAAGATTTCACAAGTAATATTTTGTACAAAAGAATTTTTATTACTGTCTTTATGAAAATATATGTATGTATATTTTCTTCAGATGTAACACAGATTTAATGAGTTAATATTATATTAAGCTCATTTAATTTTCGGCTTGACTTAGAAATGATTAATCTCTAAAACATTAAAGATTACATAATCTTTGCGGAGTATTTCGCTAATGTAATCGATACTTCATTATTTATTCTTATTGATATTCCTCGGTGAAGAATGTTGGTGCTCGTGGAATTTTTGTGAACCTTACAAGGCACATATGATGTTTTCTGAAAAGTTTCGAGTATGTCGAAATTGAAAATGTAAAATCAATTATGTAATTGATTAATACACTTGGTTTATTATGAAATGGAATTCATTGGGTTGAAACAGAGATTGTAGTTAACAATGGTTAAGTTGTTAAGGAATGATGTACATCATTGCATATTAGTAATATGAACTAACCGAGTAGTACCTACCAGTTAAGATTCACATGTAATAGCTTAGTACGAAAAGATTTATTTTGATTTCAAAATTCATATATATTAAATATATATAACATTTCTTCAGGGAAAATGAGTTAATACTTCATCGATTATTATTGCTGGTATTTCTTGGTAATTACGGTGCGTATGACGTTGATGCTCGTGGAATAGATTGTGAAGTTGAGGTTTGCGATGCGGTTGTTGTTGGTGGTGGTAATGGTACTGTTGGTGTTGTTGTCGGTGGTACTGTTGATGCCGGTGATGCTGCTGGTGCTTGTAACCTTTGCACCATATTCTCCAAAGCCACTACCCGAGCGCAAAGCTCGTTGACTTCTTCTACTATACCGGGATGATTGGCGGTTCGGACGAGCGGATGAATAAGATCCAGAATTTGAGATAGTATATTATCGTGACGAGATACTCTGGAAATGAGAGAGAAAATGGTGTCTCGAACAGGTTCGCCGGTAAGTGCTTCAGGTTCTTCGCCAAGAGGGCAATGTGGTGGATGGAAGGGATCACCTTCTTCTTGTCTCCAATGATTGAGGAGGCTACGAACCCATCCCCAATTCATCCAGAATAGGTGATGGCTGATTGGTTGATCCATTCCGGTTACACTATCTTCGGAGTTCAGATGAATATCCATATCGGAATAGCTGTCGGAGTTTAAGGAATTTGACCTATATACAGGATCCATTTTGTGTAATCAAGGAAAAGATTTTTGGAATGAAATAGATCATAGGACTAATTTGGTACTCCTCAATACATAGTTTACATATGTATTTATAATACCAGAATCCCATAAGTTACGGAGGATTTTACGGAAGATGTCAAGCAAAGTTTACTGTAATAGATATGCCAAGATATGAATTTTGTCTATACTCTATCTATGCAATCAATGCAATAAGACGCGTTTAGACTTAAGATGATAGACAGGTAATTTCTGACAAGAAATGATAAGCAAAACTTTTGACATGCAGACACAGCCGAAGTCCAGACTTACTAATGCATACTAACAACTATCAATTAGACACACTTATGCAAGACTTGGTTCACTAGGACCAACGCTCTGATACCAACTGTGACGATCGCTCCAAATCCATATGGACGAATACGTCATTCATCGATTTCATTGCGAGGTATTTGACCTCCATATGATACGTTTTATAAACATTGCATTCTTTTGAAAAGGTATACCATAATGAATATTTAAATCCAAGGTTTTCGACATCTGATGATTTCTACATATAGACAATCACCGTAAATAATAGTTTATAATAATACTTTCGTTGACAATGCAGTCAAAATAGATACATGATGATGGTTTTGTGAATGCAACCTTTTCTTGAATAAAGCATGTATGACTCCATGCACAAAGTTTGTCTAACATATAAGCAAATAGCGGAAGATTTCTAGGAAACCTGAGAATAAACATGCTAACAAGTGTCAACACAAAGGTTGGTGAGTTCATAGTTTTAGTGTTTCGCATAATCTGTATATAAAGGTGGATCACAAGATTTCAGTTGTTTCATCCAAAAAGTTTATCAAAATATTCTACGAAATTGAGCACCCTGGTAACTAAACTTAGCGTATATATAATTTATACCCTTTGTATAATCATCTTAATAATACACGCAAACCAACGTGTACGCTTCTCAAATAGCATACGTCCGTTAAAAGGCTAGTGCTCTAGCTCGAACGGGGATATCAAGCCCTATGGATCCATATACTACTACTCGTGCCCACCAGTTCTTATAACTGGCAGTTAACAGTTACCAAAGCTAAGGGATTTTCAGTTCAAACTCAGTGTAGAATTTAGTATGTACTTGTATCCATTACGTTTAAAATAAAATGCATGTATTCTCAGCCCAAAAATATAGATTGCAAAAGCAATTAAAAAGGGAGCAAATGAAACTCACCTTAGCAGCACATAAAGTCATTCACCGAAATGTGACCGAAACTCGGAATACCAAATAACCGTAGATCTCAACCTAGAGAACATATGTTGGTCATTAAATGTCTATCAAGCTAGGTCAGGTCATAGTGTATCTCAATCCTAATGCTCGAGATCGACATACAAAAGTTATCCAAAGTCGTTTTAAAAAGTCAATTTTGACAATAGTTCACAAAACGAGACGTACCTTTTATAAGGATTCATTTACTCGGTTGGTAATATTCAAAAATCCAATTTATCAATCCCGTAAACAAGTTGTTTAAATCTCAATTGCAGATTCAAAAGCAATTTCAATTAACGTCACCCATAATTCAGTTGATCACATCTTTTAATCCGGTCATCGAAACTATTCGATATCTAAATGAAAAGTTATTGATTTTTCGCCAGCTTTCCAAAAACATGTATATCATATACCTTTTACCAGTAATATATGTATTTAATTCGTGGTTCATCATAAACTGTTTAACGAGGAAATTTAGCATACATGCAAGCATAAATATATATACTCGAGCACTAGACATGGATACACAATTAATATATAAAAGATAAAATATGAGTGCTTACGTATCATTATTGAGGTTCAATATTGTAGGAAAGTACGTAGACGTAACCGAGATGATAAACACTAGGTTTGATTTACAAATATACCCCCGAACATTACCCATAACCTCCTTGGCAATAACTCATAATTTCCTTAGCTCTATCCCGCTTGAAAACCATTTTGAAAATAACCCACTCAAGACCTCGTCGTAGTTTTTTTTTATGTATAATACATAATTAATAATACTAATAATAATAAGATTAATAATAATATTAATCTTAATAATAATAATAATAATAATAATAATAATAATAATAATAATAATTTAAATATAAATATACATATAGGTACGAGAGAGATAGATGAAAATGAATCAGAAAAATGCAAAACGTTCGAACTTTATAGGAGTTGGCCTGTCCACACACCTCATGCGATCGCATGAGAATGTGTGGGGGATCTCATGCGATCGCATGAGCCCCATTGCCAGCTCACAATCCCTTTTGTCCTACGCTGTCGACATGTTTTTATATTACGTAAATCGAATTTAAAATTTTAAAAAGTCGTATTTATTAAATACTTCAGAGGTATTCTATGTAACTTATAATTAATAATTTCTATAATATCGTTTTCATTTGAATAGTAAATGAATAAATTTAAATTCAACTATTTAAGCTACACGTTGTACGTTGTGCTTTACAAATTGTACATTATTAATTTAACTTCGTTTCTTAAAAAAAATACAAAAATTATACCATAAAAATGAAATAACTTAATACGTAAAATTTTTAATTTGAAATAGCATCGTTTAATAGTAAATTTTTAATCATTTCGTATATAAATATTATTCGCATGATTCTGTATATATCGAAAACTCTTATATTTATTAAAATATGTATATAATACATGTTATGACGTTCATGAATCGTTGGACAAACAGGGTGGTCAACCGTTATATAAAAAAAACCATTTTCAAAAGTTTTAAAACTTGTCAAAATTTATTGCTTATCATGTCGGAAACGTTAATCATACAAAGATTAAGATTAAATTTGGTCAGAAATTTCCGGGTCATCACAACAATGATATACAATCGTTTCCATACAAATTCAAATACATATTCTGATATTGACGGATCAGAATCCAAGTCATAACTCTGAACCGGTGACATCATTCTTAGATCTCTACATCTTTCAAATCTATACTTTGACTTCAAAACTGTGCAAGATCCTTTAGCGTTGTTTTTTCCGAAAATAACCTTGCAATTTCTTTTTCAAAGTATCCAGTTTTACCCCACTTTCAACCAGTCAATTTTGACTTTTCAGATTAGTCTTATTATAACCTTGACATATACATTTTTGTTACTGGAGAACCTTTTATGTTCCACCACATTAGCAGTAAATTTACCAACAACTTCATTGATCCTTGACCTTCCGAAAAGTCATTATACTTATTGAAACCCTATCATGTACTTATCCACATCTTGTAACGGTAATTGTCATACCAACTACCGGGAATTAGCAATAAGTATTTTGAATCTCGCAGCATTTTCTACGACAACAGTTATATATAGATAACATCTATCTTCTAGACTTACATACTTCGAATGTGAAGTTTCTGAAAAACATCCCAAACTATGAAATAGTTCTCTGAAATTGGAACAATGCTGATGAAGCAGCAAAAACTGTAAACGACCTTAACAGTAAAAAGTTTGATGATAAAGAATAGTATGGTGGTAAAGCTGAGAAAAAGAGAAGGTTTGGAACTGATAAATGGATTGAGCAGACCATGAAGGAGGCTGTGGACAAATCACAAAGACGAAATCTACCTTCAAAGAATCCAAATGATTCAGTGTCCGCTGAAACCATTAGTAAGAACCTTACTTCTTATTCTAAACCTTCACAGACAGATTTTTCGCATCATCCTCTGATATTAGAAATTCTAAGATATCATCGTATCTTCCGTTATAAATATCCTCCATATTTCTGAAGATATTTTCATAACTATTCTTATCTGAAATCATTCATCTCTTCGCGCTATCTGTGTTATATCATAAAAGAAACTGTTTCAGTTTCTAAATTCTGAAAATTTCGAAAAATGAATGTCTTTGAAGTAGTGTTGGGAACTGAAGCATGAGTTAGTATAATATAATGACATTTGATCAACGTGATTATATTACAGTAAGTCATGCTGAGTTTTTAATGGAACGTGATAAAGGTTCACAGATCATACCCTCATCATGAACCATGTTACATAACTCTTTCTTTCTATATAATCTCTAAATATATCAAGAAAATATATTTCTTGATGATTCGGTCTTTTTCGAGGTATTCTGGTAATTTGACAAGTCAGATTGTACTATTACCATTTCTTTCTTAGAACATTAGTTATGTTCATCTGAAACTTCATACCTACGAATTCTGAACCATTATCCGCTTGACTTAAGGTCGGGAAGAGAAAACGAAAGCATGAAGCTCCGAAATATAATGGAGAATATAAAGCCCGATAACAACCCCAAAATTAAAAACCGTGTATATCAATGCGTATAGCAATATAAAGACACGGGAGAATGAAAAACACTATAACCCCAAGGTAATAGTAGAAGAAAATAACTTCCTCTGGTGGCAGATGAAAAAGAAGAATGAAGGATACGATAGCCAGGAAAATATCAAGAATCAGAACTGGATTAAGCATTTTCACAATCTATTTGGATGTATGAAATAAGAAAGAAGATTATAGGAGTGGTGAAAATAAATGAAACAGAAGAGGTCAATTTATAGCGAAATATCAGACATAGCAATCGACGCAGATTACGCATTTAATCAAAGAAAATCCTAATTTCCGTAAATTCCGAAGAATCAAATTTTATTTAGATTATGAAGATTTTCTATTCCTTAAATTCCTGAAATCAATCGTAACTACGTCAAAAGTTAAGACGAATCTCTATTCTTTCATTTCACTCTTTTACGATAACTTCTCTCATACGCTTCGAGAAATCGGATTGTTTTATCCATATAATTCAACGGTGATAAAATTCTATTTATCAACTCATATTCGTCATGAAAACATTTCTATTGTTAGCCATGACGACCTCACTTAAATTTCGGGACGAAATTTCTTTAACGGGTAGGTACTGTGATGACCGGGAAATTTCTGACCAAATTTAAACTTTATCTTTAAATGATTTAATGTTTCCGACACGATAAGCAAAGTCTATGAAGTTGAATCTCAAAATTTTAGAACTGTTTCATGTATTAAATTACATTTGACTGCTCTCGACGATTCATGAACAATTATATGTATGTATATATATATATGTACAAGTAAAAATGACTTTCCTATAGTAAAACACTATTTGCTACAGTAAAACACTATTTGCTACAGTGAAACCGTATTTTACTACAGTGCTGCAGTGAAAACGACTTTGCTACAGTGATTTGCTACAGTAAAACACTATTTGCTACAGTACACTATTTGCTACAGTAAAACACTATTTGATGTCGACGAACTAGCAAACAAAAACAGGATAAGGCGGCCATGCGATCGCATGGCAAAAACACTGAAAACTCATGCGATCGCATGAGGTACTGTAGCAGGCCACATACTATAAAAGCTCGATCTGGTCTCCACATATTATTATTATTTATTATATTATTATTATTATTATTATTATTATTATTATTATTATTATTATTATTATTATTATTATTATTAAGATTAATATTATTATTATTAATCTTATTATAATATTATTATTAGTAGTATATATACATAAAATACTACGACGAGGTTATGAGCGTGTCACCTTCAAAATGGGTTTTTGAGGGGATAGAGCTAAGGAAATTATGGGTTATTGCCAAGGAGGTTATGGGTAATGTTCGAGGGTATATTTGTGAATCAAATCTAGTGTTTATCATCTCTGTTGCGTCTACGTACTTTCCTACAATATTGAATCTCAATATTGATACGTAAGCACTCATATTTTATCTTTTATACATTAATTGTGTATCCATGTCCAGTGCTCGAGTATATATATTTATGCATGCTTGTATGCTAAATTTTGTCGTTAAACAGTTATGATGAATCACGAAGTAAATACATATATTACTGATAAAAGGTATATGATATGCATGTTTTTGGAAAGCTGGCGAAAAATCAATAACTTTTCATTTAGATATCGAATAATTTCGATGAATGGATTAAAAGATATGATCAACTGAATTATGATTGACGTTAATTGAAATTGCTTTTGAATCTACAATTAAGATTTAAACAACTTGTTTACGAGATTGATAAAATGGATTTTTGAATATTACCAACTGAGTAAATAACTCCTTATATAAGGTATGTCTCGTTTTGTTGAACTATTGTCAAAATTGACTTTTTGAAACTACTTTGGATAACTTTTGTATGTCAATCTCGAGCATTAGGATTGTGATACACTATGACCAGACCTAGCTTGATAGACATTTATTGACCAACATATATTCTCTAGGTTGAGATCTACGGTTATTTGGTAATCCGAGTTTCAGTCACACTTTGGTGAACGACTTTATATGCTGCTAAGGTGAGTTTCATACGATCCCTTTTACTCTCTACATTTTTGGGCTGAGAATACATGCAAATGCTTTATTAACTGATTTACAATATTTATATGTGTGAGTTTCATTTGCTCCCTTTTTAATTGCTTTTGCAATCTATATTTTTGGGCTGAGAATACATGCACTTTATTTTTAAACGCAATGGATACAAGTACATACTAAATTCTACACTGAGTTTGAACCGAAAATCCCTTAGCTTTGGTAACTAGTAACTGCCAGTTATAAGAACTGGTGGGCGCTAGTAGTAGTATATGGATCCATAGGGCTTGATATCCCCGTCCGAGCTAGAGCACTAGCCTTTTAACGGACGTATGCTATTTGAGAAGCGTACACGTTGGTTTGCGTGTATTTTTAAGATGATTATACAAAGGGTACAAATTATATATACGTTAAGTTTAGTTACCAGGGTGCTCAATTTTGTAGAATATTTTGATAAACGTTTCTGGATGAAACAACTGAAATCTTGTGATCCACCTTTATGTACAGATTATGCAAAACATTAAAACTATGAACTCACCAACCTTTGTGTTGACACTTGTTAGCATGTTTATTCTCAGGTTCCCTAGAAGTCTTCTGCTGTTTGCTTATATGATAGACAAGCTATGTACATGGAGTCTTATATGGCATATTTTTCAAGAAAATGTTGCATTCACCAATTCATCATCCTGTACCTTATTTTGACTGCATTGTCAACGGAAGTACTATTGTAAACTATTATATACGGTGATTGTCTATATGTAGAAATCATCAGATGTCGAAAACCTTTGATTTAAATATTCATTTATGGTGTGCCTTTTCAAAAGAATGCAATGTTTACAAAACGTATCATATAGAGGTCAAATACCTCGCAATGAAATCAATGAATGACGTGTTCGTCCATATAGATTTGGAGCGATCGTCACAGTATCGCTTGTCTTGCATGTTAACTTCTTCATTACTCCCTTCATCATCTTCACAATTTTTGACTCCTTATTGAGATTCTTGATTTGTTCCTTGTAAATTTTGTCCATCTTTGCCATTATTTTACACTCTTGAACTTGTTCATCAGCTTCTTCGTCTTCACTGTCAGGAATCACAGTACTCTCTCTACTGGTTCCTGCTTCAGTTGTCGTTCTTTTTCATTTTCGGGTGGTTACTTCTGAGGTTTTTGGTCCTTTGAATATGGCATGTGTAGGTTGATGGAAGTTATCACTTGTGACACCCAAATAATCAAACACCTTATTGAGATGTAATCCATAGGGTAATGCACGAGTGGTTTCCGTAACAGTTCCATTCATCCTCGATGCCATGAGATAGGCCATGTTTACTTTGATGTCATTTTCTAAGCACCACATCAGAGCAAATTGAGTGGCATGGATATTTGAGTGATTACCGGATTTGCAATAGATGTTGTGGATGATGATTTTGTTCTAAGTGTCATACTCATGACGAAGGTGTTTTCCTTGTACACCAGATTTCTCAATTTCAGCTCTTGGAGCATCATCCTTGCACAGTGTATCGATTAGAGGAGTTTTGTCTGAAATGAAGTCAGAAAGATTCGAAAGATCATGTTGCCTATTGTAGAATTTTTCTCCCTCAGTGGGAACATCCAGCATGATCCCGAAATCCTTGAGTGAATAACGATAATTAACGCCCAGAATATTGAAGAATACTTCATCATTCATAAAATTGAAGTTAGCGTAAAATTCTCGAATGAGTGAGGGATGGATAGGACCGTTTAGAGTGAGAAAGGATTTCCATTTGAGTTTTTCAAACTGCCTTACGAGTTCAGGCAATTCAGTGTGAGCTACTCTTCTCCCTTCAGTGATTTTTCTGTCTGTCTGAAATTCAATGTTGTAAGCAATTCTTTCTTCAAGATTAGATGGTGGATCGTACGAGTCTTTTCTTTTTGCTACAACGGTCTTGCCTTTTCCTCTTGCCATTTTCTACACAATGATACTTCAAATTAATTCAAAGTGTATAATTCAATTGTAGGCAACAAGTTTTGTAAACTTTAATTATCATCAATACTTAGATGTTTTGATGTTAATATTCTTCAAATTTTCACTTTTCATTAGTGTCAATGAGTTTGCAACTAGATTAAGATTTTCACAAAGTTCATATGTGTTCTAGACTTTTGAGATCATCATCAACACATGTTTTGACATCCAACATTATCACACTCAATTTGCAACAATGTTGTTTATATCATATGAACAATGTTTCTATGAAAATCTAACCTAGATGTATAATGAATCCTAGAATTGTCCAAAGTTAAATCAATGCATGGATATACTACAATTACTACTACAATCGTTTACAAGTTGTTCTTCAAGAACAATTTTGATTGTTTGCATCAATTTAAGTTTTGATTCATTCTAGTTAGGGTTTCTTCATAACCCTAATTCATCATACAAACACAATTGAATGCTAGGAAAGCAAGGATTAATCATACCGAAATTAGAAATTGAGATTGAAGGAATGAGCGTTCTTCTTTGTGCGGTCGATCTCCTCAGTCGTGTGTAAAGTGTGTGTGTTTTGAAGTGAGTTGGAATGAAAGAAAAAGCGAGGGTTTTTTTTTAATTTAAAACAGAATCAGACCACGCACGATCAAAGTACGCTCGACCGTGGTGTTAGCTGAAATGTCCCGTTCATATTGATTATAAACGTTCCATATTAATTGATTTCGTCACGAGGTTTTGACCTCTATATGAGACGTTTTTCAAAGACTGCATTCATTTTTAAAACAACCATAACCTTTATTTTATCAATAAAGGTTTAAAAAGCAATACGTAGATTATCAAATAATGATAATCTAAAATATACCGTTTACACACGACCATTACATAATGGTTTACAATAAGAATATATTACATCAAAAAAAAATAAGTTTCTTGAATGCAGTTTTTACATAATATCATATAAGCATGGACTCCAAATCTTGTCCTTATTTTAGTATGAAACAGCGGAAGCTCTTAATAATCACCTGAGAATAAACATGCTTAAAATGTCAACAAAAATGTTGGTGAGTTATAGGTTTAACCTATATATTATCAAATCATAATAATAGACCACAAGATTTTATATTTCAATATACATCCCATACATAGAGATAAAATTCATTCATATGGTGAACACCTGGTAACTGACATTAACAAGATGCATATAAGAATATCCCCTATCATTCCGGGAAATCCTTCGGACATGATATAAACAAATTCGAAGTACTAAAGCATCCGGTACTTTGGATGGGGTTCGTTAGGCCCAATAGATCTATCTTTAGGATTCGCGTCAATTAGGCGTGCACTAATTCTCAAAATTAGTGATGTTCCCTAATTCTTAGGCTACCAAGCAAAAGGGGCATATTTGGCTTCGATCATTCAACCATAGAAAGTAGTTTCATGTACTTATGTCTATTTTGTAAAACATTTATAAAGCTGCATGTATTCTCATCCCAAAAATATTAGATTTTAAAAGTGGGACTATAACTCACTTTCACAAATTTTTACTTCGTCGGGAAGTAAGACTTGGCCACTGGTCGATTCACGAACCTATAACAAATATGTACATATATATCAAATTATGTTCAAAATATATTTACAACATTTTTAATATGTTTTACTGTTTTAAATTTATTAAGTCAGCTGTCATCGTTAGTAACCTACAACTAGTTGTCCACAGTTAGATGTACAGAAATAAATCGATATATATTATCTTGAATCAATCCACGAACCAGTGTATACACATCTCAGGCTAGATCACAAATCAAAGTATATATATTTTTGGAATCAACCTCAACCCTGTATAGCTAACTCCAACATTACTGCATATAGAGTGTCTATGGTTGTTCCAAATAATGTATATACATGGGTCGATATGATATGTCAAAACATTTGCATACGTGTCTATGGTATCTCAAGATTACATAATATATTAGAATACATGTATAATACAATATAAGTTAGCTAGGATATGATTTGTATAGAATTTTTACAATATTTCCCGTAGCTACAACAATAAAAAAATATCTAATCTTGTTTTACCCATAACTTCTTCATTTTAAATCCGATTTGAGTGAATCAAATTGCTATGGTTTCATATTGAACTATATTTTATGAATCTAAACATAAAAAGTATAGGTTTATAGTCGGAAATATAAGTTACAAGTCATTTTTGTAAAGGTAGTCATTTCAGTCGAAAGAACGACGTCTAGATGACCATTTTGGAAAACATACTTTCACTTTGAGTTTAAACATGATTTTTGGATATAGTTTTATGTTCATAAGAAAAATTATTTTCCCAGAATAACAACTTTTAAATCAAAGTTTATCATAGTTTTTAATTAACTAACCCAAAACAGTCCGCGGTGTTACTACGATGGCGTATATCCGGTTTTACGGTATTTTTCGTGTTTTTCGGTTTTAAATCATTAAGTTAGCATATAATATAGATATAGAACATGTGTTTAGTTTATTTTAAAAGTCAAGTTAAAAGGATTAACTTTTATTTGCGAACAAGTTTAGAATAAACTAAACTATGTTCTAGTGATTACATGTTTAAATCTTCGAATAAGATAGTTTTATATGTATGAATCGAATGTTGTTATGAACATCATTACTACCTCAAGTTTAGTAGGTAAACCTACTAGAAGTGAAAAGAAATAATCTAGCTTCAAAGGATCTTGGATGGCTTGAAAGTTCTTGAAGTAGAATCATGACACGAAAACAAGTTCAAGTAAGATTATCACTCGAGTTAAGATAGTTATAGTTATAGGAATTGAATCAAAGTTTGTATATGAGTATTACCTTGATTTAGAATGATATCTTACTATAAACTACAAGGATTTCTTGAGGTTGTATGATCACTTTACAAGATTGGAAGTGAGCTAGTAAACTTGGAAGTATTCTTGATTTTTATGAAACTAGAACTTGTAGAATTTGTGAAGACACTTAGAACTTGAAGATGAAACTTGAGAGAGATCAATTAGATGAAGAAAATTAAAGAATGAAAGTGTTTGTAGGTGTTTTTGGTCGTTGGTATATGAATTAGATATAAAGGATATGTAATTTTGTTTTCATGTAAATAAGTCATGAATGATTACTAATATTTTTGTAATTTTATGAGATATTTCATGCTAGTTGCAAATGATGGTTCCCACATGTGTTAGGTGACTCACATGGGCTGCTAAGAGCTGATCATTGGAGTGTATATACCAATAGTACATACATTTAGAAGCTGTGTATTGTACGAGTACGAATACAGGTGCATACGAGTAGAATTATTGATGAAACTGAACGAGGATGTAATTGTAAGCATTTTTGTTAAGTAGAAGTATTTTGATAAGTGTCTTGAATTCTTTCAAAAGTGTATGAATATATATATTAAAACACTACATGTATATACATTTTAAATGAGTCGTTAAGTCATCGTTAGTCGTTACATGTAAATGTTGTTTTGAATCCTTTAGGTTAACGATCTTGTTAAATGTTGTTAACCCATTGTTTATTATAAATAAAAAGATGTTAAATTATTACATTATCATGATATTATGATATATTAATATATCTTAGTATGATATATATACAGTTAAATGTTGTTACAACGATAATCGTTACATATATGTCTCGTATCGAAATTCTTAAGTTAGTAGTCTTGTTTTACATATGTAGTTCATTGTTAATATACATAATTACATGTTTACTTATCATTTATCATGATTAAACATAGTGTAACAATATCTTAATATGATTCATATGTAATTAGTAAGACGTTGTTATAACGATAATCGTTATATATATCGTTTCGAGTTTCTTAATTCAATAAACACAATTTTATGTATATAACTCATTGTTAAAATACCTAATGAGATACTTACTTATCATAATATCATGTTAACAATATATATAATCATATATATGTCATCATATAGTTTTTAGAAGTTTTAACGTTCGTGAATCACCGGTCAACTTGGGTGGTCAATTGTCTATATGAAACCTATTTCAATTAATCAAGTCTTAACAAGTTTGATTGCTTAACATGTTGGAAACACTTAATCATGTAAATATCAATTTTATTTAATATATATAAACATGGAAAAGTTCGGGTCACTACAGTACCTACCCGTTAAATAAATTTCGTCCCGAAATTTTAAGCAGTTGGAGGTGTTGACGTATCTTCTGGAAATAAGTGCGGGTATTTCTTCTTCATCTGATCTTATCGTTCCCAGGTGAACTCGAGTCCTCTCCGAGCATTCCATCAAACCTTAACAATTGGTATCTTGTTTTGTTTAGGTCTTTTAACCTCACGATCCATTATTTCGACGGGTTCTTCAATGAATTGAAGTTTTTTGTTGATTCGGATTTCGTCTAACGGAATAGTGAGATCTTCTTTAGCAAAACATTTCTTCAAATTCGAGACGTGGAAAGTGTTATCTACAGCCGCGAGTTGTTGAGGTAACTCAAGTCGGTAAGCTACTGGTCCGACACGATCAATAATCTTGAATGGTCCAATATACCTTGGATTTAATTTCCCTCGTTTACCAAATCGAACAATGCCTTTCCAAGGTGCAACCTTAAGCATGACCATATCTCCAATTTCAAATTCTATAACTTTTCTTTTAATGTCGGCGTAGCTCTTTTGTCGACTTTGGGCGGTTTTCAACCGTTGTTGAATTTGGATGATCTTCTCGGTAGTTTCTTGTATTATCTCTTGACCCGTAATCTGTCTATCCCCCACTTCACTCCAACAAATTGGAGACCTGCACTTTCTACCATAAAGTGCTTCAAACGGCGCCATCTCAATGCTTGAATGGTAGCTGTTGTTGTAGGAAAATTCTACTAACGGTAGATGTCTATCCCAACTGTTTCCGAAATCAATAACACATGCTCGTAGCATGTATTCAAGCGTTTGTTTCGTCTTTTTGCTCTGCCCATCAGTTTGTGGATGATAGGCAGTACTCATGTCTAGACGAGTTCCTAATGCTTGCAGTAATGTCTGCCAGAATCTTGAAATAAATCTGCCATCCCTATCAGAGATAATAGAGATTGTATTTCATATCTGGAGACGACTTCCTTCAAATACAGTCGTGCTAACTTCTCCATATTGTCATCTTCTCTTATTGGCAGGAAGTGTGCTGATTTGGTGAGACGATCAACTATTACCCAAATAGTATCAAAACCACTTGCGGTCCTTGGCAATTTAGTGATGAAATCTATGGTAATGTTTTCCCATTTCCATTCCGGGATTTCTGGTTGTTGAAGTAGACCTGATGGTTTCTGATGCTTCGCTTTGACCTTAGAACACGTCAAACATTCTCCTACGTATTTAGCAACATTGGCTTTCATACCTGGCCACCAAAAATGTTTCTTGAGATCCTTGTACATCTTCCCCGTTCCAGGATGTATTGAGTATCTGGTTTTATGAGCTTCTCTAAGTACCATTTCTCTCATATCTCTAAATTTTGGTACCCAAATTTTTTCAGCCCTATACCGGGTTCCATCTTCCCGAATATTAAGATGCTTCTCCGATCCTTTGGGTATTTCATCCTTTAAATTTCCCTCTTTTAAAACTACTTGTTGCGCCTCCTTTATTTGAGTAGTAAGGTTAGTGTGAATCATTATATTCATAGCTTTTACTCGAATGGGTTCTCTGTCCTTTCTGCTCAAGGCGTCGACTACCACATTTGCCTTCCCCAGGTGGTAACGAATCTCAAAGTCCTAATCATTCAACAATTCAATCCACCTACGCTGCCTCATATTCAGTTGTTTCTGATTAAATATGTGTTGAAGACTTTTGTGGTCGGTATATATAATACTTTTGACCCCATATAAGTAGTGCTTCCAAGTCTTTAATGCAAAAACAACTGCGCCTAATTCCAAATCATGCGTCGTATAATTCTGCTCGTGAATCTTCAATTATCTAGACGCATAAGCAATTACTTTCGTTCGTTGCATTAATACACAACCGAGACCTTGCTTTGAGGCGTCACAATATATCACAAAATCATCATTTCCTTCAGGTAATGACAATATAGGTGCCGTAGTTAACTTTTTCTTTAACAATTGAAATGCTTTCTCTTGTTCATTTTTCCATTCAAATTTCTTCCCTTTATGCATTAATGCAGTCAAGGGTTTTGCTATTCTGGAAAAGTCTTGGATGAACCTTCCGTAGTAACCAGCTAGTCCTAAAAACTGACGTATGTGTTTCGGAGTTTTCGGGATTTCCCACTTTTCAACGGTTTCAATCTTTGCTGGATCCACCTGAATACCTTCTTTGTTCACTATGTGACCGAGGAATTGAACATCTTCCAACCAAAATGCACACTTTGAAAACTTAGCGTACAGTTTTTCTTTTCTCAGCAACTCTAGCACTTTTCTCAAATGTTCTTCATGCTCTTGATCATTCTTCGAGTAAATAAGTATGTCATCGATAAAAACAATAACAAACTTGTCAAGATATGGCCCACACACTCGGTTCATGAGGTCCATGAACACAGCTGGTACGTTAGTCAATCCAAACGGCATAATCATAAACTCATAATGACCGTAACGCGTCCTAAAAGCAGTCTTTGGAATATCATCCTCCTTCACCCGCATTTGATGATATCCAGAACATAAATCGATCTTCGAATAAACAGACGAGCCTTGTAGTTGATCAAATAAGTCGTCAATTCTAGGTAGTGGGTAGCGGTTCTTGATGGTAAGTTTGTTCAACTCTCGATAGTCGATACACAATCTAAATGTACCATCTTTCTTCTTGACAAACAAAACAGGAGCTCCCCATGGTGATGTGCTTGGTCGAATGAAACCACGCTCTAAAAGTTCCTGTAACTGACTTTGTAATTCTTTCATTTCGCTGGGTGCGAGTCTGTATGGAGCACGAGCTATTGGTGCAGCTCCTGGTACAAGGTCTATTTGAAATTCAACGGATCGATGTGGGGGTAATCCCGGTAATTCTTTCAGAAATACATCGGGAAATTCTTTTACGACGGGAACATCACTGATGTTCTTTTCTTCAGGTTTAACTTCCTCGATGTGTGCTATAATGACGTAACAACCTTTTCTTATTAGTTTTTGCGCCTTCAAACTACTAATAAGATTTAATTTCGCGTTGTTCTTTTCTCCGTACACCATTAAAGGTTTTCCTTTTTCACGCATAATGCGAATCGCATTTTTGTAACAAACGACCTCTGCTCTCACCTTTTTCAACCAGTCCATGCCAATTATTACATCAAAACTTCCTAACTCGACTGGTATTAAATCAATTTTAAACGTTTCATCCTCCAGTTTAATTTCTCTCTCCCGACATATATTATCTGCTGAAATTAATTTACCGTTTGCTAATTCGATTAAAAATTTACTATCCAAAGGCGTCAA
Organism: Rutidosis leptorrhynchoides; assembly: GCF_046630445.1. NCBI lineage: Eukaryota > Viridiplantae > Streptophyta > Magnoliopsida > Asterales > Asteraceae > Rutidosis > Rutidosis leptorrhynchoides. Next base: position 13,713,311 of record NC_092335.1, on the reverse strand, counting down.
TGGGCAACTTAATTTAGCACAAAATTCTCTACTCATATAGCTTCTATCCGCACCCGAATCAAATAAAACATAAGCAGATTTATCATCAATAAGAAACATACCCGTAACAAGCTCCGGGTCTTCCTGTGCTTCTGCCGCATTAATATTGAAAACTCTTCCACGGCCCTGCCCATTAGTATTCCCCTGATTCAGGCAATTTCTAATAATGTGGCCCAGTTTTCCACATTTATAACAAACAGCGTTGGTATTACTTGCTCCGACACTATTCGTTTCGGAATTACTTGTTCCGAAATTATTTGTTCCTTTAGTTCTGTTAAACTTTGGTCCGTAGACCTCACACTTTGTCGCGCTATGACCACTTATTTTACACCTGTTGCAAAATGTCGTGCAAAACCCCTGATGATTTTCTTCACACCTATGACATGGCTGTTTTTGATTTTTGTTGCCGTTGTTGTTATTGAGGTTGTTGTTGGGATTGTTATTGTTGTTGAAACGGTTGTTGTAGTTGTTGTTGTTGTTGGGATGTTTGTTGTAGTTATTGTTAGGATTGCGGTGATTGTTGCGATTGTTGTTGCGGTTGTTGGGATAGTTGTTGCGATTGTGGTTGTAATTGTTGTTGTTGTTGTACTGGTGACTCTTGTCACCTTTTTCCTCCCACTTCCTCTTGAGTTGTTTCGTGTTGGCTTCTTCGGCTGCCTGCTCTTTAATTCTTCCCTCAATCTGATTTATGAGTTTATGAGCCATTCGACTTGCCTTCTTTATAGAAGCGGGCTCGTGTGAACTCACATCTTCTTGAATCCTTACTGGTAACCCTTTTACAAACGCGTCGATCTTCTCTTTTTCATTTTTGAATGCTCCCGGACACAATAGGCACAACTCTGTGAATCGTCTTTCATATGTGGTAACGTCGAACCCTTGTGTTCGTAACTCTCTAAGTTCTGCCTTGAGTTTATTGACTTCGTTTCTAGGACGGTAATGCTCGTTCATCAATTGCTTGAATGCCGACCACGGTAGTGCGTAAGCAGCATTTTGTCCTACCTGTTCAAGATAGGTGTTCCACCACGTTAACGCAGTACCTGTGAAGGTATGAGTAGCGTACTTAACTTTGTCCTCTTCAGTACACTTACTTATGGCAAACACCGATTCGACTTTCTCGGTCCACCGTTTCAATTCAATTGGTCCTTCGGTTCCATCAAATTCCAAACATTTGCAGGCAGTGAATTCTTTGTAGGAGCATCCTACACGATTTCTTGCACCGTTAGCTGCATTTCTAGATTCAGAGTTATTGTTGGTATGTAGCGCAACCTGTACTGCGGCTATGTTTGCAGCAAGAAAGGTACGAAATTCCTCTTCGCTCATATTCATGGTGTGTCGAGTAGTCTGTGCCATTTCCTTCAAAATAGCCAACTGAATCGAGTTAATCATACAGAATATTAAGAGTAGTCAATAGTATTTCGTAGCATAATATGAACTCATTTATAAAAGCTTTTTCTTCATATTAGCGTTTTATAAGTTTTAAATTCGGGTACTACCTACCCGTTAAGTTCATACTTAGTAGCTAATATACAATTCAACTACTACAATTTCATATGAAAAACTGATTATAATAATATATCACATACAAATATTCTTCAAACTTACAACTTCGCTATATTACATATAACATGAAATATAGTACACTATGATACAGGACAGTTTTGAAGATAAATCTAGTTAATACGCAAGTTGTTCAGCAAAGGAAATAAAGACACGTAATTCATAAGTCCAGAAACAAGTCATGCATTCTGGATTTACTAAGACGACTTCCCATCCTTGGTCTTGTGAAAAATAACCGTTATGACCATTGGCTAGGCAGCATGTTGTAATGTCGTCAAAAGGACGAGGGTTTCGTAATGTCCAACAGCCCCGTAATAATCTAAAAACCTTGTTTCTCACCCCAACTACTGAATCCGTCACTTGTGGGAAGATTTTATTTAAAAGTTGCAATCCGATGTTCTTTTTCTCACTTTGGTAAGAAGCGAACATCACTAACCCGTATGCATAACATGCTTCTTTATGTTGCATGTTAGAAGCTCTTTCTAATTCACGAAATCCTATGTTGGGATATGTTGAGTCAAAATAGGTTCTTAACCTGTAGCGTAAAATTGCATTTGGGTTCCCCGCATTTAATGCTTTAAAGAAAACACGACGTAACTTACGGTTTCCCCAATGTGATATACCCCACCTATCAAAGGAAAGCCTTTTATAAACTAAGGCATTTCTGGAAAGTCTTTCAAATGTTTGACAAGTTAATTTCGCCATAACTAAATGTGCTGATGAATTCTGACCGACTCTAGACAAGATTTCCTCAATCATATCCTCTGGTAGGTCTTCTAAAATATTCGGTTGTCTACCCTTAACGTCCATTTTATTTTTATACTGTAAAATAGACAAGGATTAGATTCGTAATAACAAATAATACAAGCAATTTTTACATAGAACATAAAAGTACAAGCACACTACAATACATATAATACACAACATGATTACAACCCTCTAATCTAAATCACTGGTTTCTTCTTCTTCGGACTTGGTTCGTTCTCCTAATTTTCTAGGAATATATGGTGTTCCTCTAATACGAGCCGTCGTTTTCCATAATGGTTTAGAAAAACCTGGTGGTTTAGAGGTTCCTGGGTCATTGTTACATTTTAGGAAATACGGATGTTGCCGATACATATAAAGTTCATCGGGGTTGGAATCGGGTTTCTCTATTTTTATACCTTTTCCCTTATTATTTTCTTTCGCTTTATTAAATTGGGTCGAGGTAATTTCTATAACATCATCGGAATCCTCATCGGGATCCAATTCATCGGAAAATTGGTAATCTTCCCAATACTTTGCTTCCTCGGCAGAAACACCATTGACCATTATTAACTTTGGTCCGTTGGTTGAGGATTTTCTTTTATTTAATCGATTTACTATAGGTATCAATATTTCTTCCTCCGGAATCTCTTCTTCTTCTTCTGGTTCCTCCTTTTCCGATTCCTCCTATTCTGGTTCCTCTTCTTCCGGTTCCTCCTCTTCTGGTTCCTCCTGTTCCGGTTCCTCTTCGGGAATTTGTGAATCTTCCCAAAATATATTCGACTCTTCATTATTATTAGGTGAATCGATGGGATTTGTACTAGAGGTAGACATCTATCACATAATATCAAACACATTAAGAGATTAATATATCACATAATATTTACATGTTAATAATATATAGTTTCCAACAAAAAATGTTAAGCAATCGTTTTTGAAGAAAAACACGGTTGAAGTCCAGACTCACTAATGCATCCTAACAAACTCGGTAAGACACACTAATGCAATTTTCTGGTTCTCTAAGACCAACGCTCGAATACCAACTGAAATGTCCCGTTCATATTGATTATAAACGTTCCATATTAATTGATTTTGTCACGAGGTTTTGACCTCTATATGAGACGTTTTTCAAAGACTGCATTCATTTTTAAAATAACCATAACTTTTATTTTATTGATAAAGGTTTAAAAAGCAACACGTAGATTATCAAATAATGATAATCTAAAATATACCGTTTACACATGACCATTACATAATGGTTTACAATAAGAATATATTACATCAAAAAAAAAAATAAGTTTCTTGAATGCAGTTTTTACATAATATCATACAAGCATGGACTCCAAATCTTGTCCTTATTTTAGTATGCAACAGCGGAAGCTCTTAATAATCATCTGAGAATAAACATGCTTAAAACTTCAACAAAAATGTTGGTGAGTTATAGGTTTAACCTATATATTATCAAATCATAATAATAGACCACAAGATTTTATATTTCAATATACATCCCATACATAGAGATAAAATTCATTCATATGGTGAACACCTGGTAACCGACATTAACAAGATGCATATAAGAATATCCCCTATCATTCCGAAAAATCATTCGGACATGATATAAACGAATTCGAAGTACTAAAGCATCCGGTACTTTGGATGGGGTTCGTTAGGCCCAATAGATCTATCTTTAGGATTCTCGTCAATTAGGCGTGCACTAATTCTCAAAATTAGTGATGTTCCCTAATTCTTAGGCTACCAAGCAAAAGGGGAATATTTGGCTTTGATCATTCAACCATAGAAAGTAGTTTCATGTACTTGTGTCTATTTTGTAAAACATTTATAAAGCTGCATGTATTCTCATCCCAAAAATATTAGATTTTAAAAGTGGGACTATAACTCACTTTCACAGATTTTTACTTCGTCGGGAAGTAAGACTTGGCCACTCATCGATTCACGAACCTATAACAAATATGTACATATATATCAAAGTATGTTCAAAATATATTTACAACATTTTTAATATGTTTTACTGTTTTAAATTTATTAAGTCAGTTGTCCTCGTTAGTAACCTACAACTAGTTGTCCACAGTTAGATGTACAGAAATAAATCGATATATATATTATCTTGAATCGATTCACGACCCAGTGCATACACGTCTCAGGCTAGATCATAACTCAAAGTATATATATTTTTGGAATCAACCTCAACCCTGTATAGCTAACTCCAACATTACTGCATATAGAGTGTCTATGGTTGTTCCAAATAATATATACATGAGTCGATATGATATGTCAAAACATTTGTATACGTGTCTATGGTATCCTAAGATTACATAATATATTAGAATACATGTATAATACAATATAAGTTAGCCAGGATATGATTTGTATAGAATTGTTACAATATTTCCCGTAGCTACAACAATCAAAAAATATCCAATCTTGTTTTACCCATAACTTTTTCATTTTAAATCCGATTTGAGTGAATCAAATTGCTATGATTTCATATTGAACTCTATTTTATGAATCTAAACATAAAAAGTATTGGTTTATAGTCAGAAATATAAGTTACAAGTCGTTTTTGTAAAGGTAGTCATTTCAGTCGAAAGAACGACGTCTAGATGACCATTTTGGAAAACATACTTCCACTTTGAGTTTAACCATGAATTTTGGGTATAGTTTCATGTTCATAAGAAAAATCATTTTCTCAGAAGAACAAATTTTAAATCAAAGTTTATCATAGTTTTTAATTAACTAACCCAAAACAGCCCGCGGTGTTACTACGACGGCGTATATCCGGTTTTACGGTGTTTTTCGTGTTTTCCGGTTTTAAATCATTAAGTTAGCATATCATATAGATATAGAACATGTGTTTAGTTGATTTTAAAAGTCAATTTAGAAGGATTAACTTTTGTTTGCGAACAAGTTTAGAATTAACTAAACTATGTTCTAGTGATTACATGTTTAAATCTTAGAATAAGATAGTTTTATATGTATGAATCGAATGTTGTTATGAATATCATTACTACCTAAAGTTTAGTAGGTAAACCTACTGGAAGTGACAAGAAATGATCTAGCTTCAAAGGATATTGGATGGCTTGAAAGTTCTTGAAGTAGAATCATGACACGAAAACAAGTTCAATTAAGATTATCACTCGAATTAAGATAGTTATAGTTATAGGAATTTAATTAAAGTTTGTATATGAGTATTACCTTGATTTAGAATGATATCTTTCTGTAAACAACAAGGATTTCTTGAGGTTGTATGATCACTTTACAAGATTGGAAGTGAGCTAGTAAACTTGGAAGTATTCTTGATTTTTATGAAACTAGAACTTGTAAAATTTGTGAAGAACACTTAGAACTTGAAGATGGAACTTGAGAGATATCAATTAGATGAAGAAAATTGAAGAATGAAAGTGTTTATAGGTGTTTTTGGTCGTTGGTATATGGATTAGATATAAAGGATATGTAATTTTGTTTTCATGTAAATAAGTCATGAATGATTACTAATATTTTTGTAATTTTATGAGATATTTCATGCTAGTTGCCAAATGATGATTCCCACATGTGTTAGGTGACTCACATGGGCTATTAAGAGCTGATCATTAGAGTGTATATATCAATAGTACATACATTTAGAAGCTGTGTATTGTACGAGTATGAATACAGGTGCATACGAGTAGAATTGTTGATGAAACTGAACGAGGATGTAATTGTAAGCATATTTGTTAAGTAGAAGTATTTTGATAAGTGTCTTGAAGTCTTTCAAAAATGTATGAATACATATTAAAACACTACATGTATATACATTTTAACTGAGTCGTTAAGTCATCGTTAGTCGTTACATGTAAATGTTGTTTTGAAACCTTTAGGTTAACGATCTTGTTAAATATTGTTAACCCATTGTTTATTATATCTAAAGAGATGTTAAATTATTACATTATCATGATATTATGATATATTAATATATCTTAGTATGATATATATACAGTTAAATGTTGTTACAACGATAATCGTTACATATATGTCTCGTTTCGAAATTCTTAAGTTAGTAGTCTTGTTTTACATATGTAGTTCATTGTTAATATACATAATGACATGTTTACTTATCATTTATCATGATTAAACATAGTGTAACAATATCTTAATATGATTCATATGTAATTAGTAAGACGTTGTTATAACAATAATCGTTATATATATCGTTTCGAGTTTCTTAATTCAATAAACACAATTTTATGTATATAACTCATTGTTAAAATACCTAATGAGATACTTACTTATCATAATATCATGTTAACTATATATATAATCATATATATGTCATCATATAGTTTTTACAAGTTTTAACGTTCGTGAATCACCGGTCAACTTGGGTGGTCAATTGTCTATATGAAACCTATTTCAATTAATCAAGTATTAAAAAGTTTGATTGCTTAACATGTTGGAAACACTTAACCATGTAAATATCAATTTCGTTTAATATATATAAACATGGAAAAGTTCGGGTCACTACATTAGCCGTGCAGGAATCTTCACACGTACAGGACAGGAGTCTGCGGTCGGGTATACGGTCAGCCGTGATGCTGTCGTGGATTCTTCTGATCACCAATTTCTTTACTTCTTCTTTTTTAGAGCGCGTTTTGACGATTCTTAGGTTCTATAGAATACTTTAGGACAAGTTTTCTTTTCCTAACATTGAATGATTACATCCTCCCGATGTTTAATCATCAATGACACATAATATACTATATTTATATGTGTGTGTGTGTGTGTGTGTATATATATATATATATATATATATATATATATATATATATATATATATATATATATATATATATATATTCAATCAAGCACTTAATATACACAAAACGCATCAATATAGTATTTAGCATGCAATACATAGTTTCACATAAACACACAATCCTAATGCAAGTAAGCTTCCTTCACTAATCTTTTAAAATCATTTTTCAAATTTTTTTTTGCATTTGTAAGAAAAACCTTTCATTAATACAAAGTCTTTTTGAGAAGGTTATTTTCATTAGCATTTTGATCATTGATTTTAATTGATTTTAAGATTACCCAATCCTTGACTTATCCCTACCATTGAATTGCTAGCTTGGTCAATTTTTACCATGTTCTCAATTTTCCTAATAATAGACAATGAACTTTGATTACACGATTTGTGTTTGCTAGAGTCGTGATGCATATTCATTTCATGTTTACCTCTTGATGAATCACAAATAATCATTCTTTCAAATTTTCTTTTCAACGCGTTGTTTTCATCAATTAAGGTTTTGTTAAGTTGTCTAACATTGTGTAATTCTTTCTCTAAAAGTTTTACTTTGTCACGACTACTATCATACACAAATTTAATAGTCTTGTAATCATCTAACAATTCTTCATAATTAGAAGGATAGAATACATGTACCTCATTGCAATCCATGCTTGATACATCATCTTCTTTGAAAGGAGATTCAACCTCTTCCTCACTTTGACCATTTTGATCCAAATCATTTCAAAAACTCATGAGGCAAAAGTCTTCATTTTCATTCAAACCATTTGCTTGAGAATCACCAAGCTTCTCCAAATCCTTTCCTATTCCTTTACCCTTCAAACTCCTAGAGTTTTCTTCTTCTTGAGAACATAGTGAATCCCAACATTCCTTTGCACTTTCACATGAAATTATCTTTAATCTTTCTTCACTAGAAAGAATTCCATAAAGTAGTGAAATTGTATCAAATTGTTTCAAAACCTCATTGTTTTGAAATGTTGACTTCACTAGTCTTGAACTAGCTTGTGGTACAAAGTCTCCTACTTTGATTATTCTCCACAAGTAGTAATTCTTGGATTTGAGATAAGCCTCAAATCTTAATTTTCACACATCAATATCCATCTTATCAAAGATTGGTGCTTCTTTCACCAATTCTTCCAAGTATCACATACTTTGAGTTGATCCGAGAATCCTTGACTCAAGTTTTTGCACGAAACGAATTTTGACACCTTCAAAAACATTTATAGAGCAATGATTTGAGCAACCGCTCTGATACCACTTGTAAGTAACTAGAGGGGGGGTGAATAGTTACTTGATACATTTTTAACACTTTTTCGATTAATCACCAAATTCGATCAACTTTGATCAACCAATTCAACTCAAACTTGATGTGTGTAGTGCATATGTTTAAAATGATAAATGAAGTAATTGTAAAGAACATAGACACAAGGATTTATAGTGGTTCGGGTGGATGTTAACTAATCCACCTTAATCCACTCCCCGATTACACTAATTGGGATTTGTTGCTTCACTAAGCACTTTTTTCCAAACCCGGCGGAGATCCGATTTACAAGTCTTCAACTTCTCTGGTAGACAACAAACCTAATCTTTCTATCCCTTCGAAAGATCAACTCCAACCTAGATCAACTTGTCTTCACCTTGGACAAGTATTAATCTCCAAATAAGATTAATCAACTTCCTAAGTCCCTTTAAGGAATTAGATCACTAAGCTAGCCTATGCTTCTACTAATTGAAGTTACAAGACTTATACACTTTGTAATGATGATCCTAAGACAATACTAGGACATCCATTACACTAAGTAAACTCACAAGATTAATGATTTTGATTAGTAAGTTTACAACAACCAAATTCTATATCTATAAGATCATAGAATCTTCTCTTAGTTGATCACATTTGAGTAGTAGTTTAGAGCCCTTGTGATCTCTGGAAATGTGCCTTTGAAATATGCAAGAGGGTTGGCTTCAAATGCTCCTTAATGTTTGCCTTTTATAGTGGGATTCAAAAAGTAGTCGTTGACATACGGTTGCCATCACGGTCGACCGTGGTTCGACCGTGCGTGCTCCAGTCCAAAATTTGTATCCGTTGTATAACTCTTTGACTCAAATTTGAACACCACATTTTGGCACCTTTACTCCTTCTAGCACCTGCAAAAGAAACCAAACATTCTATACAAGTACTATATGCATTAAATGTGTGAGATTTGGTCTTATTGCATGAAAGTGACTTAACATTCCAAAAGTGGTAAACCCAACATTCTTGGAGAAGTGTCTTGATTGATATTTTGGGAAATCTCAGTTTGATCAAGACTTAGTTAGTCACATTAATGCCTTTGTTTCAATTCTAAAGACTAGTCACTATGTCATTAACTTCTTAGTTTCAATTAATCACAAGTCATGTTCCATTTGGGTTTAGGTAGAGATTAATTGAATGATGTCTTTATAAGATAATCATGAAGTATGTAGAGACATCAAAGTTAAGTCATTCTTGAATAAGCAATCACACTTAGTTACTTAGACCAAATAGACAAATGACTATAATTTCATTGTGAACCATTTTACACTTAATCTATTGGAGTAAGTTAGTTATACTTAAGAGCATTGTTCCTCATTTAGCCTTAATTAATCACTAAGTCATTTTCAATATCAATTATTGTTCTAGTGACATTGGCTTAAGTGTGTTGGTACTTGATGATCATACTAAGGATGTCTATATAAGAATTAAGATAACAAGTTGTTGATTAACACTTATGTGTTATGCCTGATCTTGGTTAATTTGTCATTAAGATATCATTAGGTGTAATTAACCACAATTAGTGTTTTTATGACCAAACTCAATTGAGTATGGAGAAGGCATCTATTCTAAGCATGTTGAGAAAGGTTTCATGACTTATAGATGTCGGGAACTAGTCAAACTTTATTTGGTCAAAATTGGTAACAGAGAAAACTGCGGTCGCATTGCGGTTGACCGTGGTGGCGACCGTGCAACTTGTTTTCATAAAACTGCGTTGCAGTTCAGTTTGGGGTTCTGCGACTGGCTGTGGGGTCGACCGTACCTTGACCGTGTATTTAGCTGAACTTTTTAATTTCATTCTTTAAGCTATGTTTGACTTGGTCGTTTGCAAGATAAAGTATGGATTAGTGACCTTGCGTGTTTTATGTTAAGATGTCAGTCATCACTTATGCATATGTATGTGTCATCATCAAAACATATTTTTTAGTTAATCATACTTAAGTTTGTCATTTAGTTCATTAATCAACATTCAACCAACAAAATTGATGATGCTTTCTTTTTGAAGATGTATATGAGTTTATTTTGACAAAAAAAGAGTTTTATGTCATTATTGGTTTATTGATATCAAAATGACCAAAACCCTCTGAACAGTATCAAGTTCATCACAATTAGTATTAGAGATTAATAATGTACGGAGTAATATGCATAATTACTAATTTACCTCCACAACATTGGTTAAGTCAAAAAATAAGAATATTTAGATGAGTTTCACGAAAATATATGTGAATAATTAATACTAAATTAATAACTTTTAAATTCGATTGGAACATTTGACTTACCGATCCCGGCTTGAACAAATGCACAATGAAATAATCTTCCAATTACAGGAAGTAAAACTTCCAATCACAGGAAGTTAAGAAATTACAGAAAAACCAAAAAACCCTAATTACAATCAAAGATTGTAACTAAACAACGGTTCACACAGTCACTCACAAACAAGTTCAACAGATTTGAACTTGTTTAAACTCACAGTAGCAGTTATCGAATCAATACAGGAAGAAACCCTAATAGGGTTAGAGAGAACAATCGAATGAAGAAGAAAACAAATACAGATTGAAAAAAAATGAATAAATTAAAAAATAAATAAACTTATATAATAACTTAAATTTCACTTCAGCCCCCTCTGGTTCACTCTTGAAGTTCGGCAACAAAGTTTGTTTGTTTCCACTTTGACCACCAAACCTAACTTCCATAAATGACTCCAAGGCCCCTGCAGTTTACTTAACCCAGAAATAAGGAACCAAAGATAACAAATAGTCCATGTTTAGATTACAATATAATTTCAATACCCTCCCTTAATCTAAACATGGAAAGCATCAGATAAAGTAAGTCTTTTACACAACTCATTGTGTTGTGAACCAGTGAGCCATTTTGTAAAAATATCAGAGATATTATCACTTGAAGAAATTTGATGTGTTTCAATAATTCCTGAAGAGATTTTTTGTCTAACAAAATATAAATGTACTTCAAAGTGTTTAGTTTTTTTTCATGAAAAACAGGATTTTTGGAAATTTGTAATGCATACTTACTATCACACAAAACTTTAACAGGTAAAACAGTTTTAATATATAAGTCTGCAATAATGTTCAAAATCCAAACAATTTCACATGTCACTGAAGCAAGAGCTCTATACTCTGCTTCAGCAGATGATCTAGATACAGCAGATTGTTTCTTGTTTTTCCAAGAAACTAATGAATTTTCAAGAAAACACAGAAACTTGTAACAGACTTCCTTTGCATACAAGATTTTGCATAATCAGAATCAACATAAGCAGATATAGAAAAGTTATCACACTTTGAAATAGCAATGCCAGTACCTGGAGACCCCTTTAAATATCTTAATACTCTGAAAGCACTTTTCAAATGAGAATTCAAAGGAGCATGCATATATTGACTTAAACAATGAACATCATAAGCAATATCAGGTCTAGTTAAAGTAATATAAATCAATTTTCCAATAAGTCTTTGATACACACTAATATCTGTCAAGGGAAAATCAGAAGAAGAACAATTATCAATTGTAGACATAACAATTCCAGTTTCAGTTGGAGTAATAGCAGGCTTACTTACTAACAAACCAAATTCAGAACAAAACAATCACTTTCTTCAACTAGTTCAATTCCAAGAAAATACTTAAGTTTACTCAAATCTTTTATTTTGAATTTAGTTTTCAAAAATGTTTTACAATTTTCAATATCTTCTGGATTACTATCAGTTAAGATAATATCATCAACATATACAAGTACATGTATTCACTTCCATTGCATTTTGTAAAAAATGAATAATCATTAACACTTTGTTCAAAACCATACTCAGATAAAGCGTCACAAAACTTTTCATTCTACTTTCTATGAGCTTGCTTTAAACCATACAAAGACTTAATAAGTTTACAAACCCTTTTATCATTTTTATCAAAGTAACCTTCAGGAAGAGAAAAATATACTTCTTCAGTTAAATCACCATATAAGAATGCATCATTAATATCAATCTGAAACAATGACCAATTATTTTGCATAGCAGTAGTAATCACAATTCTGACAATAACCATCTTAACAACAAGAGAGAAAGTTTCATCAAAATCAATACCTTCCTTTTGACTATAACCTTTAGCTACAAGTCTAGCTTTATACCTATCTATTTCACCAATAGACTTATATTTAATTCTATAAACCCACTTAAATCCTATAGGTTTTCTTCCAAAAGGTAAATCAGTAATTATCCAGGTATTATTTCTATATAGAGCTTCCATTTCATCATTCATGGCTTGAACCCAATTTTGATCTAATGATGCCTCATAGAAAGATTTAGGTTTATGTACTTTATTAAGATTAGTAACAAAGCAATAGTTTTCTGAACCAAGTTTACAGTAGTTTAAATACTTATTTAAATCATATTTGACATTTCCATTGAGTACAAAATCTTTGTACATAGATGGAATAACAGCTTGCCTACTAGACCTTCTTAATTGAGGTCGTGGTTCAGGACTATTGTGTATTTTAGTAACAGAAATGCCTTCAGGGACAGCTTGTGTCACAATACTTTCAGCATGGGAAGTTGCAGGTACACCATCATCAAGTAAACAATCACTTGATGAGGCATGATTACCTTTATCCTCAGTATTGTCTCTCCCTTCATCATTGAGACTTACATGAGAATTTTTATTTGAAACAATTTCAGTTTTGGAAAATCACAGTCATAAGTATCAAAAAAATTGAGATTATTTAAATCTTTTTCAGTAAAAACAATTTTATAAACAGAGTCAAGTTTAAAAGGAAAAATATGCTCATAAATATTACATCTCTTGAGTAAATAAAACTTTTATTTTCAAGATCAAACAGTTTGTAACCTTTTTTAAAATTTGAATATCCCATAAAAACACATTTTATAGACCTACTAGAAAATTTGTCATGATTATTCAAAATGGTAGAAAAACATAGACAACTAAAAGTTTTTAGATGGGAGAGATTAGGACATTTTTTGTAAATTATTTCATAGGGACATTTTTCATTTAGAACAGAAGTAGGTAGCCTATTAATCAAGTAGGTATCCTTTAGTATACACAGACCACAGATATAAAGGAATATTCCCTTGAAACAATAAAGACCTAGCCACATTCAACAAATGTCTATGCTTTCTTTCAGCAATACCATTTTGTTGAGGAGTATATGAACAAGATGTCTAATGAACAATACCTTTTTGATTTAGAAAATGATTCATTTTATTGTTAACAAATTCAATACCATTATCACTTCTAATAGTTTAATTTTAGCATCATACTGATTTTGCAACAAGTTATAAAAAATTTCAAAGTATTCAAAAACATCTTCTTTGGTTTTAACAAATATGTCCATACAGCTCATGAATAATCATCAACAATGGTTAAAAAATACTTAAAACCATCTTTAATTTTAACTTTATAAGGTCCCCAAGTATCCAAATGAATTAATTCTCCAACCCTAGTTGACTTATGATCACTTAAAGAAAAAGGTTCTCTAGTTTGTTTAGCTTGATGACAAATATCACAAGGTTCATTATTATCAATTTTGTTAAAAGCAAGATCTTTTCCTAAAACAATTAAAACTTGATCAGCAGGATGACCAAGTCTAATATGCCAAATTTTATGTTTAGTCAAATTATGTAAAGACACATTTGAACTAAAATTCTTACCACTTAAACAATCATCAAAGAAATACAGACCATCAAACTCACTACCAGTCCCCATCAACCTTTTCTAAATTAAATCATGTATGTAACATCTTTTAACATCAAAACTTACAACAAGATTACAATCTTTAATTAACTTATTGACAGACATTAAACTAACATTGTATTGTGGAATAACCAGCACATCAACAGTTGGATTTTATCTGAAAGTTTTAGATTACCAATTTGTAAGATTTTAGCAACAGTACCATTAGGAAGGTTAACAGTTAAATTTAAATCACTGACATCAACAAGACCCATTAAAAACTGCATAAGTTTTAAAAATTGGTTATGTTCTTGAAATGACTTATTTGCAGATACCATATCATCAATTTTAATCATATCATCAAATTGTCTCCACATAGCATTCAACTTATGATAATAATCAGATAAAGACTGACCAGATTGGCTACATGAATTAATTTTTTTATATAGATTAAATGTAACAGAACCATCAATTTTATCATATGTTTCTTTTAACTCAGACCAAACAGATTCAACATTTTTAGAAAAGATTTGACCACTGTAAACATCTTCAGATAATGACATTAAGATCCAAGTTAAAACAACAGAATTACATCGATCCCATTGACCTAATAACACTTCATCATCCTCATATTCATATCTAACACATGTACCATCAATGAAACCTAATTTATTTTTAGTTTGTAAAGCAAGTTTCATAGCACAAGACCATACATTATAATTTTCAGTTCCTTTTAACTTTTGTGTGATTAATGATGCACCAGATGTGTCACTAGGATGCAGATACAAAGGATCATTAAATTCAAGCTTACTAATCTAAGTAATACCAGCAGAACTAACAGAACTATCATCAGACATGGTTGCAGCAACAAGAAGAGAACAAATAATAATAAAAGAACCAATAGACACACAAATTTAAACACATCTAAACAAAGAGTAAACAAATAATCAGGCAATGATTCAAATACACATATTAAGCAATTAGAACAGTAAACTTAAACAAATAGCACACAATAACCTCAACAAATTCATGATTCAGACACCTGTAAGGAAAAAACAAACCGCAATCGACTGGTTACTAACCAGGCAACCTGTAGAGATGATTTACAGTATAAATGGTCAAGATCAATCTACGCTTGATCATGTTTTCATAGATCTTAAGGATCTAGATCAATAGTTGGGCGTAGAGATCAAGACAGGGTAATTAAAAACACGAATAAACACGAGACTCCCCTTTGAAGACAAGATTGTAGCGGAAGACAAGAAGAAGAAACCCTAATTTTGAGTTTCTTAACGAGTTCTTCTGTATAATAGCAGATCCAGTCCAAAACAGAATCCACAAGATGTATTCGAACCCAAACACATTAGAAACAACTGATCTTTCAATAAAACTTGAAAGAAACAATCGAAGACCAGAACTAATTTTTCAGATCTGAAAAATTGAGTCAATCAGATACCAGATCGAATGAAATAACACCTTGCCGCTCTAATACCATGAACAAATGCACAATGAAATAATCTTCCAATCACAGGAAGTTAAGAAATTTCAAAAAAACCAAAAAACCCTAATTACAATCAACGATTGTAACTAAACAATGGTTCACACAGTCACTCACAAACAAGTTCAACAGATTTGAACTTGTTTACACTCACAGTAACAGTAATCGAATCAATACACGAAGAAACCCTAATAGGGTTAGAGAGAACAATCAAATGAAGAAGAAAACAAATACAGATTGAAAAAATGAATAAATTAAAAAATAAATAAACTTATATAATAACTTAAATTTCACTTCAACCCCCTCTGGTTCACTCTTGAAGTTCGGCAACAAAGTTTGCTTGTTTTCACTTTGACCACCAAACCTTACCTCCAGAAATGACTCCAAGGCCCCTGCAGTTTACTTAACTCAAAAATAATGAACCAAAGATAATAAATAGTCCATGTTTATATTACAATATAATTTCAATACGGCTCGTGTTGTATCCCTTCAACTCGGGTAGGGGTGAGTTAATGACTAAATACTCTCAGCTTTGAGACGGCGGTTCCATTTTAACATACATTGTGGCATATAGAGTGTAATTAGTATATATGTAGATATCTCGAGGTTCGTCGCTATGTACATGATGTATTCGCGTTTGTTGTACCATAATTTCAGTTCTAATAAAAAAAATTTGATGCTTTTAAAAGAAAACAGTATTAATATGGGTAAGGGTGATGGTATGTCTGTTAAAACGATGCCAACCATATCACTTAGGGCAATGGTAATGCCTTTCAAATTTAAAAATATTTTTAATATAAACTTAACATTTTCATTATTAATTAACTCCCTAAATTAAACCTATCAAAAGTATCATGTTTACTTTCTGTACGAATATTATAGTACTTAAAAAATTTGATATTTAAAAAAGTTAAATCATTAAATGAATCTTTATCTTAAGAAAACACTTTTAAATAGTACTCCGTTATATTAGTGGGTTGTGGGTACTGGGTAGTAGACTTTACTCTTTTGTTAATGTATTTTGCCTTTTTTTTTAAATAAAAATAAAAACTCTAAACATTTTTTTGACACTTTTTCTAACATTTGTCATTAGTATCCAAATCTAAACTATGATCAAAATTTCCAAAATCAAGAACATATATCTAATTAGTTCCTTGTTCATTGAATATTAACATAAGAGCTAAAAATTTTATAATTAAAAGCTAACTCGTTGTTAAACAGCATTGAAGATAAGATTATCAACAAGTTACATAAAGAACATTTAATTTGTTATTAGAAAACACTAAATAGATTTAAATATTTGAAGTTATGATTTTCTCTGTTTAAAACTTCATAGGTACTGTACATAATTACTCCAATTTGCAATTTTCCGTACATTGTTTCTAGCAAAAAGATACGGTAGAAACTAAAAACGGAAAATAAAAAATTATTAAACGAGTCACACAGGTGAGTCAACCAGGATCGCAACTCTACAAATAGGACAGCTGGAACGAGTAGTTAGCCATTTATCAACACATTCAGAATGATAAGTATGGCTACATTTTGGCAATACCTTCACTTTATCACCATCTTCAAACACTCCTAGGCATATACAACACTCCAACTCTTCTGCTGACGTGGATGGCCTTTGGTGTAGTGTGATCGGAAGGCTATCAATAACTGCCAAATCCAACCCTTTTGGCCGAGCGAAAACTTGTACGTGTTGTGACAACGTGGCCGCCACGTCGGCAGAAGATGACATGGACAGGCAAATCCAACGGATGTAGAGATATATAAAGATAGTTAACAATATAACACCAAAGAGTATAATGATGATAAAAAGTGTATGTCCTTGAATTTGGAAGTTTTTATCGTCAAGATCATCGAATTGCCAGTGAAATGGTTGAGAGATTTGGTGAGTGGACATTTTAACGGAGGTTAACGGTGGTGTTCAGTTGGGTGTGATGACGTAACGGCAATGGGTTTGTAGATGGTCCAGATGGAGAGTGTGAGATAAAGGAATTAAGGGTGAGGGTGATGACTGATGAAGGAGTTGGTATTTATAATGTTTGAGAAAGTCGAAAAGTGGAATGTTGACAACTTGAGTAAAGTAAAGGGAGTGTAGATGTAAATATTAGTCAACGAGAGTAACGTGACCGTGAATGTCGCCATTCAGGAAATTAAACTATGATACCAATAGTAACTCCTATGAATCTATATACTTACCGAACAATATAACTCATCTCCCTCTAATTTTATTTTTGTTATTTTCCCTCTTTAATTAATAATTATAACGAGGGTAAGAGGACTATGTGTTGTTTGCAACGATTTTGCATCTATACCTTAAAACACCCACACACAAAAAAAACAATTTATGATAGAAACATTAAATTTATTTATAATGCTTGACGTCGACATATATCGATTAGTATATTAGATCAATTTATTTATTTATAATAAGAAACAAAATAATCTAATTGTAATTAAATATATAGAAACATTAACAATTAAAACATCGAATTAGACACGTTGATTTCCAATTTGTGGTAAACTACTAAACTTTATGATAGAACTAGATTCTACACTTTTCTGTCTAACTTTTTATTTGTAACAAAAATGAAAAATTATCATTATCGTTAGTTATTAAATGTTCTATAATTAGTCTCTTACGATCTCAGTTTTATAATTCTATCAACCATAACTAGAAGGATGTGTTTGGAATCGCTCTTTAATAGTATTAAACAGTATATATATATTTGATTCTCGTGTTAGCAAAAAACAAATAACCAACAAAAAATAATTTTTCTTTCCCGCACTTTGTAGATTGGTTATAAAATACCACTGCTCAAAAAAAAAAAAAAATTATCAACAAAAGTGTCCGAAAAATGATTATTTGGGTTATGCTAAAAAGAAAACGCATTTTGAAAAAGCAGATTGAAATATATTTATTTTCAAAACAATGTTTTAAAAACGGAAAATAATGCAATCCCTAAATATATACCTTATTGTGTCATGATTAACAAAATTTAGTTAATGCATAAGAAATTTCTTTTGCCTTTTTACATGTAAATAAGGGTGTGGTGATTAAGTTACGCATCCGTTGAATATGTTACACCTGGTTTAATTATGAAACGATAAAGGAGATCGAAGATAGATACATCACGTGTTACTTAACTAAAGACATAAAAACTTTTGTGCTTTTTCGGATGTTTTAAACTCGTAGTATACCTTTTCATACTTTTCGATTGATATATATTGTAAAAAACGTGATTTTTTGCAAATTAAGTACTGTATAAATAGTATCTACGTTTGTATGCTAAAGTATCATTTTGCCATTATTGGATTGGAGTTAGGCACATATGAGATGATATTTATGGGTTTAACAAATGTGCTCAAAATACGTGTACGTATGTATATTCAGCATTGACGACAAAATATAGAAGTACGCCTACAGAGGACCTTGTTTCTTGACTTCTAACCAACTATATATGCACAACATAGGAGGATCTAAGATCCGTAGTCACTAGGGATGGCAATGGATACCCGATCCAGTGGATATCCATCCGATCCACCCGATTATTCGTGGATATGAACGATCTAAATGGATATGGATATGGATGTGGATGAAAAAATTTCATCCATGGATGAACCCGCTTTCACCCGAAATAACTAAATATATAAGTTTATCACTCAAATTAGTATCATTTATGTAGTGATATTTCATTAATTATATTCATATTCATCTTTCTTTATATTTTCTCTAAAAATATAACTTTCTTCTTATATTTTGTTTTGTTTAAATAATCAAATGTATTTATCGTACTTTGGTGGTTCAAATGTGATTCCATGTAACTAAAAGTAAGCAACTTACATGTCGATATCTTTACACGTTTAATAGGTTATCTATTTAATATTTGTTATATAGATTAGTAAAATGTGACTTTCGGTCGCATAAACTATTAAAAATATTACTTTTGATCGTATATAGTGAACCACCGCTTATAATTGTTAAAAATAAAATAATTTTAAACGGATATGGATAATTATCCATTAACCCGCTTCACCCGACGGATATGGATATGGATGGATGAAAAGTAAAAAAAATAAATGGATATGGATATGGATACGGCGTCACCCGATCCATATCCGATCCATTGCCATCCCTAGTAGTCACTGGTAGCACATAATAATAATTAACTATTTAATAAATAATATTAAAAAATATTATAATATTAAATAAGTAAAAATAGTAATAGTAATAATTAATTAATAATAATAATAAAGTACTAATAATTAAGAAATAAACTAAAAGTAAAAAAGACTTAAAATTTAGTGAAGTCAAACATTTTTAAAGACATACAAAACATATATTTTTTTTCAAACAAGATTAATTTTTATTTTATAAATTTACGCTATTATTATAACTAATAACCCTGGTATATGAATTGATATTAAAAAAAAGATCAAATCTGTTCTAATAAACTGAGTTTAGTTTCAATGCTTAATCAAATTCATACATATCCTATAATAAATTAGAAAGTTTCTAGTTAATTAATACAAGACTTAAATGGATGAGATACTAAATTATTGGAAATTTTCTAATGATAACCTAAGAGTTATCATTAAGGAATTAAGACATACAAATTTGTTTGTATATTTTAATAACCATCACTCCATTAAAATAATTAACCCTAAATTTATACTATTTAATGCACATTTTTATTTAATGACAATTCTAAAGGTGTTATTAGAAAATTTCAAATTATTATGGAGTAATTGCCAAAGAAAATATATAATAATATACTTATATTTAGTTTTAACGATGAGAATAAGTTCTTTCATATATCCTATATAAATACTACATACTAGTATAAATTAGAAAGATTTTAGTTAATTAAATATATAAAATAATCTTATCAAAAGAAGATGCTATTATATCTTTCAAACACAGCAAAGATTGGGAAACGTGTTGATATGGGAATTAATTTTTTTAGGAGACACCAACTATTTTTAAAAGACTTGTACCACATGCTTATTAGTTAGCACATATTTATCCGCCCATCTTCCTCAAGCTCAACCCCACATCCTGTAACATACTTCACTTTCCCTTTCTCCATTAAAATCCACCAAAATTCCACTGGTAGCACACGAAAAATCCACCAATCCAATGGTGTCACTAACAAAAATTCTCAAATTTTTACACAGTCCGAGTTTTTTTCAGTGGTAGCACGTGCTACCACTCACTCTCAAGTAGATCCGCCCCTGATGCACAAGTTACTTTCACTCATTGTTCGATAGCAATTTTGTCTAAGGTGTGCCCTAATTCACAAAATAACATTATCTCCCTTATCTATAATAAGAAAACTATTATGGTATTAATAAAAATGTTAAAAATCTATGTTTAGTAAAGATTTAAAAACGAATTCGTGTTTGTATTGCATTTAGAACGATTTAAAATAATTGGAGAAATGAGAGAAAAAGCTTCGATGTGTGAAGGTGAAGGTGTAGGTGTAGGTGTAGGTGTAGGTGTATGTGACAAGTGAGGAAAAGCTTTGTGTTTAAGCTAGCTAAGAAGTATTTATATGACCTCATTACAACAACAAATAACATCTATAAAAATAAGCCTAACAAGGTATGTACCTACACATACTGCAAACTAGTTCGGATCCGGCCCGCGCCATGCGGCGGGGGCTTTTGGCATACGTATTTATATTTAATGTATCGTTGTGTATGTAGAGAGGGGGAAACGGCCCATGTGTTAAGACCCGTTTTAGGTGTCGTTGTGTTTAGCATTTTTTAAAAAGTGTCCGTGTCGAACGTAGTTAGTCTCGTTTTATTGGTAAAATTATTTCGAGTCTAACGGTGCTGTCGAAAAAAATTTGACTCGCGGCGAGCAAGAAGATACGGGCTGTCGTTGTGTTTAGCGTTTTTTAAAAAGTGTCCGTTTTGAACGTAGTTAGTTTCGGTTTGTTCATAAGAATATTTCGAGTTTAATGGTGTGGTGGGTGAAATTTAACTCGCGGAGAGCAGAAAGATACAGGCTGTCGAAGTGGTTGGGTGAAGTTTTTATTTTAAGTAAGAGAATATATGTTTTACCCCCGTGAAGTTTGGTGTTTTTTTTGCAAGTTAGTTATAGTCAGGGTGTTAAAGTGGGAAAATGGGGGTGGGGGGATGTGGTTTTCCCCTTGAGGCAACGACAACAAATGGCATCTCATTTAGTATATTACAAATTTAAGATGGTGTACCGCAAAACTGATGCACAAGTGTTGAATTCAAATTGTATGAACTATCAAAACATATTCTACACACTTAATTTGTCTTATTGCCTTCTTTTGTAAGGATTATACGACCCAAACAATAGAGTAATTCCAGAGAATTACCCTTCCACAATCGACAAACGAAAGAACAATAAATAAAAGAATTAAAGACGCGAGATTTAACGTGGTTATATGTAATCGAATGTCGATTACTTTAATCCACGGACCAACTAGAGAGATTTTATTGATATAATTCGTAGAAACAACTGAGGGTTACATTAGGATGCTTTATATAGGCCAAAACACCTTGGAGAACAAGAAAAAACATAAATTTGGAAACTTCTCGCCAGACGAAGCCGCGCCGCGCCACCTTGAGCCGTGCAGCGCCTCAAAGGTTTATCTCTGGACAGTCGTTTTCCAAAACTGATGCTCTGTTTCACGTAGTAGGCCGCGTCGCGCCTTCCAAGGCCGCGGCGCGCCTCCCCTGTTCGTCCGACTCCTTTTTTTTTATATTCTTCACATCCAACAATCTCACACTTGAAGATAGTCAAAACCATGACATTGTCAACCCATCATACCAAACTAACCAAGATCGCCAAAGCACCCTTTACCGCCAAACTCCATTTGGGACACGCACACTCCTATCACATACGCCGGATAAGCAGACTTTCGATACAAGGTCTTCAACACTTCTTGTTAGAATCGTATCATCATCTCTCTATCTCCCTAGTTGATCACCACCTTCTCATTAGTTCATGAGAAGACCCATTGAAGCTATGCAAAACTTCAACTTGTCCATTGACACCACCTTAGTAAACATATCCGCGGGATTCTTCATACCAAGGACTTTCTCCAATATCAAAGTACCATCTTCAATACGTTCTTGAATGAAATGATACCTCAAATCAATGTGTTTCGTACGATTATGACATACCAGATTCTTCGCGAGATTGATTGCACTTTGGTTGTCACAATATAAGACGCAATTGTCTTGTCTTTTACCCAACTCACACAAGAAGTTCTTCAACCAAACAAGCTCCTTAGAAGCTTTCGCAATAGCCATATACTCGGCCTCGGTGGTCGACAAAGCAACACTCCTTTGTAGTCTAGACATCCAACTAACCGCCGTCTTACCAACCATGAACACGTATCCCGTAGTACTCTTACCCGAATCACCAAATCCACCCAAATTTGCATCCGTAAACCTCTAAGTACAACATTGCTTTTAGTAAAACACAATCCCATACTAGAAGTACCTTTCAAATAACGAAGCAACAACTTGACCACTTCCCAATGCTCCTTCCCCGGATTAGACATATAACGGCTTACAACTCCCAATGCATGAGCTATATCCGGTCTCGTACAAACCATGGCATACATAATACTTCCCACAGCCGATCTATACAGAATCTTATCCGTCTCTGCTTTGTCTTCTTCCGTTTTAGGTGATTGATTCTTCGATAACTTTATCGCGCTACCCAAAGGCATAGAGCGAGCCTTTACTTTATCAACATTAAACTTTTCTACTACTTTCTCAATATACTTGGATTGAGACAAGTATAGAACACCTTTAGTACGATCACGCACAATACTCATTCCAAGTATTTGCTTAGCACTACCAAGATCCTTCATCTCGAACTCTTTTGAAAGCACACCTTTCAACTTATTGATCTCGGACATGTTCGAACCCGCAAGCAACATGTCATCAACGTATAACAATAAGATTATGTAAGAAGACTTGAATTTCTTCAAGTAACAACAATGGTCCGCTTCACATTTTACAAGACCAACCTTCTTCATAAACTCATCAAATTTCAAGTACCATTGCCGAGGTACTTGCTTCAATCCATACAAACTTTTCTTTAACATACAAACCCACTTCTCTTTACCTTTTACCTCAAAGCCCTCGGGTTGCCTCATGTAGATCTCTTCATCAAGATCCCCGTGTAAGAATGCGGTCTTCACATCTAGTTGTTGTAGATGTAAGTCCTCGGATGTGACCAACTGTAACAACCCTCACTTTTCGACTTCTAAATTACTGAATTAACCCTAGGGTTATATGTCTGACTATATGTATTAAGAGTTGTTATATACAATTAAATATTGACCGAATAGTAATTTTTAGTCAACAATGTACGCTTAAATAAATAATATATTATTAATTTATATAATTTGAAATAATTTAACTAAGTATATAAACTTTGTATCACTTTTATTATTTAGTTAATGTATTATATATTTAACTATATAATAAATCCAATTATATATAAATGTAATAATATTTATAAACTTACTAAAGCTATAGTTTAATAATTAAAATCATAATTATTATTAAAAATACAAAATACCGAATTATTTATTATTTTTATGCAAAATTTGTATTTATTAATAAATAAAAAAAATAAATAAAAATAAAATAAAATATTATTGATAAATATTCTTGGAAAAACATTAAATAAATTTGTTTATTTACATAAAAAAATCCTTAAAATAAATAAATAAATAAATAAATAAATAAATAAATAAATTACTTTTTAATTAAAATTTGTAATGGAAAAACTACTTTTATTATTTTATTTTGTGCATTATCCCATGACCTAACATTTAATACTTTTTAATTTTAAAATCCCATTAAGAATTAAATATTTCTTTTTCTTTTAATTATTTTATTCTTTTTACATAATTTTTTCAAGTATAAATACCCCTCATTTCTCATTCAAACTCACACCAAAATTTCTCTCATTCTCTCTTTGAAGAATTACTACTAGTAAGTCTTTTCTTACTTTTTATTTTTTTTACTTTTTACTTTTTACTTTTTACTTTTTACTTTTTACTTCGGTTATTATTTTTACCGAAATATGTAAATAATGTTATAAATTATATGCAATTAAAAATAAAATAAATAACATGTATACACTATTACTATTACTAGCACCTATAACATACTACTTATATTGTAACATAAAAATATTTTGGGATATGTATTAGAGATGTATAGATCTTCAAACTTTCTTGACGAATAGTTTCTATGAGATTCTAGGCAGAGGGTTTGGATTTCCGATTTAAAGGGTCCTATGGCTCAAGCCCCTAGATCTAAATTAGCCATTCGAAGGGAAAGGGGTGATTGGAAGCTTATCTAATATAGCAAGTATCCTAAAATGGAAAACACTGATAAAAGTAGAAACTCTCTAGTCATAGAAACTTAGTAAAATAAGAAACTTTCTAAAAATGGAAACTTATAAAAATAGTAACTTACTAGGAATAGAAACTTAGTAAAACAAACTATACTTAAACACATACTTAAACTTAAACATGGGCAAAACACTTAACTACTCTTAAATGTCAATAGGTTGACTTTCCTGCTCACTCGTTCAACTCCTTATTCCGAGGAATAACTCTCTCTCTACTTACTAAGGTGAATCCATAGCCCCTCTTTAATTGCTAGCAAACTTACTTACTTTTACTTGGGGTGAGACACATGCTGTTTTTACTTTTTACACTTTAGACACAAGTACCAAACTGTTAAACT
Organism: Rutidosis leptorrhynchoides; assembly: GCF_046630445.1. Classification (NCBI taxonomy): domain Eukaryota; kingdom Viridiplantae; phylum Streptophyta; class Magnoliopsida; order Asterales; family Asteraceae; genus Rutidosis; species Rutidosis leptorrhynchoides. Next base: position 13,687,928 of record NC_092335.1, on the reverse strand, counting down.
ATGCTATACCCGGCTATGTCCGACTAAGTCCTTACAGTGATATTTTTAATTGCTGCGGCATGCTTAATTATTGGGGGTAGGCCTATCGGGAGTAACGTCCCCGATACATTTGACCAAGTCATTGTATTACTTAATAATGAAATTAAACCGACAAGGACAGACACAACTTGTCATGGGACAAACTTGAACGTTTAGTCTAAATATCACGCATTGGCATAACTTTTTGATCCTGCGGGAGATCAACTTTACAAACTAAATCTTTTGGTCTAAAACAATGACAAACTTTTTGTTAAACCTATGAACTTCACTCAACCTTTTTGGTTGACACTTTAGCATATTTTGTCTCAGGTGCTGTTTGATTCAAGCTCTTATACTTACTGCTTATGTGATGCTACTTGGACATAGGATCAAGAGATATCGCATTTATTACTTCTGCATGTGAACATTTACGATATTGTTATTCCTGTCATTGTAACGACATTTCATTTTCCGCTGCGTACTCATTAAAGTTAAATTCATCATTTAGTATTGTTCTCGTTTATTATAATATGTTAGTATGTTTTGATATTAGTGACGTTCCTTCCAGACCCTATTGGGAGGACGTTACAGATTGGTATCAGAGCATAACCAGGCTGTTATAGAGAACCAGGATTGCATTTTTATGTGTGCCTTACTTGTTAGCTAGGGTGTCTTAGCAATCTAGGAAACTATAACCTTTCCTGCCTTAGACTTTAAAGCACTTAGGATTTGCCTTGTAATCTTAAAACATATGCCTTACAATCCTATCCTAAAACTGATCAAAATCTCCTTCCTAATGTTAGGATGTCTAATTATCATCAAACGACCAAAATAAATCTTTTCAAGATAACCGAAAAAGATACTGAAAGGTCTTCCACAGAAAGACCAGTCCAAAGTCCACCTTATGGCTTTGGTGGTCCTCCCTCACCAAATTATAGCCCAAATACTACTCTAAAGTTACATGGGTCTCCTGAATACTATCCAACCCCGAGGAATAAAGACAAGAGGAAATGTCTTGAAGAAACTGGGCCGTCAAATAAAAGATCTCGATCTCCTTCCTACGATGAAGTTGATGCCAAGTACGAGCTCATGAATCTGCGAAAAACTACCGATGACCTTATTCGCCATATTGCAAGGATCGATGCTCAAATGAACGAAAAAGACCTAGCGATCAAGAAGCTCATGGAGGAAAATGCTGAGCTAAAGAAAGAGATTATATACATACATTTGTTTTATCCCATGACCGATTTGGACTTTGGTTTGCACCCTTACAAGAAATGCCCGATGGGGAAGCAATCTCTCTCCTACCTAAGAGAAGATGTTGACTTTAGATTGAAGATGGAGGAAAACCGCGTGAATAATCAACTTTCTATAAGGGACCACAAGTACCATGTAATCAACAATGGTGTTTCTAATCTTTATGATAATCTCGAATTCCTGCATGAGAAACAAAAGGCGAAGAATGAGAAAGTTGAGAAGTTTATGAAGAAGGTTGAGGACGAGAAGAAGAGATATGAAGACTACTTCAATCTTAATATTTCCTAATTTATTTTTCCAAATTTCTTATCTATGTAAAGGCTATGCCTTAAACTATTTCTATTTCCGAATCGTGTAATAAAGGCTTGTTTAATGCCTCGTTCTTAATAATATAAAGTGTTTCGTTCATATCATATTCATCTTTATCCCGCTTAAAAAGTCTTCAAACTTATGACCTATCAGATTTATCAAACTTCTATACACCCTTATGTAGTGGAGAATCATGGTTCGTACAACTGCACCAACTCTTACCACGATGTCTCATAACTTTCTCGTTTGACCACGTCCATTTCAAACTTTCACAACTTCCATAACTTTCAAAGGTATGAAAGTTGACCAAGTCTATAAAGACTGTAACTTAAAACTAGCCAACCATGACTCGACAAGTTCGTAACTATTTTCATGGATGACGTTTTGATCTGCTCCAAGAGTGAGAAAGAACGTGAGCAACATTTGCAAATTCATTCTTAAGAAGAAGAACAACTCTACGCAAACTTTTCCAAGTGCAAGTTTTGGCTTAAAACCGACATGTTGTCGATCCAGCAAAGATTACTGCTATCCTTAATACACTATATTAGAAATCATCATTTATCATATCCTGACCTTATGGAGTGACCTTGGAATGAAAATATGAATTAGTGAAATATAATGACGGTGGCCAACGTGATTATATTACGGTAATTCATAGAAAAATTCCAATATCATGACGTATAGAATAGAAAGTGATTCAAAGAAAACTCTCAAGCTATCTGTTCAAAAACCCAAATGCAAGAAGAAAAAAAGATCATCTTGATATTAGTAGATACCAAAGACTGCGAAGCATATTCGTCAATTTTTGGGACTTTCCGGTTACTATCGGAGATTCATAAAAGATTTTTCCCTTCTTGCCAAACCTCTTACGAAGCTAACTCAAAAAGGGAAGAAGTTTGAGTGGTCCGAAGAACAGGAGTCTGCTTTCAAGATTCTGAAAGAGAAGTTGACCACAGCCCCAATTCTATCTTTACCTAAAGGTACTGATGATTTTGTTGTTTACTGTGATGCTTCAAAGCAAGACTTTGGTTGTGTTTTAATGCAACGTGAAAAGGTTATTGCCTACGCATCTAGACATTTGAAGAAATACGAGGAGAACTATACTACACACGACCTTGAGTTAGGTGCCGTGGTATTTGCATTAAAGATATGGAGACATTATCTATATGGTACCCAGTTTACGGTGTACACTGACCATAAAAGTCCTCGACACATCTTTGATCAAAAACAGCTGAATATGAGGCAAAGCCGATGGCTCGAGTTATTGAACGATTATGACTGTAAGATGGAATATCATCCTGGCAAGGCAAACGTAGTTGCCGATGCCCTCAGTCGAAAAGACGATGTTAAACGTGTTCGTGCCTTAAACCTGAAAATCAAATCAAATCTTATATCACGAATCTGCGAAGCTCAACTGGACGCTATTAAACCAACACTTATCGAAGGTGAAGGACCTATCGGTTTCGAGAACCAACTCCAAGTGAAAGCTAATGGTACACGGTACTTTAGCAACAGAATTTGGGTTCCTCGCTTCGGTAATCTCCGTGAACTAGTCTTGGATGAAGCGCATAAGGCTAGGTATTCTATTCATCCGGGTTCCAGTAAGATGTACCACGATGTGAAGGAATTCTACTGGTGGCCTTATATGAAAGTCGACATTGCTACTTATGTTAGTAAGTATCTCACTTGTTTGAAAGTCAAGGCTGAACATCAAAAGCCTTCTGGTCTGTTGACACAACCCGATATTCTGCAGTGGAAGTGGGAATGTATCGCTATGGACTTTATTACTAAATTGCCTAAGACTTCTAGTGGCAATGATACTATATGGGTCATAGTAGATCGTCTTACTAAATCTGCTCATTTCTTACCGATCAAGGAGACCGACAAGATGGAGAGATTGTCACAACTGTATATCAAAGAAATTGTCTCTCGTCATGGTGTTCCTATATCAATCATATCCGATCGCGACAGTAGATTCACTTCCAGATTCTGGAAATCCTTACAAACTGCTCTTGGAACTCAACTCGACATGAGTACTGCTTATCATCCGCAAACCGATGGTCAAAGTGAATGAACCATTCAAACATTGGAAGATATGCTTCGTGCTTGTGTTATCGACTTCGGCAAAGGCTGGGATAGACATTTGCCTTTGGTTGAATTCTCTTACAATAATAGTTACCACACAAGTATTAAGGCTGCACCTTTTGAGGCCTTATACGGACGAAAATGTAGATCCCCACTGTGCTGGGATGAATTAGAGGACAGACAGTTAACTGGTCCTGAAATCATACACGAGACAACCGAAAAGATAGTTCAGATTAAGAAACGAATAGAAACTGCCCGCAGCCGACAGAGGAGCTATACTAATAAAGGTCAGAAAGATTTGGAATTCCAAGTTGGTGACAAAGTCATGTTGAAAGTATCCCCTTGGAAAGGCGTCGTTTGTTTTGGTAAACGAAGCAAACTAAGTCCGCGTTTTGTTGGACCCTTCAAAATTACTGAAAGGATCGGACCCGTGGCTTATCGATTAGAATTACCTGCTGAACTTAGCAGCGTACACGACGTATTTCATGTCTCAAATCTTAAAAAGTGTCTCGCTGATGACACTCTCGTTATTCCTTTAGATGACATTCGCATTGATGATAAAATGCACTTCATAGAGGAACCCGTAGAAGTCATGGACCAATCTGCTAAACGCTTAAAACAAAGCACCATACCTATTGTTAAGATCCGTTGGAATTCACGACGTGGCCCCGAGTATACCTGGGAACATGAAGACCAAATGAAACAGAAATATCCCCATCTCTTCTCAACCGCTGATGCATCCGAGAAGTCTACCTAAAACTTCGGGACGAAGTTTTTATTAACGGGGAGGTACTGTAACAACCCTCACTTTTCGACTTCTAAATTACTGAATTAATCCTAGGGTTATATGTCTGACTATATGTATTAAGGGTTGTTATATACAATTAAATATTGACCGAATAGTAATTTTTAGTCAACAATGTACGCTTAAATAAATAATATATTATTAATTTATATAATTTGAAATAATTTGAAATAATTTAACTAAGTATATAAACTTTGTATCACTTTTATTATTTAGTTAATGTATTATATATTTAACTATATAATAAATCCAATTATATATAAATGTAATAATATTTATAAACTTACTAAAGCTATAGTTTAATAATTAAAATCATAATTATTATTAAAAATACAAAATACCGAATTATTTATTATTTTTATGCAAAATTTGTATTTATTAATAAATAAAAAAAAATATTATTGACAAATATTCTTGGAAAAACATTAAATAAATTTGCTTATTTACATAAAAAAATCCTTAAAATAAATAAAATAAATAAATAAATAAATAAATTACTTTTTAATTAAAAATTGTAATGGAAAAACTACTTTTATTATTTTATTTTGTGCATTATCCCATGACCTAACATTTAATACTTTTTAATTTTAAAATCCCATTAAGAATTAAATATTTCTTTTTCTTTTAATTATTTTATTCTTTTTACCTAATTTTTTCAAGTATAAATACCCCTCATTTCTCATTCAAACTCACACCAAAATTTCTCTCATTCTCTCTTTGAAGAATTACTACTAGTAAGTCTTTTCTTACTTTTTATTTTTTTTACTTTTTACTTTTTACTTTTTACTTTTTACTTTTTACTTCGGTTATTATTTTTACCGAAATATGTAAATAATGTTATAAATTATATGCAATTAAAAATAAAATAAATAACATGTATACACTATTACTATTACTAGCACCTATAACCTACTACTTATATTGTAACATAAAAATATTTTGGGATATGTATTAGAGATGTATAGATCTTCGAACTTTCTTGACGAATGGTTTCTATGAGATTCTAGGCAGAGGGTTTGGATTTCCGATTTAAAGGGTCCTATGGCTCAAGCCCCTAGATCTAAATTAGCCATTCAAAGGGAAAAGGGTGATTGGAAGCTTATCTAATACGGCAAGTATCCTAAAATGGAAAACACTGATAAAAGTAGAAACTCTCTAGTCATAGAAACTTAGTAAAATAAGAAACTTTCTAAAAATGGAAACTTTATAAAAATAGTAACTTACTAGGAATAGAAACTTAGTAAAACAAACTATACTTAAACACATTCTTAAACTTAAACATGGACAAAACACTTAACTACTCTTAAATGTCAATAGGTTGACTTTCCTGCTCACTCGTTCAACTCTTTATTCCGAGGAATAACTCTCTCTCTACTTACTAAGGTGAATTCATAGCCCCTCTTTAATTGCTAGCAAACTTACTTACTTTTACTTGAGGTGAGACACATGCTGTTTTTACTTTTTACACTTTAGACACAAGTACCAAACTGTTAAACTATGCTATACCCGGCTATGTCCGACTAAGTCCCTACAGTGATATTTTTAATTGCTGCGGCATGCTTAATTATTGGGGGTAGGCCTATCGGGAGTAACGTCCCCGATACATTTGACCAAGTCATTGTATTACTTAATAATGAAATTAAACCGACAAGGACAGACACAACTTGTCATGGGAAAAACTTGAACGTTTAGTCTAAATATCATGCATTGGCATAACTTTTTGATCCTGCAGGAGATCAACTTTACAAACTAAATCTTGTGGTCTAAAACAACAACAAACTTTTTGTTAAACCTATGAACTTCACTCAACCTTTTTGGTTGACACTTTAGCATGTTTTGTCTCAGGTGCTGTTTGATTCAAGCTCTTATACTTACTGCTTATGTGATGCTACTTGGACATAGGATCAAGAGATATCGCATTTATTACTTCTGCATGTGAACATTTATGATATTGTTATTCCTGTCATTGTAACGACATTTCATTTTCCGCTGCGTACTCATTAAAGTTAAATTCATCATTTAGTATTGTTCTCGTTTATTATAATATGTTGGTATGTTTTGATATTAGTGACGTTCCTTCCAGACCCTATTGGGAGGACGTTACCCCAACGAAAGCACGAAATGAATAGTAGTCATCTTCACCACCGGTGAAAATATCTCTTGTTAATCAACCCCTTTCCTTTGTTGAAACCCTTTAACCACTAACCGTGCTTTGTACCTCTTCATGTCATCCACCTCATTCTTTATTCTATACACCCATTTGTTTTGCAACGCCTTTTTATCGTGAGGTGATTTCACTAGTAACCAAGTCTTGTTCTTCTCAAGTGACCCCATCTTTTCTTTTATAGCAAGCTCCCATTGTATGGATTCTTTGGACTTTCTTGCTTCAAAGTAACTTTCGGGTTCATCATTCTCCGTATAGAGCAAGTAGTTTGTTGATGAAGAATACCTAGGATTAGGTTTGGGCACTCTAGTCGAGCATCTAAGTATAGGAGCAACCTGTATGGTTGGACCGGTCTCATTAGCCTCCTCATCACTAGAACTCGCACTATGTTCAGAATTATCATCGCTATCCGAACCATCCCCATCATTGTCAAGATCCGACCCATTACCATTAATCAGCAATTCATTGTTCCCCGAACTCCCACTAGAACCCGCAAGATCATCAAGAGAAACATCGTCAAGAATAACATGATCTGGTTTTTGACTCCCCGTTTCCGGTTTGCCATAGACTGAATCTTCATCAAAGGTAACATCACGCGATCGAATAACCTTTCTAGCTTCATTATACCAACAACGATAGCCCATCTCATCCGAACCATAACCAATGAACGTACACTTCTTTGACTTAGCTTCAAGTTTATCTTTATCAATATCTTTGGTTTTCACATAAACATTACACCCAAAGATTCTAAGATGATCATAACTAACCTTTTTACCTAGCCATTCTTCCTCGGGAATTCGGAAACCCAATGGTGTTGAGGGTCCCCTATTAATCAAATAAGCCGCCGTATTAACCGCATCCGCCCAAAACATCTTAGGCAAACCAGCATGTAGTCTCATACTCCTAGCCCTTTCATGCAACGTACGATTCATACGTTCGACGACCCTATTGTGTTGCAGTGTCTCTGGTACCGTTTTCAACATTCTAATACCGAACTTTGCACAATGGTCTTTAAACTCAAGACTACCATATTCTCCTCCATTGTCCGACCTTAAGCACTTAACCTTTAAATTGGTCTCATTCTCAACCATAGCTTTCCACTTCACAAAAGTACCAAAAACTTCGGATTTAGCTTTAAGAAAATAAACCCATACCTTTCAAGTGATGTCGTCAATGAAGGTGACATAATAACGAGAACCTCCATGCAATTCTACATTCGTTGGCCCAAAAATGTCCGTATGAACTAGCTCCAATTTCTTCATATTTGGTGAATTCCCGATTTAACAAAAGTTACCTTCTTTTGCTTTCCATAAGTACATGGTTCGCAAAACCCAAGCTCTATCTTTTTCAAATCTGGAATTCTCCTACTCTAATTAAGAACCTTCATACCCCTCTCACCCATATGCCCGAGTCTTCGGTGCCATAGAGTAGAACTAGCCCCAACGTCAACCGTAGCAATCACCGTGTCTTTTTCAAACACCTCAACCATATAAAGAGTTCCCCTTTTATGTCCATGAGCTACGACACTACTATCCTTAATCACCTCCCATTGGCGATTCTTGAAAGTAACCTCATTACCTTCTTCATCTAATTGACCAACCAAGATTAACTTCCTTTTTAACTTAGGAATAAACCTCACGTTCTTTAAAGTCCAATTAGAACCAAGAGTAGTCTTCAATACAACATCTCCTATACCTTTAATCTCGAGACTCTTGTTGTTTGCCAATCTAACTTTACCTTGATACGTCCGAAAATTCCTCATCACGCTCTTAGTGGGAGTAGCGTGAAATGAAGCTCCCGAATCCAAGACCCAATACTCCACCGAACTTTCAACACTACATAATTGTGCATCCTCCGTATCTTTCGTGATCAAGTTAACATCTTTAACCGGAGCATTCTTACAATATCTTTGATAATGCCCCTTTTGATTGCAACCTCGACAAATAACGTCACTTCAGTCTTTCGATGGATACCTCTTCTTGAACTTCCCTTTACCCTTCTTCACACCACGATCAACTTTCCTACCACGATTGTCGGTACTTAACAAGGAACCGGATAACAATTCCCCCGAACTTCTCCTACGAGTGTCTTCACCGAGAATTAAATCCCTAATTCCTTCATACGCAAGCTTAGTAGTACCGGTAGAGCTACTAACCGTGGTAACCGTACCCGACCAACTTTCCGGTAATGATGAAAGCAAGATTAGTGCTTTTAGTTCATCATCAAACTTGATTTCAACCGACTCTAATCTTGAAACAAGATTGTTGAATTCGTTGATATGATCCGTTGCACTCATACCTTCCTTCATCTTCGTGTTGAACTATTGTCGCATGAGAAAAACCTTATTCGCCGCCGTAGGTTTCTCATACATGTTGGAGAGGGTCTTCAAACAATTAAAAGTTGTCTTTTCATTCATAATATTTCCTACAACATTCTTGGCGAGTGCAAGACGAACCGCACCCAAAGCTTGACGATCCAAGAGCATCCAATCGACATCGTTCATGCCTTCAGGTTTGGTCTCCAACAAAGGTTGGTGAAGTTTCTTTTGATACAAGTAGTCTTCTATTTGCATCTTCCAAAAGGCGAAGTCTTTACCATCAAACCGCTCGATCTTTAATTTACCGTCTTCCGCCATCGTTCCCAACTCGAACCTTGAGCTCTGATACCAATTGTAAGGATTATAGGACCCAAACAATAGAGTAATTCCAGAGAATTACCCTTCCACAATCGACAAACGAAAGAACAATAAATAAAAGAATTAAAGACGCGAGATTTAACGTGGTTATATGTAATCGAATGTCGATTACTTTAATCCACGGACCAACTAGAGAGATTTTATTTATATAATTCGTAGATACAACTGAGGGTTACATTATGATGCTTTATATAGGCCAAAACACCTTGGAGAATAAGAAAAAACATAAATTTGGAAACTTCTCGCCAGACGAAGCCGCGCCGTGCCACCTTGAGCCGCGCCGCGCCTCAAAGGCTAATCTCCTGACAGTCGTTTTCCAAACCTGATGCTCTGTTTCACGTAGTAGGCCGCGTCGCGCCTTCCAAGGCCGCGGCGCGCCTCCCCTGTTCGTCCGACTCCTTTTGTTTTGATATCCTTCACATCCAACATCTTTTACCATAAGTTCCCTACATCATGTAGATATATGGTAGTTAGTAGCTTAAAGAAAATGATAATGATTGACTAAGCAGCAACAACAAAACTCAATCTCACAAAAGTAAAGTCGAGAATTGTTTGTGATTACTAAGAATAATAATTTCAAGTGGCGTACAACAAAATGGGAGATCAAGAAACACAATGCAATTATTCAAAAAGACAATAACCAAGCAGGACGTATGTCTTTCACACATGTCATAGATGTTCCATTATCCTCCTCCAGGCACTATGATACTAAATGATATAACAATTTTCATCATTACTTTATTAATTAACTTCTTTTAACAAATCAACATTGTTCAATGGTATACAATTAATTTTCGCAAATATAAATTAATGAAAAGGTAGCTTAATTAATCTATGCCCTACTAAGTATATGAAAGATCATGAGTTCGATTCACTTTGGCTACTTTTTTTTAGCCTTGATGGTGCATCAAAGAATTTTTTTATTACTTAACTCTTTTTTCCTTTATGTTTTTTTTTTTTTTTACCTTTTACTAAAATAGTGTTTATGTTACTTTATTTATAAATAATATTTTCTTCTAAATTATTTTTTATGTTTTTTCTTTTTAATTATATTCTATTTTTTTAATACTACAATGCTACAAGGTCTTTAAAATAAAAGCTTTTTCTTTTATATTATTTTTTTAAAAATAATTGCCATGTTTCTTTATTATTCTATTAAAATATTTGTATTAACAAATGTTTACCGACACATGTTAAAGTGATTAACTCATAGAAACATCAAGTTTTATAGCATTCACCTATACGTCTATTGTATTTTTTGAAATGATTAACTCATGTTGAAATGATTAACTAAATGACATATCAGTTTTCATCATATATTTATTAATTTTTTTTAATAAATCAACATTGTTTAATTATATATAATTAATTTATGCAAACATAAATGTATCCTAACTTGTATATGCCCTTGCTAAGCATTTGAGTTCGATTAACTTTGGCTACCTTTTTACTCTTTTTTTGCCTTGATGTTGCAGCTAAGGTTGCAAAATTCGCTATTTAGGAATTAATCATTCGGGACTTTTGAAGGAGTAATTTACATATCATAGATTAATCGTATTATATTTTATACATTTAAATATTAAATTTGAAAAATTATATGTGTAAATATAGAAGAAAACCATAAATATAAACATAAACTTTAAAATTATTGTCTAAAATTTTTTATTTTGTTCAAAAACTCTAAAATATTAGTTTAAATTCTTGTTAAATGCTGACCAATTTTGACTTTGACCGACTTTGATTATCAAATTTGATTTTGACTCATCAATCGATGTTGACCGATTAACTAAATGGATTGTAGAAAATCAGAACGAACTGCTCCTAAATATGAGTTATCGAGGATTCATCGAAGTTACAATAGTAGTTGCACCAAAGGGTTTTTTTTCATTACCCTACTATTTTTTCTTTTTTTTTCCTTTAAGTTTTTTTTTTTGCCTTTAAAACAGTGTTTTTGTTACATTATTTTATTAAAATTGTAGATAATATTTTCCTACAAAATATTCTCTTATATTTCTTTTCTTTTGATTATATTCTATTTGATCTAATACTACAATGCTACAAGATATTTAAATAAAAGCTTTTTAACTTTTATATTACCTTTTAAAATAATTTTCATGTATCTTTGTTATTCCATAAAAATTTTGTATCAAAAGATGTTTATCAACGCATGTTAAAATGATTAAATTATACTCTAGAAAACATTAAATTTTATTGCATTCACTTATCCGTGCATTATAATTATAAGTTTTATTAAAGATTATAAAATCTTTGTCGCAGCAATGCTAGCAATTTACCTGGTTTCAAATTTAAATTGTAAATTTAGATGGACAGAGCTAATTGTAACACCGGCCATTTTTTTTATAACACAACGGAAGTCTTATTTAGTAAAATCACAACCTTAATTACATTTGTACAAAAACCAATTAATTAAGTTTACTTTAACAAACGGTGTTAGTTATTACAAACATGGTTACAAAAGCCCACATCAGAGTTCCAAGTCAAACATATCTTCTACATCATGTTCCGATCCCAGTAGCAGTAGCTAAACCTGCAAGGGGAGGAATGTGGGGGATTAGCGCACCGCTAAGTGAATGGAATCTATCTACAGATTAAGCTTAAGTAATCTATCATATAACAGTCAACTAACATGCTTACAACCATCAAGCATACAAACAAAGACAATATAAGGATCGGCGGCTTGTACGGGCACACGACCTAGCTGATCAGGCTAGCATCTACTGATAGTCCTTTCCTGTCTAGTCTCTACAAACAGACTGCAGGGTATGAACTCAACCTCCCTTGGAACGGTTGACCTCACACTCAACCTCCCTTGGAACGGTTGACCTCACACGGACTGTAACCTCCCTGGGAATAGTTGTGAATCCCCAACCTCCCTAGGAAGCTGGTGTCAAGCACAGTGCAAATATACAACATATTAATCACATAACATGAAACTATCCAACTAGCATGTTAATCACTACACTACATAGGGTAATCAGAGTAATCTACTGTAGCATGATTTGCTACTTAAACTCTATCCGAAGATAGACACACTCACCGATTACCAGCGACTGAAGGTTCTCAGAGGTCTAATCTTTCTGAGCCTTCTCTTTATCTTTTCCACCTGAGAATTAGACATAATCAAGTCAGTAATCATGTCTTGATATAATCCCAACAACAAGATAATAGCATCAATAAACAAACACTTGAACACTTAATCAATCTGACCTATCAACTGTACGAGTGACGTCATTATAATCCGCACATCTAAGAAAACTCAACCGTGCGGTTGACACCTCACCCGTACGTTTGGTCCTTGGCCAAATATCCAATTAGACAACAGTAGATCCGTACGGTTGACCACACGAGTGACATATGACTCGTACGAGTCACATCTCAACCGTACGATCCAACTAGCAAATATAACAGTTCAAGTAACCACTCACTCGTGCGGTTCACCGTGCGGTTGACCGACTCAACCGTACGTGTGAAGGTTCACTCGTGCGGGTGGAGAAGAACAACAACAACAGTTGTTATGACGGGTTTTTAACCCAAAACCACTCAAAGTCATAATATCAAGTTCTAAACCACATCATACAATCATATTATCATTAATTGATAAGTTTATATCATAATCTCCATCAATAGTGACATATAAATGCATGCTATGCAAGACATACGCACTGAAACCTCTTTTTATGACCCATATAACATTTAATATATCTTATAAAGAGTTTATCATTGAATTGGATTCTTCATTACGATTCCAACGGTATTTTATTCATTAAAAACGGAGTTACAGTGTGAAAGTTATGACCAAAACAAGTTTCACCAAAAAGCTGAACTGCTCAACCGCACAACTGAGACCTCAACCGTACGAGTGAGCCCCTCAACCACGTGGTTGAGCCCTCAAACGCATGCTCAACTGCGTGATTGAGCTGTCAAAAGTGTGGGAGCTGATGAACAGCTCCAGCTCGCTGTTTTTCGCGTTTTTGACTCCAAATCTTGATTTTAGCTCGTTCTGGTCACAAAACTCACTTACAAACTTCATATAACAACTATCTAACATATATCTAACATCAATTAAGCATAACTAACACAAATCATGAAGATTCAAGCTCAAAATTACATAAAACCCATTTTACACCCAAAACCCAATTCTTAAGAATTAAACCATGAATTCAAGCATGCTAACCTGGATAAATACTTACAAGGATGATATGATTCAGTTCCTAAAGACTCTTGATTCAATTTCTTAATTGGATTTGATTAGGGTTTTGTGAAGGAGATGAACAAGCACGGGTTTTATTTTGAGTTTTTTCTAGAAATGAGAAGAAAGAAGCAGATTACACTCTAAATGGGTTATTGAAACTCATACCCACAACACACGGGTATTTACCAGTTATCTAATATCTTTCGTACTTAATTTGACAACCCTAACGGAGTCCAAATTCAACAAATGAACCTGTTCTGTGACCCTTGTCACAAACTGGTCTTAACCACATAGCCAATTAATAATACACATATTATTAAAATAAAAGCATATCTAAACACAATTATAAACCTAAGGGAAATTTAGTAATCTTACTTCTAACCCCGAATTCAGTCTGTTACAAATCCACCCCCCTTAAATAGATTCCATCCTCGAAATCTGGTCTTGGTCAAACAGATGAGGGTAACGGGTCTTCATCAAATATTTTGTCTCCCATGACAAATTATACCCTAAGCTGTGTTTCCATTCTACTAAAACCATCGGGATCACTTTCTTTCTTAACTTAGTAACGTTTCTGTCGACCCCTCGAATTGGTTCCTCAACCAACTTGTTACTCAAATCAACTTTCAAATCTACTAGCGGTACGATCTGTGTCTCGTCATCGACTTTACACTTACGCAAATAACACACGTTGAAGGTATTATGAATACTAGCTAACTCAGAAGGAAGATCTAACATAACTGTCTGGTTATTCAGAATCTCACTAATTGGAAATGACCCAATGTACCTTGGCGCAAGCTTACTACGTTTAACAAATCGGATAACCCCTTTCTACAGTGAAACCTTAAGATACACACGATCACCCACATTAATAGTTATCGGATGTCTACGCAGATCTGCATACATCTTTTGTCTATCTCTGACAGCTTTCAACTTTTCCCGTGCAATAGCAACTTTTTCGACTATCATTTGAACAATTTTGGGACCTGCAAACTGTTTCTCTCCAGCCTCTAACCAACAAGTCAGAGTTCTGCAATGACGACAGTACAACATTTCGTAAGGCGGCATTCCTATGCTCGAATGATAAGAATTATTATACGCGAATTCAACCAATGGAAAATGTGAATCCCATGAACCACCATATTCTAGTACACACGCTCTCAACATATCCTCTAACGTCTGTATCGTTCGTTCACTCTGACCATCTGTCTAAGTATGATAAGATGTACTCAGATTCACAAGTGTACCCAGATTCTGTTGTAGATTGTTCCAGAAGTTCGATACAAATCTAGAATCCCTGTCTGACACAATCGATAATGGCACACCATGACGACTAACTATCTCTTTCACATATAATTTGGCAAGTTCACTTAATGACGATGTCTCACGAGTAGCAAGAAAATGAGCACTCTTGGTAATTTTGTCACAAAATCCATCGTGATATGCTCCCATTTCCATTCTGGAATCTGTAACTGACGCAAATATGACACTTTTAAACAAAACGAGCGATGTCTGTTTTCATAGTTGGCCACCAATACACTGATTTCAAATCATGATACATCTTATTACTGCCTGGATGTACCATCAATCTGGATTTGTGAGCTTCAGTCATGATCAAATCCCTCAAGTCTTCAAGCATAGGCACCCAAATACGGTTATTTAAGGTCTTAAGTCCACGAGAATCATCAATTAGGTCAAATTTTCATTTAGTCATAAGTTCAGATTTAATATGTTCATCCTCTAAAGCACATGCTTGAATAGTTCGCAATTGATCGATCAAATCTGAAGTTATACTCAAACGCAGAAATTTCACATTCTTACCTGACTTTTTACGACTTAACGCATCTGCTACGACATTTGCTTTACCCGGATTGTCACGACCCTACTTTTCCGTTATCTTTTACCGTTTATTATTTAACGCTCGTTAATTGTTATTCGTGCCATGTCATTTTTATCACCTATATTATTATTTTAGTAATACTATATTAATTTTTATGTGTTAAATGAATATTTTTATTCATGTTTTAAATTGTACGTTTCTACGTGTCGTGGATTTCTATCCGGCGAATCATTTCGATTTTCAAATCAACGGTTAGACTTTTGAGATTTTTGAATCCAAATTATTTTAATTATGATACTTTTATATCATATGAGTATATAAAGTATTTCTATATTTTATTTTTTGCGTGTGCGTGATTCCTCCGAAGATTTAATCGCGTAACAGCATTTTCGCGTTTCGGGCTTCGTTCGGGCATTCGGGCCAAAAGCTATTAGTCATTTAACAAAATTGGCCCAATAAGGGGCCCACTCTACCCATTTTTGGTCGGACCCTCTTTAGAGAGGGGGATAATGTGTGATTTTTGCATACTAGTGCTTTTTAGTCAAAAATTTACTAATACATTCATTTTAATCAAAACCTAAAGGCTCCTTCTCCTCTCCTCTCATCTTTAACAACCAATACAGACCCATCATCATCATTTTAGGTTTTCTTCATCAACATATCAATTATTCATCATCTATAAAGATCAATTGCATATACAGGTTCTCCATCTCGCGATCTTCAACATCCTTCTTCTTGATTCTTGATTAGGGTATAAACCCTAACCCTAAATTTTTGATTTTACTTTAATTTTTCTGTATTTATATGTTATTATGATAGTATGATGCTTGTATGTTGTTGTATTGTTGATTGTATGCGTAGAATCACTCGTTAATTCATGATTTCGGTTTGATTGATTTTGAACAGCGGAGTAATTGGTCTTTTCTGTAAAATTAAATGATGTAAATGTTAAATTAAAGTGTTTTGATGTTTTCCTATCATCAAGACATTAATTTTAGGCTCCGGATTCATGTTATTTCGATTCCCGGAGCTTAAGATATGATTAAAATGGTGTTTTCATGGAATTAAAACATAAAAACGAATGTGTTCGGGTTTGGTCCGACTTTGTGTCCATTTTTGGAGTCTCTAGGGTGTACTAATGTATTAGGATTGATTATTGGATGAACTTTCATGTTCGGGTCATCGAAATCCGAGCCACAGATCACCCTTTATGACTAAAACATGTTTTTGAACGGATTAAAGCTCCAAGTTGAATGGTGGCTGTTGGTCACGACTTGGTGGATGTTCTTGGGGTGTTTTTGAGTGTACTAATGTGTCGGGTGGTTTGGTTAGACGAAGATATATATAAAACTCGCCGAAAACCGATACCCGGGACTCAAGATATGACCCGATGAACTTTTAATTAAAACTTATGGTTATAACATCTAACTCGTGATATAAATAATGATTTTCATTATTAATAAATTACTTATGATATAAGAAGTAATTATTTTAATTTAAGACTTATGATATACATATTTATTATATCATTTATTAATTACATTATGATTTAATTAAACACTTAATTAAACTTATGATTAATAATACTTTTATTATTAATGAAAAATACTTATGGTAAGTATTAAACTTATATTATGAGATTATTATAATAAGACTTATAATAAAGATTAATTAATTATTTAATTATTATAAGGCTTAGTGATTATTTAATTATAATTTAATTATTAAATACTTATGATTTAATAATTATAATTAGAAACTTATGATATGATTAATAATTCATTATTAATTAATAATACATATGATATGATTTAAAATTTATTATTAATTAATAACACTTATATTATGATTAATATTAAATTACTTAATTAAATACTTATGTTATATTAATTATATCATTTAAACTTATGTTAACTTTAATAATTCAAGTTAATTTAATTAAACTTATGTTATGACATAATTATACATTTATGACTTTAAATAACATTATAACCTATATTATTATTATAACCTATACTTTAAAAATCAATGTTGACTATATTTGATCAAGGTTGACTTTTGAGTTGACTTTCGGTTGACTTTGACTTTCAGTTGACTTTTGTTGAATTTCTAATTAAGGAAACTTTCCTAACTTATAAACTTTCCAAAAATAAAAACTTTCTAAATATGGAAACTTTCCAAAGTTGGAAACTTTCCAAAAATAGAAACTTTTCTAAAATAGAAACCTTCCTAAAATAGAAACTTTCCAAAAATGGAAACCTGCTAAAAATGGAAACTTTTTAAAAATAGAAAGTGTGTGTCCATACGCTGTTCCGATCAAACCGATGCATGTTGAGTGTTGTTCTATGTCTACTTGCAACATGTACAATAGCTATCATACTAAGACTTAACCTAAGTTAGTTATTTATATCGACCTGCTTTATTTATAGGTCGGCGTAGTGATCATTCCTGATCACTTTACTTCGTTTGCTGTTCGCATTTTTTTGTGGTTACTTCTTTTGCTTTAAGGTGAGTTATAGTCCCATTTTTCTATTTTAAATATTTTGGGATGAGAATACGTGCAATTTATTTTATATTTTGGACACAAGTAGAAGTTGGTTTAAATTATTCATTGTGAGTCGAACAAAAATATTCCCTAGTCTGGTTACTGTAATCACTGGTTTCTACTGGTGAACGCGAATCCTATGGATAGATCTATCGGGTTTGACAACTCCATTTCGTGCTAGTCGAGCTAGCAATTTTTGAAGACGAAATGTATTAGTACTTTGTAATTAGTAAGGGTGGAATTGGTTAAGTGGTTACCAGGTGGCTCACGGGTTAATGGAATAATGTTTTATATGTTTTCGAGCATATAATTTTTGTGGTCCAAAATAAGGCTTTATGTTTTCAAACATAAATTTTTATGGTTTAAATTAATTATTGTTTGCAATATTAAACCTATAATTCACTCAACATTTTTGTTGACAGTTACTCGCATGTTTTATTCTCAGGTTCACGATTGATTGCTTCCGCTGTGCTTAGAGAGTTTGCATATTTATGATGGCAGCTTTTGTTAAACATTAACTTGCATTCTATTTTGATACATTAAATTGTGGATGTTTGTTGACTTTGTTTTGGTCAACTTTTGATTAAGTATTTATGTATGGTTTTTCTAAACTTACATATTTTGGTAGGTTTCCTTTATAGGAAATCTAAATAAAGAATGCAAGGTTATTTATTAAATTCATTTAGAGTTATGATCAAGCTGTGGGACCAAGATAACGATGGTCGTCAAGTGTACTTTGACGGGTCGTTGAACGGATGGTACTTGATTTCACAATCGTAGTCTTTAATCAGCTCTTGCCACCGTCTCTGACGCATATTCAGTTCTTTTTGGAGAGAAAATATACTGCAAACTTTTGTGATCTGTACATATTACACAATGTGTCTCATACAAATAATGTATCCATAACTTCAGGGCAAACACTAAGGCAGCCATTTCTAAATCATGTACATGATAATTTCTTTCATGAACTTTCAACTGTCTGGAGGCGTACGTGATCACTTTATCTCTCTGCATCAATACACAACCCAAACCGGTGAAGGATGCATCACAATTGACCACGAAGTCATCTAAACCTTCTGGTAATGTTAACACTAGAGCCTGACACAATAACTGTTTCAAAGTCTGAAAAGCCTTTTCTTGATCATCACCCCATCGAAAGGTTATGTCTTTTCGAGTCAAGTTAGTCAACAGACCCTCTATTTTCGAGAAATCTTTTATGAACATTCGGTAGTAACCAAGTAATCCCAGAGAACTCTTAATTTTTGTCGAATTTCTTGGCGATTTCCAATTCATAACCGCATCAATCTTTGATGGATCAACTTTTATACCCTCGGAACAAATTACATGACCCAAAAACTGCACTTCTCTCAACCAGAATTCACACTTAGAAAATTTTGCAAATAACTGTTCCTGTTTCAACACATTCAACACCTGTCTTAAATGTTCAACGTGCTCGGCCTCTGTCTTTGAATACACTAATATGTCGTCTATAAACACAATTACAAATTTATTTAATAACAGATGACACACCATATTCATCAGATCCATGAAGACTGCTGGCGCGTTGGTTAACCCAAACGACGTGACCAAGAACTCATAATGACCATACCTAGTTCTAAACACTATCTTCGGGATGTCAGATTCTGCAACTCTAATCTAATGATACCCAGATCGTAAATCTATGTTGGAGAAGTATGAAGCACCCTGTAACTGATCGAATAAATCATCTATTCTAGGCAGCGGGTACTTATTCTTTACTGTTCTCTTATTCAACTCCCGATAATCTATACACATACGCATGGTACCATCTTTCTTTTTAACAAATAATACTGGTGCATCCCACAGAGAAGAGCTCGATCTAATAAACCCACAATCCAATAACTCCTGAATTTGTGACATCATCTCACGAATTTCTGAAGGCGCTAAACGATACGGGGCTTTGGCATCTGGAGTGGCTCCCGGCACCCATTCAATCTTATACTCTACTTCTCTTACCGGCGGTAACCCTGGTAACTCATCCGAAAACACTTCCAAAAACTCTGAAACAACAGGAATATCGACTATTGATTTCTTTTCTTTCTTACCATCTACTACATAAGCCAGGAACGATTCACACCCTTTGGATAAGGATTTCTTGGCTTTCATCATTGATATCAACGGAAAACTATACCTACTCCGTTCCCCTCGGGCTATAACACGGGTTCCATCTGCTTAATGAAAGGAAATCATTTTCCTATCACACTTAATACTAGCTCTAAGTGGGCTCAGTCAATCCATTCCTAACACTACATCAAAACTAGGAATGGGTAACACTAAACAAGTCATTGGAAATGACTTTCCTTCAATATCAATACTAACCCCAGTCACAAACGTTGTGATGGGTGTGATCGTTCCATCACCTATCTCTACTCTAACCGGTTCAGGCAGCACAGTAGCAGGTAAATTCAATTTAGCACAAAAGTCTAACGACAAAAAAGACTTATTCGCACCACAATCAAACAATACATGAGCAGGTATTGAGTTGATTAAAATCATACCGGTGATCACATCGTCAGTTTCAGTAGCCTTCTCAACTGACATTTGAAAAGCTCTGGCCTCTGCTGTGGAAGGGTTCTTCCTCTTTTGCCCACTCGAGGCAGTAGACCCTCCAAGTGATGCCGAACGCATACCTGACCTTGCCCCAGAACTCATACTCTTGGACAGATAACTTACAGCACGATGCCCCGTCAAAAATCCCTTTAACGGAATGTTAACTCTGGTCCCAGTGCTTGGCTTGACTTCTACGTAACAACAAAACTTTACAGCAGAAGCAATTAATACCTGAGAATAAAACACGCAAAATGGATCAACAATAATTATGAGTGAATCTACAGGTTTTAAGTGAACAATACCATATGTTTAGAAAATGATAATCCAAAAACGTTTATTAGTGGAAGACCACCAATTTTTAATGTTAAAAGTTTGTATACAACTCTGTGTCCCGTTTCAAAAGTTTGTTGACACTACCCTGTCAAGTTTCAAATATCTGTAGACAATACCATGTCAAGTTTTATCTCATTTGTTCGTAAATCACAGTTTTAATTAACGTTGTATATTATCTGAAAAATAGTTATCAGAAATTAGTTTAAGTTCATTGACCACGAGATTTCAAATGTACAACTCCAAGTTGCGAAACGTATACATAATCTATGAGCACCTGAATACTAGCAATGACCAGAGTATAGAATCCACTACACTCCCTTTACCCCATAAAATGTTATACACCTGTTCGAGTGTATCTAATGTTCAAAGTAAATACACCACAGTTATAAAGTATGGTGAGGTTGTCAACCTAACGGATCCGTCCATCTAAATTGTGCTTACCCGATGGTATTAAAAGTATTCAAGTTAGGGGCTTTGTGAACAAACTCAATATGTATGATAAGTACTCGTGTCAACATAAAAGCATCTAAAAATGTAAGTAATACATCATGTATTTTCATCCCTGAAAACATGTAAAAAGCGGGACTGTAGACTCACCTTAGAACAGTTCGTATGAAAGACAAATGACTTGTACCGATTACAGTCGATTAATGCAACCTAAGTACACGTATTTAGGTTGGTCAACATATATGATTTAAACAACGTGGTTTCATAGTATAAGTTGTCTTATTGCTCGACTTGACGCGTTTCAAAGTAAAAGTTCAAGTAGTTCATGCAGGTCAAACAAAGTCAACCAAAGTCAACCAAAGTCAAACCAAAAGTCAAACTTGGTCAAAGTAGTCAAATAAAGTCAAAATCAGTAGGTTCATGTCAAATATTGGTCAACATGTCAAACCTAGGTCAAACAACAAGTTTTAGTTCATAATTGGTCAATTATACAATCGCAGTTTATCGTTATGCATAAAGTTCGTGTACATGTAGCAAACTTCGCCTAATATCTCATAGCATAAAATTCATGGTAACATGGAAAAATCCAGATCTTAAGTATACTCAAAATAGATTCCAAAAAGTCTGGCCAGGGTCTCATACGATGTCTAAAAGTCAGGAATCAGAAGGGGTACATTTATGGTTTGCCAAATCAGTTTCTGACCGCGCACTTATTTCGTTTTGGCTATAACCAGAGCTAGGAACATACAATTGATACAAGGTTAGTAGACATGGTTCAAGGACAAGTCAAACTAACACATATCAAAATATGAGCAAATTTTGTTTAGCCAATTGGTACAGTTTATTCATGAAAGTTGGATGATCAGTTTTCAGCTCAATTCAGAAATTACACAAACTATGGCTCTAATGTGCCCAATGCATAAGGTTTCAGAGATTGCAATTAACTAAACATATATCACATATCATGTCAAGATTCATATTCCAGAAGCATTCATGCTAATTCATTAAACTCAGACCACAGAGTACAAAACAGAGAGCAAGTTATAGATTCGATCCTAGTTTAGCTAGTCCCATTCGCATGCAATTATCCGAAGATCTAGATACAATTAGATCATGATATCTACATGAAAAGTGAAGTAATTTTTGTGTAGATTACAGATATGCAAATATTTAAACCCAGAAGTTAACACATTTTAGCATACAAGTCTATTTTCATGCAAGTGCTGTAAAAATCCACATTTTCATTCGTTTAAGCATATCTCAAGTTATACTCAAGCAAATAACATGATATCCTAGTGTAACCTGAGTGTTTTTGAATTATATATCCAATGTTAATAAACTCACAAACCAATTCCTGGCCTATCAATACCAGAATTCTGATCAAGCAACAAAAACACAACGTTAATTTCAAATGGACATAACTTGATCATTCGGAAACGAAATCAAGCGAATCCAAAGCCTAAAATCAATAGTTTTTTATGAGGATTCTAAATATCACATAATATCATGCAATTTAAAAATTAAATTTTCTGTACACACCAAAAACAAATTCGGTTTTCATGTAAATCGATCAATTCGGACAAACTAACGCATCTAACATTAATCATACATCAAGACTTGAGCATTAGACAACTTAAACCATGAAACACCAATAAAAATCTGATTTTAAAAATCAGGGTTAGCTATTTATACCTTTGATCGTGAAAAGAGTTATATCAACGCGTAGAGCACGATGTGAATTGAAATTTTCGTGTAGAACGTTTAATCTAACGAACAACAATTGATGTGGTTCTGTGTTTATGCTTGGTCGACGATGAGCAGAGGAGAAGGAGGAGAAGTCGTATGAATTTAGGGTTATAGATTTGCCAGTGTTTTATTTTAACTGCTATAATTAGGTTTAGGGCCTTACACTAGTATCCACTCATTCACTAGTCCAAAAATTAGTCCAATAAGGGAGGGTGGGGAATGGTTCGGCCGAATGGCCCAAGTGGGGTATTCCCCGGCTCGTGTTTTGCAAAAGCGTGTTGTCGTGGTCCGTTTCAAGTGTCGTTTAGACGTACTGAAGGCCCGGAACGCTAAACCGATCGTTAAAACGCAACCAAACATTTAATTTATTAAAACCCAATAAATTAAATATTTTTAAAAGTTAATAATTATTAAAATAATTATTAAAATAATTATTAAAATAAACCCGAGTGTTTCGTTGCTCAAAAAGCAGTTATCAAAACCGTATCGTTTTTATCGTATTTCTTTATCTGAAATATTTATTCGAATTAATATTAACTCATATTAATTATCGTAACCCTCCAAGGATCAAGTATGTATTTATTACATATAAACACATAAACGTTAAGTAATCGCCGTTAAATAAACTAACAGAAAGTTAACGGAAGTGACGGAAAAAAAGCAGGGTTGTTACATTACCCACCTGTTATTGAAAATTTCGTCCCGAAATTTTAGTGAACGTCCGCTAAAGTAGTTTCCTCCAGAAATAGTTGCGGATACTTTTGTCTCACCTGATCTTCACGCTCCCACGTGAACCCTGGTCATCTTTTCGCGTTCCACCGAACTTTAACGATAGGAATTATGCTTTGCTTTAAGTGTTTGACCTCATGGCCCAAGACTTCGACAGGTTCTTCAATGAAATGAATTTTTTCGTCGATACGCAGTTCCTTTAAAGGAATAATCAAATTCTCGTCGGCTAAGCACTTCTTCAGTTTCGATACGTGAAAAACGTCGTGTATACCACTGATGCTTGTGGCAGTTCTAACCTATATGCCACTGGTCCAACCCTTTCGGTTATCTCGAATGGTTCAACATATCGAGGACTCAGTTTACCTCGTTTCCCGAATCGTATAACCCCCTTCCAAGGTGATACTTTAAGCATGACTTTGTCACCAACTTGAAATTCTAAATCCTTCCGTCTAACATCAGCGTAACTCTTTTGAAAAATTCGAGCCATTCTTAATCGTTCCTGAATCTGTAGGACTTTCTCAGTTGTCTCCTGAATAATCTCAGGACCTGTCAACTGACTATCCCCCAATTCGCTCCAACATACGGGAGATCTACACTTCCTTCCGTACAATGCTTTGAAAGGTGCAGCCTTAATGCTCGTATGGTAGCTGTTATTGTATGAGAACTCAGCTAGTGGTAAATACTTATCCCATCCGTTTCAGAAATTAATGACACATGCTCGCAACATGTATTCAAAAGTTTGAATAGTTCGTTCGCTCTGGCCATCAGTCTGGGGTGATATGTTGTACTCATATCTAAACGAGTCCCCATTGCTTGCTGTAATGACTGCCAAAAATATGGAAGTGAATCTTTTGTCGCGATCGGATATAATAGATATAGGCACTCCATGCCTAGAGACGACTTCCTTAATGTAGACTTGAGCCAACTTCTCCACTTTCAGTCTCTCTTATCGGTAAGAAGTGTGCAGACTTAGTGAGGCGATCCACGATAACCCAAATAGTATCGTAACCTTCCACCGTTCTCGGTGGTTTCGTGATGAAGTCCATTGTAATACCTTCCCACTTCCACTGGGGAATCTTTAGTTAAGTTAATAACCCTGATGGCTTCCGATGTTCAGCCTCGACCTTAGCGCAAGTCAAGCACTTCTCGACATAGGTACAAATTTCAGCTTTCAAATTTGGCCACCAATAAAACGCCTTCAAATCTTGGTACACTTTATCTGACCCTGGATGAATTGAGTATCTTGACTTGTGTGCTTCCTCCAACACTAGCTCTCTCAATCTACCAAACTTTGGTACCCATATTCGATTAGCAAAGTACCGTGTTTCATCCTCCTTGATGTCAAATTTCTTATCCATCTCTTTGATAAATTCAACATCGACGTGTTCTCTTTTCACAGCTTCCCGTTGTGCCTTGCAGATCTGTGATGTAAGATTTGTACGAACAACTATGTTAAGCGCTTTAACCCTGAGGGGTTTCTCTTGCTCTTTTCTGCTTAAAGCATCCGCCACGACATTCGCCTTGCACGGATGGTATTGAAGTTCGCAGTTATAATCGTTAAGTAGTTCCATCCAATGTCGTTGTCTCATGTTGAGCTGTTTCTGATCAAATATGTGCTGCAAACTCTTATGGTCGATGAAGATAGTAAACTTGGTTCCATACAGGTAGTGTCTCCACATTCTAAGTGCAAAGACAACAGCTCCCAGTTCAAGGTCATGCGTAGTGTAGTTTTTCTCATGAATCTTTAACTGTCGTGATCCGTAAGCAATAACCTTGTTTTGTTGTAAAAGCACGCAACCCATTTCTTGACGTGAGGCGTCACAATAAACAACAAAATCTTCACTTCCCTCGGGTAGAGACAATATCAGTGCAGTTGTTAACTTCTCCTTCAACAACTGGAATGCAGTTTCCTGCGGTTCTGACCACTCATACTTCTTGCCTTTATGAGTCAACGCTGTTAATGGTCGGACAATCTTAGAGAATCCTTCAATGAATCTCCTGTAGTAACCAGCTAAACCCAAAAATTGCCGGATCTGAGTTGGCGTCTCTAGAGTTTCCCAATTCTTAACCGACTCAATCTTTGCTGGGTCGACCTGTATTCCCTTGGCCCCTACCACATGGCCAAGAAATTGTACCTCTGGTAACCAAAAGTCACACTTAGAGAACTTTGCATACAACTGCTATTCTCTAAGCGCAGTCAGTATCGAACGTAAATGTTGATCGTGCTCTTCCTTATTCTTAGAGTACACCAATATATCATCAACAAACACAATGACGAATTTATCTAGGTATGGCTTACACACACGGTTCATGAGGTCCATGAACACTGCTGGTACGTTCGTCAAACCAAACGGCATCACTGTAAACTCATAATGTCCTTAGCGTGTTCTAAACGCCGTCTTCGGGACATCAGCTTCTCTGACTCTCAATTGGTGATATCCAGATCTCAAATCAATCTTCGAGTAACAACTAGATCCCTGTAGTTGATTAAATAAGTCATCAATTCTCGGTAGCGGATACCGATTCTTGATTGTCAACTTGTTCAACTCTTTATAGTCGATACATAATCTCATCGACCCATCCTTCTTCTTCTTAACAAACAATACCGGAGTACCCACTCGGGAATTTGTGGTTATGTGACCCACCTTCTAGTACCTGTCACAAATTAGGGCATTACAACCCTGATGTTCTTCGCCATGGGAAGTTCTTGTAGTTCTAAAGGTCAAATCCGTATGTTGTACGCGTAACGGGTGCAGCTGCTGGCACCAAATCAATTCGAAATTTGACTTCACGGTGGGGTGGACGTGTAACCCCAGGACAATCTATAATAGTCAGGACATATTCGGGTCTCTTAAATGTTGATTCATCTTTACTCACATGTGCCAGAATTGCGAGACATTATCATATCAGGTACTTCTGGAACTTCGAGTAATCAGTGTAACATAATGCTGTACTGATCTCCACTCCGTACACCCTTACAGTCAGTAAAAGGAATTCGAATAGCCTTCTGGTCGTAGCTGCCTTGGTTGTATCGTCAAATAACCAGTTTGTTTCAACCACGAGGTTAAAACTTCCCAGTTTAATAGTTCTATCGAGTATACGTTGTCTAAGGAAGGTACTGGATCCTAAACGTTGTGACGGGATTCTCTAGTGATAAGTCTTCCATTAGCATCGATATTGGCAGTATATATAAACATTATGATGGATGAGTAAGAACAAACACGTGACGAATTTCATGAATAACGATACTGAATAAGGTGTGCTAGCAACTCAAATAAAATCAGTTATCTAGTCAAAAGAAGTCAGTACAAAGTTCCAAACGTATGTGTCTCGCGGGATACAGATGAAGTGTAGTTCACGTTAATGTGTTCATAGAAGATCGGTAACGTCTTTGGGTATAATGAAAATGATTGCCGCTTACGAAAAGTACGTTAGAACAGAATGAGAAGGGATACGGTAACAAGTAGTACTTACTAGTAGCAATGAGTGGTGGTGTTAGCGATAAGTAGCGATAGGTTGTGATAAGCAGTGATGATAGTAGTGACGTATAAGTTGTTAGTTAGCATGCTCGCATCATAGGTATATACACATGTATAATAATGCACCCAATAAGGCATAATAGTTATCAGTCGGTAGGCTCGTGTTGGGAAACAGAATCATGAACGGAGGGTGGCTGAATGATAGGTAAGTTGGAAGTCGAGTAAACAATATCTACTACGTATTGTGCGGGCTGTTACCAGGAATTCCTCCTCTAAAGACGTATCAGAAATGAGTTGTGATGCACAGTAGCGAGCAGTAAAACATGGAGGTGTTAGTAGTGACGAGTAGTACTTAGTAGTGGTAAGTAGTAATGAGTAGTATTGAGTAATAACAAGTGACAAGGGGTAGCAGTAAGTAGTATTTAGTAATGACAAGCAGTGAGAAGTAGTGATCAGTCGTGACTAGCAGTGAGAGGCGGCGTTGAGTAGTAGTTAGCAGCGGTAAACAGTACTGAGTAGTGGTATGAGATGACGAGTGTGTTCAAGTAGTGTCTTTGTAGTGACAAGTAGTGATCGGTGGTGACAGACAGTGTCGAGCAGTGACGAGTTGTGTCATGATTACAAGTTATATTAACAATTAATTTGCACCGTGTAAGTTTTTATTCACATTTGAGATTACACGGCTTGTTTTCTAAACATTGTTTATCCAATTAACTTACTTGACTAGGCCCCAATTCCTTATTTTGCGGTGTCGGAACTTCTATATGAGTTACCGTAATGTAATCCCGGTTATTACATTACGCTATCTCACATTTCTATTTGACATCACTCCATAAGTTCAAGATGGCGTAGTCAACTTAATTTAGTTAAATCTCACGACGCATGTGCGTATGTGATTCGTAGTATAGCGTTTAGTTCAAGTCCATATCATATAGGTGTAATGTGTATATGTACGTGATGTAATGTGTAGCCCTACATGTAGTATTGTGAAGCAAACAGTGCAAGTATGGTGTACAAAAGTCATCCAAGACACACGGCTATAGACTAGACTTCACTAATGCGCCTTTACGATTAGAACACTAATGTAACCTAGTTCCCTATAGCGAAAGCTCTAATACCACATGTAACACCCCGTCAAAAATCCCTTTAACAGAATGCTAACTCTGGTCCCAGTGCTTGGCTTGACTTCTACGTAACAGCAAAACTTTACAGCGGAAGCAATTAATACCTGAGAATAAAACACACAAAACGGATCAACAATAATGTTGAGTGAATCTACAGGTTTTAAGTAAACAATACCGTATGTTTAGGAAATGATAATCTGAAAATGTTTATTAGTGGAAGACCACCAATGTTTAATGTTAAAAGTTTGTAGACAACTCCGTGTCCCGTTTCAAAAGTTTGTTGACACTACCCTGTCAAGTTTCAAATATCTGTAGACAATACCATGTCAAGTTTTATCTCATTTGTTCGTAAACCACAGTTTTAAATAACATTGTATAGTATCAGAAAAACAGTTATCAGAAATTAGTTCAAGTTCATTGACCACGAGATTTCAAATGTACAACTCCAAGTTGCGAAACGTATACATAATCTATGAGCACCTGAATACTAGCAATGTCCAGAGTATAGAATCCACTACACTCCCTTTACCCCATAAAATATTATACACCTGTTCGAGTGTATCTAATGTTCAAAGTAAATGCACCACTGTTATAAAGTAGGGTGAGGTTGTCAACCTAACGGATCCGTCCATCTAAATTGTGCTTACCCGATGGTATTAAAAGTATTCAAGCTAGGGGCTTTGTGAACAAACTCAATATGTATGATAAGTACTCGTGTCAATATAAAAGCATCTGAAAATGTAAGTAATACAGCGTGTATTCTCATCCCTGAAAACATGTAAAAAGCGGGACTGTAGACTCACCTTAGAACAGTTAGGATGAAAGACAAATGACTTGTACGGATTACAGCCGATTAATGCAACCTAAGTATAAGTATTTAGGTTGGTCAACATATATATTTTAAAAAATGTGGTTTCATAGTATAAATTGTCTTATTGCTCGACTTGACGCGTTTCAAAGTAAAAGTTCAACTACTTCATGCAGGTCAAACAAAGTCAACCAAAGTCAAACCAAAAGTCAAACTTGGTCAAAGTAGTCAAATAAAGTCAACATCAGTAAGTTCATGTCAAATATTGATCAACATGTCAAACCTAGGTCAAACAACACGTTTTAGTTCATAAATGGTCAATTATACAATCGCAGTTTATCGTTATGCATAAAGTTCATGTACATGTAGCAAACTTCGCCTAATATATCATAGCACAAAATTTATGGTAACATGGAAAACTCCAGATCTTAATTATACTCAAAATAGATTCCAAAAAGTCTGTCCAGGGTCTCATACGATGTCTAAAAGTCAGGAATCAGAAGGGGTACATTTATGGTTTGCCAAATCAGTTTCTGACCGCGCACTGATTTCGTTTTGGCTATAACCGGAGTTAGGGACATGAAATTGATACAAGGTCAGTGGCCATGGTTCAAGGACAAGTCAAAGTAATACATATCAAAAGATGAGCAAATTTTGTTTAGCCAATTGGTACAGTTTATTCATGAAAGTTGGATGATCAGTTTTCCGCTCAATTCAGATATTACACAAACTATGGATCTAGTGTGCCCATAAGGTTACAGAGATTACAATTAACTAAACATATATCACATATCATGTCAAGATTCATATTCCAGAAGCATTAATTCTAATTCATTGAACTCAGACCACATAGTACAAAACAGAGAGCAAGTTACATATTTGATCCTAGTTTAGCTAGTCTCATTCGCATGCAATTATTCGAAGATATAGATACAATTAGACCATGATATCTACATGAAAAGTGAAGTAATTTTTGTGTAGATTACATATATGCAAAGATTTAAACCCAGAAGTTAACACATTTTAGCATACAAGTCTGTTTTCATGCAAGTGCTGTAAAAATCCACATTTTCATTCGTTTAAGCATATCTCAAGTTTACTCAAGCAAATGACATGATATCCTAGTGTAACCTGAGTGTTTTTGAATTATCTATTCAATGGTAATAAACTCACAAACCAATTCATGGCCTATCAATACCAGAATTCTGATCAAGCAACAAAAACACAACGTTAATTTCAAATGGACATAACTTGATTATTCGGAAACGAAATCAAGCGAATCCAAAGCCTAAAATCAATAGTTTTTCATGAGGATTCTAAATATCACATAATATAATGCAATTGAAAAATTCAATTTTCTGTACACACCAAAAACAAATTCGGTTTTCATGTAAATCAATCAATTCGGACAAACTAACGCATCTAACATTAATCATACATCAAGACTTGAGCATTAGACAACCTAAACCATGAAACATCAATAAAAATATGATTTTAAAAATTAGAGTTAGCTATTTATACCTTTGATCGTGAAAAGATTTATCTCAACGCGTAGAGCACGATGTGAATTGAAACTTTCGTGTAGAACGTTTAATCTAACGAACAACAATTGATGTGGTTGTGTGTGTATTCTTGGTCGACAATAAGCAGAGGAGAGGGAGGAGAAGTCGTATGAATTTAGGGTTATAGATTAGCCAGTGTTTTATTTTAACTGCTATAATTAGGTTTAGGGCCTTACACTAGTATCCACTCATTCACTAGTCCAAAAATTAGTCCAATAAGGGAGGGTGGGGAATGGTTCGGCTGAATGGCCTAAGTGGGGTATTCCCGGGCTCGTGTTTTGTAAAAGTGTGTTGTCGTGGTCCGTTTCAAGTGTCGTTTAGACGTACTGAAGGCCCGGAACGCTAAACCGATCATTAAAACGCAACCAGACGTTTAATTTATTAAAACCCAATAAATTAAATATTTTTAAAAGTTAATAATTATTAAAATAATTATTAAAATAAACCCGAGTGTTTCGTTGCTCAAAGAGCAGTTATCAAAACCGTATCGTTTTTATCGTATTTCTTTATCTGAAATATTTATTCGAATTAATATTAACTCATATTAATTATCGTAACCCTCCAAGGATCAAGTATGTATTTATTACACATAAACACATAAACGTTAAGTAATCGCCGTTAAATAAACTAACAGAAAGTTAACGGAAGTGACGGAAAAAAAAGCAGGGTTGTTACACTGCAGGGTATGAACTCAACCTCCCTTGGAACGGTTGACCTCACACGGACTGCAACCTCCCTGGGAATAGTTCTGAATCCCCAACATCCCTAGGAAGCTGGTGTCAAGCACAGTGCACATATACAACATATTAATCACATAACATGCAACTATCCAACGAGCATGGCAATCACTACACTACACAGGGTAATCAGCGTAATCCACAGTAGCATGATTTGCTACTTAAACTCTATCCGAAGATAGACCCACTCACCGATTACCAGCGACTGAAGGTTCTCAGAAGTCTAATCTTTCCGAGCCTTCTCTTTATCTTTTTCACCTGAGAATTAGACATAATCAAGTCAGTAGTCATGTCTTGATATCATCCCAACAAAAAGACAATAGCATCAATAAACAAGCAATTGAACACTTAATCAATCTGACCTGTCAACTGTACGAGTGACACTCATCCGCACGTCTGAGAAACCTCAACCGTGCGGTTGACACCTCACTCGTACGTTTGGTCCTTGGTCAAATATCCAATTAGACAACAGTAGATCTGTACGGTTGACCACACGAGTGACATATGACTCGTACGAGTCACATCTCAACCGTACGATCCAACTAGCAAATATAACAGTTTAAGTAACCACTCACTCGTGCGGTTCACCATGCGGTTGACCGCCTCAACCGTACGTGTGAAGGTTCACTCGTGCGGGTGGA
The DNA here is from genome assembly GCF_046630445.1 of Rutidosis leptorrhynchoides. Taxonomy (NCBI): domain Eukaryota; kingdom Viridiplantae; phylum Streptophyta; class Magnoliopsida; order Asterales; family Asteraceae; genus Rutidosis; species Rutidosis leptorrhynchoides. The sequence goes on along the minus strand of NC_092335.1, from coordinate 13,655,802 downwards.
GAAGAACAGCAACAACAGATGTTATGACGGGTTTTTTAACCCAAAACCACTCAAAGTCATAATATCAAGTTCTAAACCACATCATACAATCATATTATCATTAATTGATAAGTCTATATCATAATCTCCATCAATAGTGACATATAAATGCATGCTATGCAAGACATACGCACTAAAACCTCTTTTTATGACCCAGCTAACATTTGATATATCTTCTAAAAAGTTTATCATTGAATTGGATTCTTCATTACGATTCCAACGGTATTTGATTCATTAAAAACGGAGTTACGGTGTGAAAGTTATGACCAAAACAAGTTTCACCAAAAAGCTGAACTGCTCAACCGCACGACTGAGACCTCAACCGTACGAGTGATCCCCTCAATCGCATGGTTGAGCCCTCAAACGCGTGCTCAACCGCGTGGTTGAGCTGTCCAAAGTGTGCGAGCTGATGAACAGCTCCAGCTAGCTGTTTTTCGCGTTTTTGACTCCAAATCTTGATTTTAGCTCGTTCTGGTCACAAAACTCACTTACAAACTTCATATAACAACTATATAAATATATCTAACATCAATTAAGCATAACTAACACAAATCATGAAGATACAAGCTCAAAATTACATAAAACCCATTTTACACCCAAAACCCAATTCTTAAGAATTAAACCGCGAATTCAAGCATGCTAACCTGGATAAATGCTTACAAGAATGATATGATTCAGTTCCTAAAACCTCTTGATTCAATCTCTTACTTTGATTTGATTAGGGTTTTGTGAAGGAGATGAACAAGTACGGGTTTTATTTTGAGATTTTTCTAGAAATGAGAAGAAAGAAGCAGATTACACTCTAAATGAGTTATCAAAACCCATACCTCACAACACATGGGTATTTACCAGTTATCTAATATCTCTCGTACTTAATTTGGCAACCCTAACGGAGTCCAAATTCAACAATCGAACCTGTTCTGTGACCCTTGTCACAAAATGGTCTTAACCACATAGCCAATTAATAATACACATATTATTAAAATAAAAGCATATTTAAACACAATTATAAACCTAAGGGCAATTAAGTAATCTTACTTCTAACTCCGAATTCAGTCTGTTACACTAATAATCTTACGTAGTACTCCGTATTATTTTATTATTTCATTTTTTTTATTTTTTATTTTATTTTATTTTTTTATGTTTTTTATTCTTTTTGGTATCTAATTCCCTAATTACTCCGTACTACCTAAGAGGCCAAGACATTAAAATAAGTCAACGAACGCCATATATCGTTACTATATGCAATTAAGATAAAGTTATCATCAACTCTGACGTACATATGCACAAGTAATTAACTAAATCGAGACTTACATGGATTACTTTAATTACTTTATCCATTAAAAAGGTTAAATATACACTTGATTATTTTCAATTACATCTCTAACAAAATGAATAAAAAAATGATTGCCCAGTCAAACAAGTGAGTCAACCAGGATTGCAGCTCTACAAATAGGACAACTGGAATGAGTGGCGAGCCATTTATCAACACATTCAGAATGATAAGTATGGCAACATTTAGGCAACACCTTCACTTTTTCACCATCTTCAAACACTCCTAGACATATACAACACTCCAATCCTTCGGCTGACGTGGACGACCATTGGTGTAGTGTGATTGGAAGGCTATTAATAACTGCCAAATCCAACCCTTTTGGCCGAGCAAAAACTTGTACGTGTTGTGACAACGTGGCTGCGACGGTGGCAGAAGCTGATGATGAGGATTGGCACATCGATCGGATGTAGAGAAGTATGAGGGTAGTTAATATTATAACACCAAAGAGTACAATGATGAAAAATATTGTACATCCACGAATTTTGAAGTTTTTATCGTCGAGTTCATCGTATTGCCATTTGTGAAAAGTTTGAGAGTCTTGTTGAGTGGTCATTTTTGACTGATGTTAACGGTGGTTGTTGTGATCAGTTTGTAACGGCATGAGTTGGTTAATGGTATTTGGTGAGGGTGTGAGAGAGAGCTAGTGAGGATTCTTGGTGTGGTTGGGAGGGTTTGGTATAAATAATGAACGAAAAAGTTTAAAACTGAAAAAGAAAAAGATAAATAAATATTGTAGTTGGTTAAAGTAAAGGGGGTGTTAACGTAAATATTAAATTATAACGAGAGTAGCGTGAATGTCGCGATTTAGGATAGCAAACATGTGACTTCGAAAGTAACTCACGTCTCCACACTTACCTATCATATAAAGAGTACCTCTAATTTATTTACCTACTTTATTTATAATAAAAATATAAATATATAAAGCCTAACTGAAAATTGGAAATATCAAAATAGTAGGAAGTCTAATCAGACATGTTGGGTAATCAATAATGTCTAAATTGTCGCAAGCTAAAAAATTTATAAATAAACATTGTTCGTAAATATTTTTGTCTAATATTTTTTTGTTGTTTGCCTTTGTATATATATGATATATTCATATGACGATGAATAGTAAGCTATTAAATCTTTTGTCGCTTTGTTCAATTTTGAGAAGACGAAAATGCATCAAACATTCATCACGTGTTATATACGAAAGACATTTAAAAACTTTAGATTCTTTGAGATGTTTTATACTTTTTGCTATTAGATCTTTATGAGTGATAAGAGTAATTGTATAACGTGATTTAGTTGCAGAGGCTATATATAAGGTACATTGCTATCTACGTTTGTACTCTAATAAAGTACTCCGTATCAAATTGTCATAATTAAGTTCGAGTTAGGAGATCATGAGGCTATGTAGGTACTAGATATGGGTCAAGTATAAAACCCACCTTCGAAAATCTAAAACTTTAAACGTGTCTGAATGTTTTCTGTTAAATCTCACGAGGTGTTTATGTTTTTTAGTCTTGACTAATAGAGTAATACTTATATCACCCGCAACTATAAGAGTTAGTGAAGTGATGCTCCCGATATGCTAATAGAGTCGGCTACCAGACATATCCTTAGTTCGAATCATAAGAAGGTGTAAATTTATTCGCTAAGTGAAATGCTTCTTGCGACCATAGAGGTACATTCACCATGCACGATTCCAATGAACTTAAAAAGTGAACTATTGCCTCGCGTCTAATCAAGTAGCATAAGTTGATAATTCACTCGGTCTCAAAAAGGAAAAAGGAAGTATTTCGTAATACTTATATCAAGTTTATAGTGATCATATGTGCGGGTGCGCATATATAATTTCCGCACAATACAAGTGCAACAAAGGTGCGCGAAATACAGTCAAATTAATCGCATAAGAATAAGGCGTTATGTTTTAGATTATAAACACTATAAATAGAAGTGTATGAACTTCATTTAAAGGTTAGATTCTGTTACGAATGAAAAGACTTCATACATTGAAGGTATAAAGTTTAAATGATACTCTTTCGAGTACTGATTAAAAAATCACATAGATCATAACAAATGGAACGTGGTAATTATGCATTTTAATATAATGATTTTAAAGTGATAATTATAAAGTTCTTAAAACGTAATAACAATCTCAACATCTTCTTTTACACTTGAATTTATTTTAATCTCTATAATAATTTGAAATAGATTCGGTCATATGGTCATTTTGATAATAATTTCAATAACGTATAGCAGTAGTATGGACTATGGAGTAGTTTATGACAGAGTATAAATGTATAATCGTTTGAATTCTAATTTATACTCCATTTTGCTAGTTTTAAGATTCACGTGCTCTTAGTTACTCGTATTACTAAGATTAAATAATAAAAAAATTTATTGTTGGATTACACATAGACATAACTAGTCCGGATCTGCCCGCGTGATGAGGCGGGGGCTTTCGGCTTGTGTATTCATATTTAACGTAGCGTTGTGTATTTACAGAGGGGAAAACGGCTCATGTCTTAAGCGCCGTTTTAGATGTCGTTGTCTTAAGCGTTTTTTTAAAAAGTGTCCGTTTCGAACGTAGTTAGTTTCGTTTTGTTCATAAAATTTTTTCGAGTGCAACGGTGTTGTCGGAAAAATTTAACTTGCGGCGAACAGAAAGATACGGGCTGTCGTTGTGTTAAGCGTTTTTTAAAAAGTGTTCGTTTCGCGTATAGTTAGTCCCGTTGGGTTCGTGAGACTTTTTCGAGTTGAACGGTGGTCTCGAAAAAATTTAACTCGCACCGAGCAAGAAGATAGGGCTCGTTAAAAATTCAGGTGAAATTAGTTTCTTTTATTTTAATAAAATTATATAATTACGTTTTTTATCCTCGAAAAAGTGTAAATTCGAGGGGTCGTTGTGTAAGGTAGGTATAAGTTGAGAGACCGTGTGAACGGAAACTCAAAACTATATTCTGAAACAATTAAAACTACACTCATGACTTTTAGTATATAAGGATTAATTAATAATTAATAATAATTTGTCATTTCGGCATGAAAGTTTGGAACTGACATTTGTATCACCATTCACACGTCCGATCACTTATTTACACTGAAAATTTTTAATAAAAAATAATTTTAACCGTTTCTCATTAAAATATACGGAGTATAATTTTTCGTTGATAGAAAATAGAAAGGAGCTTTAAACCAACCAATAATAATGAAATGAAATAAAGAGAAAAAAGAGAAACAACGTACACGAGATTTAAATGAGGTCATCAAAAACTAACAAAAACTAATTGATACGTGTCGAATATAGGAAAGCGTTTGGTGCTGCTTCTATTTTATGGTCGACTAAGGGGGGCTATTGTTTCACTTCATTTCATTGTACGATATAATTGGCTCTCTTTTACTATTGTTATTGTTACATAAAATCATGTCATTATTTATTTATTTGACTATTTTATAATGTCAAAAAAGTGAGTTTTACAATGGGGGATGATTCTCACACACTGTTTTTTGATCCTCACACACCCTTTTACCTTATTATTAGGGAGGAGTTCAAGTAAATTGGTGTGTGAGGATCAAAAAACAGTGTGTGAGAATCATCCCCCTTTTACAATCATCCATTATTTAGATATATACCAACTGGACAATGTCCACCAATCACATCCCACCACATCATTAAAATCGCTACAGTATACCAGTTGCTCCTACTAGGGGTACTTTCGTCTTTTTACACCCCATAAAATAGCAAAAAAAAAAAAAAAAACAGTGCCGGCACCACTCCGACGCCACCACCCACCTGCAACCACCACCAACAGTCACTTGACAACGTCAACCTAAGTCACCTGTGACCGTCACCATCAGCCTCCTGTCACCGCCGCTGTGAATAACCGTTCACCACCATTTCCGAACGTCACCGTCAACAGCTTCCAACCACCACCCAAATATGCCTCCTACTACCGACGCCATCAACGTCCTTACAGAAAACCGTCGCCATTCACCTAACACCCTTTTTCAAGTACATATATAACATAAAAAAATTAAAACAGATCTTACTTATTAAAATGTGTGCATATATATATATATATATATATATATATATATATATATATATATATATATATATATATATAGTATTTAATAATCAAATGGAACTAAAAAAAAAAAAACCTCACTTTAACAGATGTGAGTATAAATCACCATCATTGGAAGCGAAGGGAAGGATTGGGTGGTAGCAGCTTTTTTTTTTAAATAGATCTGAGTGTGGGTGTTTAATTTGAAGAAAAAAGATGAATATTTGGTAAGTAAAAGGAATTGAAATCTAGAAAAAAGGGATGAGAGGGTGGGTAGAGGAAAGGATGAGTGGATGACTGTAGTTTTCTTTTCAATTTTCTTATTTATATAACCAATGTTCAACTTTCAATATAGACGTACGGAGTGAATTGTTACCACATGTGACTGTGAGGCCCATTCCATATTAATTTACTTTAAATTAATTTCGTTTCATAACACTTTTTATTCTTATATCTAAAGAGAGGTGATCCGTACACCACCTCTATTTTGCCATACACCACTAAATAAATTTTTTGGACATTTTTACCCTTCCTTTTGTTTACCACCAACTCACCTTAACTTCTCAAAGAAAGGGTAAAACTGTCTAAATAATTGTTTTGGTGGTGTATGGCAAAAACAAGGTGGTGTACGAATCAACTCCCATATCTAAAGGGTATTCATCTGTTCGATTTTTAATTTTTCGTTTTATTCGATTCGATTTTTTCGATTTTGAAGTTTATAAAATCAAAACCAACAAGGGATGGAATGGTAAACCTTTTTTACGGAGTATTTAATTTTGTTATTTTCAATAATCAATAATTGCTATAGGCAACATATAGCGTCATTTTTTCTTTACTTAACATTTACAAATAATGGAGTAACATGATTACAAATGACAAATACCTAAAGGTTTTTAATTTGTTAAAAAAAATAAAGTTATTACTTAGTTTGTTAGTATCATTTTTAAAATACAACTTCATTGAATAAAAAATATTTATTTTAATTTTTTTATATTACTGGGAGTAATAAACAATCGAGAATGATTTTTTCACCGCAACGTGAAGACGAGAATGTAATATAACCCATCTATCCCGTAGGTTATACTGTATACTGTTGATAATGCTAAAAACGAACATATATTTCATAACATTATTCCTCAAGAAAGACAAGCTTTTAGTTGAAGTTGTCCTATTTACAAGTAATATTCGTTTAAATAATAAAAGGTGAAGACAAAAGATAGATTCGACGAATTGAAGACGCAAACGATCAAAAAGCTCAAAAGTACAAAATACAATCAAAGAGGTTCCAATTATTGATAAGAAACGTCTCGAAATGACAAGAGTACAAGATTCAAAACGCAAAATACAAGATATTAAATTGTACGCAAGGACGTTCGAAAATTCGAAACCGGGACCAGAGTCAACTCTCAACGCTCGACGCAACGGACTAAAAATTACAAGTCAACGGAGTACAAGAATATAATATAATATATATATAATTAAATTTAATTATATATATTATATTATATAATAAATAAATAAGCAGCCCACGTTTTTGTAGACTTTTGAGCCTCCCCAGCTGGCCATGCGATTGCATGAGCCTGAAGGGTAAAACTCATTTCAACGCGCTACTTTCTTATTTTTATTTTTCGACGCCTTTTACCTATGTATCAATTATCACTCCAATTTGTAATCTCAATTTGCAATTTTAATTTTAAGTTAGTGATAGTAATAAGATTGGGTTAGTCGAGTGTTTTTAAGTTTTATAAGTCACTCTTTTTCTTTCTTATTTTTCGACGCCTTTTATTTTTCAACCCTTTTCTTTTTCGAACTTTTTCGACGCGCTCTTTTTCTTTCTTATTTCTCGTCATTCTAGTTTTTAGGACATAGATTTTTATTCTATTTCTTCTCTAATATTTCTTAAAATTACGAAAATTTATTTTAAGTGGTTAAATTGATAGACATCAAAATTTTCTGGTTCGTAGTAATAGTTGGATTTGTACGTGGACCGGGTTATTGGAGCCAAACAGTACTCAATTATGTTGAGACCAAACGAATCCTGCCCCTCTGCTGCATCTTTTGGCTATTCGAAACGTGGGCAAAATCAGAAAAGTCTATTAATTGGATAACTTATATAATTTTTCTTTCCTTTTAAAAACTAATAGGATATTCAGTGAATGCACCGAGCAAGACGTTCACCACCTTTTATACGTTCACCACCTGTAACCAGATCAAGACATCTAGCAAATATTGCCGCCGTTGATTTTTCTTTAGAATCGTCATCCAGTCGACCAAGTACTCCAATTCAAATTTCCGATAATCCATTTTTTGAACCCGACCTCACAATTGAGAATCCGGAGAATATTCAGGGACGATTCATAGATCCTGAACCATTAATTTTTCCTCCGGAACCACCAATCATTCAAACAGAGATTATTGAGGAACGAACCATTAAATCAGAATCCTCTAGTGATTCAGATTCAACAAATTCAATTATGGAGAATCTGGAACCTTTAAGTATGGAAGACCGAATGAGAGCTAAACGCACTGGCCAAGGTCACGCAATTACTCATCCAGACATTAATGCGCCAGATTATGAAATCAAAGGACAAATTCTACACATGGTGACTAATCAATGCCAATTTAGTGGTGCGCCGAAGGAAGATCCAAATGAACATCTTCGTACCTTTAATAGGATCTGCACACTATTTAAAATCCGAGAAGTTGAAGATGAACAGATATATCTCATGTTATTTCCATGGACTTTAAAGGGAGAAGTCAAAGATTGGTTGGAATCGTTACCTGAAGGGGCGATTGATACATGGGATGTTTTAGTTGAAAAATTTCTTAAACAATTCTTTCCGGCATCTAAAGCCGTAAGACTTCAAGGAGAAATTGTTACGTTCACACAGAAACCAAATGAAACTCTATATTAGGCGTGGACAAGATTTGGAAAGTTATTGAGAGGATGTCCGCAACATGGTTTAGACACCTGTCAAATAGTACAAATATTCTACCAAGGATGCGACATCACTACAAGAAAAGACATAGACATAGCAGCTGGTGGTTCTATTATGAAGAAAACCGAAACTGATGCTTATAAAATTATTAATAACACTGCTTCCCACTCACATGAGTGGCACCAAGAAAAAGATATCATTAGATCATCTAAAGCAGCTAGAGCCGATTCTAGCCATGACTTAGATTCCATTTCAGCAAAGATAGATGCTGTCGAGAGACGAATGGAAAAGATGACTAAGGATATAGATTCAATACGAATTAGTTGTGAGCAGTGTGGAGGACCACATTTGACAAAAGATTGTCTCAGTATTGAACTAACAATGGAACAAAGAGAGAATATTTCATACATAAACCAAAGGCCTGGAAATAATTATCAGAATAATTATCAACCGCCAAGACCAATTTACAATCAAAACCAGAATTATAACCGAAATATTCCATACAACAACCAACAAAGTCCTAGTAATCAACAAGTATCTAATAATACTTACAATCAGTAAAGACCTAATTTTCAAAACAAACCACCATAAACCGATGATAAAAAGCCGAATTTAGAAGATATGATGACAAAGCTAGTTGATTCTCAAACGCAGTTTTTCACATCTCAGAAACAAACCAATGAACAAAATGCTCAAGCATTTAGAAATCAACAAGCTTCTATTCAAAATTTGGAACAAGAAGTAAGTAACCTAGCAAGGTTAATAGGTGAAAGAAAACCGGGAAGTTTACCTAGTGATACAAATGCTAACCCCCGGAATGAAACAGCTAAAGCCATTACCACAAGAAGTGGTACAACACTTAAACCACCGAAAATACCTGTAATTTCTGATGAAACTATTCCTACTCCACAAGAACCACAACCTGATCAAGATAAGGAAAAAGAACCGGTAGTTGAAAAGGTTAATGAAGATAACACAGTTAAGGATAAACCTTATGTTAAACCATACCAACCACCACTTCCTTACCCAAGTAAATTGAAGAAAGAGAAACTTGAAGCCGAGCAATCCAAATTTTTGGATATGTTTAAACAGATAAATGTAAATCTTCCTTTCATTGATGTGATTTCAGGAATGCCTAGATATGCTAAATTCTTGAAAGATCTAATCTCGAATAGAAAGAAAATGGAAGAACTCTCGGCCGTTACTATGAATGCTAATTGTTCAGCAGTGCTGTTGAATAAGATACCAGAAAAACTATCAGATCCAGGAATTTTCACAATTCCATGTTTTCTGGGTAGTCTTAGTTCAATAGAAGCATTGGCAGACTTAGGTGCTAGTATAAATTTAATGCCGTATTCACTATACGCTAAACTAGACCTTGGAGAATTGAAACCAACAAGAATAAGCATACAACTAGCCGATCGATCAATAAAATATCCTAGAGGGATAATGGAGAACATGCTAGTTAAAGTTGGTACTTTAGTATTTCCAGTAGATTTTGTTGTTCTGGACATGGAAGAAGATTCTCAAGTTCCTCTCATATTAGGAAGACCATTCTTAAACACGGCGAAAGCAATGATAGACGTGTTTGGTAAGAAACTGACCCTAAGTATAGAGGATGAGAGTGTTACCTTTTCAGTTGATAGAGCAACGCAACAACCACAATCTGCAGATGATACATGTTATTATATTCAAACTATAGATTCACATGCAGAATTATTAGAAGAATTTCCAGAATTACAAGGAACAGGAGAATTTTTTTTAGGAGAAGGAACTGAACCAATTGGTGAAACTAAAATATTAGCTACACTAATAGCTAATGGATATGAACCAACAACAGAAGAAATTCAAATGCTAAAAGAAGAAGACAGATATCGATATAAATCATCGATAGAAGAACCTCCGACATTAGAGTTAAAGTCACTTCCAAACCATTTGGAATATGCTTATTTACATGGTGAATCTGAATTACCTGTAATAATATCGTCTTCTCTTACTGAAAATGAGAAATCACAACTCATTTCTGTGTTGAAAGCTCATAAACCAGCCATTGCATGGAAGATTCATGATATAAAAGGAATAAGTCCTTCGTATTGCACACATAAAATCCTTATGGAAGAAGGTCATAAAACGTATGTGCAATGCCAACGAAGACTAAATCCTAATATGCAAGATGTAGTTAAGAAAGAAATTATTAAACTGCTAGATGCAGGTTTAATTTATCCAATTTCTGATAGTCCATGGGTAAGCCCAGTTCAATGCGTGCCTAAGAAGGGTGGCATGACTGTCATCACAAATGAGAAAAATGAGCTTATTCCTACTAGGACTATAACAGGATGGCGTGTTTGTATTGATTATAGAAAATTAAATGACGCCACCAGAAAAGATCACTTTTCCTTGCCTTTCATTGATCAAATGTTGGAAAGATTAGCCGGAAACAGTTACTATTGTTTTCTTGATGGATTTTCCGGATATTTTCAAATTCCAATAGCACCCGAAGATCAAGAGAAAACTACGTTCACGTGCCCTTATGGTACTTTTGCTTACAAACGCATGCCATTTGGACTTTGCAACGCCCCTGCAACCTTTCAAAGGTGCATGATGGCGATTTTTCACGACATGATAGAAGAATGCATGGAAGTTTTCATGGATGACTTTTCAGTCTTCGGTGATATATTTGAATCATGTTTAGTTAATCTGGAACGAATGCTAATTAGATGCGAACAATCAAATCTAGTTCTTAATTGGGAGAAATGCCATTTCATGGTTAAAGAAGGCATCGTTCTTGGTCATAAAATTTTAAAGGAAGGAATTGAAGTGGACAGAGCTAAAGTAGATGTAATTGCTAAACTTCCACATCCCACTAATGTTAGAGGAGTTAGGAGTTTTCTAGGGCAAGCCGGTTTTTACCGACGTTTCATAAAAGATTTTTCTAAAATTGCCACTCCTATGAATAAACTCCTAGAAAAGGATGCTCCATTCATCTTTTCAGATGAATGTATCAAATCTTTTAATATTCTTAAAGAGAAACTCACTAATGCGCCGATCATGATAACACCAAATTGGAATCTACCGTTTGAACTCATGTGCGATGCAAGTGATTTTGCAATGGGAGCCATTTTAGGACAAAGGATTGAAAAACGATTTCAACCTATATATTATGCTAGTAAGACGTTACAAGGAGCACAAACAAACTACACAACTACTGAAAAAGAACTCCTTGCTATTGTCTTTGCTTTTGACAAATTTCGATCATATCTCGTTCTAGCTAAAACGGTGGTCTATACTGACCATTCTGCTCTTAGATACCCGTTTTAGAAACAAGATGCTAAACCAAGATTAATCCGTTGGATCTTACTCTTACAAGAGTTCGATATTGAAATCCGAGATAAAAGAGGAGCAGAAAATCTCGCCGTTGATCATCTTTCTCGTCTTGAAAATCCCGAATTAGAAGTTCTAAATGAATCGGCCATACAAGACAACTTTCCTGATGAATATCTATTGAAGATAGATTATAATGAAATTCCATGGTTTGCAGACCATGCAAACTATTTAGTATGTGGATTCCTTGAAAAAGGATTATCGTACCAAAAACGAAAGAAATTCTTTAGTGACATAAAACACTATTTCTGGGAAGATCCACATCTGTTTAAAAGTTATCCCGATGGAATAATACGCCGATGTGTATTCGGAGATGAAGCTAGTAAAATCTTAAACCATTGTCACACAGGACCAACAGGAGGGCATTATGGGCCTCAACTCACAGCAAGAAAAATTTATGATGCTGGATTCTATTGGCCTACAATTTACAAAGACGCACACCTTCTTTGCAAATCTTGTGATGCATGTCAAAGGGCCGGAAAAATAAGTCAACGTGATGAAATGCCACAAAATGTCATTCAAGTATGTGAAGTATTTGACATTTGGGGTATTGACTTTATGGGTCCATTTCCAAAATCTCATAATAATTTATACATTCTCGTAGCCATTGATTATGTATCTAAATGGGCGGAAGCACAAGCTCTCCCAACTAACGATGCACGAGTTGTAGTCAACTTTTTAAAATGACTTTTTGCAAGGTTTGGAACACCAAAAGCTTTAATAAGTGATCGGGGAACTCATTTTTGTAATAATCAACTTGAGAAAGTTCTTAAAAGATATGGAGTAACTCATAAAATCTCCACCGCATATCATCCACAAACAAGTGGACAAGTTGAAAATACCAACCGAGCTTTGAAACGTATTCTAGAGAAAACCGTAGGATCAAATCCGAAGGAATGGTCCATAAAATTGGAGGATGCACTCTGGGCTTTTAGAACAGCTTACAAAACTCCAATTTGAACCACACCTTTTAGACTCGTTTACGAAAAAGCATGTCATCTTCCAGTAGAAATTGAACACAAAGCATTTTGGACTTTGAAGACATGTAATCTTGATTTACATGAAGATGGACGTCTACGGTTAAGTCAATTAAACGAATTAGAAGAATTAAGACATGCAGCATATGAAAATTCGTTAATCTATAAAGAAAGAACAAAGAAATGGCATGATAAAAGAATCAGAAGTTCAAAAGAATTTAAAGAAGGAGACAGAGTTCTTCTTTTCAATTCACGATTCAAGCTATTTCCTGGAAAATTGAAATCAAGATGGTCTGGACCATTCATAGTCAAAAGAGTTTTCTCATACGGAACAGTATAATTGATAAATTCAAATGGGATTGAATTTAAGGTTAATGGTCACAGAGTTAAACACTACATAGATAGTCCAATGGAAGTTGACAACGAAGTCAATCACAATTTTGATACAACAGCTAACTAAGTGTGGGGAGAATCAAGTCTTTAAAGGATAATATGTATTTCTGTTAGAATTAGATTTTCTATTTTCGTGTAGTTCTCGAAAATGGAACCCGAATGGTCTTTCCCTAGCAGACCCTAAAGAACTAGTCTTCTCCCCCCATTCTGAATTTTTTTTTTTTTTTTTAGGTTTTTACGAAATGAAGACTTCCTGTGAACTAAACCATGGTCTAATGCTACACGCTTTGATTACTAAACGTAATAATGACACACTACCGAGTGAACTGGTATCAGTAATCAGAGAAAAATTGGACGGAGTAAGAAAAGAATCCAGATGCGAAGATAATAAGTTACAATTTGGTAAAGAAAAATCAAAATCCGCAGCGAAAAGAAGAGCACGACACCTTGAAAAATGTCACAAATGCGGAAAATGATCACACGAAGGTAAATGTTCAAATAATCAAACCTATTCAAATACCGAATTTGTTACTTTATGCAGAGATGGACCGTTCATATGTTTAGAAGAAAAAACATTGAATGCTCGAGGTTACGCCTATGTAGCCATGAAAAATCAATTAATCTGACTATCTTATGAGTGGGCTAGAGCATATCACTAAGAAATCTATTTCACAGGTAAGTTTGTACAGTTTTCATTTTTATTTTTATTTTTAACCTTTTGATAATAAACGATAATTTGTTCGCTATAAAGTATTAAATTGGTATTCAATAAAATTAGGTCTTGCGACCGAAATTATTAATATCATACAAAAATTTATTACATCACTGCGAAATTTAACGTTTATTCTTAAGGTATAAATATCTTTAATCAATCAACCCAAAATATTTCAAAAATTCGTCATGAGTTAAATTAGGTCATAGAACCGAAATTACTTTACCGAAAAGAGGGGCGCATGTTTTTGATAATATTTGATTGATTAAAGTGGGATAAAAGCCAAAAAGATTTTTAATTTTATTTTTACCATGTTTTTAAAATTAATATATAAATCTTAAATTGATATTGTAAATTTTTTTTAAATCAATATATTTAAAATTGTAAATATTTGAAAAATTAATATTTTTAATATAAGTTTGTATGTATAAAAACAAAAATATAATTTAAGTTTGGTGTGAATTTTTAAAATATGAATTTTTAATTTTATGCATTTTAAATTTAAGTTGTGTGAATTTAAAAACAAAAATTTACTTTATTTCGCTAAGTTAAAAATATGATTTTTAAAATTCGTCGTGAGTTGAAGACTAGGTCTTTGAACCGAAATTGCTTTACCCGAGGTAGGGACGAGAACTTTTATTATCATTATTTTTAATCTTATTGAATTAAAGTATGCCAAAAACATTAAAAAAAACCCAAAAATCTTTACTTTTAAAACCGCACTTTGAATTGACAAATTTTAAAAATTTTGTCGAGGGACGGACTAGGACAACGATCCGAAACACCTCGCTCCTAAAAGGAAAACAAATTTTTAAAATTTTATTAATTTTATATTTTATAAAGTATAAGGTTTTAATATAAAAAAAACCTGAAAAACACTGTAGCCGGTACCCCATGCGATCGCATGGGGTTTACTCTTCAACCTCGTGCGATCGCATGAGGCTGAAAATTTGGCCAGGATCAAAAGCTCAGTCGAGCTGTTCTTCTCCACACAAAACACACACATACACGAATACACTCCCAAATAATCACCAAAAATTACCGTAATTCGTCATTTTTCTTGCTCTAATCATGCCTAGATTCTCATTCTTCAGCAAAAAGGTAAAAATTACACCCCTAAACTCATAAATTTGCTAGTTTTTGTGATAATTACCAATATTTTACCTAATGCAATTTTGTTGATTTCTAGTGTAATTAGTGTTAAATTGTTAGTATTTTATGCATGTATAACCTAGATTGATGCTATTTAACATGATTTGAAGCCAAAAACTTCAAAATTTTTAGAAATCTAGAGTTTGTGTTCTTGAGAAATTTGGGGCTTTTTGATATAAACAGGTTATGGCCGATTTTTGTCATGAATTATTGCTAAATTGAGTAATGTAACATGTTTAGGTAGTTAAATGATCCAAACATTGATCCTAAACATGATTTTTAGAGATTAAAGTGGACTTTTTAGTCCAAAATTCATGAACTTGATTAATTTGATATAATTGTCAATTGAGACTTGTTTAATTGTTAGTAATGACTATTTTGACATGTTATTTGAGTTAAAAGCTTATGAACTTTGTATACATTTTCATATGTGCTTATTTGAAAAAGTGTAGAATTGTGAAAAATTGTGAAAATGTTTATAAGTTTAATTTTGATTTAACATGTTATTGTGATTGTTTTAAATTGTTATTTTGCTAACACTAATGCATACTTGGATGCACAAACTTTGTGTTTAATGTGTTTTGCAGAAAGCCAATACTGGAGGTTCAGGAGCATCATCATCTAGACAGCCTGCTCCAGCTTCAGAACCAGAACCAGAAATGCAATATGAACCTGAACAACAACCACAACAGGAACCACAACATCAACCTGAACAACATGTACCCTATTATGATCCGCTACAGTTACCTAATGAATTGACAGTATTTCCGCCACATCCACCTGTAGAATACCCAACGATACCGGAACACACATTGCATCCTAATTTGAGATTCGATAGACGATGGAGAGATTATCCATCATATCAAAATAATAAGTTCAAATTAGTAACAAAAGAGGTAGAGGTGCCAAGGGTAATTGATTGGAATCCTTTGGAAACGGTCCATCTAGCTGACCGTGTTAGATAGCATTTGGTACAAAGGTATGGCAGTTCTTCTTTTACAGATTGGATACGTCTTTTCACCATTCGCAGATCTGTATATAAGGAATGGTGTGTTGAGTTGATGAGTACTATAGCTTTAAATATAGATGTAGATAGGTTAGATGATAGAAGTTTTCTTAGATTTATCCTTGGCGGTAGGATGTACAGAATGTCCATGATGGACATGGCCAGGGCATTACAGATTTACACTCCTAGTGAATTGCTACTACCCGATTGTATGAGTTTGATTTATCGGGGTGAAAGGGTAGATAGGAACTTTGACGCTGACGCCGTTTGGAGGCGTATGTCAAACTATAATGTTTTTACACTAGGAGGGAAACACTCCTACTTACATATTAACAAAGCCGAGCTTCGTGTGATTCATTGATTTTTAGCTAACTCGATTACACAAAGAGGTCACAATAAGGAGAAACTGACCTTACATGATTTATTCTACCTAAAGTGTATTCGGGACCCGAGAAGCTTTGTTAATATCCCTTACTGTGTTGGTTTTTATTTATCTAAAATGGTAGAAGGAATGCAGGAAGGGAGTATAATAGGAGGAGGTATTTTTGTTACTCTCATTGGAGAGTATTTAGGTGTTGATAGGAACCGAGGGGGTCCATTACAGCTTTGTAGAGAACAGGATGAGACCATAGGATTGCGGGTTTATGTAGGTGCTAAGGTATTGAAGAGTAGACGCAACCAGGCACTTCCCTATGAAGGTAATCATCCACAGGTAGAAAGGGGTTCAGACGAAGAAATGGAGGAAGCGGAAGACATTAGGGATGTCATTCGAGATGCTATTCTTGACGTGCACGTTCGTATAGATGATGAATCAATGACGAGCGCGGCCAGACATAGTATGTACGAGCAGTGGAACTCCGAGCGAGTATACGAGGATTATAGGCGACGCCAACACGATAGCTGGTTAGTTCATCAGCACCAAATCATGAGCCAGCTATCATATCAGGTACCAAATAACTATGTACCTACTCGACCTGCTTATTTTTCGCCACACAGCCCCGATATCCGACCACCCTTTAACCGGTATGACTATAACCAAGCCTATCAGGACACCTATAACCAACAATGGAACCCACCCGACGAGATGAACTAGAACCCCTATCCAGATTGATTTGGTTCCATTTGGTTATTTTTATGATTTTTATGTTTTTATCTTTTTACTTTTTCATGTTTAAACTTATGTTATTGGATATATTTGTGTATTTTTTTTTTATCATTTCTATTATTATTGTTTACTAATATTTCACATTTAGGATTTGAAAGTGGAATATTAAGTCCAATTTCAAATTGCCATGCATGTTTATATTTGTATGTATGTATATTGTCGATTGTACAAAACAGGGTAAAACAGCGCATTTTCAAAGACTGGCATTAAGTTCAGCAAAAGCTAGTAATTTTGACGACAAGATGAAAAATAAATGTGATGTAACAACAGACGGAATGAACAAATGATGTGCACCATTTATTATTCAGCAAACAAATGCCAATATGTTTGGAAACTTTGGTAAAATTTAATCATTTCTACGCTAATCACCCTCCATAATTTAAATTGTTACTGATTTCTTGCAAATGAGGGCATTGCAAGATCTTAAGTGTGGGAAGGGGTTAAATTCTTTCGGATTTTTAAAATTTTTAACTAATACACTTGGTTACCATTAAAAATACTAGTAAAGCAGTAGTTGTATTAGAATCTAGTGCTCTCTGATAACAAAGAACAGCCCTAGTCTTATATACTGACTACCCAATTCTAGTAAAAGTATCTTCAAAATTTTCAATTAAATGAGTTCAAAATCATGTTTATACATATTTATGAACGATGAAAACTAGGTGTTAATACCGAAATTGTCGTTACCTTGGAAAGGACATAAATTGAGAAACAAAACAAAATGTTAGAATTCATTTAAAATGGAATAGAGGACAATAAAAAGGAAAATAAAAGCCAAGTGTGGGAAAAATTACCAAGTTATTTTGGAACATATATCATATATTTTTGTACAAATAACTGAAGATGCTTTTGCTTTGGACTAAACTAAACAGTTTTACCCGATTTACTGTAAGAAAGATGGATCTACACGATGAATCAATTCCATCATTAAAAGAAAGTAAAGTCTTTCGAAAAAAACGCGCTTCTTGATTTAGGTCATGAAGTTGTCGTCCAGACCAGCTGTAGGTTGACGAAAAATCTTGAAAAGTCATCTCGAAAATCAGCAGGAAATCCACGGACCTCAGCATCAAACAGGGTCGCCAAGTGGTCAGACTTATCCTAACCATGAGAGGATCTGTCTTGTAAAATAGGGAGGACGCCGTGCAAATTAGCTGGATAAGACTAATGAATCAGATCCCCAGAAAGGATAATCTCCTTAAAAGATCAAAAATCAGCTTTTAAGCCTGATATTACTCAATTCTAGAGATTGACCTTAAAGATTGAGAATTACAAACTCATGGAATTCAATGATATCTAAACTCAAGCTTGAACGAGAAAATATTTTGATCAAAATTTCAAACCGATTTGTTTTCTAAAAACCCATTTTCAATGCGTTCATTACCATTGAACGTAAAATCCTAGGAATTCACCTAGAATTCATTAGGTCACCTGAACCAAATCGGGTGTCAACTGTAAGAACGGTGGTTGCATAGCATGGTCAAAGACAGGACCTTGTGCCAGACCGAAAAATTATAAGGGTGAGCTTTACTATTGCTCCTACAAAGGATAGTAATTGAGTCAGACACGTTATAGACCATAATTAAAAGTATGTCAGGGGACATTGCCTTAACAGTTGCTTGTTCAACGCTTTCCTTTACAACCGAACGGTAGTTTACCGAAAGGTAATATACAGAGCAAGTATACTGGATGTGTTGCTTTCCTAATACAAGGTTAGCAAGTGGGTGACACAAAACCACAAGTTTTGAGCTAAAATTTTCAAATCTGAAACCCACCAAACCCACAAAAATATTTTGCAAACACCGGTGAAGGGTTATTCCGGAAAACTTATCTAGGGTAAAAAATATATTGAATTTTCAAAAAGATCAAATGTTTTCATAAAGATCCAATTTCCTTAAAGGATCTAAATTTTTATAGTCATGTGGGACTGTAAACCACACCGTTACTACCATTGTTTATACCGCCGTAAAGAAATCACTGATGTACAAAGTGTGAAGAATAAAGAAGCGATTCTAGTATTTCAAGACTATATTGCTTGAGGACAAGCAACGCTCAAGTGTGGAAGTATTTGATAATGCTAAAAACGAACATATATTTCATAGCATTATTCCTCAAGAAAGACATGCTTTTAGTTGAAGTTGTCCTATTTACAAGTAATATTCGTTTAAATAATAAAAGGTGAAGACAAAAGATAGATTCGACGAATTGAAGACGCAAACGACCAAAAAGCTCAAAAGTACAAAATACAATCAAAGAGGTTCCAATTATTGATAAGAAATGTCTCGAAATTACAAGAGTACAAGATTCAAAAAGCAAAATACAAGATATTAAATTGTACGCAAGGACGTTCGAAAATCCGGAACCGGGACCAGAGTCAACTCTCAACGCTCGACGCAACGGACTAAAAATTACAAGTCAACGGAGTACAAGAATATAATATAATATATATATAATTAAATTTAATTATATATATTATATTATATAATAAATAAATAAGCAGCCCACGTTTTTGTAGACTTTTGAGCCTCCCCAGCTGGCCATGCGATTGCATGAGCCTGAAGGGTAAAACTCATGCGATCGCATGAGGCCCTTTTCCAGCCCACATGCCTATAAAAAGTCGCAGTTTGGTGAACCATATATCATATATCTTTCTCTCTATCAAACGTAAATATATATATATATATTTATATTTTAATTTTAATTTTAAATCCTAATAATAAGGGTATGTTAGCGAATGTTGTAAGGCTGTAAGTCGAAATTCTGTCCGTGTAACGCTACGCTATTTTTAATCATTGTAAGTTATGTTCAACCTTTTTAATTTAATGTCTCGTAGCTAAGTTATTATTATGCTTATTTAAATCGAAGTAATCATGATGTTGGGCTAATTACTAAAATTGGGTAATTGGGCTTTGTACCATAATTGGGGTTTGGACAAAAGAACGACACTTGTGGAAATTAGACTATGGGCTATTAATGGGCTTTATATTTGTTTAACTAAATGATAGTTTGTTAATTTTAATATAAAGATTTATAATTGGACGTCCCTATAAATAACCATATACACTCGATCGGACACGATGGGCGGGGTATTTATATGTATGAATAATCGTTCATTTAACCGGACACGGGAATGGATTAATAGTCTATGGAATTATTAAAACAGGGGTGAAATTATGTACAAGGACACTTGGTGTAATTGTTAACAAAGTATTAAAACATTGGGTTACACGCAGTCGATATCCTAGTGTAATTATTAAACAAAGTATTAAAATCTTGTTACAGTTTAAGTCCCCAATTAGTTGGAATATTTGACTTCGGGTATAAAGATAATTTGACGAGGATACTCGCACCTTAAATTTATGACCGATGGACTGTTATGGACAAAAACCAGACGGACATATTAAATAATCCAGGACAAAGGACAATTAACCCATGGGCATAAAACTAAAATCAACACGTCAAACATCATGATTACGGAAGTTTAAATAAGCATAATTCTTTTATTTCATATTTAATTTCCTTTATTTTATATTTAATTGCACTTCTAATTATCGCACTTTTATTTATTGTTATTGTATTTAATTGCACTTTTAATTATCGTGCTTTTTAATTATCGCAATTTTATTTTATCGCAATTTCATTATCGTTATTTACTTTACACTTTAAATTAAGTCTTTTATTTATTTAATATTTTACATTAGGTTTTAACTGCGACTAAAGTTTTAAAATCGACAAACCGGTCATTAAACGGTAAAAACTCCCCTTTATAATAATAATATTACTTATATATATATTTGTATTTTTATAAAATAAAACTAATATAGCGTTAAGCTTTGTTTAAAGATTTTCCCTGTGGATCAAACCGGACTTACTAAAAACTACACTACTGTACGATTAGGTACACTGCCTATAAGTGTTGTAGCAAGGTTTAAGTATATTCATTCTATAAATAAATAAATATCGTGTGTAAAATTGTATCGTATTTAATAGTATTTCCTTGTAAAATTTAATAATATTTTATACCCCTTAGCTTTAACTATCAACTGTAGCGTTTTTTTTTTTAAACAAACCTCAAATGCTCCACCAAAACTTAAAGCTTCAAATCCCAATATACCTTCGGCCGGCGCACACAGCCACCTTCGACCACCACCGCCAACCAACTTCGAGCCCCACCGCCACCAACTTCGACCACCACCTGCCACCAACACGACGCCAAAAAAGGGAGGGCCTTCCACCACCACCAAAACATTAGATCTGAGTAAATACAATAAAAAAAGAAGGGGGGTTAGCGGTCGACGAAGTTTGCGGGAAAAGAGGAACGGTGGTGGTTACAATGGTTTTATGGTGGCGGTTGTTACAATCGTTTTATGGTGGCGGTGGTTACAATGATTTTATGGGGGCGGTGGTTATAATGATTATGGTAAAAAATTCAACCCTATTCAATTGTTAAAATATCAATAATTTTGAAGACAAAAGGGAGATGAGTATTAGGCAGGAGAAAGGATTTTAGATACTCTGTATGTTGAAGAGAAAAGAAATACAATACTCCGTAAGACAGTAGGTGGAGGAAAGGATGTTCTGGTTTCCTTTTCAATACTTTTATTTAACATTTAATTTAATCACTATTTAATTTTAATGTAAATAAATGTACGGAGTAATTGCTGACCGCATGTGAGTATATTATTTTTATATTCTAGGAGTATAGCATAAAATCTATCTTCATATATACGGAGTATATTGTAGATAACAAATACAGAGTATATTGTAGATTACAATAACAATGACAATGTAGATAACAACTACAAGGAGTATGTTTAACTGTTTGAGAATGAAAATTTTCACAATTCTTTTTTATTTATTTTACAAATCATCAACCATTTTTTTAAACCGTTTATTTGACCTAACGTTAATCAACTAAACACTATCTTTTCTTACCTTCATTTTTCATTGCTTTATTTTTAAACGTTCAATTAACCAAGGCCTTCAGTCCTAGCAATTTACTGTAGCAATTTTTTTTTTCTTTTTTGTGAGTGCCTCATGCGGCAAAAGCACAGTCGTCGTATAATTATTTTCAAGCAACATAAAAAAAACCCAAATGTGATGAAATAACTCAGATTTGAAAGAAAATTAGATGAAAAAAACTCAGATATGAAAGACATTCAGATCTATTTATCGGGCAAGAATTTGAGGGCAGCGATATTGGGTAGATTTCCATAGAAAGAAATGTGTGTGATGGTGGTACCGAGATGTTTTGACAGTTGTGGTTACAATGGCGGTAGTGGTTACCATGGAGTTAAGGCACTGGTGGTTACTAGAAAAATCCCTTTCTTTGGTAGAAGATGAGGAGGTGAAATAGTAGTAGGTAGAAAGAAAAAAGAGAGATGTGAGACTGAGAGAGTAAATGGGTAAGACAGAGTAGTAAAGTAATTGTTGACAAAATCATGTGGTTACAAAATACGGAGTCCGGTTGACCGTTGCATCTTCCAACTTTTTTTAATCGAAAAAGTACTGCAGTATTACGGAGTATAAATAAAGGAATAAAGCGCAACACCAAAAAGAGGAAGCCTTATTTTTGTCTCTTTTACTTCTTAGTTTTCTAATTTATTCTTTCATTTTTCATATATTTTGTTCTCAAAAACATAATAAAAATAAATGTCTATAAATTTATAGTGGGGATAAATGCGTAAATTATCAACGCTAAATCTAATTCAAAGTACCATTACGACGTTAACTTTAAAATGCTAAATGCATACAACAAATGTTTTGTCAAAACACTTTATTGCAAAAACGTTATGACGAAAACGTTGAGAACCGCAGCAACGCGCGGGCTTCCGAATCTAGTTTAATATTAAAGCTCGTTTTAACATAATTTATGCAAATTAAATAAAATAGATGTAGAGAATTAGATGTCTAAAGATAACAAGAACATAAAATATTGTAGTAAATGGATATTACTTTATTTTGATTGTAAATTGTTTATTTAATTCCTTTGATGAATTCCACGACCTAATTTATACAAAAGTTTCAATGCAAAATATGTTAATATTACTTTTCAGTGGAGTCCATGTTGGACAGTGTCTCACCTTCATCACGCTGCTTTTTCATAAAAATAAATAAATTAAAGGTGCGTTTGCTACACCGGTTTATCAGAGATTACGAGAGTTTATAGAAGTTTGAGGTTATGAATTAGTAGGTTCTAAGTCATAAGTTTGTTTGTTATACATAAAAAGTAGAGCTTATAAATATCATAATCTTTTAAAAATAAGCTATTTATAGTAATTTATCAAAAAAGTAGAGTTTTTGAATTGAAAATTAAGCTTCAACTACTTATATACTAAACACTTATAAAAAATCATAAGCTTCAACTACAAGCTTCAAACATAAGCTCCAGCTCTAGCCCGTAAGCTCCAGCTCCAACTACAAACTCCAGCTTCCAAGGGCGGATTTATATGGGATCCAGTGGTAGCACAGGATACCACTAGAATATGCGATGTAGTGGATAATTTTCGGGGTTGTTAACTAATAATACCATTCGATAGTGTAATTTTTTGTATGTGATACCACTGGATAGTGTAATTTTTTTTTAACTTTTAACTAATGACATCAATGACCCCGAAACCTAGATCTGCCACTGCCAGCTTCAACTAATTTCATTACACTAAAATAAAATTATTTTGGCGGCTAGTAAATTTTTTTTTATCTACTACGGAGTACTACGCAGATACTCCGTATGATATTAATCAAAATTATATGGTGGGCCCAATAAATTTACATGACGGAATAAAGTGAACATATGTGTGTTAGTTTTACCTTGTGTTATAGCTCATGTGGTAGTGGTCTACATCCTTTAGCTAAAGGACATGAATTCGACTCTCGTGGGATGCAGTATTGCACACAAGGTTTCCTTTTACCCTTGAATTTCACCCAAGGGTTCCTTCCGCACATCGCGTTGCGGGGGCAATGGGGGAGTGAGGTTTTACCGCTCATGTCCTCAGATTGGGCCATGTTTCTCCTAAAAAACAGTTAGCGTAAGTTATGCAACTGCGACTGTGATAGATGAACGCGTGGGTGGTTAAATCTCCCTGGTAATCCCACCATGCTCTTAAAAAAAAGTAATGGACTTAACACAACATAAAAGTAAGATAAAAACTTATAAACTTAATGATATCTAACGAACATAGCTACTCCTTAACAATTAATATGTCAACACATCGTAAATAAGTGTGCGTTTGATAAACTTAATGATTAAGCGATACTTTTTCATAATCTGAAATGTGAGTGTTTTTTAGAGGTTATGAATGATTTTGATTTTAAATGACAATAAATTGTTTAATAATCATTTTGAATGAAAATTTTAATGATGTATAATTACTTTATTAAATGTAGTCGTTTGATAAATGTTCTTGATATAATTTAACAAGATTATTAGATAAAATTTATGGGTTTAATTGTTAAGAGAATAATTTAGCTCGGAATGGTTCAACATTGAATATCTGAATCATTCAGTATTACCTGTCATTCGAAAGTTAGAAACAAACGCATTGAGTGCTGAATGATTCAACATTCAGCGCTGAACCAATCCATTAAGAGGTAAATAAACACACCCTAATTGTCATTTTTTAGGTGATACTAATCACTTTATTAATGAGTACGGAGTAATATATTACTCCATCCGTCCTATATTAATAGTTCAGTATTCCATTTTGGGATGTCCCAAATTAATAGTCAACTTCCATAACTAGAAAAGAATAAGAAGCTTAAGTTCTATTATGCCCTTAGCGTATATGGATATGATTAAAGGAGAAATAAAAGGTAAATGTAAAACTGAAAAGTAAATAGAAAGTACAATACTTTTATGACATTTTCTTAAATTGTGTGCTTTTTGTCTGTGGACTATTAATATGAGACGGACGGAGTAATTTTTTTATTCAATTCAAATGAATATAATATTTCAACAAATAACTTCTTGTTGAGTTTACAATCTGTTATAGTTATATAGTTTTATTTTAAAGGTTCTATAGTTAGACGATATATGAAAACAGTGGCGATTCCAGGATTGTAATTCAATGGAGTCTTAAATTTTTTCGGTACCAATTATATTTGAATGTTATTTTACCCTAAAAAATACTATGAATTCGACAAATATATCCGGTCCGAGTAATTAAAATTTAGTAGTGTCTTATACATTTTAAAAGAAAGCTATAAATCTGAAAATTTTATGGGGTCCTTCATTTAAATTTAGTGGTGCCCTATAAAATTTAAAGGGTATTTTCTGTTAAAAATTTTCAAACTAGTGGTGTCCCGTGATCCCACGAGTACATACATAAACTCGCCGCCACTGTATGAAATTGTCTTTCTTTAATATTATATCGATTTATTTAAATATTTATGAAATTGTCTTTCTTTAATATTATATCGATTTATTAAAATGTTGAAGAAGAAGAAGACAACAAAATTGTGTTGGTGTATGTGTTGCTTATGGAGTTATGGTTTATGTATGCTAAATAAGGATACTAAAATATTCATGGGCCAATAGCTCCAGACTTGTTTCATAGTTTATGATAGAGCTCTGGGCTAATTTATAAACAGAGTGTTGGGCTTACTATCCCTAAAGTTTACATGTTGGTTTACATAGCTTTTAATTTTGCTATGTAATGATCTACCAACTTAAGGTCCTTACAGAATACAATTAAATTTTTTTTGGCAGAAAACAGGGAATGAAATTAAAAAAACTTTTCACGAAATAGTGAAAAGTTGTAGAGTACATGAAGATACAAGCTGGGTTTACATTATTACTACCCACTTGGTAAAGGAAACAAAAGCCTTAAAGAACAAATTACACTAGCATACATGCATAAAAACTAAATTAGAGCCACTATTCACATAAGCATCCACGGTTGGCCCATCCATATGTAGAATTGAATCATTGATAACTCTCACATATTTTGACGTTAACTAACCATTGAAACAGTACGCTTGCGTCCCAACAAAAGTAAGAGCCCTTAAAAATCAACTCATTCCGAACTTTGACACATATGGAAGCTGGCACAAATATGCTCCAAAACTTTGACACGTTAAATCCCAACCCATTACACCAATCATGTGAGAATTCGAGAATAGAGCTTTTCAAGACGCATTTGCATAAAATTGTAGCATTATTGACATCATAGCTTCTTTAAGACACTCTTTCCTTTTTTAAAAAATTTCTAAAACAAACTGTCGGGTAAGGGAATTTTATTACCATAAAAATTCTTTAATACACTCCACATCTCATCCTCCATAAACTAACTTACAATGAACAAGGCATCTTGGACTGAGAATTTTTCAAGCTCACTGCCATCCAATTCATTCCATACACCAAAGTATGCTGGACCCTAAATAGATTAATATATAAGCCCAAAACATGATCTTTAAACACACTTGTATTTTCAACCCATGAGACGCCAATTTGAAGGCCCACAATGACCGAAGCATTGTTCCTTATACGAGCCAACTTCTGAAAAATTTTAAAGTTTTTTTCTCCAGAACGAAACTAAAAGCCGATATATGTTTGTATTCTAGAATATTCCTGTATATTTAGAATAGATTGTCTTGTAAATCAATTCCATAAATAGTGGAAGGTTAGTTAAGATTGTAATCTGTTACTATTTTGTAGTCATGTATAAATACAATGGAAAGGAATAAACAAATCACGATTTACATTCTTTCATGGTACCAACCCTAATTCGATCCTCTCATCCCTTTCTTCTCTAATTAACAGCCGTCCTTTTCTTCTAATATGGTTGATCACAGAATTTACCCTGCTAGTATAGTTAGCAACATCAAAAAATTTATTCCTATTACCTTGGAGATGAATAACGACCAATATGAATCATGGGCAGAACTATTCTTGATTCATTGTCGAGCCTTCCTTGTTATCGATCATATTAACCCACCTGCAACTACTGTTTCTTCTTCTACTAGAACCACCAACGACACCACCAACCCTACTCCACCTGCTGATTGGGATCGTCTAGATGCCATCGTCCTTCAATGAATATACGGTACCATCTCTCCCGATCTCATGAAAACAATTATGAAAACCAACTCAACTGCTAAACAAGCATGGGATAGATTGAATTGAAAAACATCTTCCATGACAATCGTGCTTCCAGACAAGAATACCTTCAACACAAATTCAACAATACCCGACTCGATGATTTCCCAAACGCTTCTGCATACTGTCAGGAGCTTAAAGTTCTTGCGGATCAACTCCCCAATGTTGGTCCTAAAATTCATGATGATCACCTTGTTCTGCAACTTGTTACAGGTTTAAATGAAGCATATGAAAGCATCGCCTCACAAATAACTCACAAAGAAACCTTACCTTCCTTTTATGCTGCACGTTCTATGTTAATTTTGGAAGAAACTCACAAAGCCAATCAAGCTGCCAACTCATCATCTTCAGTCCTTACGGCACTCGCCTCTACTACAACACCTTCTGTACCTACAAAACCACCATCTTCGGCTAATAATTCTTGTCAAAACAACTCCGATCATGGTTATGGGCAATTCAATCGAGGACGCAACAATAATCGGGGTGATTATCGAGGACGTGGTGGTTATGGTTACCGTCGTAGCTGTGGTAGGGGATACTCCGGTCAGCAGAACTACACGAACAACCCTAATTTTAATTCACCCAATTTCAATCCCTCCTATGGGCCTTGGGCCTGGTAGCAATCTCAATGGGCTCCCCTACCTTGTCCGTTTCCTACACAGTCTTGGCCCCAACAGCAGCACATGAATAATGGACCTGGTCTTCTTAGGCCTCGTCCACAGAACAACAATTATGCACAGTCTGCTCATTCCACCACTCCTACTGACATTGAATCGGCGATGTAAACAATGAGTTTGGATCCAACCGAAGACAATAATTGGTACATGGTGTGAAGACCGAAAATTTCTGAACAAATTTAAACTTTAATCTTTATATGTTTTCGACACGATAAGCAACGTTTGTTAAGTTAAATCTCAAGAATTTTAAACTGTGTTCATACATTCATTTAACCTTGACCAAATTCCAATGATTCATGAACCATTAAATGAACGTATATAATTATATATGTATATGTGTATATATTATAACTTGAAAATGTCAACAAAGTATTAAACGTATAATACGTTACATGAACGTAACTGTTTCAATATATCTTTAGAATAATTATCAATGGAATTAAAAGATAATATCAAATGATTGAGTTATCAGATACATTGAATCATGATTACGAGTCTCTGTTAAGAGGTCCACTTTGATTTAGAAAACCTTTCCTTTTTAACGATATTCAGAATAAATGGTAAAGTGATCTTCGAGTAAGGACAAAGTGTCAAGTAGCGGGAGCTAGCCAGATTGGTGAAAATTCATGTTAAATTCCAATACATGCCTTACAATAATTACCCCGTGACTTTTGATAAGATAAATTAATTAACTTTCCTATTATGTATTGTGAAAGTGAAATTAGGGAAAATAGATAAATTAGAAAATAAATATTGACAAGTTAAATAGATCGACATTTTACATTAAGATATTCCTTACGTTTGATTTTCCTTTAGACTTAATCCTACGAGTCATGATTAAAAATGGAAATTTAAAACCCTGAAACCTGATATGATTCATATATGATTGTACTTTCTTAAACGAAAACGCCTTTTCGATATAATAGACTTTTATTATTAAAAACGTCCTATGACATAAACAACGTCTACTATTATAACCTTTGTAATGAAATGATTTTTGCATATAAAATAATTTGGTTATTAAAACGTTTTATGAACGTTTGTAGATAAATGAACTATATTAATTTTAAAACTTTAAAAATACAAATGTTACGAAATAGTAATTTTTAATATTTAAATGATTTCTAAATATATAAGTTTTGAATGACATTAGTTTTGAAAAACTATATTAAGTAAATAGTTAAATTTTATATTTCGAAATGAAAATATAAATATATATAACTTAGTCATAAAACATCCTGATTTAAAATAATATATTTTGATAAACAACGAGCCACTGATTTATAGAAGCAAATGACCACAACACTCAATTATATAAGTTACGTTTTTTATAAGATAATTTATTGATGAGTAAGTCAAATTATTAATAAGGGTACACGTCGCGTAACGTAAAAGGCTAGTTTTCTAAACTTACGAAAGTGCGTTCGAAAAACAGAAAGTGGTACATGAGTCGAGTGACAACGTACGAGTCATTTGAACAAAAATTACATTTTTACTACGCACGTAAATATAATATAATATTTAATTAATTCTAAAGATTAAATATATTATATATTAAATAATATATAAATCTATATCATATGTAAAATGGGTGTCGACAATGAATGATAATGGATACCAGTTGTGTTGCCTAATCAAACAATCGCATGGGATGGTTTTGGTGGCTAACTCCTATAAGTTCGAAGTTCTCTGAATTCCGATTCATTTTCATCTACCTATCTCTATATATTACTCCGTATTATTTACTTTATTTATTTATTTATGTTATTATTTACTAATATTATTATTAAGGATTATTATTAATCTTATGATATTAAACTAGTAGTAATATTAGTATTACACCTAAAATATTACGACGAGGTACTGCTCGTGTGGTTTAAAAAAAAACGAGTTTTGCGAGTAGGATAGGGCTAAGGAAATTATGGGTTATAGCTATGGAGGTGATGGGTATGGTGAAATGTCCCGTTCATATTGATTATAAACGTTCCATATTAATTGATTTCGTTGCGAGGTTTTGACCTCTATATGAGACGTTTTTCAAAGACTGCATTCATTTTCAAAACAACCATAACCTTTATTTTATCAATACAGGTTTTAAAAGCATTACGTAGATTATCAAATAATGATAATCTAAAATATACTGTTTACACATGACCATTACATAATGGTTTATAATAGAAATATATTACATCGACATATGTTTCTTGAATGCAGTTTTTACACAATATCATACAAACATGGACTCCAAATCTTGTCCTTATTTTAGTATGCAACAGCGGAAGCTCTTAGTATTCACCTGAGAATAAACATGCTTTAAACGTCAACAAAAATGTTGGTGAGTTATTGGTTTAACATATATATATCAAATCGTAACAATAGACCACAAGATTTCATATTTCAAAACACATCCCATACATAGAGATAAAAATCATTCATATGGTGAACACCTGGTAACCGACATTAACAAGATGCATATATAAGAATATCCCCATCATTCCGGGACACCCTTCGGATATGATATAAATTTCGAAGTACTAAAGCATCCGGTATTTTGGATGGGGTTTGTTAGGCCAAATAGATCTATCTTTAGGATTCGCGTCAATTAGGGTGTCTGTTCCCTAATTCTTAGATTACCAGACTTAATAAAAAGGGGCATATTCAATTTCGATAATTCAACCATAGAATGTAGTTTCACGTACTTGTGTCTATTTTGTAAATCATTTATAAAACCTGCATGTAATCTCATCCCAAAAATATTAGATTTTAAAAGTGGGACTATAACTCACTTTCACAGATATTTCCTCCCTCGGAAATAAGACTTGGCCACAGATCGATTCACGAACCTATACAAATATGTACATATATATCAAAGTATGATCAAAATATAATTACAACCATTTTTATTATGTTTTAAAGATTTGAGTGTATTGTATTAAGTCAGCTGTCCTCGTTAGTAACCTACAACTAGTTGTCCACAGTTAGATGTACAGAAATAAATCGATATATATTATCTTGAATCAATCCACGACCCAGTGTATACACATCTCAGGCTAGATCATAACTCAAAGTATATATATTTTTAGAATCAACCTCAACCCTATATAGCTGACTCCAACATTACTGCATATAGAGTGTCTATGGTTGTTCCAAATAATATATATACATGGGTCGATATAATATGTCAAAACATTTGCATACGTGTCTATGGTATCCCAAGATTACATAATATATTAGAATACATGTATAATACAATATAAGTTAGCTAGGATATGATTTGTATATATTTGTTAAACATTTTCCGTAGCTAAAAAGATCAAAAATATCCAATCTTGTTTTACCCATAACTTCTTCATTTTAAATCCGTTTTGAGTGAATCAAATTGCTATGGTTTCATATTGAACTCTAATTTAAGAATCCAAATAGAAAAAGTATAGGTTTATAGTCGGAAATTTAAGTTACATGTCAATTACTAAAGAGGTAGTCATTTCTGTCGAAACAACGACATCTTGATGACCATTTTGAAAAACATACTTTCACTTTGAGTTTAACCAAGATTTTTGGAAATAGTTTCATGTTCATATGAAAAATCATTTTCCCAGAAGAACAACTTTTAAATCAAAGTTTATCATAGTTTTTAATTATCCAAACCAAAACAGCCCCCGGTTTCACTACGACGGTGTATACCCGATTTTATGGTGTTTATCGTGTTTTCAGGTTTTAAATCATTAAGTTAGCATATCATATAGATATAGAATATGTGTTTAGTTGATTTTAAAATTCAAGTTAGAAGAATTAACTTTTGTTTGCGAACAAGTTTAGAATTAACTAAACTATGTTCTAGTGATTACAAGTTTAAACCTTCGAATAAGATAGCTTTATATGTATGAATCGAATGATGTTATGAACATCATTACTACCTCAAGTTTTCTGGATAAAACTACTGGAAATGAGAAAAATGGATCTAGCTTCAAAGGATCCTTGGATGGCTTGAAAGTTCTTGAAGCAGAATCATGACACGAAAACAGTTCAAGTAAGATTTTCACTCGAAATAAGATTGTTATAGTTGTAGAAATTGAATCAAAGTTTGAATATGAATATTATCTTGAATTAGAAATATAATCTACTGTAAATAACAAAGGTTCCTTGATCTTAGATGATTACTTGGAATGGATTAGAAAGCTTGGAAGTATTCTTGATTTTTATGAAACTATACTTATGGAATTTATGAAGAACACTTAGAACTTGAAGATGGAACTTGAGAGAGATTAATTAAATGAAGAAAATTGAAGAATAAAAGTGTTTGTAGGTGTTTTTGGTCGTTGGTATATGGATTAGATATAAAGGATATGTAATTTTGTTTTCATTAAATAAGTCATGAATGATTACTAATATTTTTGTAATTTTATGAGATATTTCATGCTAGTTGCCAAATGATGGTTCCCACATGTGTTAGGTGACTCACATGGGCTGCTAAGAGCTGATCATTAGAGTGTATATACTAATAGTACATACATCTAAAAGCTGTGTATTGTACGAGTACGAATACTAGTGCATACGAGTAGAATTGTTGATGAAACTGAACGAGGATGTAATTGTAAGCATTTTTGTTAAGTAGAAGTACTTTGATATGTGTCTTGAAGTCTTTCAAAAGTGTAAGAATACATATCAAAACACAACATGTATATACATTCTAATGGAGTCGTTAAGTCTTCGTTAGTCGTTACATGTAAGTGTTGTTTTGAAACCTTTAAGTTAACGATCTCAATTAATGTTGTTAACCCAATGTTTATTATATCAAATGAGATGTTAAATTATTATATTATCATGATATTATGATGTATGAATATCTCTTAATATGATACATACATTAAAATATCGTTACAACGATAATCGTTACATATAAGTCTCGTTTCGTAATTCTTAAGTTAGTAGTCTTGTTTTTACATATGTAGTTCATTGTTAACACACTTAATGATATATTTAAATATCATTTTATCATGTTAAATATAGTGTATCAATATATTAATATGATACATATGTATTTAGTAGACGTTATCATAACGATAATTGTTATATATATCATTTCGAGTTTCTTAACTTAGTAAACTCATTTCTTATGTATATCACACATTGTTAATATACTTAGTGAGATACTTACTCATCATAATCTCATGTATACCATATATATATGTCTATATATACCATAACATGTAGTTTTCACAATTTTGTAACGTTCGTGAATCGCCGGTCAACTTGGGTGATCAATTGTCTATATGAAACTTATTTCATTTAATCAAGTCTTAACAAGTTTGATTGCTTATCATGTTGGAAACATTTAGTCATGTAAATATCAATCTCAATTAATATAGATAAATATGGAAAAGTTCGGGTCACTACAGTACCTACCCGTTAAATAAATTTCGTCCTGAAATTTTAAGCTGTTGAAGGTGTTGACGAATCTTCTGGAAATAGATGTGGGTATTTCTTCTTCATCTGATCTTCACGCTCCCAGGTGAACTCGGGTCCTCTACGAGCATTCCATCGAACCTTAACAATCGGTATCTTGTTTTGCTTAAGTTTAACCTCACGATCCATTATTTCGACGGGTTCTTCAATGAATTGAAGTTTTTCATTGATTTGGATTTCGTCCAACGGAATAGTGAGATCTTCTTTAGCAAAACATTTATTCAAATTCGAGAAGTGGAAAGTGTTATGTTCAGCCGCGAGTTGTTGAGGTAGTTCCAGTTGATAAGCTACTGGTCCGACACGATCTATAATCTTGAATGGTCCAATATACCTTGGATTTAGTTTCCCTCATTTACCAAATCGAACAACGCCTTTCCAAGGTGAAACTTTAAGCATGACCATCTCGCCAATTTCAAATTCTATATCTTTTCTTTTAATGTCAGCGTAGCTCTTTTGTCGACTTTGGGCAGTTTTCAATCATTGTTGAATTTGGATGATCTTCTCGGTAGTTTCTTGTATTATCTCCGGACCCGTAATCGGTCTATCCCCCACTTCATTCCAAAAAATCGGATACCTGCACTTTCTACCATAAAGTGCCTCAAACGGCGCCATCTCAATACTAGAATGATAACTGTTGTTGTAGGAAAATTCTGCTAACGGTAGGTGTCGATCCCAACTGTTTCCGAAATCAATAACACATGCTCGTAGCATGTCTTCAAGCGTTTGTATCATCCTTTCGCTCTGCCCATCAGTTTGTGGACGATAAGCAGTACTCATGTCTAGACGAGTCCCCAATGCTTGTTGCAACGTCTGCCAGAACCTTGAAACAAATCTACCATCCCTATCAGAGATAATAGAGACGGGTATTCCACGTCTGGAGACAACCTCCTTCAAATACAATCGCGCCAACTTCTCCATTTGGTCATCTTCTCTCATTGGCAGGAAGTGTGCTGACTTGGTGAGACGATCAACTATTACCCAAATAGTATCATAACCACTTGCAGTCCTTGGCAATTTAGTAATGAAATCCATGGTAATGTTTTCCCATTTCTATTCTGGGATTTCAAGTTGTTGTAGTAGACCTGATGGTTTCTGATGTTCAGCTTTGACCTTAGAATACGTCAAACATTCTCCTACATATTTAGCAATATCGGCTTTCATACCCGGCCACCAAAAGTGTTTCTTGAGATCTTTATACATCTTCCCCGCTCCGGGATGTATTGAATATCTGGTTTTATGTGCTTCCTTAAGTACCATTTCTCTCACATCTCCAAACCTTGGTACCCAAATTCTATCAGCCCTATATCGGGTTCTGTCTTCCCGAATATTAAGATGTTTCTCTGATCCTTTGCGTATCTCATTCTTCAACTTTCCTTCTTTTACAACCCCCTGTTGTGCCTCCTTTATTTGTGTAGTAAGGTTAGTACGAATAATTATATTCATAGCTTTTACCCTTATAGGTTCTCTGTCCTTTCTACTCAAAGCGTCAGCTACCACATTCGCCTTCCCCGGGTGGTATCGAATCTCAAAATCATAATCATTCAACAGTTCAATCCACCTGCGTTGTCTCATATTTAGTTGCTTCTGATTAAATATATGTTGGAGACTTTTGTGGTCGGTATATATAATACTTTTGACCCCATATAAATAATGCCTCCAAGTCTTTAATGCAAAAACAACAGCACCCAATTCTAAATCGTGAGTCGTATAATTTTGCTCGTGAATCTTCAATTGTCTAAATGCATAAGCAATCACATTCGTTCGTTGCATTAATACACAACCGAGACCTTGCTTTGATGCGTCACAATAAATCACAAAATCATCATTCCCTTCAGGCAATGACAATATAGGTGCCGTAGTTAGCTTTTTCTTCAATAACTGAAACGCCTTCTCTTGTTCATCCTTCCATTCAAATTTCTTCCCTTTATGCGTTAATGCAGTCAAGGGTTTTGCTATTTTGGAGAAATCTTGAATGAATCTTCTGTAGTAACCATCCAATCCTAAAAATTGATGTATATGCTTCGGAGTTTTTGGGATTTCCCACTTTTTAACGGTTTCGATCTTTGTCGGGTCCACCTGGATACCTTCTTTGTTCACTATGTGACCGAGGAATTGAACTTCTTCCAACCAAAATGCAAACTTTGAAAACTTAGCGTACAGTTTTTCTTTCCTCAATAGTTCTAGCACTTTTCTCAAATGTTCTTCGTGCTCTTGATCATTCTTTGAGTAAATAAGTATGTCATCGATGAAAACAATGACAAACTTGTCAAGATATGGCCCACACACTCGGTTCATAAGGTCCATGAACACAGGTGGTGTGTTAGTTAATCCAAATGGCATAACCATAAACTCGTAATGACCATAACGCGTCCTAAAAGCAGTTTTTGGAATATCATCCTCCTTTACTCACATTTGATGATATCCAGAACGTAAATCGGTTTTCGAATAAACCGACGAGCCTTGTAGTTGATCAAATAAGTCGTCAATTCTCGGCAGTGGATAATGGTTTTTGATGGTAAGTTTATTAAACTCTCTGTAGTCAATACACAACCTAAATGTACCATCCTTCTTCTTGACAAACAAAACAGGAGCTCCCCATGGTGATGTGCTTGGTCGAATGAAAGCACGTTCTAATAGTTCTTGCAGTTGGCTTTGCAGTTCTTTCATCTCGCTGGGTGCGAGTCTGTAAAGAGCACGAGCTATTGGTGCAGCTCCTGGTACAAGATCTATTTGAAATTCAACAGATCGATGTGGAGGTAGTCCCGGTAATTCTTTCGGAAATACATCGGGAAATTTTTTTGCGACGGGAACATTATTGATGCTCTTTTCTTTAGTTTGTACTTTCTCGACGTGTGCTAGAACAGCATAGCAACCTTTTCTTATTAGTTTTTGTGCCTTCAAATTACTAATAACATGTAGCTTCCTGTTGCCCTTTTCTCCGTACACCATTAAGGGTTCTCCTTCTTCTCATACAATGCGAATTGCATTTTTGTAACATACAATCTCTGCTTTCATCTCCTTCAGCCAATCCATGCCAACTATTACATCAAAACTCCCTAACTCTACTGGTATCAAATCAATCTTAAATATTTCGCTACCCAGTTTAATTTCTCGATTCCGGCATATATAATCTGCTGAAATTAATTTACCGTTTGCTAATTCGAGTAAAAATTTACTATCCAACGGCGTCAATGGACAACTTAATTTAGCACAAAAATCTCTACTCATATAGCTTCTATCCGCACCCAAATTAAGTAAAACGTAAGCAGATTTATTGTCAATAAGAAACGTTCCCGTAACAAGTTCCGAATCTTCCTGTGTCTCTGCGGCATTAATATTGAAAACTCTTCCGCGGCCTTGTCCATTCGTGTTCTCCTGGTTCGGGCAATTTCTAATAATGTGGCCCGGTTTTCCACATTTATAACAAACTACATTGGCATAACTTGCTCCGACACTACTTGCTCTGCCATTACTCGTTCCAACACCATTTGTTCCTTTCGTTCTGTTAACCCCTGGTCCGTAGACCTCACACTTCGTCGCGTTATGACCATTTCTTTTACACTTGTTGCAAAATTTGGTGCAGAACCCCGAGTAATACTTTTTACACCTTTGGCATAGCTGCTTCTGATTGTTGTTGTTGTTGTTGTTGTTGTTGTGGTTGTTATTGTTGTTGGGATGATTGTTGTAGTTGTTGTTGTTGTTGTGCCATTTGTTGTAGTTGCGATTGATGTTGCGATTGTTGGGATAGTTGTTGTTGTATTGGTGACTATTATCACCGTTTTCCTCCCACTTTCTTTTGACTAGCTTCACGTTGGCCTCTTCGACCGCCTGTTCTTTAATTCTTCCCTCAATCTGGTTCACTAGTTTGTGAGCCATTCTACATGCCTTTTGTATGGAGGCAGGCTCGTGTGAACTTATATCTTCTTAGATTCTCTCCGGTAACCCTTTCACAAACGCGTCGATCTTCTCTTCCTCATCTTCGAACGCTCTCGGACACAATAGGCACAATTCTGTGAATTGTCTTTCGTACGAAGTAATATCGAATCCCTGTGTTCGTAACCCTCTAAATTCTGACTTGAGCTTATTGACCTCGGTTCTGGGACGGTACTTCTCGTTCATCAAGTGCTTGAATGCTGACCACGGTAGCGCGTAAGCAGCATCTTGTCCCACTTGCTCTAGATAGGTATTCCACCATGTTAACGTAATACCTGTGAAGGTATGCGTAGCGTACTTCACTTTGTCTCTTTCAGCACACTTACTTTTGGCAAACACCGATTCAACTTTCTCGGTCCACCGTTTCAATCCGATT
Organism: Rutidosis leptorrhynchoides; assembly: GCF_046630445.1. NCBI lineage: Eukaryota > Viridiplantae > Streptophyta > Magnoliopsida > Asterales > Asteraceae > Rutidosis > Rutidosis leptorrhynchoides. Next base: position 13,618,108 of record NC_092335.1, on the reverse strand, counting down.
GGTCCTTCGGTCCCATCAAATTCTGAAGGTTTGCAGGCAGTGAATTCCTTGTAGGAGCATCCTACACGATTTCTTATGCCGTTAGCTGTATTGCTAGATTCAGAGTTATTGTTGGTATGTAGCGCGGCCTGTACTGCGGCTATGTTTGAAGCAAGAAAGGCACGAAATTCCTCTTTGCTCATATTCAAGGTGTGTCGAGTAGTCGGTGCCATTTCCTTCAAAATAGTCAAATGAAATAAGTTAATCATATAGAATATTAAGAGTAGTCAATAGTATCTCGTAGCATAATATGAACTCATTTATAAAAGCTTTTTCTTCATATTAGCATTTTATAAGTTTAAATTCGGGTACTACCAACCCATTAAGTTCATACTTAGTAGCTAATATACAATTCAACTACTACAATTCCATATGAAAAACTGATTATAATAATATATCACATACAAATATTCTTCAAACTTACAACTTCGCTATATTACATATAACATGAAATATAGTACACTATGATACATGTTAGTTTTGAAGATAAATCTAGTTCATACGCAAGTTGTTCAGCAAAGGAAATAAAGACACGTAATTCATAAGTCCAGAAACAAGTCATGCATTCTGGTTTTACTAAGACGACTTCCCATCCTTAGTCTTGTGGAAAATAACCGTTATGACCATTGGCTAGGCAGCATGTTGTAATGTCGTCAAAAGGACGAGGGTTTCGTAATGTCCAACAGCCCCGTAATAATCTAAAAACCTTGTTTCTCACCCCAACTACTGAATCCGTCACTTGTGGGAAAGTTTTATTTAAAAGCTGCAATCCGATGTTCTTTTTCTCACTTTGGTAAGAAGCGAACATCACTAACCCGTAAGCATAACATGCTTCTTTATGTTGCATGCTAGAAGCTCTTTGTAATTCACGAAATCCTATGTTGGGATATGTTGAGTCAAAATAGGTTCTTAACCCGTAGCGTAAAATTGCATTTGGGTTCCCCGCATTTAACGCTTTAAAGAAAACACGACGTAACTTAAAGTCTCCCCAATGTGATATACCCCACCTATCAAAGGAAAGCCTTTTATAAACTAAGGCATTTCTGGAAAGTCTTTCAAATGTTTAACAAGTTAATTTCGCCATAACTAAATGTGCTGATGAATTCTGACCGACTCTAGACAAGATTTCCTCAATCATATCCTCTGGTAGGTCTTCTAAAATATTCGGTTGTCTACCCTTAACGTCCATTTTGTTTTTATACTGTAAAATAGACAAGGATTAGATTCGTAATAACAAACAATACAAGCAATTTTTACATAGAACATAAAAGTACAAGCACACTACAATACATTTATTACACAACATGCTCACACCCCTCTAATCTGAATCACTTGTTTCTTCTTCTTCAAACTTGGTTCTTTTTCCTAATTTTCTAGGGATATATGATGTTCCTCTAATACGATCCGTCGTTTTCCACATTGGTTTAGAAAAACCTGGTGGTTTAGAGGTTCCTGGGTTATTGTCACGATATTGAAAATACGGGTGTTGACGGTACATATAAAGTTCATCGGGGTCGGAATCAGATTTCTCTATTTTGATGCCTTTTCCCTTATTATTTTCTTTTGCCTCATTAAATTGGGTAGGGGTAATTTCTATAACATCATCGGAATCTTCATCAGGATCCGATTCATCGGAAAATTGGTAATTTTCCCAATATTTTGCTTCCTTAGCGGAAACACCATTGACCATTATTAACTTTGGTCCATTGGTTGAGGATTTTCTTTTATTTGACCGGTTTTCTGTGGTTCCTACTATTCCTCCCTCCGGAACCTCTTCTTCTTCCGGTTCCTCTTCTTCCGGTTCCGTTTCCTCTTCTTCCGGTTCTTCGGGAACTTGTGAATCTTGCCAAAATATATTCGACTCTTCGTTATTATTAGGTGAGTCAATGAGATTTGTGCTAGAGGTAGACATCTGATGTGCGGAAAGTGGTATATGAATTTATCGTATGGAAAGTACCGGTTTTAAAGATTACACACACTAACGGGCAGTGTACCCGATCGTGTAGTAGTATAGATAATGGTAAAATCCGTGTATCGTTCCAAGGACATTTATATGTGCAAATTAAGATTGTATGAACTAAATTGTGATTAAGCTAAAATAAAAGGAATCACACAAGTACAAGATATTGGGTTGCCCTTTAACGATGGGCAAATCAATAAAGGAAAAAGTTTAAAGACAATAATTTTTGGTATTTTAGGTTTATGAAGATGAAAGATAGTTTTTATAACAAATAAAAGGAATATGCTCATCTAGACTTTTTACCCTCGATATTGAATGTAAGTTTTGATATTAAGGCCTGATTGAATAATTATGTGTGTAAGTTATCTAATAGGTTTACTAAGAGTTCTCTCGGATAAACACACAAACACAATAACAAGATCAAGGGTTCCCTTTTCACTATGGTTCTTGTATTTGTAATCAAACAACTATTATAAGCATGCTAATCGCCTAAATCGACCCGCCAAGAGTTCTCTTTAGCGAGTACTCAAACTAGAATTACTAAGTGAGGGTTCCCTATTACTTAAACCTTTTCGTTTGTGACTAGTTGATTAGCTAGATTAAAGACTTGAATAACAATTGTCTTTGCGTTCGCTCTACACAATTCATTCCTATTTTGTTTAACCTTTTTAATCTAGTTTACCCCCTTGGTCCGGTTTAGCAAACAATCAATCTAAGACAAGTTGATTGTAAATCAATATGATACATCAACAAGAGTTCTCTTTATCAACAACATATCAATTAACTAGATACAAATGATTTTAACAACAATAAGCATGGTTCTTAATTCAAGCTTCAATCTATCACGCATAATACATTCAATCAATAAGATTACATTCAACACCTTGGTTATTAATCTAGACAAGCATAAAAGAGCTAGCTAACAATCATATTTAAAGACAATAACAAACTGGAAATAAAGATAGAATTCAATGAACTGAAAGAATCGACCTCTTGAAGCAATCTTGGATGATGATCCTGATGATTCTTGAATTTGGATTGGAATGATGGATTAGGTGATCCTGGATTACTCCAAGGATCACCTTGAATCGTCACCTAAGCCTCTGAAAATTCTCCTTCTGTACTCCCTGGTTCGTCCTTTTTTAACTGATCTTCAATAATGAGGTTTTAAAGTGGAGAAAGTAGGTAAAAAGCACAAAAGTCGGCTGAAACCTACTACGGGACGGCGTCCTAAAAGGATGGACGGCGTCCCGTTTCATGGAGCAAGACGGCGTCCCATTTTCCCAGACGGCGTCCCAGTTTAAAGTTCAGGACGACGTCCCAAAACACTAGACGGCGTCCCGGTTAAAAGGGCTGGACGGCGTCCCGAAGCCCTGAACGGCGTCCCATTGTGCTGGAAGTTACTGTTTCGATTTCTCTTGCAAATATCTTCCATACTTCTTCCATATTTCTTAATATCTTCCATATTTCTTCAGTTACACAATGATTCTAAAGTTAACTACAATACAATGAATTATACAAGGAGACTATACAAATACAAATGGAAAAACAATGAAAAAGACTTGATATTGCGACTAATGATATATCTATTTTGAGCAATATCAAAATCCCCCACACTTATCTCTTGCTTGTCCTCAAGCAAGTCTTGTTTTAAACACTCGAATACAAAACAAAAATATGAAACACACACACATTTATTGGATCACACATTTATTGGAATCACACTCACACAATATAGTACACAAGTCCACACTAATCACACGAAACACACATGTTCTTTTGGAACACAAAACTCACGCTATATGTTACACAATTGGAACACACACTCATTGAGTTACACACACAATATATGAAAAACACGCACACATTTGGATTAATCGGGAGAGGTGAACTTCGTTGCAAGTATTGAAAATTTTGGATCCTTTGGGAAAAATGGATCTTAAGAAAACGTTTTATGATTTTGAAAATGTCATGCTAGTTTTTACACTAGACACGTTTTCCGGTTTTAACCTCAAATTCCGGTTGAGGGTAACTGAAAACCGAAGTCTCGGTCGGCGATTAGCAAGCTATCCGCCCCCATGATTGTAGTATCATGGAACTCTTAACCGGGCGCCCCCTGACGCGATATAAATATCGGTCTTTCATGACAATTTTGTACATTTAATATCAAGGGTTAAAACTGCGAAGACTAAGCTATCGCGCGGGACAGATCCTGCTCCAGCTTATACACCGTAATCGGTCTTGCACTGGATAGCGACTTGGATTTACCCTACCAAGTTTATTTTCGGGTTTGAAAGTTCAAGACTTACCCTTCCCACTGTACCGTATATCGTGATATGATATTGGTATGAAATGACATAGTTTAGGAAGTATGCTATATCAAGTAAGACAAGAATTCGGAAGACTTTACTTCCTTCAAGGATGGACTAGATACATCCTTTAGGTTTAGTGACATTATTCTTTTTCCTTTCAAGCCAAAAGTACTTTAAACATTTTTCTTAATAAAATTTGGTGATAGTAATTCGAAAAGATTGGTAAAATCCCCCACACTTGGCTCTTTCGTTAAGACTTTTAGTTCAAAAATTTTAAAATTTCCCATTAAATTACGAAAATAAGCCAAGTTGAATACCCGCGAGAATTTATACCATCCCCCCACACTTAAGATTAAGTAATGCCCTCATTACTTAAAATCAGTAAAATTTAAATTTGAGAGGACAATAGTGTGAAAAGGGAGTTCGAAAAACCTATGTTCAAAAACCGGAGATCGTGGGATATAGGTGAGCGATGGCGCATCCTTCAGTCCTTGATCTTCATCACATAATTTCAAAGTTGATAGGTACCTTACTGAATTTTAATGCTTGTGTCACTAAAACCTTGAAAAACCTCGTGCACTTTTATTAACGCGTCATGCACTCGACTCGACCCCAGAATTTAATGCCTAGTGGGGTTAAAGTCCCCCACACTTTATCGGACGAGACGTGAAGTCGGTGGAAAAAGTTCCACGAATCAAAATAGTGAGCCAATCATTTACACCTCGGGTGGTGTATATTATATGTGATAAATCCTTTTTCAGTTTCCCGAAAAAGGATGACCTAACCCGAGGGTTAACACATGACTCCCCTCCAAGTGCGGTTTTCAGTAACACTTTTATTCTTATTGGTGGATCTTGGTCAAATGGGTCTTTAAATATTGTATTACCCAACTTGACATCCTCTGGAATAAGCATGGACCCGCTGTGAATCTCAACTATTGAGCGGGGCTCAATTTCCAGCTTCACTTCCTTTAATTCTTCAGTTGTAGGTTCATAACCATTAGCCATGAGAACGAGTAGCAAACCGTTTTCCTCCTTTAACACAATCTCATCTATATAACTAGAAGAGTAAGAATGTAACTCCGGGAAATCTTGCAAAAGCTCAGAAAGTGGATCTAAACGAGTACATTTTTCAACAACCAGTTCGTCTTGCAAAATAGATTGTGAAGTTACAAGTTGTGGAGCTAGACTGGATTCTGTCACATTTGAATTTTCCGGAAACAGAATCAATGGTGAATAATGATCGGTAGCATGTTGCATAGTGGGTAGGGGACTCGAATGTTTAACGTTCGGATTCATGCAACATTGCCAAGACCCATAAAAACACGGGCAGAAACCTTCGGCTATCATCCTTTCTTTCATAGACATGTTTTTAATGTTAACCACAACTTCATCTTCTTCTTTCTTTTGGTACCCCTCGTTGGTAACACTAGGAGATAAATATAATTCGATTAGTTTCCTCCGTTCTACTCTCATTCTCTCACCCATTGTCATATTCCTATGGTCAACCATTTTCCTGCAACTGACAAAAACAAGAAAAGAATAAAAGCACCGACACTAAACAGTGAAAGAAAAATAATAACAAAAAATTCTACAAAAAATGATAAAATCTAAGAAAATAATAATCACAACTTAGTCAACAATTCTTATCTTGACACAACTGTCCCCGGCAGCGGCGCCAAAAACTTGATGTGCGGAAAGTGGTATATGAATTTATCGTATGGAAAGTACCGGTTTTAAAGATTACACACACTAACGGGCAGTGTACCCGATCGTGTAGTAGTATAGATAATGGTAAAATCCGTGTATCGTTCCAAGGACAGTTATATGTGCAAATTAAGATTGTATGAACTAAATTGTGATTAAGCTAAAATAAAAGGAATCACACAAGTACAAGATATTGGGTTGCCCTTTAACGATGGGCAAATCAATAAAGGAAAAAGTTTAAAGACAATAATTTTTGGTATTTTAGGTTTATGAAGATGAAAGATAGTTTTTATAACAAATAAAAGGAATATGCTCATCTAGACTTTTTACCCTCGATATTGAATGTAAGTTTTGATATTAAGGCCTGATTGAATAATTATGTGTGTAAGTTATCTAATAGGTTTACTAAGAGTTCTCTCGGATAAACACACAAACACAATAACAAGATCAAGGGTTCCCTTTTCACTATGGTTCTTGTATTTGTAATCAAACAACTATTATAAGCATGCTAATCGCCTAAATCGACCCGCCAAGAGTTCTCTTTAGCGAGTACTCAAACTAGAATTACTAAGTGAGGGTTCCCTATTACTTAAACCTTTTCGTTTGTGACTAGTTGATTAGCTAGATTAAAGACTTGAATAACAATTGTCTTTGCGTTCGCTCTACACAATTCATTCCTATTTTGTTTAACCTTTTTAATCTAGTTTACCCCCTTGGTCCGGTTTAGCAAACAATCAATCTAAGACAAGTTGATTGTAAATCAATATGATACATCAACAAGAGTTCTCTTTATCAACAACATATCAATTAACTAGATACAAATGATTTTAACAACAATAAGCATGGTTCTTAATTCAAGCTTCAATCTATCACGCATAATACATTCAATCAATAAGATTACATTCAACACCTTGGTTATTAATCTAGACAAGCATAAAAGAGCTAGCTAACAATCATATTTAAAGACAATAACAAACTGGAAATAAAGATAGAATTCAATGAACTGAAAGAATCGACCTCTTGAAGCAATCTTGGATGATGATCCTGATGATTCTTGAATTTGGATTGGAATGATGGATTAGGTGATCCTGGATTACTCCAAGGATCACCTTGAATCGTCACCTAAGCCTCTGAAAATTCTCCTTCTGTACTCCCTGGTTCGTCCTTTTTTAACTGATCTTCAATAATGAGGTTTTAAAGTGGAGAAAGTAGGTAAAAAGCACAAAAGTCGGCTGAAACCTACTACGGGACGGCGTCCTAAAAGGATGGACGGCGTCCCGTTTCATGGAGCAAGACGGCGTCCCATTTTCCCAGACGGCGTCCCAGTTTAAAGTTCAGGACGACGTCCCAAAACACTAGACGGCGTCCCGGTTAAAAGGGCTGGACGGCGTCCCGAAGCCCTGAACGGCGTCCCATTGTGCTGGAAGTTACTGTTTCGATTTCTCTTGCAAATATCTTCCATACTTCTTCCATATTTCTTAATATCTTCCATATTTCTTCAGTTACACAATGATTCTAAAGTTAACTACAATACAATGAATTATACAAGGAGACTATACAAATACAAATGGAAAAACAATGAAAAAGACTTGATATTGCGACTAATGATATATCTATTTTGAGCAATATCAACATCTATCACACAATATCAAACATGTTAAGAGATTAATATATCACATAATATTTACATGTTAATAATATATAGTTTCCAACAAAAAATGTTAAGCAATCATTTTTAAAGAAAACACGGTCGAAGTCCAGACTCACTAATGCATCCTAACAAACTCGATAAGACACACTAATGCAAATTTTCTGGTACTCTAAGACCAACGCTCGGATACCAACTGAAATGTCCCGTTCATATTGATTATAAACGTTCCATATTAATTGATTTCGTTGCGAGGTTTTGACCTCTATATGAGACGTTTTTCAAAGACTGCATTCATTTTTAAAACAACCATAACCTTTATTTTATCAATAAAGGTTTTAAAAGCATTACGTAGATTATCAAATAACGATAACCTAAAATATACTGTTTACACATGACCATTACATAATGGTTTACAATAGAAATATATTACATCGACATATGTTTCTTGAATGCAGTTTTTACACAATATCATACAAACATGGACTCCAAATCTTGTCCTTATTTTAGTATGCAACAACGGAAGCTCTTAGTATTCACCTGAGAATAAACATGCTTTAAACGTCAACAAAAATGTTGGTGAGTTATAGGTTTAACCTATATATATCAAATCGTAATAATAGACCACAAGATTTCATATTTCAAAACACATCCCATACATAGAGATAAAAATCATTCATATGGTGAACACCTGGTAACCGACATTAATAAGATGCATATATAAGAATATCCCCATCATTCCGGGACACACTTCGGATATGATATAAATTTCGAAGTACTAAAGCATCCGGTACTTTGGATGGGGTTTGTTAGGCCCAATAGATCTATCTTTAGGATTCGCGTCAATTAGGGTGTCTGTTCCCAAATTCTTAGATTACCAGACTTAATAAAAAGGGGCATATTCGATTTCGATAATTCAACCATAGAATGTAATTTCACGTACTTGTATCTATTTTGTAAATCATTTATAAAACCTGCATGTATTCTCATCCCAAAAATATTAGATTTTAAAAGTGGGACTATAACTCACTTTCACAGATATTTCCTTCCTCGGAAATAAGACTTGGCCACGGATCGATTCACGAACCTATACAAATATGTACATATATATCAAAGTATGATCAAAATATAATTACAACCATTTTTATTATGTTTTAAAGATTTGAGTGTATTAAGTCAGCTGTCCTCGTTAGTAACCTACAACTAGTCACAGTTAGATGTACAGAAATAAATCGATATATATTAACTTGAATCAATCCACGACCCAGTGTATACACGTCTCAGGCTAGATCACAACTCAAAGTATATATATTTTTGGAATCAACCTCAACCCTGTATAGCTAACTCCAACATTACTGCATATAGAGTGTCTATGGTTGTTCCAAATAATTGATATATATGGGTCGATATGATATGTCAAAACATTTGCATACGTGTCTATGGTATCCCAAGATTACATAATATATTAGAATACATATATAATACAATATAAGTTAGCTAGGATATGATTTGTATAGATTTGTTAAACATTTCCCGTAGCTAAAAAGATCAAAAATATCCAATCTTGTTTTACCCATAACTTCTTCATTTTAAATCCGTTTTGAGTGAATCAAATTGCTATGGTTTCATATTGAACTTTAATTTAAGAATCCAAACATAAAAAGTATAGGTTTATAGTCAGAAATTTAAGTTACATGTCAATTACTAAAGAGGTAGTCATTTCCGTCGAAACAACGACATCTTGATGACCATTTTGAAAAACATACTTTCACTTTGAGTTTAACCAAGATTTTTGGAAATAGTTTCATGTTCATATGAAAAATCATTTTCCCAGAAGAACAACTTTTAAATCAAAGTTTATCATAGTTTTTAATTATCTAAACCAAAACAGCCCCCGGTTTCACTACGACGGCGTATATCCGATTTTATGGTGTTCATCGTGTTTCCAGGTTTTAAATCATTAAGTTAGCATATCATATAGATATAGAACATGTGTTTAGTTGATTTTAAAAGTCAAGTTAGAAGAATTAACTTTTGTTTGCGAACAAGTTTAGAATTAACTAAACTATGTTCTAGTGATTACAAGTTTAAACCTTCGAATAAGATAGCTTTATATGTATGAATTGAATGATGTTATGAACATCATTACTATCTCAAGTTTTCTGGATAAAACTACTGGAAATGAAAAAAATGGATCTAGCTTCAAAGGATCCTTGAATGGCTTGAAAGTTCTTGAAGCAGAATCATGACACGAAAACAGTTCAAGTAAGATTTTTACTCGAAATAAGATTGTTATAGTTGTAGAAATTGAATCAAAGTTTGAATATGAATATTAACTTGAATTAGAAAGATAACCTACTGTAAATAACAAAGGTTCCTTGATCTTAGATGATTACTTGGAATGGATTAGAAAGCTTGGAAGTAGACTTGCAAACTTGGAAGTATTCTTGATTTTTATGAAACTATACTTATGGAATTTATGAAGAACACTTAGAACTTGAAGATGGAACTTGAGAGAGATTAATTAAATGAAGAAAATTGAAGAATAAAAGTATTTGTAGGTGTTTTTGGTCGTTGGTATATGGATTAGATATAAAGGATATGTAATTTTGTTTTCATTAAATAAGTCATGAATGATTACTAATATTTTTGTAATTTTATGAGATATTTCATGCTAGTTGCCAAATGATGGTTCCCACATGTGTTAGGTGACTCACATGGGCTGCTAAAAGCTGATCATTAGAGTGTATATACCAATAGTACATACATCTAAAAGCTATGTATTGTACGAGTACGAATACTGGTGCATACGAGTAGAATTGTTGATGAAACTGAACGAGGATGTAATTGTAAGCATTTTTGTTAAGTAGAAGTACTTTGATATGTGTCTTGAAGTCTTTCAAAAGTGTAAGAATACATATCAAAACACAACATGTATATACATTCTAATGGAGACGTTAAGTCTTCGTTAGTCGTTACTTGTAAGTGTTGTTTTGAAACCTTTAAGTTAACGATCTCAATTAATGTTGTGAACCCAATGTTTATTATATCAAATGAGATGTTAAATTATTATATTATCATGATATTATGATGTATGAATATCTCTTAATATGATACATACATTAAAATATCGTTACAACGATAATCGTTACATATAAGTCTCGTTTCGTAATTCTTTAGTTAGTAGTCTTGTTTTTACATATGTAGTTCATTGTTAACACACTTAATGATATATTTAAATATCATTTTATCATGTTAAATATAGTGTATCAATATCTTAATATGATACATATGTATTTAGTAGACGTTATCATAACGATAATCGTTATATATATCATTTCAAGTTTCTTAACTTAGTAAACTCATTTCTTATGTATATCACACATTGTTAATATACTTAGTGAGATACTTACTCATCATAATCTCATGTCAACCATATATATATATATGTCTATATATACCACAACATGTAGTTTGCACAATTTTGTAACGTTCGTGAATCGCCGGTCAACTTGGGTGATCAATTCTCTATATGAAACTTATTTCATTTAATCAAGTCTTAACAAGTTTGAATGCTTAACACGTTGGAAACATTTAGTCATTTAAATATCAATCTCAATTAATATATATAAACATGGAAAAGTTCGAGTCACTACATATGGTTCATGTCATATGCTCGTGAGGTCAATCTAGTATTTATCGTCTCTGTTGCGTTTACGTTCCTTTCCTGCAATATTGAATCTCAATATTGATACGTGAGTACCCATAATTTAATTTTTACATACTAATAGTGTATCCCTGACTAGTGCTCGAGTATAAAGGATTAAGCATGCTTGTACTTTTGATATTGCCATTAGATAGGTTATGTTGAATCCTGAATTAGTTACATATGCGGTTGAGATAAGGTATAAGATATGCATGTCGTTGAAAAGCTAGCGAAAAATTAAGAACTTTTCATTTAGATATCGAATGATTTCGATGAACAGATTAGAAGTTATAGTCAATTGAATTTTTATATTATTATTAAAAATGATTATTATTATCGTCGTTATAGTTTTTATCTAATTATTATTATTATTATTATTATTATTATTATTATTATTATTATTATTATTATTATTATTATTATTATTATTATTATTATTATTATTATTATTATTATTATTATTATCATTATCATTAACATGAAAGCGCTATAAAAGACGATTAAAAGTTATTAAATGAATCAATTAGGAAATAATGAGTATGAGTATAATGATGAAATTAAAATATTGTAAGATATGAATTTAGATAAAATTATCGTTCTTATTATTTTTATTATTACTATTATTATTAAAAGTATCGTTAGTATTAAAACTATCATTTTAACAAAAATTATCATTTTAATAGAAATATCATTGTTATTATGAAATGTCATTATTATTATCATTTTAAATAAAATTATTATTTGAAAGTCAATATTAAAAAATATCGTAAATATTAAAGTTATCATAATTAGAATTATCACTTTATCATAATATCATTTTTTAGTAAATATAAATATTGAAATTTTTATTAATAGAATAATAATATTTATTATTACAAAATAATACAACTTTTACTTATTATTATTATCAATGCTATTTTTATCAAATAAATATGTAATACAAATAATATAATTACCTTAATAAAACCTATCATAACATTTTATGATATTAAATGAACTTTATAAATTTTATTACTTAAGATATATAAAATTATATTTTTATATAAAGTTTTATTTATCAATAAATAAACTGTATTATTTACTCTAATAAATCTTTTAAAAATATTTAAAAATATAAAATGACGATATTTAAACTATATAATAATCATGTATAAATTTTGGAAATCATTTTAAGTCAAATTAACTTTTGTTGACTTTTGCATATTAGTCTCGAGCATTAGGATTGTGGTACACTATGACTTGACCTAATTGGTTAAGACAAATATTGACCAACATATAAATATATATACTTAATTTAGGTTCGTGAATCCGAGGCCAACCTTGCACTTGTTCAATGACGTTATATGTATTTTTACTACGAAATACAATAGGTCTTTTTTACCATTTATATTTTTGGGCTGAGAATACATGCGCAATTTTTATAAATGTTTTACGAAATAGACACAAGTAATTGAAACTACATTATATGGGTGAATGATCGAAGCCGAATATGCCCCTTTTGCTTGGTTACCTAAGAATTAGTAATCCGATTTACTAATTGACGCCAATCCTAAAGATAGATCTATTGGGCCTAACGAACCCCATCCATGGTTGCGGATGCTTTAGTACTTCGATGTTATTTTGTCATGTCTGAAGGATTTCCCGGAATGATAGGGGATATTCTTATATGCATCTTGTTAATGTCGGTTACCAGGTGTTCACAATATGAATGATTTTTGTCTCTATGCATGAGACGTATATTTATGACAACTGGAAATGAAAATTCTTGTGGTCTATTAAAATGATGAAAATGAATGATTATGATAAACTAATGAACTCACCAACCTTTTGGTTGACACTTTAAAGCATGTTTATTCTCAGGATTTAAAGAAATCTTCCGCTGTGCGTTTGCTCATTTTCAAGATATTACTTGGAGTCTTTCATAGCATATTTCGAGAACGTTGCATTCGAATCATTGAGTTCATCAAAGATTATTATTAAGTAAATTTATAGTTGGACAGTGGATATTATGAAATGGTATGCATGCCTGTCAATTTTCGATGTAAAGAAAGTTTGTCTTTTAAAAACAAATGAAATGTTTGTAAAATGTATCATATAGAGGTCAAATACCTCGCGATGTAATCAACTATTGTGAATCGTTTATAATGTATATGAACGGGTCCTTTTAGTTAGTATCAGAGCGGTGGTCTTAGCGAACCAGGTCTGCATTAGTGTGTCTAACTGATAAGTCATTAGGATGCATTAGTGAGTCTGGACTTCGACCGTGTCTGCATGTCAAAAGTTGTGCTTATCATTTCTAGTCGGAAATCATCTGCTTATCATCCTTAGGAAATTACCTGTTTATCATTATTAGTCTAGACACGTCTTGCTACATTAATTGCATGAGTAGTGTATAGACAAAATTCATATCTTAGCGTATCTGCTAAATCATATCTTATCGTATCTGTTACTTTAAACTTTGCCTGACATATCCCGCAAATTCTTCCGTAATCTACGAAATCTTTTAATCTATATATATATATATCCTATGTAAATAGAATACCACCCGATAGCCGGAAAATCACTTTATATCAAAAAAACCTTTATCCAATCGTACGAAATGGAATTGTCAAGCTCCGAAAGCAGTGTGACCGAAATGGATCAAACAATCAGTCATCACCTATTTTGGATGAATTGGGGATGGGTTCGTAGCCTCCTCAATCATTGGAAACAAGAAGAAGGCGATCCTTTCCATCCACCACATTGCCCTCTTGGCGAAGAACCTGAAGCACTTACCGGCGAACCTATTCGAGACACCATTTTCTCTCTCATTTCCGGAGTATCTCTTCACGATTACATACTAAATCAAATTCTAGATATTATTTATCCACTCGTCCGAACCGACAATCACCCCGGTGTAATAGAAGAAGTCAACGAGCTTCGCGCTCGGGTAGTGGCTCTGGAGAATATGGTGCAAAGGTTACAAACACCAGCAGCAGCACCAGAAGCATAAACAGTACTACCATCAGCAACACCAACAGTACCATCACCACCATCAACAACAACATCCGCATCTCACACCTCAACATCACAATTTGTACCTCAAGCATCAACGTCATACGCACCATAGATACCAAGGAGTACCAACAACAATAACTAAATGAAATATTAATTCATAAATTCATTGGAGAAACATTCCGTAGTGATTATGTAATCTCTAAAGTGTTAGAGATTATCTAATCTAGCCCTAACCATAAATAAGTTAAGCGAACCAAAATGATAGAAGAAAGAATAGAAACCCTGAAAAAAATGGTGTGTGATTAACAAGCTAAATTTTTTTTACCAACAACATCAACATTACCGTCAGCGTCATCAGCATCGTCAGTACAGTCAACATCAGATTCAACAACACCTATAACATCACAAACTCCGTCAGTTCAAGAATCACTGTAGACATCATTACGAATCAATAACGCGTATATTGTATCAACGAGTTATGAAGAATTAACTCATTCCAACTGAAGAAATTATATGTATATTATATATATATATATATATATATATATATATATATATATATATATATATATATATATATATATATATATATATATATATATATATATATATATATACTTTGAAATAAAAATAAATCTTTCCGTACTAAGCTATTATGTGTGAATCTTAACTACTCGGTTAATTCATATTACAAATATGCAATAATGTACGTCCTTCGCCCGCAACTTAACCATCGTTAACTACAATCTCTGTCTCAATTCAACAAATTCCAATTCATAATAAATTAAGTATATATTTGATTTTACACTTTCATCATCGATGTACCCGAAACTTTTCAGATAACATCATTCGTACTTTGCGAAGTTCACAAGAATTTAACGAAAACCAACATCACGCCTCAATAAATAACGAAGTATTGATTCATAATTTCTATATTATTGAAGAAATACTTATGTAATCTCTAAAGCCTTTAAGGGATTATTCAATTCTAGTTCCAACCGTAAATCAAATGAGTTTAATTTAGTATGAACTCATTTAAAATCTATGTTACATCTGAAGAGAATATATATACATATATATTTTCATAAAGATTGTAAAAAAAAAAAATCTTTTGTACAAAATATTAATTGTGAAATTTTTTAACGGGTAGGTAATACCCGAGATATATATATATATATATATATATATATATATATATATATATATATATATATATATATATATATATATATTCACAATTAATATATTACATTCTTCGAATCTGATTAAGCAAATTATCAACTATATACTTCCTACTTTAACAATAATATACCTTCTTTCATAGAAATCAAAACAACCATACTCATTCAAACTCAATTACATATTATGATTTTGAAATCTCAGAATTCAATTCGAGATATAACCGGTACCATCACTTTTAGATTCCTACATCTTTCAAAGTTACACTTTGACTTCAAAACTGTGCTAGAACATCATATGTATATTAACGATTACAATCGGTGTTCAAACCCTTCGAAATTCCTGAAGACACTTCAGATGATGAACAATCGAGATGATGATCCAACCACATGTTACCTACAGTCATGCACCTGAAAAACTCTCGAAACCAAAGTAAAAGTTTAACACATACATGTGTCAGACCCTTTGGCATTTATTAGCAAAAATAACTTTGCGATTCCTTTCCAAAGTAGTCAGTTTTGTCACAGCTCCAGCAAGTCAACCTCGAATTTTCAGTTGAAACAGTCTTATTATAATCTCTATATATACGTTGCCCTTTCGCCCTCGTTACCGGGGAGCCATTTATGTTCCACCACATTAGCAATAAACTTACCAAAAACTCCACTGATCTTTGATTCTTTCTGAAAAATCATTATATTTATCAAAACCCCATCATTTATTCATCTGCATCTCGTAATGAGAATTGCCATATGAATCATCGGGAATTAGCAATCAATATTTTGAAATCTCGTAGCATGTCTACGCCAACAGTTATATGTGTACATATAACGGACTTACATACTTCGAATGTGAAGTTTCTGAAAACACCTCGAACTGCGAAATAGTTCTCGAAATGCTGATGAAGCAGCGAAAACTATTAACAACATTAACAGTAAAAAGTTTGATGATAAAGAATAGTGTGTTGGCAAAGCTCAGAAAAAGAGAAGATTTGGAACTGAAAAACGGATTGAGCAAAGTATGAAGGAGGCTGTGGACAAATCACAAAGACTAAACCTGCCTTCAAAGAATCCAAATGATTCAGTATCTGCTGAAGTCATTAACAAATACCTTACTCCTTACTCTAAAATCCTTGCGGACAATATTCTTCATCATCCTCTGATCTTAGATATTCTAAGATATCATCGTATCTTTCATTATAAATATCCTCCATATTTTTGAAGATATTTTCATAGTTATTCTTATCTGAAATCATTTACCTCTTCGCTCTATCTGAATTACATCATAAAAGAAACTATTTTAGTTTCTAAATTCTGAAACATTCGAGTTTAAAATAGAAATATTTTTGAAGTAGTGTTGGGAGCTGAAGCATGAGTTAGTATAATATAATGATACTTGATCAACGTGATTATATTACAGTAAGTCATGCTGAGTTTCTAAATGAAACGTGATGATTCACAGATCATAACGTCATCATGTGTCATGTTACACGACTCTTACATTCTGTCTAAACTATAAACATATCAAGAACATGTTGTTCTTGATAGTCCTATCTTTCCCTTAAATTCTGGTAATTTGACAAGTTAGATTGTGCTATTACCATTTCTTTTCTAGGACATTAACAGTGTTCATTTTGAAATTTATATCTACAAATTCTGGACCATTACAAGCGGTGCTTAATCGCAAGAAGAAGAAACGAAAGGACAAAACTCCGAAATATAAAGGAGAATATAAAGCCCGATAACAACACATAAATTACAAACCGTGTATATCAATGTTTATCGCAACATAAAGACACAGGAGAATTAAAAGCACTATAACCCCAAGGGCAAAGTATAAGTAAGCAGATTCTTCTGATGAAAGTTGGAAAAGGAGAATGATGGTT
The DNA here is from genome assembly GCF_046630445.1 of Rutidosis leptorrhynchoides. NCBI lineage: Eukaryota > Viridiplantae > Streptophyta > Magnoliopsida > Asterales > Asteraceae > Rutidosis > Rutidosis leptorrhynchoides. The sequence goes on along the minus strand of NC_092335.1, from coordinate 13,600,679 downwards.
GCGATAGTAAGGATAAGGACAAGGATCAGAACTGGATTAAGCATTTGCATAATCTTTTGAGTTTGGGAATTGAGTATAGGAATGGTAAAAGTAACGGAACAGAAGGAGTTAATTTATAGTAGAATATCCGACAGAGCAATCAAAATAGATGATTGCATTTAAAGCGGATCATAATTTCCATGATTATCGAAGAATCAAATCTTATAACGAAGATTTTCTCCAAATCCCTTACTCTGGGAATCAATCCTATCCACGTCAAAAGATATGATGAATCACTTTTATCTAATTTCATTCATTTACAATAACTTCACTCATACGCTTCAAGTAATCAAATTATTTTATCCATATTACTCAATGATGATAAAACCCTAATCTTCAGCATATATGCGTCATGAAAACATACTTATTGTCAGCCATGACCATCCCAATCAAATTTCGGGACTAAATTTCTTAACGGGTAGGTACTGTGAAGACCCGAAAATTTCCGAACAAATTTAAACTTTAATCTTTATATGTTTCCAACACGATAAGCAACATTTGTTAAGTTAAATCTCAAGAATTTTAAACTGTGTTCATACATTCATTTAACCTTGACCAAATTCTAATGATTCATGAACCATTAAATGAACGTATATAATTATATATGTATATGTGTATATATTATAACTTGAAAATGTCAACAAAGTATTAAACGTATAATACATTACATGAACGTAATTGTTTCAATATATCTTTAGAATAATTATCGATGGAATTAAAAGACAATATCAAATGATTGAGTTATCAGATACATTGAATCATGATTACGAGTCTCTGTTAAGAGGTCCACTTTGATTTAGAAAACCTTTCCTTTTTAACGATATTCAGAATAAATGGTAAAGTGATCTTCGAGTAAGGACAAAGTGTCAAGTAGTGAGAGCTAGCCAGATTGGTGGAAATTCCTGTTAAATTCTAATAAATGCCTTACAATAATTGCCCCGTGACTTTTGATAAGATAAATTAATTAACTTTCCTATTATGTATTGTGAAAGTGAAATTAGGGAAAATAGATAAATTAGAAAATAAATATTGACAAGTTAAATAGATCGACATTTTACATTAAGATGATTCCTTACGTTTGATTTTCCTTTAGACTTAATCCTACGAGTCATGATTAAAAATGGAAATTTAAAACCCTGAAACCTGATATGATTCATATATGCTTGTACTTTCTTAAACGAAAACTCCTTTTCGATATAATAGAATTTTATTATTAAAAACGTCCTATGACATAAACAACGTCTACTATTATAACCTTTGTAATGAAATGATTTTTGAATATAAAATAATTTGGTTATTAAAACGTTTTATGAACGTTTGTAGATAAATGAACTACATTAATTTTAAAACTTTAAAAATACAAATGTTACGAAATAGTAATTTTTAATATTTAAACGATTTCTAAATATATAAGTTTTGAATGACATTAGTTTTGAAAAACTATATTAAGTAAATAGTTCAATTTTATATTTCGAAATGAAAATATAAATATATATAACTTAGTCATAAAACGTCATGATTTAAAATAATATATTTTGATAAACAACGAGCCACTGATTTATAGAAGCAAATGACCACAACACTCAATTATATAAGTTATGTTTTTTATAAGATAATTTATTGATGAGTAAGTCAAATTATTAATAAGGGTACACGTCACGTAACGTAAAAGGCTAGTTTTCTAAACGTACGAAAGTACGTTTCAAAAAACCGAAAGTGGTACATGAGTCGAGTGACAACGTACGAGTCATTTGAACAAAAATTACATTTTTACTACGCACGTAAATATAATATAATATTTAATTAATTCTACGGATTAAATATATTATATATTAAATAATATATAAACTATATCATATGTAAAATGGGTGTCGGCAATGAAAGTTAATGGATACCAGTTGTGTTACCTAATCAAACAATCGCATGGGATGGTTTTGGTGGCCAACTCCTATAAGTTCGAAGTTCTATGAATTCTGATTCATTTTCATATACCTATCTCTATATATTACTCCGTATTATTTACTTTTTTTATTTATTTATGTTATTATTTACTAATATTATTATTAAGGATTATTATTAATCTTATGATATTAAACTAGTAGTAATATTAGTATTACACCTAAAATATTACGACGAGGTACTGCTAGCGTGGTTTTAAAAAAAACGAGTTTTGCGAGTAGGATACGGCTAAGAAAATTATGGGTTATAGCTATGGAGGTGATGGGTATGGTTCATGTCATATGCTCGTAAGGTCAATCTAGTATTTATCGTCTCCGTTGCGTTTACGCACCTTTTCTGCAATATTGAATCTCAATATTGATATGTGAGTACTCATAATTTAATTTTTACATACTAATAGTGTATCCCTGACTAGTGCTCGAGTATAAAGGATTATGCATGCTTGTACTTTTGATATTGCCATTAGATAGGTTATGTTGAATCCTAAATTAGTTACATATGAGGTTGAGATAAGGTATAAGATATGCATGTCGTTGGAAAGGTAGCGAAAAATTAAGAACTTTTCATTTAGATATCGAATGATTTCGATGAACAGATTAGAAGTTATAGTCAATTGAATTTTTATATTATTATTAAAAATGATTATTATTATCGTTATTATTATCGACGTTATAGTTTTTATCTAATTATTATTATTATTATTATTATTATTATTATTATTATTATTATTATTATTATTATTATTATTATTATTATTATTATTATTATTATTATTATTATTATTATTATTATTATTATTATTATTATTATTATTATTATTATTATTATTATGAACGCGCTATAAAAGACGATTAAAAGTTATTAAATGAATCAATTAGGAAATAATGAGTATGAGTATCATGATGAAATTAAAATATTGTAAGATATGAATTTAGATAAAATTATCGTTCTTATTATTTTTATTATTACTATTATTATTAAAAGTATCGTTAGTATTAAAACTATCATTTTAACAAAAATTATTATTTTAATAGAAATATCATTTTTATTATGAAATGTCATTATTATTATCATTTTAAATAAAATAATTTTTTTAAAGTCAATATTAAAAAATATTGTAAATATTAAAGTTATCATAATTAGAATTATCACTTTATCATAATATCATTTTTTAGTAAATATAAATATTGAAATTTTTATTAATAGAATAATAATAATTATTATTACAAAATAATACAACTTTTACTTATTATTATTATTATCAATGCTATTTTTATCAAATAAATATGTAATACAAATAATATAATTACCTTAATAAAACCTATCATAACATTTTATGATATTAAATGAACTTTATAAATTTTATTACTTAAGATATATAAAAGTATATTTTTATATAAAGTTTTATTTATCAATAAATGAATTGTATTATTTACTCTAATAAATCTTTTAAAAATATTTAAAAATATAAAATGATGATATTTAAACTATATAATAATCATGTATAAATTTTGGAAATCATTTTAAGTCAAATTAACTTTTGTTGACTTTTGCATATTAGTCTCGAGCATTAGGATTGTGGTACACTACGACTTGACCTAATTGGTTAAGACAAATATTGACCAACATATAAATATATATACTTAATTTAGGTTCGTGAATCTGAGGCCAACCTTGCACTTGTTCAATGACGTTATATGTATTTTTACTACGAAATACAATAGGTCTTTTTACCCTTTATATTTTTGGACTGAGAATACATGCGCAATTTTTATAAATGTTTTACGAAATAGACACAAGTAATTGAAACTACATTATATGGGTGAATGATCGAAGCCGAATATGCCCCTTTTGCTTGGTAACCTAAGAATTAGTAAACCGATCTACTAATTAACGTGAATCCTAAAGATAGATCTATTGGGCCTAACGAACCCCATCCATGGTTGCGGATGTTTTAGTACTTCGATGTTGTTTTATCATGTCCTAAGGATTTTTCAGAATGATAGGGGATATTATTATATGCATCTTGTTAATGTCGGTTACCAGGTGTTCACAATATGAATGATTTTTGTCTCTATGCATGAGACGTATATTTATGACAACTGAAAATGAAAATTCTTGTGGTCTATTAAAATGATGAAAATGAATGATTATGATAAACTAATGAACTCACCAACCTTTTGGTTGACACTTTAAAGCATGTTTATTCTCAGGATTTAAAGAAATCTTCCGCTGTGCGTTTGCTCATTTTCAAGATATTACTTGGAGTCTTTCATAGCATATTTCGAGAACGTTGCATTCGAATCATTGAGTTCATCAAAGATTATTATTAAGTAAATTTATAGTTGGACAGTGGATATTATGAAATGGTATGCATGCCTGTCAATTTTCGATGTAAAGAAAGTTTGTCTTTTAAAAACAAATGAAATGTTTGTAAAATGTATCATATAGAGGTCAAATACCTCGCGATGTAATCAACTATTGTGAATCGTTTATAATGTATATGAACGGGTCCTTTCAGTTAGTATCAGAGCGGTGGTCTTAGCGAACCAGGTATGCATTAGTGTGTCTAACTGATAAGTCGTTAGGATGCATTAGTGAGTCTGGACTTCGACCATGTCTGCATGTCAAAAGTTGTGCTTATCATTTCTAGTCGGAAATCATCTGCTTATCATCCTTAGGAAATTACCTGTTTATCATTATTAGTCTAGACACGTCTTGCTACATTAATTGCATGAGTAGTGTATAGACAAAATTCATATCTTAGCGTATCTGCTAAATCATATCTTATCGTATCTGTTACTTTAAACTTTGCCTGACATATCCCGCAAATTCTTCCGTAATCTACGAAATCTTTTAATCTATATATATAGATATCCTATGTAAATAGAATACCACCCGATAGCCGGAAAATCACTTTATATCAAAAAAACCTTTATCCAATCGTACGAAATGGAATTTGTCATCAGTACAAGTCACTCGGATTCCGAAATGGAATCTCACTCAAGCTCCGAAAGCAGTGTGACCGAAATGGATCAAACAATCAGTCATCACCTATTTTGGATGAATTGGGGATGGGTTCGTAGCCTCCTCAATCATTGGAAACAAGAAGAAGGCGATCCTTTTCATCCACCACATTGCCCTCTTGGCGAAGAACCTGAAGCACTTACCGGCGAACCTGTTCGAGACACCATTTTCTCTCTCATTTCTGGAGTATCTCGTCACGATTATATACTAAATCAAATTCTAGATTTTATTTATCCACTCGTCCGAACCGACAATCACCCCGGTGTAATAGAAGAAGTCAACGAGTTTCGCGCTCGGGTAGTGGCTCTGGAGAATATGGTGCAAAGGTTACAAACACCAGCAGCAGCACCAGAAGCATAAACAGTACTACCATCAGCAACACCAACAGTACCATCACCACCATCAACAACAACATCCGCATCTCACACCTCAACATCACAATTTGTACCTCAAGCATCAACGTCATACGCACCATAGATACCAAGGAGTACCAACAACAATAACTAAACGAAATATTAATTCATAACTTCATTGGAGAAACATTCCGTAGTGATTATGTAATCTCTAAAGTGTTAGAGATTATCTAATCTAGCCCTAACCATAAATCAGTTAAGCGAACCAAAATGATAGAAGGAAGAATAGAAACCCTGACAAAAATGGTGTGTGATTAACAAGCTAAACTTGTTTTACCAACAACATCAACATTACCGTCAGCGTCATCAGCATCGTCAGTACAGTCAACATCAGAATCAACAACACCTATAACATCACAAACTCCGTCAGTTCAAGAATCACTGTAGACATCATTACGAATCAATAACGCGTATATTGTATCAACGAGTTATAAAGAATTAACTCATTCCCACTGAAGAAATTATATGTATATATATATATATATATATATATATATATATATATATATATATATATATATATATATATATATACATATACGTTGAAATAAAAATAAATCTTTCCGTGCTAAGCTATTATTTGTGAATCTTAACTACTCGGTTAATTCATATTACAAATATGCAATAATGTACGTCCTTCGCCCGCAACTTAACCATCGTTAACTACAATCTCTGTCTCAATTCAACAAATTCCAATTCATAATAAATCAAGTATATATTTGATTTTACACTTTCATCATCGATGTACCCGAAACTTTTCAGATAACATCATTCGTACTTTGCGAAGTTCACAAGAATTTAACGAAAACCAACATCACGCCTCAATAAATAACGAAGTATTGATTCATAATTTCTATATTATTGAAGAAATACTTATTTAATCTCTAAAGCCTTTAAGGGATTATTCAATTCTAGTTCCAACCGTAAATCAAATGAGTTTAATTTAGTATGAACTCATTTAAAATCTATGTTACATCTGAAGAGAATATATATACATATATATTTTCATAAAGATTGTAAAAAAAAAAAATCTTTTGTACAAAATATTAATTGTGAAATTTTTTAACGGGTAGGTAATACCCGAGATATATATATATATATATATATATATATATATATATATATATATATATATATATATTCACAATTAATATGTTACATTCTTCGAATCTGATTAAGCAAATTATCAACTATATACTTCCTACTTTAACAATAATATACCTTCTTTCATAGAAATCAAAACAACCATACTCATTCAAACTCAATTACATATTATGATTTTGAAATCTCAGAATTCAATTCGAGATATAACCGGTACCATCACTTTTAGATTCCTACATCTTTCAAAGTTACACTTTGACTTCAAAACTGTGCTAGAACATCATATGTATATTAACGATTACAATCGGTGTTCAAACCCTTCGAAATTCCTGAAGACACTTCAGATGATGAACAATCGAGATGATGATCTAACCACATGTTACCTACAGTCATGCACCTGAAAAACTCTCGAAACCAAAGTAAAAGTTTAACACATACATGTGTCAGACCCTTTGGCATTTATTAGCAAAAATAACTTTGCGATTCCTTTCCAAAGTATTCAGTTTTGTCACAGCTCCAGCAAGTCAACCTCGAATTTTCAGTTGAAACAGTCTTATTATAATCTCTATATATACGTTGCCCTTTCGCCCTCGTTACCGGGGAGCCATTTATGTTCCACCACATTAGCAATAAACTTACCAACAACTCCACTGATCTTTGATTCTTTCTGAAAAATCATTATATTTATCAAAACCCCATCATTTATTCATCTGCATCTCGTAATGAGAATTGCCATATGAATCATCGGGAATTAGCAATCAATATTTTGAAATCTCGCAGCATGTCTACGCTAACAGTTATATGTGTACATATAACGGACTTACATACTTCGAATGTGAAGTTTCTGAAAACACCTCGAACTGCGGAATAGTTCTCGAAATGCTGATGAAGCAGCGAAAACTATAAACGACATTAACAGTAAAAAGTTTGATGATAAAAAATAGTGTGTTGGCAAAGCTCAGAAAAAGAGAAGATTTGGAACTGAAAAACGGATTGAGCAAAGTATGAAGGAGGCTGTGCACAAATCACAAAGACTAAACCTGCCTTCAAAGAATCCAAATGATTCAGTATCTGCTGAAGTCATTAACAAATACCTTACTCCTTACTCTAAAATCCTTGCGGACAATATTCTTCATCATCCTCTGATCTTAGATATTCTAAGATATCATCGTATCTTTCATTATAAATATCCTCCATATTTTTGAAGATATTTTCATAGTTATTCTTATCTGAAATCATTTACCTCTTCGCTCTATCTGAATTACATCATAAAAGAAACTATTTTAGTTTCTAAATTCTGAAACATTCGAGTTTAAAATAGAAATATTTTTGAAGTAGTGTTGGGAGCTGAAGCATGAGTTAGTATAATATAATGATACTTGATCAACGTGATTATATTACAGTAAGTCATGCTGAGTTTCTAAATGAAACGTGATGATTCACAGATCATAACGTCATCATGTGTCATGTTACACGACTCTTACATTCTGTCTAAACTATAAACATATCAAGAACATGTTGTTCTTGATAGTCCTATCTTTCCCTTAAATTCTGGTAATTTGACAAGTTAGATTGTGCTATTACCGTTTCTTTTCTAGGACATTAACAGTGTTCATTTTGAAATTTATATCTACAAATTCTGGACCATTACAAGCGGTGCTTAATCGGAAGAAGAAGAAACGAAATGACAAAACTCCGAAATATAAAGGAGAATATAAAGCCCGATAACAACACATAAATTACAAACCGTGTATATCAATGTTTATCGCAACATAAAGACACGGGAGAATTAAAAGCACTATAACCCCAAGGGCAAAGTATAAGTAAGCAGATTCTTCTGATGAAAGTTGGAAAAGGAGAATGATGGTTGCGATAGTAAGGATAAGGACAAGGATCAGAACTGGATTAAGCATTTGCATAATCTTTTGAGTTTGGGAATTGAGTATAGGAATGGTAAAAGTAAAGGAACAGAAGGAGTTAATTTATAGTAGAATATCCGACAGAGCAATCAAAATAGATGATTGCATTTAAAGCGGATCATAATTTCCTTGATTATCGAAGAATCAAATCTTATAACGAAGATTTTCTCCAAATCCCTTAAACTCTGGGAATCAATCCTATCCACGTCAAAAGATATGACGAATCACTTTTATCTAATTTCATTCATTTACAATAATTTCATTCATACGCTTCAAGTAATCAAATTATTTTATCCATATTACTCAATGATGATAAAACCCTAATCTTCAGCATATATGCGTCATGAAAACATACTTATTGTCAGCCATGACCATCCCAATCAAATTTCGGGACGAAATTTCTTAACAGGTAGGTACTGTAAAGACCCGAAAATTTCCGAATAAATTTAAACTTTAATCTTTATATGTTTCCAACACGATAAGCAACGTTTGTTAAGTTAAATCTCAAGAATTTTAAACTGTGTTCATACATTCATTTAACCTTGACCAAATTCCAATGATTCATGAACCATTAAATGAACGTATATAATTATATATGTATATGTGTATATATTATAACTTGAAAATGTCAACAAAGTATTAAACGTATAATACATTACATGAACGTAATTGTTTCAATATATCTTTAGAATAATTATCGATGGAATTAAAAGACAATATCAAATGATTGAGTTATCAGATACATTGAATCATGATTACGAGTCTCTGTTAAGAGGTCCACTTTGATTTAGAAAACCTTTCCTTTTTAACGATATTCAGAATAAATGGTAAAGTGATCTTCGAGTAAGGACAAAGTGTCAAGTAGTGAGAGCTAGCCAGATTGGTGGAAATTCCTGTTAAATTCTAATACATGCCTTACAATAATTGCCCCGTGACTTTTGATAAGATAAATTAATTAACTTTCCTATTATGTATTGTGAAAGTGAAATTAGGGAAAATAGATAAATTAGAAAATAAATATTGACAAGTTAAATAGATCGACATTTTACATTAAGATGATTCCTTACGTTTGATTTTCCTTTAGACTTAATCCTACGAGTCATGATTAAAAATGGAAATTTAAAACCCTGAAACCTGATATGATTCATATATGATTGTACTTTCTTAAACGAAAACGCCTTTTCGATATAATAGAATTTTATTATTAAAAACGTCCTATGACATAAACAACGTCTACTATTATAACCTTTGTAATGAAATGATTTTTGAATATAAAATAATTTGGTTATTAAAACGCTTTATGAACGTTTGTAGATAAATGAACTATATTAAATTTAAAACTTTAAAAATACAAATGTTATGAAATAGTAATTTTTAATATTTAAACGATTTCTAAATATATAAGTTTTGAATGACATTAGTTTTGAAAAACTATATTAAGTAAATAGTTCAATTTTATATTTCGAAATGAAAATATAAATATATATAACTTAGTCATAAAACGTCCTGATTTAAAATAATATATTTTAATAAACAACGAGCCACTGATTTATAGAAGCAAATGACCACAACACTCAATTATATAAGTTATGTTTTTATAAGATAATTTATTGATGAGTAAGTCAAATTATTAATAAGGGTACACGTCGCGTAACGTAAAAGGCTAGTTTTCTAAACGTACGAAAGTGCGTTCGAAAAACCGAAAGTGGTACATGAGTCGAGTGACAACGTACGAGTCATTTGAACAAAAATTACATTTTTACTACGCACGTAAATATAATATAATATTTAATTAATTCTACAGATTAAATATATTATATATTAAATAATATATAAATCTATATCATATGTAAAATGGGTGTCGGCAATGAAAGATAATGGATACCAGTTGTGTTACCTAATCAAACAATCGCATGGGATGGTTTTGGTGGCCAACTCCTATAAGTTCGAAGTTCTATGAATTCTGATTCATTTTCATATACCTATCTGTATATATTACTCCGTATTATTTACTTTTTTTATTTATTTATGTTATTATTTACTAATATTATTATTAAGGATTATTATTAATCTTATGATATTAAACTAGTATTAATATTAGTATTACACCTAAAATATTACGACGAGGTACTGCTAGCGTGGTTTTAAAAAAAACAAGTTTTGCGAGTAGGATAGGGCTAAGAAAATTATGGGTTATAGCTATGGAGGTGATGGGTATGGTTCATGTCATATGCTCGTGAGGTCAATCTAGTATTTATCGTCTCCATTGCATTTACGTACCTTTTCTACAATATTGAATCTCAATATTGATACGTGAGTACTCATAATTTAATTTTTACATACTAATAGTGTATCCCTGACTAGTGCTCGAGTATAAAGGATTATGCATGCTTGTACTTTTGATATTGCCATTAGATAGGTTATGTTGAATCCTAAATTAGTTACATATGAGGTTGAGATAAGGTATAAGATATGCATGTCGTTGGAAAGGTAGCCAAAAATTAAGAACTTTTCATTTAGATATCGAATGATTTCGATGAACAGATTAGAAGTTATAGTCAATTGAATTTTTATATTATTATTAAAAATGATTATTATTATCGTTATTATTATCGACGTTATAGTTTTTATCTAATTATTATTATTATTATTATTATTATTATTATTATTATTATTATTATTATTATTATTATTATTATTATTATTATTATTATTATTATTATTATTATTATTATGAACGCGCTATAAAAGACGATTAAAAGTTATTAAATGAATCAATTAGGAAATAATGAGTATGAGTATCATGATGAAATTAAAATATTGTAAGATATGAATTTAGATAAAATTATCGTTCTTATTATTTTTATTATTACTATTATTATTAAAAGTATCGTTAGTATTAAAACTATCATTTTAACAAAAATTATCATTTTAATAGAAATATCATTGTTATTATGAAATGTCATTATTATTATCATTTTAAATAAAATTATTTTTTTAAAGTCAATATTAAAAAATATTGTAAATATTAAATTTATCATAATTAGAATTATCACTTTATCATAATATCATTTTTTAGTAAATATAAATATTGAAATTTTTATTAATAGAATAATAATAATTATTATTACAAAATAATACAACTTTTACTTATTATTATTATCAATGCTATTTTTATCAAATAAATATGTAATACAAATAATATAATTACCTTAATAAAACCTATCATAACATTTTATGATATTAAATGAACTTTATAAATTTTATTACTTAAGATATATAAAAGTATATTTTTATATAAAGTTTTATTTATCAATAAATGAATTGTATTATTTACTCTAATAAATCTTTTAAAAATATTTAAAAATATAAAATGATGATATTTAAACTATATAATAATCATGTATAAATTTTGGAAATCATTTTAAGTCAAATTAACTTTTGTTGACTTTTGCATATTAGTCTCGAGCATTAGGATTGTGGTACACTATGACTTGACCTAATTGGTTAAGACAAATATTGACCAACATATAAATATATATACTTAATTTAGGTTCGTGAATCTGAGGCCAACCTTGCACTTGTTCAATGACGTTATATGTATTTTTAGTACGAAATACAATAGGTCTTTTTACCCTTTATATTTTTGGACTGAGAATACATGCGCAATTTTTATAAATGTTTTACGAAATAGACACAAGTAATTGAAACTACATTATATGGGTGAATGATCGAAGTCGAATATGCCCCTTTTGCTTGGTAACCTAAGAATTAGTAAACCGATCTACTAATTGACGTGAATCCTAAAGATAGATCTATTGGGCCTAATGAACCCCATCCATGGTTGCGGATGCTTTAGTACTTCGATGTTGTTTTATCATGTCCTAAGGATTTTCCGAAATGATAGGGGATATTATTATATGCATCTTGTTAATGTCGGTTACCAGGTGTTCACCATATGAATAATTTTTGTCTCTATGCATGGGACGTATATTTATGAGAACTGGAAATGAAAATTCTTGTGGTCTATTAAAATGATGAAAATGAATGATTATGATAAACTAATGAACTCACCAACCTTTTAGTTGACACTTTAAAGCATGTTTATTCTCAGGATTTAAAGAAATCTTTCGCTGTGCATTTGCTCATTTTCAAGATATTACTTGGAGTCTTTCATAGCATATTTCGAGAACGTTGCATTCGAATCATTGAGTTCATCAAAGATTATTATTAAGTAAATTTATAGTTGGACGGTGGATATTATGAAATGGTATGCATGCCTGTCAATTTTCGATGTAAAGAAAGTTTGTCTTTTAAAAACAAATGAAATGTTTTTAAAATGTATCATATAGAGGTCAAATACCTCGCTATGTAATCAACTATTTTGAATCGTTTATAATGTATATGAACGGGTCCTTTCACATGGACACAGGCGCATCATCTTATATGATGGGCACACAAGGTAAACTTATGTATTATATTCATTCGGGCAAACCTAATTACCTAAATATATTTTAGTTGGTAATGGCAATTATATTCCGATTACTGGGTTCGGCCTCACTTACATATACAATGACCAAAAACCTTTACACTTGTCTGATGTTCTTTATGCACCTCAACTAATCAAGAATTTCTGAAAGGGACAATAATCATGCGATGTAATAGCTCCAGTGACCTTTACCCCCTCCATTCTTCCTTGCTGCATCAATTATCTACTCCTACTATGTGTCTCGTTTTGTCTCAAGATTTATGGCATCATCGCTTAGGACATCCGGGTGTTGATGTATTAAAATCTCTTAGGAATAAATGTTTAATCAATTGTAATTTGAATAATTTGTCAACCTTGTTTTTTTGGCAAACATATCAAATTGCCCTTTTCTCCTTCTTACTCTAATACTTATGCTCCATTTGATATTGTGCATAGTGACTTGTGGACATCACCAATTGTTAGTAGCAGTGGTTATTGATAATGCTAAAAACGAACATATATTTCATAGCATTATCCCTCAAGAAAGACAAGCTTTTAGTTGCAATTGTTCTATTTAAAAGTGATATTCGTTTAAATAATAAAAAGGTGAAGACAAAAGACAGATTCAACGAATTGAAGATGCAAATGACCAAAAAGCTAACAAGTACAAAGTACAATCAAAGTGGTTCAAATTATTGACGAGAAACGTCTAAAAGTTACAAGAGTACGAGCTGCAAAACGTAAAGTACAAGATATTAAATTGTACGCAAGGACGTTCGAAAATCCGGAACCGGGACCAGAGTCAACTCTCAACGCTTGACGCAACGGACTAAAAATTACAAGTCAACTATGCACATAAATATAATATAATATATAAATAATTCTTAAACTTATATATATTATATTATATTTATAAACCGTCGGCAAATAAACAAACAAAAGCATGTGAGCTGTAAAAAGTCACCATGCGATCGCATGGCCTGGAGGTGCAAAATCCATGCGATCGCATGGCCCCAAATTTTGGGTCAGGTCCTATAAATTTCGCAGTTTTGGTCGAATTTCATACATCTTTTTCTCTTCTCTATCTATCAACGTAATATATATATATATATATATATATATATATATATATATATATATATATATATATATATATATATATATATATATTATAATTTTAATTTTAATTTTAATAATAATAAGGGTATGTTAGCGAATGTTGTAAGGGTGTAAGTCGAAATTATGTCCATGTAATGCTACGCTATTATTAATCATTGTAAGTTATGTTCAACCTTTTCAAATTAATGTCTCGTAGCTAAGTTATTATTATTCTTATTTAAATTGAAGTAAACTTGTGGAAATAAGACTATGGGCTATTAATGGGCTTTATATTTGTTTAATTGAATGATAGTTCGTTAATTTAATATAAAGATTTACAATTGGACGTAATTATAAATAACCATATACACTCGATCATACACGATGGGCGGGATATTTATAAGTACAAATAATCGTTCATTTAACCGGATACGGGAATGGATTAATAGTCAATGGACTTATTAAAACAGGGGTGAATTATATAAAAGGAAAATTGGTGTAATTATAGTTTAAGTCCCCAATTAGTTGGAATATTTAACTTCGGATATAAGGATAATTTGACGAGGACACTCGCACTTTATATTTATGGTTGATGGACTGTTATGGACAAAAACCAGATGGACATATTGAATAATCCAGGACAAAGGACAATTAACCCATGGTAATAAACTAAAATCAACACGTCAAACATCATGATTACGGAAATTTAAATAAGCATAATTCCTTTATTTCATATTTAATTGCACTTTTAATTATCGCACTTTAATTTATTGTCAGTTTATTTATTGCACTTTTATTTATCGCAATTTCATTATCGTTATTTACTTTACGCTTAAAATTAAGTTATATTTATTTTTAATATTTTACATTAGGTTTTAACTGCGACTTAAGTTTTAAAATCGACAAATCGGTCATTAAACGGTAAAACCCCCTTTTATAATAATAATAATACTACTTATATATATATATATATATATATATATATATATATATATATATATATATATATATATATATATATATATATATATATATATATATATATATATATATATATATATATATATATATATATATATATATATATTTATACAAATATAGTTTTTAAAAATATAGCGTTAAACTTGGCTAGCTCCCTGTGAAACGAACAGGACTTACTAAAAACTACACTACTGTACGATTAAGTACACTGCCTATAAGTGTTGTAGCAAGGTTTAGGTATATCCACTTTATAAATAAATAAATAACTTGTGTAAAAATTTATTGTATTTAATAGTATTTCGTAATAAATATATAATTATTTCATATACACCTCTACGCACATCAAGTATTTTTGGCGCCGCTGCCGGGGCTTAACATTTCCGAAAGCGAAACGCTATAAAAAAAGATTTTTTATTAAGTCTTAGTTTACTTTTGTAAAAATACACTTTTGTAAAAATACGTTTTAAATATAAAAAAAATAATAAAAAAAGAAAAAAAGAAAAACAAAATATATATATTTTTAAGAATTGTTAAAAATATATAAATTATAAAATATTTCTTTTCCTATTTTTAGTTTGTAAAAATATAAGTTTTATTTATTTTATATAAATACTTTATATAAATATAAAACAGAAAATTAAAAATCAAAAATATAAATAAAAATTTTACGGGCTAAACTGTAGAGGCCCAACTATCCGGCCTGGTAACCAGGGTCATGCGACCGCATGAATTTATAACATACATCTCATGCGATCGCATGAGTTGAAAAGACAGCCCACATACCTGGTACGTACGATTAGGGTTAAGATTTATATATAATTATTATTAATTTAGATTTAGGGTTAATTAAAATAATAATTAGTATTATTTAGTTTTATTTTGTATTTTTAGTTTTAATTTAGTTTTATTAAATATATAAACTTAATACTTTTATAAAATAATAATATAAAAATAATATTTTTATAAAAATTGTATTTTTTATAACTTTAAGCCTATTTTTTTATATTTTGTATATTTTTAATCGTTAAAGCGTAATTTTATATTTTTCGTTCGTAATTAGTTTTAATATAGTTTTTGCCGTAGTTTATTTTTATTTCTAGATTTTTAGGATTTGCCGTAAAATACCTTAAGTGCTTTTTCTTTAGACTAAGATATAGGTGCTTTAGAATTTTGCGACGCCTTTTTAAGATTTTAGTACTTTTTAAGTTATTGCCGTTTTGGATATAGAATTTCTTTAAGCTTTAATACCTTTAGACGCAACTTTTAATTTTTAGTTTTTAGACTTTTTAAGTTTCGACGCGCTACGTTCTTTTTATTATTTTTCGACCATTTATTTTTCGACGTTTTTCCGACGCGCTCTTTTTCTTTCTTATTTCTCGGCGCTCTAGTTTTTAGGACATAGAATTTTCTATTTATTCTCTAAAATTTCTTTAAATTTCGACGAAAAATTATTTTAAGCGGTTAAATTGATAGACATCCAAAATTTTCTGGTTCGTAGTAATAGTTGGATTTGTTAGTGGCGAGTTGTGGGCTTCCAATTTAAAGGGTCCTGGCTACCTGCTGCATCTATTGGTTATTCGAAACGTGGGCAAAATCAGAAAAGTCTATTAATTTGATAACTTATATAATTTTTATCTTTTATAACTAATAGGATATTCAGTGAATGCACCGAGCAAAACGTTCACCACCTTTCATACGTTCACCACCTGTAACTAGATCAAGACATCTAGCCAATATTGTCGCCATTGATTTTTCTTTAGAATCGTCATCTAGTCGACCAAGTACTCCAATTCAAATTTTCGATAATCCATTTTTTGAACCCGACCTCACAATTGAGAATCCGGAGGATATTCAGGGACAATTCAGAGATCCTGAACCATTAATCTTTTCTCCGAAACCACCAATCATTCAAACAGATATTGTCGAGGAACAAACCATTAAATCAGAATCATCTAGTGATTCAGATTCAACAAATTCAATCATGGAAAATCTGAAACCTCTAAGTATGGAGGACCGAATGAGAGCTAAACGCACTGGCCAAGGTCACGCAATTACTCAACCAGACATTAATGCGCCAGATTATGAAATTAAAGGACAAATTCTACACATGGTAACTAATCAACGCCAATTTAGTGGTGCGCCGAAGGAAGATCCAAACGAACATCTTCGTACTTTTAATAGGATCTGTACTCTATTTAAAATTAGAGAAGTGGAGGATGAACAGATCTATCTCATGTTATTTCCCTGGACTTTAAAGGGAGAAGCCAAAGATTGGTTAGAATCGTTACCTGAAGGGGCGATTGATACATGGGATGTTTTAGTTGAAATTTTTTTTAAACAATTCTTTCTTGCATCTAAAGCCGTAAGACTTCAAGGAGAAATTGTTACGTTCACACAAAAGCCAAACGAAACTCTATATGAAGCGTGGACAAGATTTGGAAAGTTATTGAGAGGATGTCCGCAACATGGTTTAGACACTTATCAAATAGTATAAATATTCTACCAAGGATGCGACATCACTACAAGAAAAGATATCGATATAGCAGCTGGTAGTTCCATTATGAAGAAAATCGCAACTGAAGCTTACAAAATTATTGATAACACTGCTTCCCACTCACATGAGTGGCATCAAGAAAAAGATATCGTTAGATCATCTAAAGCAGCTAGAGCCGATTCTAGCCATGACTTTGATTCCATTTCTGCAAAGATAGATGCTGTCGAGAGATGAATGGAAAAGATGACTAAGGATATTCACTCAATACAAATTAGTTGTGAGCAGTGTGGAGGACCACATTTGACAAAAGATTGTCTCAGTATTGAACAAACAATGGAACAAAGAGAGAATGTTTCATACATAAACCAAAGGCCTAGAAATAATTATCAGAATAATTATCAACCGCCAAGACCAATATATAATCAAAACCAGAATTATAACCGAAATGCTCCATACAACAACCAACAAGGTCCTAGCAATCAACAAGTATCCAATAATACTTACAATCAGCAAAGACCTATTTTTCAAAACAAGCCACCACAAACCGATGATAAAAAGCTAAATTTAGAAGATATGATGTCGAAGCTAGTTGAATCTCAAACTCAATTTTTCACATCTCAGAAACAAACTAATGAACAAAATGCTCAAGCATTTAGAAATCAACAAGCTTCTATTCAAAATCTGGAACAAGAAGTAAGTAACCTAGCAAGGTTGATAGGTGAAAGAAAACCGGAAAGTTTACCTAGCGATACAAATGCTAACCCCCGGAATGAAACAGCTAAAACCATTACCACAAGAAGTGGTATTACACTTAAACCACCTGAAATACCTGTAATTTCTGATGACGCTATTCATACTCCACAAGAACCACAGCCTGATCAAGAAAAGGAAAAAGAACCGGTAGTTGAAAAGGTTAATAAAGATAACACAGTTAAGGCTAAACCTTATGTTAAACCATACCAACCACCACTTCCTTACCCGAGTAAAATGAGAAAAGAAAGACTTGATGCCGAGCAATCCAAATTTTTGGATATGTTTAAACAAATAAATGTAAATCTTCCTTTCATTGATGTGATTTCAGGAATGCCAAGATATGCTAAATTTCTGAAAGATCTAATCACAAATAGAAAGAAAATGGAAGAACTCTCGGCTGTTACAATGAATGCTAATTGTTCTGCAGTACTATTGAATAAGATACCAGAAAAACTTTCAGATCCAGGAAGTTTCACAATTTCATGTTTTCTGGATAGTCTTAGCTCAATAGAAGCATTGGCAGACTTAGGTGCTAGTATAAATTTAATGCCATATTCACTACGCTAAACTAGACCTTGGAGAATTGAAACCAATACGAATAAACATACAACTAGCCGATCGATCAGTAAAATATCCCAGAGGGATAATGGAAAACATGCTAGTTAAAGTTGGTACTTTAGTATTTCTAGTAGATTTTGTTATTCTGGACATGGAAGAAGATTCTCGAGTTCCTCTCATATAAGGAAGACCATTCTTAAACACGGCTAAAGCAATAATAGACGTGTTCGGTAAGAAACTGACCCTAAGTATAGAGGATGAGAGTGTTACCTTTTCTGTTGATAGAGCAATGCAACAACCGCAATCTGCAGATGATACATGTTATTATATTCAAACTATAGATTCACATGCAGAATTGTTAGAAGAATTTCCAGAATTACAAGGAACAGGAGAATGTTCTTTAGGAGAAGGAACTGAACCAATTGATGAAACTGAAATGTTAGCTACACTTATGGCTAACGGATATGAACCAACAACAGAAGAAATTCAAATGCTAAAAGAAGAAGACAGATATCGATACAAATCATCGATAGAAGAACTACCGACATTAGAGTTAAAGCCACTTCCAAACCATTTGGAATACGCTTATTTACATGGTGAATCTGAATTACCTATAATAATATCATCTTCTCTTATTGAAAATGAAAAATCTCGACTCATTTCTGTGCTAAAAGCTCATAAACCAGCTATTGCATGGAAGATTCATGACATTAAAGGTATAAGTACTTCGTATTGCACCCATAAAATCCTTATGGAAGAAGGTCATAAAACATATGTGCAATGCCAAAGAAGACTAAATCCTAATATGTAAGATGTTGTTAAGAAAGAAATTATTAAACTGCTTGATGCAGGTTTAATTTATCCAATCTCTGATAGTCCATGGGTAAGCCCAGTTCAATGTGTACCTAAGAAGGGTGGCATGACTGTCGTCACAAATGAGAAAAATGAGCTTATTCCTACTAGGACTGTAACAGGATGATGTGTTTGTATTGATTATAGAAAATTAAATGACGCCACATGAAAAGATCACTTTCCCTTACCTTTCATTGATCAAATGTTGGAAAGATTAGCCGGAAACAGTTACTATTGTTTTTTTGATGGTTTCTCTGGATATTTTCAAATTCCAATCGCACCCGAGGATCAAGAGAAAACCACTTTCACGTGCCCTTATGGTACTTTTGCTTACAAACGCATGCCATTTGGACTTTGTAATGCCCCTGCAACCTTTCAAAGGTGCAGGATGGCGATTTTTCACGACATGATTGAAGAATGCATGGAAGTTTTCATGGATGACTTTTCAGTCTTCGGTGATACATTTGAAACATGTCTAGTTAATCTTGAACGAATACTTATTAGATGCGAACAATCAAATCTAGTTCTTAATTGGGAGAAATGCCATTTCATGGTTAAAGAAGGCATCGTTCTTGGTCATAAAATTTCAAAGGAAGGAATTGAAGTGGATAGAGCTAAAGTAGATGTAATTGCTAAACTTTCACATCCCACCAATATTAGAGGAGTTAGGAGTTTTCTAGGGCATGCCGGTTTTTACCGACGTTTCATAAAAGATTTTTCTAAAATTGCCACTCCTATGAATAAACTCCTAGAAAAGGATGCTCCATTCATCTTTTCAGATGAATGCATCAAATCTTTTAATATTCTTAAAGAAAAACTCACTAATGCATCGATCATGATAACTCCAAATTGGAATCTACCGTTTGAACTTATGTGCGATGCAAGTGATTTTGCAATGGGAGCCGTTTTAGGACAAAGGATTGAAAAACGATTTCAACCTATTTATTACGCTAGTAAGACATTACAAGGAGCACAAACGAATTACACAACTACTGAAAAAGAAGTCCTTGCTATTGTCTTTGCTTTTGACAAATTTCGTTCATATCTCGTTCTAGCTAAAACGGTGGTCTATACCGACCATTCTGCTCTTAGATACCTATTTTCGAAACAAGATGCCAAACCACGATTAATCCATTAGATATTACTCTTACAAGAGTTCGATATTGAAATCCGAGATAAAAAGGGAGCAGAAAATCTCGCCGCTGAGCATCTATCTCGTCTTGAAAAATCCCGAATTAGAAGTTCTAAATGAATCGGCCATACACGATAACTTTCCTGATGAATATCTATTGAAGATAGATTATAATGAAATTTCATGGTTTGCAGACTATGCAAACTACTTAGTATGTGGATTCCTCGAAAAAGGGTTGTCGTACCAAAAACGAAAAAAATTCTTTAGTGATATAAAACACTATTTCTGGGAAGATCCACATCTGTTTAAAAGTTGTCCCGATGGAATAATATGCCGATGTGTATTCGGAGACGAAGCCAGTCAAATCTTAAACCATTATCACACAGGACCAACAGGAGGGCATTATGGGCCTCAACTCACAGCGAGAAAAGTCTATGATGCTGGATTCTATTGGCCTACAATTTTCAAAGACGCACACCTTCTTTGCAAATCCTGTGATGCATGTCAAAGGGCCGGAAAAATAAGTCAACGTGATGAAATTCCACAAAATGTCATTCAAGTATGTGAAGTATTTGACATTTGGGGTATTGACTTTATAGGTCCATTTCCAAAATCTCATAATAATCTCTACATTCTCGTTGCCATTGATTATGTATCTAAATGGGCGGAAGCACAAGCTCTCCCGACTAACGATGCTCGAGTTGTAGTCAACTTTTTAAAACGTCTTTTTGCTAGGTTTGGAACACCGAAAGCTTTAATAAGTGATCGGGGTACTCATTTTTGTAATAATCAACTTGAGAAAGTTCTCAAAAGATATGGAGTAACTCATAAAATCTCAACCGCTTATCATCCACAAACAAGTGGACAAGTTGAAAATACCAACTGAGCTTTAAAACGTATTCTAGAGAAAACCGTAGGATCAAATCTGAAGGAATGGTCCATGAAATTGGAGGATGCACTCTGGGATTTTAGAACAGCCTACAAAACTCCAATTGGAACCACACCTTTTAAACTCGTTTACGGAAAAGCATGTCAACTTCCAGTAGAAATTGAACACAAAGCATTTTGGGCTTTGAAGACATGTAATCTTGATTTACATGAAGCTGGACACCTACGGTTAAGTCAATTAAACGAATTAGAAGAATTAAGACATGAAGCATACGAAAATTCGTTAATCTATAAGGAAAGAACGAAGAAATGGCATGATAAAAGAATCAGAAGTTCAAAAGAATTTAAAGAAGGAGACAGAGTTCTTCTTTTCAATTCACGATTCAAGCTATTTCCTGGAAAATTGAAATCAAGTTGGTCTGGACCATTCATAGTTAAAAGAGTTTTTCCATATGGAACAGTAGAATTAATAAATTCAAATGGGATTAAATTTAAAGTTAATGGTCACAGAGTTAAACATTACATAGATAATCTAATGGAAGTTGAAGATAAAGTTAATCACAATTTCGACACCACAGCTAACTAAGTGTGGGAAGGTTCGAATCTTTTTAGGGTAATATATATTTCTGTTAGAGTTAGATATTGATGTTTTCATGTAGTTTCCGAGAATGGAATCCGAATGGCCTTCCCTAGCAGACCCTAAAGAACTAGTCTTCTCCCCCCATTCTGAATTTTTATTTTTTTAGGTTTTACAAGATGAAGAATTCCTTTGATCTGAACCATGGTCTAATGCTACACGCTATGATTACTAAACGTAATAATGACACACTCCCGAGTGAACTGGTATCCTTCATAAGAGGCAAAATGGTTGGAGTAAGAAAAGAACGTAGAAAAGATCATCATAAGATACATTTTGGTAAAGGAAAATCGAAATCCGCAACAAAAAGAAGAGCACGGCACCTTGAAAGATGTTATAAATGTGGAAAATGGTCACACGAAGGTAAATGTTCAAATAATCAAACATATTCAAATACCGAATTTGTTACTCTATGCAGAGAAGGACCCTTTATATGTTTAGAAGAAAAGATATTAAAGAATCGAGGTTACGCTTATGTAGCTATGAAAAATCAAATCACACAACTCTCCTATGAGTCGGCTAAAGCAGGTCTCTGAGAATTCTATCTCACAGGTAAGTATGTACAGTTTTTATTTTTATTTTTATTGCTTTTAACCTTTTGATAATAAACGCTGAATCGTTCGATATAAAGTATTAAATGGGGTATTCAATAAAATTAGGTATGCGTAACCGAAATTATTTATATCATACAAAAATTTATTACATCACTGCGAAATTTACCGTTTATTCTTAAGGTATAAATATCTTTAATCAATCAATCCAAAATATTTCAAAAATTCGTCAGGAGTAAAACTAGGTAGTATAGCCGAAATTACTTTACCGAAAAGAGGGGCGTATATTTTTGATAATATTTGATTGATTAAAGTGGGATAAAAGAGCAAAAATATTTTTAATTTTTACCTTGTTTTTAAAATTAATATACAAATATAAAATTAGTATTGTAAATTTTTTTTTAAATATTTAAGTTTGTAAATATTTGAAAAATTAATATTTTTAATATAAGTTTGTAAGTATATTAATGAATTTTTAATTTTATGCATTTTAAATTTAAGTTTGGTGTGAATTTAAAAACAAAAATTTACTTTATTTCATTAAGTTAAAAATATGATTTCTAAAAATTCGTCGTGAGTTGAAAACTAGGTCGTTGAACCGAAATTGCTCTACCCAAGGGAGGGACGAGAACTTTTATTATCATTATTTTTAATCTTATTTAATTAAAGTATGCCAAAAACATTTTAAAAACTCAAAAATATTTGCTTTTAAAACAACGCTTTGAAATGACAAATTTTTAAAATTTTGTCGAGGGACGGACTAGGACATCGATCCGAAACGCCCTCATTCTAAAAGAAACAAAATTTTAAATAAAATTAATTAATTGTTTTAAAAGTAAAGGTTTTTATTAAAAAAAAAAAACCCTGCACCCCATGCGATCGCATGGGGTTTGCACTTGGAATCCATGCGGTCGCATGGAGACCAAATGCAGGTCAGGTACAAAACTCTCATCGAGCTGCTCTGTCTCATACCACCACACACACAAACACATGCAATGAAGGATTTGGGACCGTTACATTCTTTCCTCGGGATCTCAGTTACACGCTCCAAAAATGGGTTATTTTTAAGTCAACAAGCTTATGCGCACACTATTATTGAACGTTCTGGTCTGTCAGATTGCAATCCGGTTTCGACACCCGTTGATACTAATGGTAAACTGAGTTCAAAACATGGCAAACTCTTTGCCGATCCTACCAAATACCGTCGCTTGGCGGGTGCTTTACATTACCTCACGTTTACTCGTCCGGATATTTCCTATGCTGTTCAACAAATATGCTTACACATGCATGACCCAAAAGAAATCCACATGCTTGCCTTAAAGTGCATCATTCGTTACATTCGAGGCTCTACGTCTCTTGGTTTACATATCACTCCATCACGCACTACTAATTTAATGGCCTATACGGATGCGGATTGGGGTGGTTGTCCGGACACACGGCGGTCAACCTCGGGTTATTGTGTTTTTTATGGAGATAACTTAATATCATGGTCCTCGAAACGGCAATCTAAACTTTCTCGCTCTAGTGTCGAAGCCGAATACCGCGGGGTAGCTAATGTT